>NW_028277087.1:13775000-14400000 GCF_059951505.1 Python bivittatus
CAAGGCTAAATTGAAAAACACAAGGGCAGCTTATGACCAGTATCTTGGTAGTCCATCAGAACAGGACTAGGTCTTCTCAAGCCTGTTTCCAACCCATAACCTTCAAGACACAAACTGGGACCAAAACAACTGTTTAAAATCTTATTTAATTTATGAAGATGCACTATAGCAGGTATGGGTTGGTGTCATGAAAGTTTCCCCAGAAATTTGGGTCGTGGGTAGATGAGCTCTGTCCTTATTGATGTGGGTTTGTTTTGTTTTTGTTTTGGTGAGTGGGGTTATTGTTGAACCTTGGGCACCAAGCCACTCAGAATCACTTGTGTGAGATGGGTGATTATATCAATCAATCAATCAAATACATTTATCATACTGATAAATGGAATAGTAGTTATCAAAGCAATGAACAAATGCAGATGGCCCCACTTTCATTAAAGAGGGAAGTTTCTTTCCCTCCACATCAAAAAAGCAGAGGAAAGTTTTCCTGCTGTAAATTGCCCATATATAGATATCTCATTTGAAAGTAGAACATCTCTGGAATTCTTGTGCAATAACCTTAACCTTCTGCAAAATTCCTCCCTGAGTATTTTACCTCAAGCGGAGTGAAGAAATTGTGTTTTGCTCAAGGAATTAGCCAAGCGTCTCTCTTGGGCTTTTATATTAACAAAAAAGGCTAGGTTACAAGTCAATTGATGGTGACCTCAGCCTCAAATTATTGTTAGTTAATGCTAGTTATCTTTGCATATGTATTAAGGCCAGAGTCCCCTGTTATTTGATTATGGAGGAGAAAAAAGACTTGGCTAAGAAAGGATGGTGTGTTCCCCTATTTGAGATCTACCCACCAAGATTTAGTATTTTTCAGCCCCTGTGATGCCAGGAGAGGGTTGGCAATAACCATTCATGAGACCTTAGCTGTTATCAGGCACCCGGCTCTGTAGGGAACTAGATGTGAATGTTTTTATCTAAGGCTGAGCTCCCGGGATAGGCAAATGATGCTGCTGTGCCCTGCCCAGCCAGTTTTACAGCAATAGCTCTACATGAGTTGTTGGATCTCACAGCAAGGCTGCTGCTGGATTTCCTTAGTCTGATGGTCCTGTAGACTTCAATCGCCATGCTTGGATATGGGATCTGGAATGGCTCAGGATAAATGACTTCCAGGAGTCACAGCCTTTGCCCAACTGATATTGAGTCCAACTCACATAGGGAAGACACCCTTGATCTAGTTTTCCTCTCAGAGCAGATGAGATGTGATCTAGAAGTGGAGGACATTAATATCAGTCCTTTGTCCTGGTCAGATCATTGCCTGGTCAACCTATGGTTTGTTGCCATTATTGTTCAGAGCAAGGTTTCCCCCTGCAATAAGGCAGACATGTCCATTGTATCCCTTGTGGATCTCTGGATCTCAGTGGCAATGAAATTGTTGGATGAAATTGCCCTTAAGCATCTTCTGGATAATTTTCAAAGACAGCCCTGCATAGACTAAATTTCAGTGGTCAGACAGACAGATAACAAAGGACCAAGTCACTGCCTTTACTGCCTTCCAGTTTAGGAATGGGTATAACTCACAGCCTCATTGGATTGTTCCAGCAGGAGCTGTAAATCCAAGAGTGCTGGACATTTGCAAGATCTACACCTTTAACAGTATTAACCATAGTGATTGTTTTTGGCTGTGAACTATTAGAATCAGCTGGCAAACTCTGTATAAGAGAAGTGTCCTTCCTCTTATTGTTGCTTTCCTGATTTTACCTTTTTAGGCTCACTGCTTTTTCCCTGCTGTCTGGTATATTTACATTGTATCATTTATATTCTTTGTTGTCACTTTTGGATTATTGAGGATGTATTTTATATTTAAGTTTACCTTTTGTATATTTTAAATAGATATAAAGGTTGATATTTATATACCTTGTCTCCTCTTAATCTCATTATCCAACAAATTGGTAGCAGAGGATGGTTGGGCTTGAGAAGCTGATAAATTTTTTAAAGAGAAGACAAAGTTATTATTAAGTTTGGTGTTTTTCCTTTTGATCCAGACAACAAAGCAAAGAGCCTTTTTTCCTTTTTAATGGTAAGAAATTTTTAAAGAGATAAGGTGTTTTATGTAAGTAGAATATTGATAGTAAATATTTTAAACTAAAGGAGAATTTAGCAGAGGAGTTTGCACAGAGTAATTTTAAAATGTCTGTAACCTTAGGCACCTTAACAGAGCTATTACACCTACTCAAGATTTCCAACAGGGTGTAAATAATAGCATATTTGTAATTCCAAATTAAATAGGAATAACTTTTAAATGTGGGATGCAAGGTTAAGAGTTTCCTTTCAAGTACAGGACTGTTTAGACATCATAGATAAAGATATGCCTGAAAGCCAATTAGAGCAAAAGGAGTATAAAATGAAAGAAGCAAAAGTCTTAATGATATTATGCCTATATAGAAGATCATGAAAGTCCATTAGTAACTAAATATAGAACAGCTAAAGGTTTATATAATGCTCCTAAGGGAAAATATTTCATTAGATCAAATAGGGATGTGATATTTTTGAAAGATATAGTATGAGGATGAAAGAAGGAACTAGTATTGATAAGTACTTAGATGAAATGTTAACGCTTGTTTCAGAGCTTCAGTCTGCAGGAGCTGAGATATCTGACTGAGTTTCACACCTGTATATTACTCAGTCTACCACAATCCTTTGCAAACCAAAAGGCTATGCTTGAGTCTATTGCAAAAGTGGATTTAGACTATACAGTTGCTTATTTGAGAGACTCTGGCCTTAAAAGGGTAATGGATAACACCCCTGGAGAAATGTCAGTATTAAGAACAAGACTTGATCTTAAGGAAAGGAGATGTTATGTGTGCTTGAAGATTGGGCATATTGCTAAGGAGGTGGTGGTGCAAAGGCTTAATGACGCGGGAGTTGCCGGTCAGAAATGATTGGCTCTCCAGCAGTTCGAGCCCAGCTCCGCAGGACAGGGTGAGCTCCTGTCCCTTGTCCTAGCTCACCCAGCAATTCAAAAGCTATTCCATCTGCGAGTAGATAAATGGGTACTCCTGTTTAGATGGGACAATAAATCGAATGAAATAAATATTGTAGATTTAAAGGGGTAGAAGGTCAAAAGTCTAGATGAGTAAATGTTCCTACAGAAAGAATGTCTTTTAATAAACAAGGACATTTTAATAGCCACAGAGACTTTAAACCATTAAATGGTAGACCAAATAAGAGATATAATCAAAGGTTTAATAATGGTATGAATGCTTGCAATAAGTGTTTTAAATATCTGATTATCAAGGTGTAAATGATAGAAGGCATTTTCTCCTTGATAGTGGTAGTTTTATCCATATTTGCCGGTTTAGAGAAAGTTTTAGTGAACTTGATACAGAAGACAGACCAGAGATATTGAAAGCAAATCAACAAAGGCTAAATGTTCTTGGAGTTGGAACTGTACTTTTAAGAGTTTTTACTTCTACAGGTGAGGTAGTAAACCTTACATTAACAAATGTTGCTTTTGTTCCTGAAGCCTCAAATAATTTGCTCAGTACTAAAAGGATCGTGAAGAATGGTTACACTGTAATACTTAAATCTAATTCAGGAAAAATTATTGATAGGACTGGTCTGGTGCTTAAAGTTGATGAAAAGGATGGATTTCATTATATCATTGATGTTAATGATAATATAACAAATGGGAGGCCTATATATCAAACTAGGCAAAATATCTGTGATCATAAAGCTTGTCTTTATTCATGGCATGTGAAGTTAGCTCATAGGAATATGCAAAGTATCGAAAAATTATTGACAAAGTGGAATTAATGCTGTTAAATGTGATAAAGCAAAAGAAAGGTGCGAAATCTGTATAAAAGCAAAGGGAATGGCTCCTAGTTATTCAGGACAATCCAATGTACAAAATGAAGATTTTTTGGAAGAGGTCTATTCAGACCTAGTGGGTCCTATGCCATTATCTGCAGGTAAGAACAGATATTTCCTTACTTTTACTGAATTTAAGAGTAGATATCGTTATGTATATATCCTTGAAAACAAGGATGAGACCCTTGAAAGGTTTAAGTGCTATGTAGCCATAATTAAGAACCGACTTGGAAGGCGCCCTTAACATTATGTACTGATGGAGGTGGAGAATATTGTAATGCAGATTTTAAGAGGTTTGTGGAACAGGAGGGCACAGGACATGAAGGAACCAGACCTTATTCTCCACCACAGAAGGGATGTTCTGAGAAACCGAATCGAACGGTACAGGAGATGTCGAGATCTACGCTGATGCAAGCTGGACTCCCTGACGCTTTATGGGCTGAAGCGGTCGTGACAGCAGCTTATTTGCATCACAGAATTCCTAGTAAAGTGACAGGTAAAACCCCTTTTGAACTATGGTTTGGAAAGAAACCCAGTTTAAAGCATAGAAAAACTTTTGGTGCTAAAGCATACTCTTATGTTCCAAACGAAAAAAGGGGGAAGCTTGATCAACGAGCCGAAATTGGAATCATTGTTGGATATCCTCCTGGGAGGAAAGGGTATAGAGTCTTTGATCCTAAAACTCTTGAAGTGAAATGTTGCAATGTTGTATATGTGGATGAGAGAAATATAATGCAAAAGACAGTTGAGGCTATATTAACAACTGATTTACAGAGCATAGATACTGTTCCACAAGAATTGGTCACTGGGGTACCTATAGAGATCATTGATCAATTAGTAGGTCCATCTTTGGGAGATGCTGTTATAACAGAAGGGGAAGTAAGAATTAAACCATGTGAAATAGAAACAGAACAAATAACGTAAGATGATCAGATAGAAGTAATAAAGGTAAATCTCCAGAAAGATATGGAGTTGACTATTTTGATACATTTGCACCAGTGGTTAATTACACAACATTTAGGACATTTCTTAATATTGCTTGTTCAAGAAATATGTTTGTAGAACATCTAGATGTTAAAACAGCTTTTTCTTAATGGAGATCTTTCAGAAGAAATCTATATGGTGCAGCCTGAAGGATTTCAAAAAATTGGACAAGAAAATCTTGTTTGTTTAAGCCCATAAATATTCTTAAGTTTACAATCAGCCAAAAGCTGGTATGATAAGTTAACAGACCTTTTATATCATCAAGGAATTAAGCAAGGAAAGGCTGATCCCTGCTTATATATAAGACTCAAGAATGGACAATATCAGTATATCCTGACCTATGTAGATGACTTATTAATATGTTGTCAAGACAAGGAGGATGTTAATGAAATAGCTAATGAATTAAAGACTGAAATAGAAATTAAACAACTTGGGGAAATAAAATATCTAGGAATGGAAATTGAAAAACTTAATGATGGAAGTTTTCTCCTAAGTCAAAAGCAGAAGATCATGGACTTCATAGAATCTGTTGCCATGAAAAACTGTAAACCTGTAAGTACTCCATTAGAATCAACCTATTTAAAGTTGAAGGATGGACAGTTATTTACAAATCATGGTAAATACCAAGAAGCTATAGGTAAACTCCTTTATTTGAGTAAAACCACGAGACCTGATATTGCATCAGTTGTTAATATTTTAAGTAGAAAAGTGAGTTCACCAAACCATGATTGGAATGCTGTAAAGAGAGTGGCGAGATACTTGAAAGGAACAGAGGACTTAACATTAAAGATATCTTGTGAAAATCCTAGATTAGTTGCATACATGGATGCTAGCTGGGGAGAAGAGTCAATGGAATACAAGTCAACTAGTGGATATCTGTTTTATTTTGGAAATAAACTTGTTGATTGGACTAGTAGGAAACAGACTGTCATGGCCCAATCCTCAGTGGAAGCAGAATGTATATCAGCAGCGAATGCGTGAAACGATTTGGAATGGATTCTTCACTTATTAAAGGACTTTGGTATTAATGAACCTATACCAGTTGTGATGGTTGAAGACAACCAAGCCTGTATCACTATATGTAAAGGAGAAAGTATCAAGGCGAGAAGTAGAGCAATTGGATTAAGGTGTCAATCTGTAAAGGATTTATATCAGAAAGGACTAATAGATATGATATATTGTCCTACAGATGAAATGGTCGCTGACATTTTAACTAAGCCATTAACAAGAGAAAAGTTTGTACATTTTTGTGAAATGTTGAATATGTTTAATCCTGGTTAATAATGATTATGGTGATAAGATCTTGAGAAGGGGTATTGGACATTTGCAAGATCTACACCTTTAACAGTATTAACCATAATGATTGTTTTTGGCTGTGAACTATTAGAATCAGCTGGCAAACTCTGTATAAGAGAAGTGTCCTTCCTCTTACTTGTGCTGCTGCTTTCCTGATTTTACCTTTTTAGGCTCACTGCTTTTTCCCTGCTGTCTGGTATATTTATATTGTATCATTTATATTCTTTGTTGTCACTTTTGTATTGTTGAGAATGTATTTTATATTTAAGTTTACCTTTTGTATATTTTAAATAGATATAAAGGTTGATATTTATATACCTTGTCTCCTCTTAATCTCATTACCCAACAAAGAGAACAACCAGATTGCACACTAGCTTTTCTGGGGAATGCAATCTCATCATGAGCAGTAAGTGGAAATTCCCTGAAACCAGTGGGATTTCTGGTGAGATTCACCTGCAGTTTATGTTCCAACCAGTTGAACCTAGCCTCCAGGTACCACATCAAAACTTCTATCACATCTTCTGTTTGGCCTGGGGTCAAGATGTAAAGTTGAGTATCTGACCCTAAATCAGAGGATGACCTCTCCCTGCAGTTTCATGTAAATGTTGAATAAGATATGGGGGGGTTGAACCTCAGAACTTGATAACCCCCCCAATACTCCTGATTGGAACTGTCCTCTCAGGAAGGAAGAGAACCAGTGCAAAACAGTGCCTCCAAATCCCAACCTTTGCAAGTTGCATTACTGAGGTAGGCAGCCATGTACATAAATTTAAGTAAATAGATGAATTTATTAAATGGAATTAATAGGCTGCCCAACTCATAATGACTCTGAATGACATGTGTTAAAAACAATGCAATACAAACAAAAGACAACCCAGAGAATAACACATCAAACACAATATTTCCACAATAACATTTCCACACACTTCTTAACCTAGTGCCTGAGGAAAAGCTAGGGCTTCAAGGCCAGTTTAAGGGATAGCAGAATTGGGACAACGTGAACCTCTGGGGAGATAATATGCCAAAAGGGCAGGCCACCTAAATCCCATCAAATGACAATGTCTTAAAGATAGGACCTGCAGCATGTCCACTCTGTCAGATCTTATTGGAAGGGTAGAAGTAATGGCATAGATACAGTCCTTCAGATAGCCAAACCCTATGCCTTGAAGGATTTTATAGAACCCAACCAGAACCTTGAATTGCACCCAGAGAGTTACTGGTAACCAGTGCAACCTGTGTAGCAGAGTGTTACATGGGCCTACCAAAGCGTGCTTATAACTATCTGTGCCTTTAGATTCTGGATCAGTTGCAGCTTCTGTGTAGTTTTCAAGGACAGCTCCATCTGGAGCATATTGTAATAGTTCACATGCACCCTACCATCTTCTCAACAACCTGATCCAGAAACTACATGTTGGACATTGACTGATAGTTCTTGAAAATGGTTGGGTCCAAGGATGGCTTTTTGAGGAAGTACACCACTTCCTTAACTCCCTTCCCCACTGTATGAGTAGTATGGATGCCTATATAATCTAGGAAAGTTAAGGGTCTCATTTACTATGAGCTAAACGCATTCCAGAGAAGATCCTACCTACTTCCTTAGGCATCACAGGCTTGAAAGAATCCCCATTCAAAGATGTCCAGGAATGGTTTTTAACTCTTATGTATATATTATTTTAGAGTTATGGTTCTTGTTATTATGGACTACCAATAATATTGTCAGCTTCATGCTTTTATTATCTGATGTTAGTCACTTGGAGTCTTTGAGTAAAGCAGAATACAAATGCAAATAAGCAAGTAAATGCATTGGGTGTGTTTATTCTGATCTAACGGGGACCCTGGACCTTGCTTTGCTAAAAGTGCTAGTTGCATATTATGAGCTGCTGGGAGAAGGACAGAGCTTTAAATCCTTCCCTGCTTCTGAACATGTGACAAACAGCTGAACTTTTCCAAACTTGTCCTCTGACTGTACTGGGCACATTGATTTTTAAGGAAAGATCACACTTGCTCTTCTCAGACCAAATGTAAAGGAACTGAGCACCATCTTCCAAAACACAATATGCCTATTTAATACCCCAACTCCCCTAGGAGTGGTATGGACAGTGAACTGGCTCCATGTTTGCATGGCACTGTCTCTACGCCCAAGCCCTACAAAGCAATTTAGTCTTCACTCCTTCCAACCTCACTTCCCCTAAGAAAAAAGAGGAATTTTCCCTTGTCAATTTCACCTCTGCTAAGACAAACCAATAGGAACTTGATAGAGTTGCTAAGCTTAGATGCTGAGAGGAATGGTGAGACAAGAGACCTGTCCGATCGGGGACCATCCCCATACTCTGCAGAGCTTTACCATTGCAAGAATCATTATAAAATCACAGAATTCATGAAGTTACCTTACAGGTGTTCTAATCCAACCCCATGCTGGGAGCAGGAATCCACTAAATTGTCCCGGACAAGGGACCATCCATTTTCCAGCAATCAGGATTAATCCTCAGTCACTTGTTCTAATGCTTAACCCCTCCTATTTTCTGATAAGAGTGGGGTTTTGCTTTGGTTTTGTGATTGGAATCCCATAACCCGTATGCCAGAAATAAGTCAGCTCAGTTGCTGAACCTGGGCAACTTTGTGGGATCACAAAAAATCCAGAGATGCCTTTTAACTGATGCTTTTCATTTCTTTTAGCTCTTCCCTAGTTCAAACACCATAGTAAGTCTGTTTACACCTTGAGGAAAGAGGTGAGAGGTTCATTTTGTCTTGGAATGGGAGGAATCAGATGTAGTTGCTCTTCAGCTCAGGATCCAGGATGGAATTTAGTAGGCTGATTCCCCAAGGCTCTTATGCAGTAATGGAACAAGGTAACTAAATCTTGGACTTAAGATTCTTATGGGCCTTAAGATAGCCATCTATGCAATAGAAAAATAATGATATTCCCACAGTGGAGGAATAGATTGTGAAAATGTCAGAATTTGGAGCAATGGCAAATTGCTCTGACTCTGTTCAGTCAGAGATACAAACAATTTTTTTTTTTTTTGAAAGACTGGAAACCCTATATGGACTTTTTGCAGAAAAAAGAAAAAAATGGATTGATGATTTATGTATTTGACAATTAAGAAAGATGCAGATTAAATGAGGGGGTGAGGGGATTTGCAAAAGTTTTAAGAGGGAATAGGGACAATAAGATTGTAATTATCTATTGAAAAGAAGGTCAGAAGTCATTTATATATTTCAGAAACTTCTGGAGGAAGAAATGGTGGACTGAAGATGGCTCTGAGAAAGACAGACCCGATGACTACAGCAGAATGAACAGCTGGCTCTTCAAAATCTCTCTGGGTAAGAATCACCCACAAGTGCTCCAGGCAGCTGCTTCTCATGAGGAGACCATAACGTAGCAGTCTCTGGTGGGTTTAGAGCTCTGGGAGACAAGAGAATAGCCATCTTGCTCAAACTGCGGTGAGCACCTTTGAAAGGATACTAAGTTTGTATACTTGCTTTTCTAATCACTTTCAGAAATTGCTTCAGCTATTAGAAACCTTTGGATTGACAGGTTTGACAGCACTGGGTGAGTTTCCTTCAATCCTTAGCGAAGAAAATTTTAACTACTAGTTTAATAACTTTTTGTTTGTTTGTTTGTCTTTGGAATAAACAACAAAAGGGTGATTAAAACTTTGATTTTAGAAAGTTACAAATGGACTAAGGGTCCAGAAAAATGTGAAATAAGATTTTGGAATTAATTATAAAAAGTTCTTCCTGCAGGAAAATGCTTTTGTTTTGAATTAAAAAAAAACAATAAGATAAGATTTAAAAAATTGAACACTACAGGGAACTAAAGATTATAATTAAAGAAGAAGAACACATAAACTTGACTTACAATTACAGAATGAAGCAAAATATTCTAACAGTGGACATATTGAAGGATATTTTTGAACAATAGACTCAGAAATTAATACTGAGAATGTCAACAGCGATATCTGCCTCTATGGAGAGACTGTGTCTAAAAGATGTTATGGAAGAGGAACAGGTTTTACTTGACAATACTGAGGTGAAAGCGGATTTACAAATGATAGGCTACAAGAATGACATGGAAAAAGATATTACACTGGACATATAAAAGAAATCAGCTGATGTTTTAATAATTAAAAGAGATATACAAACAATAAACCAAGAGAGTGACCTGGATAATTTTCCAATATTGGATTTACAAAAGAAGCTTGTTAAAGTTTTGAAGAATCTTATGAGAAGGGACAAAGAAAAAATGAAAAGAAATAAATTTCTGCTACATTAGTTAAAGGGACAAAAGATTAAGATCGTTAAAAGTAAAAGGAAGGAATACAAAGTTGGTTTATTTGATCAAGATTAGATATGTTATTTCTGGTAACCCTTAGTGGACTTTTGCTGACACCAAGATGAAAATGACGATGCTTTATGGATTTGTTTATAGATAAGAGATGGGATATGGGAAGAAGAGATCTTTTGTTGTATTTTAAGAGGAGGTGATAAGTTACTAAAATTGTTTATATGTGTGATGAAGATGGGAAGTCACTTCTTTATATATTTCTTTTCTTTTTCTTTACTGTTCTTAATTTTCTTCTCTCTTTCTTCTTTCCTTTTTTCTCTATTTTCTGCACCTTCTACTCCTTTTTTATTCTTCTTTTTAAAGCTTGTATTAGTTTTTACTGTTGTAATTATAATCTTTAATTAAATTCCTATATAAAGGAATTTATATATTTCTTAGTTTTCTTTTTCTTTTCTTGCACTTTTTTCTTTCTTTTCTTCTTTTCTCTCTCTTTTTGTTTTATCATTTAATATATGAAAACTCTTCATAAATATACATTTAAAAAAGATAGTCATCCATGTTACTTCATTCCTTGGTGATTTTAATAGTCACAGTATTAATTGGGGATATAGCAAAATGAATAGAGACGGGGAAGAGGTGGAGTTGTGGTCGGAGACTAACGCCTTTACTTTAATCCATGATGCCAAACTTCCAGCCTCCTTTAATAGTGGTAGGTGGAGAAGAGGATATAACCCTGACTTGATCTTTGTGAGTAACAATCTCAGCAATCAATGTATCAAGATGGTTTGGGATCTGATCCCTCATTCGCAGCACAGACCATTAATGTGCAAGGTGCACTCTGTTATTAGGCCAAGAAATGTTCCATTTTGACATCGCTTTAATTTTAAAAAAGCGAATTGGAGGGACTTTTCTGATGTACTTGATTCTGAATTGTGAAATATTAAACCAATACCAGAAAATTATTCGTCAAAGCTGTAAGTTATGCATCTAGAAAATCTATTCCAAGAGGGTGCCAAACTCACTTTGTACCAGGGCTCTCTCCAGATATTATGCCTCATCTTAATAACTATGTCAGAATGTTTGAAGAAAACCCATTAGCTGAAGAACTGATTGAAACTGGTGATAATATAATGTCACTCCTTACAGAATCCTGGAGGGAGAAATGGAAGGCCACCCTGGAATCAATTGATTTGACAAAGAACAGCCAGAAGGCTTGGAAACTTTTAAAATGTCTGAATAATGATCCAACAAACCCATGCCAATATAAGAACGTTATGGCAAATTAAATAGCTCATTAGCTGTTGCTAAACGGCAGGGTTAAGGAGAGACTTAGGAAATGCAGGCTCTCAAGGGTAATGGAAGGGGAAGCCAATGTACTGACCTCACCCTTTGATAGAGAAGAACTGGAAACAGCAATTTATGATATGAAGAATGGTAAAGCCATGGGACTGGATGACGTTCGTGTTGGACAAATAAAATTTTTTGCAGATTTTGCCAAGCAACGGTTGTTATCACTTTTTAATGCATGTGTGGCTTCAAACTGCATTCTGAAGATTTGGAGGAAAGCCCGGGTTATTGCACTTTTGAAACCTGGAAAAGAACCAGATGACCCAAAGAATTTTTGTCCAATTTCCCTCCTTTGCCATCCTTTTAAACTGTATGAGAGAATTCTATTAAATAGAACGTTGCCTGTTATTGAACGAACTCTCATTCCCCAACAAGCTGGTTTCCAGCCAGGGAAGTCCCGCACAGGCCAGATACTTAAACTCGTTCATCATGTAGAGGATGGATTTCAGTTGGGTCTAATTACAGGGGTTGCTTTCATGGACTTATCTGCAGCCTATGACACAGTTAATCACAGGAAGCTTCTCTTGAAATTATATAATATCACACATGATCTTGCTCTGACTAAATGTCTTGAGGCAATACTTGAAATCGATGATTTTTCGTTGACTTTCAGGGAAAAAAGAGCTGGTGGAGAGCCCAGCAACGTGGTCTTCCACAGGGGAGTGTTCTTGCCCCCCTGTTATTTAATATATATACCAATGATCAGCCTGTTGGTCCTGATACATTGTCTTTCATCTATAGTGACGACTTGGCACTTACTGCTCAGGGAGCCAACTTCGAGGAGGTGGAAGTTAGGCTTACTCTGGCCCTTAAGAATATGTCAGAATACTATAACAAGAATGGACTAAAACCTAATCCATCAAAAACTAATGTTTGTGCATCCCATCTTAAAAACAGGCAGGCCAGACGTAGGCTTGATATTATCTGGGATAGAGTGAGTCGGGTACATTGTGAGACAACCATGTTACCTTGGGGTTACATTGGATCGAACATTAACCTTTAAAAGACATTGCTCCCGTTTAAAGCAAAAGATTCCACCCGTAATAATCTCCTCAGAAAGTTGGCTGGAACTACCTCGGGTGTCCATCCTATTACTCTATGAATGGCTGTCCTTGCATTGTGTTATTCGGCAGGAGAGTATGCCTGCCCCATTTGGGGCCGGTCTGCGCATTCTATACGTGTGGATAGGGTGCTTAGTGTCAGGTTCAGCCCAAAGAACTCCACGAGACAGTACAGATATAGTTCTGTAGCATTTATTAGCTTCCACCTACAAGACAGAATCTCGCCAGACTGAATCTAAACTTCTCAAGCCAGCAAGCAATCACTGTGAATTCCTTAAATTAACATTTGCCTTCCTGTAACATAAATCCATTATTACATATCCTGCACTCTGGGACAGGAGAACACAGGTGTGACATCCTTTGAAGAGTCCTCACATATTCCTTGTCCTCTTCTGAAAGACAAGAGCACAATTCTGGTGCTCAGAATTGGATAGAAGATGTAAGGCGTGGACTGCAGACATTGCTGAAGGTGGAGGGACTCCTCTTTCATGGTTCTGAAAGCACTTGCTGTTGCAAATGCTCAAATGATATTCCTTTGTGCAGCATTCAGTTCAGGGAAGCCACAAGAACACCAAACTGAGAATTGCTCTGAAATCCTTTTCTCTTTGGGGGAGGGGGAGACTTCTAAAGCATGTTTTCTTTCCACAAACCTGATTGAGAACCAGTAGGGGAAAAAATGCAGGTCTCTCTCTCTTTCTCTCCCCCTCCCTCCCTCCCTCTCACCTTCGAGCTAGTGTTGACTCCTGGCGACTGCTGGAACAGGTCCCTGCAGTTTCCTTGGCTGGGTTTTTCAGAAGTGGTTTGCCATGGCCTCCATTTTCCTAGGGCTGAGAGAGAGCGACTGGCCCAAGGTCACTCAGCTGGATTTGTGCCTAAGGCAGGACTAGAACTCCTGGTTTCTAGCCTGATGCCTTAACCACTATACCAAACTGGGTTTCTTTTTCTTTTTCATTTCTCTGCCTTGTACTAACTGAACTGAACCACCCTTGTGCACAGCTCTGACTTCCACAGCCCCGTGCTTTGCTGTTTTGTGCCCTTGGAATCTTGCCAACCAAGCCATGCAGCTCTGCATAAAATCCCATACAAACCAAGGGAAATTCTGCATTCCAACAACATGATATGGCCCAAGGATCCTTTCCCTTTCCCTCTTGGCCTCCAGCCTCTGCCTTGTCTCAAATCATTAGCTGTGTCACAAGAGATCACAGAAGTAATGTAAGAAAGCAAGAACTTTAATAAAATGTATCAAATGTGCAGCACAATCACACAAATATTTGTGGAACTTTTGTTTGGCCTATGCTTGGAGTGATTATCTCAACATTCTTTCAGAATCTCCTTTCCATTGCTTTTAGTCTGCGTTTTTCTCTCTTCCCTCCTCCTCCTCCTCCTCCTCCTCTGTATTTCGTTTTGGTGCCAAAGGAAATTTAGCAGAAAGAACCATCCCTCTAATGTGGGGATAAACGTGGGTTTGGGAGGTGTGGGGTGAGATGAATCAGATCTTACTGGGCTGTTTTGTTAATAGCTTTCCTTTTCACTCTGCCGATACACCATTGACACGCACCTTAGAAGAGCAAACATCACAAAAGCATTTGGCCTTGAGCCTTTAAGGCAGCCAACAGCAGGGTTGTACTGCTGATTATCTCTTTCATTTTGAACAGTTTTATATGCTAATTTTGGGAAAGGAGGGGAAGGTAGAGATTTAGGCAAATTGAGATTCCTGGCACACACAGAAATGCAAAAGTGGGTTGGAGAGGTTCTTTTCTCACACTTCTATTTTGGGTTTTCATGAGGCATAGGAAATAGTTCCACTCGTTTGTTTCCCTTGATAATATGGTATTCAGGGTAGGGGGTATTCACTGATTTGCCTGCCCCTCAAAGCTCTTTTGATTTTAAACCAGGCTTGCTGACTATTTACACCATCAAAAGATGGAATCTGCCATCTGAATTAAATAGATCAAATAAATTTTTAACTATCCTTTTTGTTAGCAACAAGGAGTCTGAAAGCCAAACCAGGATCAGTCTCCTCAAAGTTCAGTGCAGTCCTACCAGCCCAGCCTGTTGTTTTGACTTCATGCAATTCAGCACACCAAAGTTGGGGACGTTGGCCAGAATCGTAAAGGACAGTATCCCAAGATTACTTAAAAATACCTTGTTCTGAGTCTCCTAAATATGGTCAAGAAGTTATATGGTACCTGAAAGAGAAACAGTGTAACTGCTACAGAACGTATAGATGACAGCTCCCTTTTTTCTGGGGTGAAACACTTGGCCAGCTTGAAGGGCACATGAAAATGAATGTCACAAGGCTTTTTTTCAGATGTAAAACTGACTAAAATAATAAATAATCTGAAAGGTATTGTCATGAATATAGATCCTGGAGGGGTTCAAAGGGGTTAGGACAGATTTAGGATGATAACTTATCCTGGCAGGGTTCTGAAATTCACATCAAAGCTCATTTATTTATATGCTTGCTCTAAAATACACTCTCATTGTGGAATCCTATGGTTTGACTGTCGGAGCCTCAATTAATATGTTGAAATCTGCCTTTCAGTTTCTTCTTCTTCCACTGAGAAAGAGGCTTTTGTTTCTCTTCCTTCCTTCTCTTTGAGGCTTAATTTAAAATTTCCCTTGGCCATGTTTGAATCTAAAGAAATTGGCTATTGCTGGTCTTATGGTTCTCTATTTGTCATCCCAAACCCTCTTTGACTGCCCATCCTTCTCAATCTTGAAAAAAAACCCTGGGAAGAGTTACCACACATTATTTTCCCCCTGGGAAGTTACCACACATTATTTTCACTTTTAATGGAAGTGAGAGAAGTCAGAGGTGATTAATCAGTGAAAGATAGGACTTCCACACTCATCTTTCAGCCACATCATAACTAAACGAATACAACAGCATTGGACTCCACTTTAAAGAGTTTTCCTGAAATTTCCTCTTTTCTTGAAATAAACTTCAAAAGCAATTTCTCTTTCAGAAAAAGCACACAGGAGAATTTTTCTGCATAGCATTGCCCTCAAGCCATTAAGTTCAGCAGTATGGAGGAATGGAGGGACAGGGAGCTTGAGAAGATGGCAGAAGATACAAAAAGAACTGTCTTAAGATGCAGATTTGTACTGCTTTGGAATGGAGTTAGTGCACACCATATGTGGCCTCTCCAGTTAGATCATTGTCCATCATAGTATCTTCTATGCATAAAGCTTGGTGACTCCTTTTTCCACCCTTCCATGTGGGTGGAAAAAAATTAGACAGCCGGACAAAGTACTGGGGGTCTTGATGAATCATAACTTGATCCATCAAGTTAGTCATGACTTCAACCCGTCCCACCTGATCACACAGAGAGGGCATGCTCTGGATCCCCTCGGTAAAAGAGCTCCGACTAGTGGGGTCCAGAAGGCAGGCCTTCTCTGCTGTAGCCCCCGCCCTTTGGAATATTGTGCCCCCGGAGCTGAGATTGGCCCCCTCACTCCTGGCTTTCTGGAGGGATTTGAAGACCTGGCTCTGGCCTGGGGTGGGGAGGGAAGACATCAGGTGTGAGGATGGCTAGCCCCTTAGAGGCCTGGCATTTGCTGCTCTGAACCATTGGCCTCCTGAACTCTTTCTTTTTTAGTAATTGTTTTGTACAGGTTTAATGTAATTGTATATTTATTGTTTTAATGAGTTGTGAGCCACCCAGAGTCACCCATTAAGGGGAGATGGGTGGGGATACATTTAATTAAATAAATAAATAAATAAATAAATAAATAACCTGAGGATGAGCCAGCAAAAAAAGGAGATGTAGTCCTAGTTATTATCAGAACAAGTACAGTGGGAAAACCAAGATAATTTATTGCTCCTCTCTCTCCTGTGTTTGGACAGACCATACCTAGAAGATCATGTCCAATTCTGTGCAGTGCATTTTAGAAAGGACACTGACAAAATGGAGCATGTCCAGAACAGAGCAGTCAATAAGATAAGAGTCCTGGAAAGCAATATTTACAAGGAACAGTTGGAGGTATGGTGTATGCTTAGGCTGGAGAAGAGAAGATTGCAGGGAGACATAGTAACTGTCTTCAAGTATCCAAAGAGTTATCATGTAGAAAACAGGGCAGAATTGCTTAGAGTTGTACCAGAATACAGGACAGGAAACAATAGATTTAAATTACAAAGGAATAGAGTTTGGCTAAACTTCAGGAAAAATGTGTCCTAATTTTAAAAGCTATTTGGCAATGGAACAGACTGCTTTCACTGATGGTGGACTCTCCTTTGCTGGAAGCATTTAAACAGGCTGGAGGGCTAGCAGTCAGGGATGCTGGATTCCTTCCTTAGGCAGAGGTTTGCAATACATGGTCTCCAAGGTCCTTTCCAACTCATAAATGTTTGATTCCATGAAAGAACAACCAAGAAGATTAACATCTGAAGTGTCCCAAGACATTTATTTCCAAAATAACCAAGGTACTGGAGATAGGAAATCCAAATGGTCAACTTCACTCTCTTTCCATCTGAATGTTGTACATCCCCCTCCTGTCTATCTTATTAATGGAGAAATCTGCAATGGTTGCTTCTTAATGAAACATTAATAAATGACCTGGCTACATAGTTTGGCTTGACAACTTAAAGTCCCACCATGCTAAAAGTTCTGCTGTACTATATCTTTCCTTCCCATTGCCTATGTAGATGGTAAAGATAAGGAACCTGCCTTCTCTACTCCTCGGCTACAAATGTTACACTGGCACACTTAGAAATGGTTCCAATGATAAAACAAGACATTGAGGCATTTTGATCTGGAAACATTCTGAAAGTGATTCCTTCGAGGTTTAACGGAAGGGTGGACAGCTAGCGAGATTATTGATTACTGAAGAGAGGATTACACAGAGGAAGACATTCCTTGGATCCCTTGTAATGAAAGGGAGTGTGAAAACCCTGTACCTCGCCAATAAGTGTAATTTTGGGGGTGTGGAGGTATAGAGTGGGAAATCAAAAGCACTTTTAATGAATGGAAACTGCAGAAGCAATTTTGGACCCATTATGAACATACTACCTTCTTCCTCCCTTCATGGATCACTGCCTTGTCGTGGCGAAGGGGCTTGCGTAACTCAGTGAAGCCATGAGCTATACCGTGCAGGGCCACCCAAGACGGACAGGTCATGACAGAGAGTTCTGACAAAATGTGGTCCACTGGAGAAGGAAATGGCAACCCACTCCAGTATCCTTGCCAAGAAAACCCCATGGACAATGTTAAAAGGCTAAAAGATATGACGCCGGAAGATGAGCCCCTCAGGTCGGAAGGTGTCCAATATGCTACTGGGGAAGAGCGGAGGACATTTCCAAGTAGCTCCAGAAAGAGTGAAGCGGCTGGGCCAAAGCCGAAAGGACGTTCAGCTGTGGATGTATCTGGAAGCGAAAAGAAGGTCCGATGCTGTAAAGAACAATATTGTATAGGTACCTGGAATGTAAGATCTATGAACCAAGACAAGCTGGATGTGGTCAAACATGAGATGACAAGATTGAACGTCGACATCTTGGGAATCAGCGAACTGAAATGGACGGGAATGGGTGAATTTAATTCGGGTGACCATTATATCTACTACTGTGGGCAAGAAACCCTTAGAAGAAATGGAGTTGCACTCATAGTGAATAAGAGAGTGGGAAAGGCAGTAATGGGGTACAACCTCAAAAACAACAGAATGATCTCAGTGCGTATCCAAGGCAAACCATCCAATATCACAGTCATCCAAGTCTATGCCCCAACCACTGATGCTGAAGAAGCTGAAGTTGACCGCTTCTATGAAGACCTACAACACCTTCTAGAACTAGCACCAAAAAAAGATGTCCTTTTCATCATAGGGGATTGGAATGCTAAAGTAGGAAGTCAAGGAGTAATCGGAATAACAGGCAAGTTTGGCCTTGGAGTACAAAATGAAGCAGGGCAAAGGCTAATAGAGTTCTGTCAAGAGAACAAGCTAGTCATAGCAAACACTCTTTTCCAACAACACAAGAGACGACTCTACACATGGACATCACCAGATGGTCAATACCGAAACCAGATTGATTATATACTTTGCAGCCAAAGATGGAGAAGCTCTATACAGACAGCAAAAACAAGACCAGGAGCTGACTGTGGCTCAGATCATGAGCTTCTTACTGCAAAATTTAGGCTTAAATTGAAGAAAGTAGGGAAAACCACTAGACCACTCAGGTATGACTTAGATCATATTCCTTGTGAGTACACAGTGAAGGTGATGAATAGATTTATAGGATTAGATTTGGTAGACAGAGTGCCTGAAGAACTATGGACGGAGGTCCGTAACATTGTACAGGAGGCAGCAACTAAAACCATCCCAAAGAAAAAGAAATGCAAGAAAGCAAAATGGCTGTCTGATGAGGCTTTACAAATAGCTGTGGAAAGAAGGAATGCGAAAAGCAAGGGTGAAAGGGAAAGATATAAGCAACTGAATGCAGATTTCCAGAGAATAGCCAGGAGAGATAAGAAGGCCTTCTTAAATGAACAATGCAAAGAAATCGAGGAAAACAATAGAATGGGGAAGACTAGAGATCTCTACAAGAAAATTGGAGATATGAAAGGAACGTTTAGTGCAAAGATGGGCATGATAAAGGACAAAAAAGGCAGGGATCTAACAGAAGCAGAAGAGATTAAGAAGAGGTGGCAAGAATACACAGAAGAACTATACAAGAAAGATCTTAATGTCCCTGATGTCCACGCTGGTGTGATCACTGACCTTGAGCCAGACATCCTAGAGAGTGAAGTCAAGTGGGCCTTAGGAAGCATTGCTAACAACAAAGCTAGTGGAGATGACAGTATTCCAGCTGAGTTATTTAAAATACTAAAAGATGATGGTGTTAAAGTGCTGCACTCAATATGCCAGCAAGTTTGGAAAACGCAACAGTGGCCACGGGATTGGAAAAGGTCAGTTTACGTTCCAATTCCAAAGAAGGGCAACGCCAAAGAATGCTCAAACTATCGCACAATTGCACTCATTTCACATGCTAGCAAGGTTATGCTCAAAATCCTACAAGCTAGGCTTCAGCAATACATGAACCGAGAACTACCGGATGTACAAGCTGGGTTTCGAAGAGGCAGAGGAACTAGAGATCAAATCGCCAACATTCGCTGGATCATGGAGAAAGCACGAGAGTTCCAGAAAAATATCTACTTCTGCTTCATTGACTATGCAAAAGCCTTTGATTGTGTGGATCACAACAAACTGTGGCAAATTCTTAAAGAGATGGGAGTACCAGACCACCTTACCTGTCTCCTGAGAAATCTGTATGCGGGCCAAGAAGCAACAGTTAGAACCGGTCATGGAACAACCGATTGGTTCAAAATAGGGAAAGGTGTACGACAAGGCTGTATACTGTCACCCTGCTTATTTAACCTATATGCAGAGTACATCATGAGAAATGCCAGGCTGGAAGAATCACAAGCCGGAATTAAGATTGCAGGGAGAATCATCAACAACCTCAGATATGCGGACGATACCACCCTAATGGCAGAAAGTGAAGAAGAACTAAAGAGCCTCTTGATGAGGGTGAAAGAGGAGAGTGCAAAAGCTGGCTTGAAACTCAACATTAAAAACACTAAGATCATGGCATCTGGACCCATCAATTCCTGGCAAATAGAAGGGGTAGAAATGGAAGCAGTAACAGACTTCATTTATTTGGGCTCCAAGATCACCGCAGACGGAGACAGCAGCCATGAAATTAAAAGACGCTTGCTCCTTGGGAGGAAAGCTATGGCAAGCCTAGATAGCATATTAAAAAGCAGAGACGTCACCTTGCCGACAAAGATCCGCATAGTCAAAGCTATGGTTTTTCCAGTAGTAATGTATGGCTGTGAGAGCTGGACCATAAAAAAGGCCGAGCGCCGAAGAATTGATGCCTTTGAACTGTGGTGCTGGAGAAGACTCTTGAGAGTCCCCTGGACTGCTAGGAGGTCAAACCAGTCAATCTTAAAGGAAATCAACCCTGATTGCTCATTGGAAGGATCGATAATGAAGCTCAAGCTCAGATATTTTGGTCACCTAATGCGAAGAGAGATCTCTTTGGAGAAGACCCTGATGCTGGGAAAGATTGAAGGCAAAAGGAGAAGAGGACGGCAGAGGATGAGATGGTTAGATAGCATCACTGAAGCAATGAGCATGAAACTGAGCAAACTCAGGGAGGCAGTGAAGGACAGGAAGGCCTGGCGCAATATGGTTCATGGGGTCACGAAGAGTCGGACACGACTTAACGACTAAACAACAACAACAACCTTCTTCCATTGATCAGTGCTTTGATTTAGGAGCTTAAGATGGTCTGGACTTAGGATGAGTGGAAAACCTTCTTCTGATACCAAAATTATCATGTCACCCATGTAGGAATTCTCAGTGCCTGAGTGGCAGTATAAGAATCTGGCAAATGCTGCTCCATCCTCCTTTAAAGAAATCTTTTATGAAAGACAAACAGGCCGGAAATGAACTGATAATATCATAATATCCCACTTCATCGCCATATAATGTCTTCTTAATTGACTGGAGACAGGATCAAGTGCCCTCTGGTTGTTAATTAAAATAATGCCAAGTATTGATTCTATCCTCTAAATTGTTTCTCTGGCAATTCTGATTTTCACAGGATGGTTCATAATGTACTCTCAGCAGAACATGCAGAACTGATTCCCTTCAAGGTAAGTGATGAGTAACCTCATTTCATGGATTTCTTGTACCTTTCTTAAAATTACTCCTGCCTGCTGTGGCTATGAGTTGTCTACATTCTACAAGCTGGAAGTTGTAGAGACAAGTTATTTGTTTTTGGTCCTTCTGCCAATCCCTTTCAAGGAATAATGCTGCATTTGAGAACTGAAGGGACAAAAAACACCATGTGGAACTATAAAACCTAACGAAAGTTATTTTGACATCAATAGAAGATGGAAGGCAGGAAGCACAGACTTTGATAGTGCCTATAGATTGTGGCCATTCATGAAACAGTTATTGAGTATGACAATAATAAATGCAGGATTTTGAAAAATCTTGCTTGCTGTTTAATCCCTAAAAATAGTGTTAGATCACCTAACGAATTTCAGCTTTTCAAAGAAGTTCTAAAAACTTCCTCTTTCTTACTCTCGCCTTTGTCCCCAGAGCACAATTAGTTAGAGGCATTTAGGCATTCTGAGGTTTACAGTGACTTGTTTTGCTCAGTACAATGTTTCTCAAGATTACGAGTTAGTCTAAAATTTAAAAATCCATCACCCACAACCAGGGTAGGAAGCATGCTAGAAATTCTTGATTACTTTTTTTTTTTTACTGCTATTTGTTTGGTTACTGGCTTGTTTTGGAATTAAAGCATAAGAGGTTTAGTGGGACATCTATAATTTAGAAACAACACATTTTAATATTGTTTAAGCTGCTTTAATTATGCCTTTCTTGTTGTCAGTTTATTTCCTTGCTTTCTCTAAGGAAAATGCTGCTGTTTCCGTGACAACCTCGTATTTCTTGCTAGACAGGGGACAGCTCCTGCCTGAATGATGCTCTTTTGTAATGTGATCGACTACCCAGCCAATTTATGTACACAACTTGTTTTCCTACAATTTTTCCCCCTCTAGCTGTTTGCTTGTTCCTGGGCAACATGGCAAGCAAGGACTGTGACTATCTGTATCCTTGAAACATGTACACCTTTGAATCCTTTCTGGAGGATATTTCTAAATTAGTAGGGAGAAGCAGCCAAGCAGTTTGCTGAGTGATGGGGAAGCAGCAAACCCATCACCAGGGAAGTCGGCTTAAAAATAAACCAAAAGAAATTTTAAAGAAGTTTTAAAGCCTCCTGAGAATGAGGCAGAAAAACAGAAGCTTTTTTCCCGGGGGGGGGATATACTTTAGGTGAGTTTTTATATCCCCAAACTAGCTACTATAGAGGGCATGCCAGATCATTAAAAATTCCTCTCCCCAAGCCTCAGTTTTCTCAATTTCTGTAGCACAGGGAGATCTAGTTAGGTAAGTTGCAGGCAATAACTAGAATCAATTTCCCCTCACTGAGATCTGCCCAGCCAGGTTTTGTGTGTGGCAACAGTCTCAACTCTCCGGCAGGGGAGGTAAAGTGGCAATTCTATACTGGGAGACCCTGCTCACTGCAAGAACACTGTTACCCAGGTGACCATATATGAAGACATACAAGGTTGGGCCAAAGGGACAATCTGAAGGTCCTCCCATTGCACTACACTCTCAGCTGCATAGTATAGCTGATTCCTGAGCTGCATGATCTCACTGCTGGGACAGTTATGGGATTACCCAGCCTGTTGGTCTTGGATGATTTTAACTTTCTGTCTCTGGGGTTAAAGCCAGCTTGGGAACGTATGATTTCCATAGCAGTCATAGGATTCTTCCGGTTCCTGACCCACATAGCTGACTACACGTTAAATTTGGCCTTTATCTCACAGCAGATGAGATGTGATCTGATGGTGGAGGATTTTTTCCATTTTGTTGGTCCTAGACAGATGACAGAGTTAACTGGAGCCGCTAACTTCTGCAGGGAGGAGGGGCTGATTAAGGTGGTCACTTGAGGTATCTAATGGACCTGGAGGATTTTCAAACAGTGCTTGGGGATTTCCCCAGTGAATTTCAGGGCAGTTTTTTGGGGGCATCTATTAGGCCTCTGAATTATAGAGGTTAGAGAGAGGGGGCACTGAATAGGATTATCATTGAGTAACCCTTCCCTGCCTGCTTCTCCCATGAAATCCTTGGTTTTCTGGGGAGCAACAGAAAATGGAACAGGTGAAGAGATGCCTGGAGTGGATGCTGGATGAAATGGGTATGACTGATCAATGAATACGACCTCAAATTCGAGCTTCCCTACTTCTCTGCCCTTATTGCATCTGTGGAATGTCAGGCAATTGAACTCTTTAAAGCAATGTTTCTCAACCTTAGCTACTTGAAGGTGTGTGGACTTCAACTCCCAGAATTCCCCAGTCAGCATGCTGGCTGGGGAATTCTGGGAATTGAAGTCAACATATCTTCAAGTAGCCATGGTTGAGAAACAGTGCTTTAGAGTCCAGGCTCCTTTTTGGGAAGGACAGGCCAAAAGACTAAATTAGGATAAGTTGTGATTGTCTGGCTGAGCATTTCATGGATAAATTGCTTGCATTTCCTCCAAATTGGAAGCCAGATGGATGAAATCTGCTGAGAAGACAGAGGTGATGTCTTGGGATGTTATTTTGGAGCTTCTGAGATGATGGATTTCAAGGAAGTATACAAAGCTCTCTGTGCTATTAGATCCAACACCTGTGGATCCCTGCCCCACCTGCCTGGTTATGGTGGCTAGAAAGGGAATAGGATCTGGAAGATGGTCAATACTTCTTTGAGGGAAAGAGAGACTCCAGCAGCTTTTAAAAGGTGTTGGTACACCCACTCCTCAGAAAGTAAATCTTGGACAAGTAATGGACAGCTACCATTCTATCTCCAACCTTTACTTCTGGAGGACAGCTTTGGAGAAAGTGGTGGTTCTGCAATCACTGAGAATTCTGTAGGATTATCTGGACCCATGGCAGTCTAGATTCTGGCATGGAGTAAAAACCTCATTAGTTGCTCTCATGAATGACCTGTGGAGGGAGCATAACTATCCTTGTTCAGGTAGACATATCTATGGCTTTTAATACTGTGGACTACATTATCCTTCTGGACTGCCAGCAAGGGTTGGGAGTTGAAGGAACTATAGTACGGTGGACAGGTACAGTTAGTGGTTGCAAAGGAGACAGCTCAGACCATCAGGCACTTTGTTATTGGGTCCTTTAGAACTCACCCCTCTACCCAGTTTAACTTCTACATAAAACCACTGGGAAGGGGCATTCATTGATTTGGGGTAAGGTATCATCAGAATGTTATACACCATTCCTGGCTGAATAGATGTGCGGAATAGAATAGGGTAAAACAAAAACAAAAAAAACCCAGAAATGCATTTCACAAAGAAAGACAATGTTTGAAAAAATTAAATTATTCCATTTAGTGGATGACCACATACCCCTAGATTATGAGAGAGGAAGAAAAGCAAATGTTACTTATGCCTTTTCCTTTGCTCCATGCCCAGTCATCAAGCTCTCCCAGGCAAACTTTTTCCCTGCCCCCAAACTGGAAAACTGTTGAAACCATTTTCTCCTGAGGAGCAATCCTGTGTGGTTCAGATTATAGTACAAGGATGCGGCTAACATCCCTTCAACCTTCTCCAAATGCTGACCATTATTTCTGCGTTTTGATAGACAGAATCAAGGAGCAATTAGCCATAAAACCATTAAGCCACAAGTATGTATTAACAACTCAAAGTGATCTGAGGATTTTGGAAGAACCTCAGTGAATACATTTGAATGCTGATTTTAAGGGAGAAGCATAAACTTACCAAAGAATGAATGCCCAATAGAAAAGAATATATGTAGCTCAGGACTGAACTGTGGAGTCCTTGGTGCTCTCTGAGCTTGGTTGTTTGCTTGCAGACATTTCATTACCCAACTAGGTAACATCATCAGTGCTTGTGAGTGTGAGGTTTTCTCCCTGTTTATAATCACTAGCTTGCCCTGCCAGTTTTGGTGGGGGTGTGGTTTTCTCCTTTGATAGTTCCTTGATTAGGGTATTGTTTTCTGCTTGTTTGTTTGGTGTTAATCCCTGCTTATCTGGGTGTTGGCTGCTAGAGAGGATGTGTTCTGGTCTTTTTGTTTTCTTCTTAGCTTTTTTATTGTCTCTTCTGAATAGTGTGTAAATATGGTTTATTTATATGGGTTTATTGATGGCTGATTTGTCTGAATGCCAAGCTTCCAGAAATTCCCTAGCGTTTTTGGATTTAGCTTGGCCTAGGATGCTCATGGTTTCCCAGCTGAAACTGTGGTTGAGTCTGTCCATGTGTTGTGAGATTAAGGAGTTTTCATTGTGTCTTCTGACTGCTAGTTGGTGTTCATGGATGCGCTTTGCTAGTCTTCTCCCTGTCTGTCCTACATAGTGGCTGTTACAGTCCTTACACTGTATGTTGTAGATGACTCTTGTTTTTTCTTCTGGGGCTACTGGGCCTTTTGGTTTGCTTAAGATGTTTTGGAGGGCTTTAGCTGGTTTGTGTGGTATGGTGATGCTGTGTGGTTGTAATAGTCTGTTGGTTGATTCTGAGATGTTTTTGATGTATAGTAGTGTTATCCTTTTCATAGCTGTTGTTGGTTGTGCTGTGGTGGGTTGAGTGGTCAGGCACTTTTTATTAAAGTTGCATGGGTATCCATTTTGTTGGATGATGTTGTATATCTGGTCTGTTTCCTTTTTCTGGTGTTCTGTGTTGCTGCAGTGCATTTGTGCTCATTTGAATAATGTTCTTACACAGCTCCTCTTGTGGGAGGTGGGGTTGTTACTTTGATAATGGAGCACTTGGTTAGTGTGGGTTGTTTTTTTGACAGACTTGCGTTTCTAATTTCCTGTTATTTCTTCTGCTAATGAGGATATCCAGGAAGGTAGTGTGTTGTTGTTTTCTTCTTCCCTTGTGAATTTTATTCCTTTGAAGATATTGTTGACTGTTTTGTGTGTCTTCTCTACTTGTTCCTTTTTTATTATTCAAAGATGTTGCCTAAATACTGGATCCATACTTTTGGTTGTATGTCTGGGAGTGCTGTAGTTTCTAGACACTGCATTATGGTCTCTCCTATGAGTCCTGAGAATGGTGATCCCATGGGTGTTCCTCTGATTTGTTGGTATATTTGTCCATCAAACTGAAAGTAGATAGTGAGGCAAAGGTTCATGAGGTCTATGATTCTGGAATTTTTGATCTTAGTATATTTGGCTAGGTCGGGTGTGCTGTGTAGTACTGCTGCCATGGATTCTTTCACTAGTTTTAGTTCTATGGATGTCAAGAGTGCTGTGACATTGAATGAAGCCATATCTTCAAAAAAAATGAATGTTCAAAGCAAGGACCAAGATGGGCTCTTTTTCTACTGTTGCTCAGTAGGGAAGAAGCACACACAGCACTGGAACTTTAAAGATTAAAGATGTAAAATAAAAGGGGGTAGAGCAAGACTTCAATTTCCATCACCCATCCTCCGTATGGATATAATGAATGAATTCAGTTCTTTGGAATAAAAAGTTATGTTGTTACCTGCCTCATTTTAATCCCTACTGTTAATAGTAACACACTGGAAATCCAATGTGACATCATTGTCATAAGCTCCATTGTGTCTGCACAAGCAGTGGTTGGTCATTCTATTTGTACATTCCTGGGTAAACTTCACAATGATTGCATTTTCTTATCAAATTGGTGAAAATTAATTACAATACACTTTTATTAATTCTCAGAACACATCCAGCTGTTCCTCCAAGTCAGGCATGGTCTTCCAAATGTATTAGTTGTGTCTCCTCAAAATTATAACAGTTGTGATGTAGTATAAAACAAGTGAAATATTGATGTAGTAATAATTGTTTCACTACAACTGCTAGCATACACAAAGGACAATACATCTCTAAAGACTTTTTTCCATGGAAATCAGGGCACAGAGGATGTCTGATTTTCTGTTTTCAGAGCTAAAATATTTCTGAGATCTCATATATCCTCATTGCCCATCTCTTTATCTTCGCTTTACAAGCAAAAGTAGAGTTCAGCTTTGTTAATAAATCTCCTCTATGTTTAACAAATGGTAATATCATACTGCAAACTATCATTACAAGAGACTGGATGAGTCTTGAATTATCTCTAAACTACCTCTCCAATTTTCATTAGTGGGCCAGTCACTAGTTTTTACAGGAAGATCTTCCATGTTAAAGATTCATCACACTAGGCTTGAACTCTAATACAGAAAATGACCAAACAATAAAAAAGTAGGGTTTGGACTGAGAGAGAAAAATCAAGGATTTTCAGGAACTGTGTATAAGGCAAATAGATCTTTTCTGTGCAAATTCCCACAGGAGCCAGCCTTCTGATTTTGGCATAAAATCCAGCAGATAGAAATGGCCTGCACAAGACCTTCTTGGATGACAGTTCAAAGAAGAACATAACGAACAGCAGAGTGTGCATGTGTGTGTCAGGATTTTGGTGAAAATAATAATTACATTGCTGGCAACAGCCAAGGAACAAAGAGAGAAACACCCTTTCATTTCACATGTCAGCAGATTTGGTTCTAGCTACAAAGGGGAACCATGTCCGATTAGCCTAGCAGAGCAGCACGAATACAGCTTTAATATGGAAGCACTACAACACTTGGTCCTACCAGGTTTCAGAAATGCCTATTAAATCATATTGGCCTTCCTGCATTAAGACCTCTAATTCTGCATCTTTGTTACCCATACTCTGTGCATTTGTATAGAAATGCTGGCATCCTTTTGAACATGTACTTTGACTTATTCCTGCATCTGCGGGCTAATTTGGGAGTACCTTTCCATTCAGCATACTTTACCTCTTCCACTCCCATTCCCAGTGTTTGGTATCCTCATATTTCTTGGGATCTCTTCTTCCCAGTAGGATTCAGTTTAAAGCCTTCCAGATAAAGCTCTTCTCAGTTCAGGTGAAGTGCACCCCTCTTGCCATGAGTCTCTTATCTTGGAAACACATTCCAATATCAAAAAAATCCAAACTGTTTCTGCTGGTACTACATGTGTAGCCAGTTGCTCACTTCCAGAATTCTTCTCTTACTTCTTGAGCTAGATCCTTTGATCCGCAGGAGTGAAAAAAGCATCTCTTGTTTCCCCAGCTCCTTCATTCTTCCGCTCAGTGCTTCTCATAGTTCCTTGCAGTGCCTTTAAAGTTGTGTCTGCTTGTTTCCATGTGTATGACTAGAAAAGGATATTTGTCAGTGGTCTTAAAGCATAATGGGAGTCTTTTCATCATGTCAGGTGTGTGTTCAGGTAGGCAGATTGCTGTTTTGGTCCTTCTCAGTAGGGACTTTATGATCATTACCACTTGTTTCTTCCTCTTCTTCAGGGCAAAGGCAGGAATCCTCCTGTGTACAGAAGCTGCAAAACCTGAAGAGTCCTCTTCCTCCATTTCTAAGGCTTGTGGCAGCTGTTCTTCCTCCAGAAATCCAGAGACATGAATGGGGAAGCCCTGAAATTTATCCCGAAGTCCCAGTAGCAGTAGCCAAAAGATGCCAACAGAGCAGAAATTGTACTTGGCTAAGCATATCAATGGTTTAACTCAAAACATAATAGCTAAAGAGGAAATTGAAGTTCTTACAGCTAGTAGTCAAACCAGAATTGGGATGTCCAGTCTCCAACTGCCTAGGAAAAAGAGTATGCCTATTTGCTTTGTAACTGAATTTGACTTAAAGTAGAACTTGAGTCAGTACTGGTGGAACTGCAAACTTCATTGCTTTGACTAGATCCCCTGAGCATTTATCCTGAGGGTGTTCAATTTTGTATACAGGGATAGGATGATAAAGTTCATGATGCTTCATGACCAGGCAAAATGGGTCTTTTAGGACATATATCATTTTTCCAAGAGAGAATGGGGTCATCTCAACTCAGGCAAGTAATTTTTAGTGGCAGAGCTAACAAGACAAACTGAAATCCATGCAGCAGATAGAATTTTCTGAAAAATATTAAACCATCCACTTTAGCTAGGAAAAGATGTTTTGACCTCTTCCTAGACATTTTGCCTATCACTTCTGGATATTCTTTTCTGCCAAGCCCATTTTTTCCAACTCAGAGTCACATTACTTCTCTCTTTTCCAGGCCATTTGGGTATCGATTCATTCACTTCCAGTATCACTCCTTGATTCCTGACTTTCACTCTTCTGTTGTTTGGGGATTGGATTGCACAGAAATTGGAAGAGAATAGATACCCTTGAAACTTTCAACTAGCTTTCTCAAAAGTTTTCTTCCCATGCAAAAGAGACTTCTGTTTTTCTACCCTATTTTCAGGATGCTTGAAAAATTCTTAAGCATTTGTTTTGATGTTTGTGAGGTAGCATTATTTGTAGAAATGATGAAAGATTCTTTTGCTGCTGGCTTTTCTGTTGCACATCTTCCCATCACTCTGAGGCCAATCTGGTTGCCTGCATTTCCCAGTCTGAAAAAATCAAATGGAAATTGTCCATTCATGATGCTTTTTCTTGCAATTAAGCATGGAAAATCAGGACTAGAGATCATGACAGAGATCTGTCCAATGACATGCAGGTCATTGTCACATACTTCTTGGCTATGTCCCAACTAAATAAATGTGGAGGCATCATATTCCAGCAATGCAAATTTAATCAAAAGGAAGGAAGGAAGGAAGGAAGGAAGGAAGGAAGGAAGGAAGGAAGGAAGGAAGGAAGGAAGGAAGGAGAGAGAGAGAGAGAGAAAGAAAGAGAGAGAGAGAGAGAAAGAGAGAAAGAGAGAAAAAGAGAAAGAGAGAGAGAGAGAGAGAGAGAAAGAAAGAAAGAAAGAAAGAAAGAAAGAAAGAAAGAAAGAAAGAAAGAAAGAAAGAAAGAAAAATATTTTCATTTAACCAACTGAGAATTAGCAGGAAAAATTGCAAGAGAATTTTTTTTTTTATGGCTCTACTTTCAGTATTTGCAGGCTCAGGGAATGAATTCTTGTGAATGAAAATGCCAGTGAAGAAATGGAAGAGTTTGCTATGTTTTTCATCAGGTTTCTTGAAACAGCACATCGTTTTTGGGAAAAAGGAGGAAGGGATTGATTTGTATTTCGTATTCTGTACTTTCTACTTCAGGTTGGGCCAAAATCTTGGGAACATGGGTGATGTGTTCTAGAGGTAATCATGCTACAACATATGGTCTAGAAAGGGACAGATGAAGAATGGTTCATCCTGAGATGCCCAAGGAAACACACAAGGCATGTACTTCATTTCATTCAATTGCTGCTGAAATCATTTTCAAAACACTTGGCACTTGGGTGGATGACTTAACGATTTTGGTTATATCTTTCTGCAATTCAGAGTCACTTTTTAACGAGATGGGCAATGACAAATTTGATATATAAACAGATAAAATAAATTTTAAAATGCATACGTGCTTTCTGTATGACTTATATAAATGCTTGCTCCTTCTTCCAACAGACTGTTTTTCTACACAATTCATCCCTAACGTACAAATTTGAAATGCAACCTTTCCTAACATGCCTTTTGTGTGTGTGTAACAGTCCTCTCACTGATTTTTGTATGCATTTCCACAGATGTGTCCTATTTTGTATGAATTTTCCCTTGCTGAGCATGGTAGATACCCATGGACTCTGTTTGCTGTATTTTCAGGTAAAATAAATCATGATGGCTTTGTTTTGTCTCTCTTAGTATGAGTGAATTAAGATGGGATTGGAGAATGAAATTCTGAGGACTGTAATCAATGATTTTTTTTTAAAGGCAAAATGAATAGAGGATGATAGAGAGGTAAATTTGGTGGGCCTGAGTTTGGGGAATCAAGACCTAAATGAAATGAAAGTAAACTTCAGAATGGTGGATGGACTGGCTATTTATTAGGATTCATATTTTATTCTGTGCTTATTTTATGAAACTCAGGTTACTGCACATGCTTGCCCATATATATTTCTGCACATCACAGTCCTGTGGGGTGTGGTAGGCTGAGAAACAATGCCTGTTGCAAGATAACGTGAGATTTTTCATGACTTAGTAATGGGCAAGACAGGTCTGATCTGGTTTGTCCCTGGTCATGATATCATACAGTCTTCATCTTTCTTCCTATGTTGACTGGGTCATGGAACCTGTCACTCAACGAATTGTAAACCAGAGCTCCTCCTTTCAGCTGGATCCTTAAGGGGGGTGTACAAAATGGAGAGACCTGAAGATCCAGCTTTCTCCAAACTGTTCACCAAGATGTTAGGGAATGAGGTGGTTTGAGTGGAAGGCCATGTCAAAATAAAGCTCTGGGGATACCTTTCAGCAGTCAGAGTGACCAGGGTAGTGGTGGTGGTGGTACTGGTCAAGTGGGGTCAGTCTGACACACTATCATGGCACAAGCCCTATCTTTTTCGACATGAATTGTGACATCACATGCTTGTCCAAAAGGCAGCACAGTTAAGATGTGTCATCAGTATGCCTATTACTGTTATTATAGCAATTTATGAAGGAGTTTGACGGTTTTATTATTTCTATACCATTTCTTTATTACTGTTATAATCGTTTTAGTTTTAATTGTATACCACCATGAGTCCATCTGGAGTATGGCAGTACATAAAATAAAGAAGTTGTAATTCTAAGCAAATGTGATCTTAAAAATACTCACCAAACCCTTATTTGATAAAGATATTTCTAAAGAGTAAAAACCTGTATCCAAGTTGAAACATTAATTTATTAACCGAAAGCTTGCTACTTCATTCAGTATAGAAAAATGCTATTTCAGTTCACCTTTCCAAGTTGAACAATAAATATTATTTTGTTCTGGCTTCTAAACATTACACCACTCACTGAACTTACCTACATTCACCCCACAGTCATCTAAGACTCGTAACTAAAATAGAAGAATTCCACATCAAAAAAATATTTGATGGTGGTAGCAAGACCAGAAGCAATCTTATTTAAGCCTTAGAGGGGATTACGCAAACAACCTGCAGATTTCCAAAAGTCTCCCTCCACCCTGAGATTTTCTTCAGGGCGAAGATTCTGTTTATGCTTCCGTCATTCTCCTCTTGGGTTTAAGAAGGAAATGTATTGCAGGACAGATTCATTGAAGTCATCCTGTGTGTGCTTCTATATGTGTAAACATGCTCATGTCGTGCACCTTTACCACTTTCGTGTGGCTTGGCTCAGTTGCTTAACAGGACTGGCATTCTTTGTCTATACTTTTCTACCAGTGTATTAGATGGACCAAATCCATATGAAAGGAGGCAGTTTGGGGTGAAAGATCTTGCTTTGGGGCCACAATGTTGCAAGAGGTAGGATCTTGGATGGCTCCTTTGAATTGTCATTATTGAGTACATCTGTGAATTCTTTCAACATTTAACCATCTTTATCAAGGGGTTTACTCATTTAACTCTGCTCAGTGCACAACACAGCAGCAGTTCTTCCTGTTGTGAAATTAGATGAAGCAGCTGCCTGACATGGCAGTCTTAGGTGTTGTTAACACTAGCAGCACAAGTTACAGAAACATCCCATCTGTGAGACATTAGCCTGCTTGAGATGCATGCATAGAATAGTAATTGGTTTGTGTGTTGTTCTGGGATGAAGAATGAAGAATTCAATTTAGATTTCTGCTTTGCATTTCAATGAGTTGGACCTGTCCTGTTCATTTATGAAGTAATCACAAGGGTGGGGAATCCTGTTTTATTATAAAAAGATAAGTGATACTACGAGAAACATACCACAATGCTGATGATGAATAAAGATGCTGAAGGAAAGAATGAAAGAGTGGCAGGGAAAGAAAAGAAAGATGATGAAATTATTCAGAGGATTCCTTTCTCAAAAGGACACCTTCTACATGTCCACGATTTCACCTGTAGTAGTTGAAATAGAATGTCCCTCTTGGGGACTTCACACAATAGAGATGGCTCGTGTTCTCACATACACAAAAAGAAAGGGACTGATTTGTGGGTCTGCACTAATCTCATTTCTGGCCTGGAGCCTTAATGAAAAGATGGCTTTCATCCTGAGTTACATCTCTATTCAGCTAAGTTTGAAAACATCTCCTCCAAGCCATCTAATGGATATTGTGGGAGAAGATCTGCTTGCAGGGAATTATTGTGTAAATGAAGCAGAATGTAGTAGCAAAGTGCATATACAGCTGTCCTTCAGCAGAAACACTGATAGTGCTTGGCTAGCACACAGCATGAACACAGTGTGTCAAACTCTGGACTCACAAAAGCTAATTGGCCAGCAGCGGTGTGCTATATTTTAACTCAAAGCTGCTGATTCCCATTTGGGCCTCTGATGGATTGTCATCCCATAACCTGCAGAGCCAAATTAATGTGGCAGGGCTGAGTAAGTCCTGGAGGCAGACAGTAATGGATTTCTGGATTCTCAGATGATTAGAGGCCTTGAAGCACCCCCTGAGATAATCTATTCCAGCCTCCTGCTACACAGCAGAAGCCTCCCTTACCCAGCCCTATTTCTCATGCCACAAAACACAACTTAAGCTAGATAATGGAACTGCTAGGCTCCAGATGTGGGGAGCGGCCTACAACTTGCTTGCCTGCTGAGTTACAGAAGAAAAGTAAAATGGCATTCTAGAATTGGAAACTCTTGTTCAGTGAGGTTTCTAACACTCTTCCCTTCTTTCACCATTTTATAAATGACCATAGCATCCTCCCATGATTTTTATTGCAGACTCCTGCTCTTTCCCCCTATGTTTTCCCCTCCCCACAGGTAACTCACCCTTTAATCAAATCGCATTCATACAAATGCGGCTTGAACTGGACTATCAGATAAATGCTGTGCCAACATTTTCCTCTACATTTTTGGACCAATCTAATTCAGTGCACTAGAAAAGAATTTGCCTTCAATTCCACTCTCCTCCACTTCAGGAAAGTAAATCTGCAATGAAATTCTCATGCGTGGGATATAGAGATATTGCACTTATCTTAATTACAAGGTGATGAAGTGGTTCCTTTATTAAACCATCACCGTTCCAGTGATCTGTAACCTTCCACGTTTTCCACACTTGATTTAAATTCCGTGGGAAGACAAACAGGAAAGAAAGTGTCTCATGATCTTGTTTTTTTTTTTTTTTTTTAAGTTTAAGGTAGTCAGGAAAGCTGCAGAGTGATGGAGAGAAAACATCAACAGCCTTCCTCACCATACAAAGAATTGAAAATAAATTCCAAAGCACCCTGAGATTCAGTGCAGTATGAATCTTGATGCCAGAGAACTACTACTACTTCCTCCTCCTCCTCCTCCTCTTCTTCTTCCTCCTCCCTGCATGTTTTTTTTTTTTCCTTAAAGGAAGGCTATGTGGCCTTATTGGCAGAACAAGCCAATTATTCTTAATCACAGGGTTTTATTTTTTTCACTTAGCATAAACCTAGACTGTTAGGTTTGTTTAGAAATTAGTGTACTCTGCAAACCCCAAAAGTGGGTTAATTCAGTAACCAAATTAAGTATGTTGCATGAAAGTAGCCAGTAGGATAGGTCCTTAGAAGCACATTTATCTTGCATTTGAAATTCCAGGAGAGATAATTGCGTGATTTGAAACCTGTGATTTGAAACTGCATCATATTCTTCTACAATAAGCTTTTTTTATCCCCTATAATTCAGCAATAAAAAATATGCTCTAATCCTCTTAAAATCAAACACATGCGCACACACATATATGGGTCTATCTATTCATCCATCCATCTACAGGTAGTCCTCAGGTTATAACAGTAACTGGGACCCAAATTTCCATCTGTAAGCAATGCGGTCATAAAGTGTGATGTCATGTGACTGCGTCGCTTGGCGATGGCAATCCTGGCAATCCCTGTTGCCATTGTTAAGTGAGGATCATGGGTCATTAAGCGAGGATCTCATGTGATTGAGACTTGTGACTTCCTGCCAGCTTCCAACAAGCAAAGTACCAATAGAGGTGAATATGCTTCCAACAAGCAAAGTCAATGGGGAAGCCAGCAGGAAGGGGTAAATCCCAGTGATGATAAGTCTTTCCTTAGGTGGCTCACAAGCAGGTTGGTGAGTGGGTGAGTGCAATGGAGTGCAGGTGGGCAGGGGAGTGGGTGGAAGCAGGATAGAAAGAATATTCATGTCTTTGAACTATGGTGTTGGAGAAGACTTCTGAAAATACCGTGGATAGCCAAGAAAACCAACAAATCAGTTCAAAGTTCTCACTTGGCAAAAATGAGCAGGCTCAAATTATATTTTGGACACATTATGTGAAGACCTAGCTCTCTTGAGAAGTCTATAATGCTGGGAAAGGTGGAGGAAAGAGAAGATGATGAGCAGCAGCAAGGTGAATTGACTTGATTACAGTGTCAATGGTGCAACATTGGAAGACGTGAAGGGCCAGACTGGGAACAGATCATCCTGGAGAAAGTTTATCAGTGGGGCTGTTAAGAGCTGACATTGACTTGATAGCACAAAATCAATCAATCAATCAATCAATCAATCAATCAATCAATCAATCAATCAATCATAGCATAATATGTCAGTTGCACATAAAAAGCTAGTTATGATAATGACATTGCCTTTTAAACTGATTATTCCACAGTTCCCCATATACAAAACATCAAATTATAGTTAATTATTTTTCCTACTTAGCCAGCCACCATTCCATGCCACTGGATGTCTTTACATTTTTTGGATGTCTTTACATTTTTTCTAGTATCCTTACATTTTTGCGAACCTGAATCTAATCCCCAGAAAATGTATTAGTATTAATAGATATGACAGTGGTGATCAGCGTTAGATGATGACAGCCTTGCGTTGGTAGGCATAGGTTTTTGGAAAGGTATTATGTAAATATGATGCTAAACTATAAATAACAGTGTCTTTTTTATTTTCAGGCTATACTTTGATCCGCATGGATTCTGTGCACCATCACACAACAGGACGTCCACATTTCCTCTAAACTGTATTTCCAAATGCTCCATGAAAATCTTCCCCCATCTTCCAATTCCCTGGAACTGGTTTGGAGAGAACATGCAGGATTTCTGGGTGAGGTAATGAGGAATTTGTTCCACTGGTAGAATCCATTCATCTGACAGATGGACTCTTTTGGATACTATTCAATAATTGACATGTTTGATCTAACATAACAGAGAGAAACTACATTATGACTGCTGGGTGTCTGAAGCATTCGACAAACACAAACAGCACTTACCATGCCTTACCTGGAAATAAGCTTTATTGAACATAGTTGTAAAATTATCTTTTTCAGTTGAATTACTGAATCATCAGCACAAACTTTTTTCTACAGTTTTTTTTAAAAACCAAGCCTCATCATTTTTACTGCATTTCTTTGTGCTTTTTTAATATTAATATTCTCAAATGTTATACTTTGTTTTCTTTTAATATCCGAATTATTTGCATATAAGTTTTTTCCCCTCTTCTCATCTTAGGGTACTGAAAGAACATATAATAACCATAATAATTATAATAATAACTCTTGCTTAGACAAAACTCTTTTTTTTTTAATGAAGTTAAAAGCTGAGATAATTTACGGAAAAAAGATCTTCAAATTTTCATTACCAACTCATAGAAAGGGAAATTTACAGTGTATTGGAAAATTGGCTAAAGATAGGGATGGGATGGAGCCAGGTAGCTGAAAATAATTTTTACAGGTTTTATTTATTTTTTTGTAAAAGTGATTTTTTAAATTTTGCTAAAATAATAAAATAATATTTCACAATTTGCACAGAGTCTGATGAAAGGGCAGAGGCCTTATCTTCTCCGTGTTTGGAAATGAAACCAGGTCAGCTGGCCTGCTTTTGCCATAAAGAGTCTCTCCTTTTTTACCTTTCCTATATGCACTGTGACCTTTCTTGATCAATCTTATTTTGAGCAGAGGTTAGACTATGAAAAAACGGTGTGCGCGCATGCACGCAGGTGTTTCTGCATTAAAATTCACCATTGCCAAGTATGTTGCCTCCTCAGCCTTCTGGCACTAATGGACCCCACTTCAAAACTTGAAAAATACAGGCTGATCCATTTCCGAAGCTGCAATAGAAGCCATTTCCTCCTGGATCAGATGTTCCAAAGGCCATGATTTTGGGGACGGCTTAGTAGCAAAAGAGCTGAAGCTCAGAAGGACTTTACACTGTCATTCAAGTCAATCCGTCTCTAGAAGTAGCTTTCCTGTGTTTTTAATTTCTTCCTCAGTTGGTAGCTTTGCTCTTCTACTTTGCTTTAGAAAAAGAGGATGTTCTTTTTTTTGGAACTGCAAACCTCACTGGAGCTATACAAGCTTCTGTCTGCTGGAATAATTTTTTTTTTTGTTTTTTGCATGTGCACATGTGTGTATGTTCCCCCTACCCCATTTTCTCAGGCTTGTTATCATTGAAGGCACTTGGTTTCCATGGCATTTTAGAAAAAAGATGGTAGTTTGGTTTTTTGTCACTTGATTAGGACAGATGATGTTCACTGGGAGTGGGATGTGGGAGGAGCAGGGCAAGGGCAAGTGGGCTGGGGCTCAGAAGACCACGGGGGAGAGTGTTGGATATGTTCAAGTGGCCACACAAGCAAACTCTAGACAAGCCAGTGTGGCTGTTGTCACCATAAGTATGTCCTGGACTTAACAGAACACATGCAAAGCGGAGACCACGTATAGTTTCTAGCAATTGCCATGAGGAACTTCAGCAGAATGTCTTCAACAACTCCGGCGCCTCGGGTTGCTCCCTGCCTGCGGCTGGATCGAGCTCGATGCTTAAAAACCTCGTGTGGAAGGTGAAGGTGGGGGGAAACGCCAGCTCCTCTCGTACCCTGTTTGACAGTGAGGTGAAGGGATTTTTCTCTCCTCCGTGCTCGCTCTTGCTCTCTTCTGTTATGAAATCTCTTTTGGGGCAGGCCATTAAGGTTCCATGGCAACAAGCAAACTAGTCTTTGAAACAAAACAAGCCATGACTTTGTGCTTTGACAAGGAATTCTATAGCTCTTTTGACAGAGTTCTCCCAATGAATGCTTGGGGTGTGTGTGGGGGGGCGGGTGTTGGTGTCATTTCTCTCTCCTTTTGTTCATTTGTTACTACTTCACCACAAGAGCACCTGAAGGCCTCTCTCCTTCACTTCCAGAACATGCGGTCCACATGGTACATTTATTTGCCTGCAGTCGCTTGTTTGTCCATTCCTTTTGTTTTTTAATAAACCCCCAATGCTTCCATATATATATATATATATATATATATATATATATATATATATTCTTTTTTAAAAAAAAATCTTATTTGAGTCAGTCATCAGTCAGTGGAGGAATCTTTGGTAGTTTTTTGTTTGTTTTTAAAATGTTCCCTTTTCTTCACGCCAGCGGGTGGTACATCTGTGTTGTAGCCTCTGCCGGAATAAGGTCACCTCTGATGAATTAAGACAGACACAAGAAGAAAAACGGGGAAACTCCGTATATGGGGCAGCGTCCTGACTGCCTCTGAAGGTATATCTAAACAAAAAGAAAAGCGGGGGGAAAGACGGTTAGTCATCTTTCAAATTAGGCTGCCTAATTCATTCCAGAAACTGGTATGCTATGGAAACATGGCTTGCTATCTTTTGGTGATTGTGAAACAATGCAGGAGTTTCGCTTCACTCATGACAAGTCAGGAGCTGCCCCGCTTCATGAACCACAGCTGCATACTCAAAGCATTTCTCAAACAAAGCCCCCCTTTCAAGGCTTTGCACAGCCCTAAGAACTCATTTCCTTCAGTCTTAACATGCTATGAAACCATATACGGGATTGGGATGCTACTGGGAGGATGTCAACAAGCCCACGTACGGTTGTTTACATAATCTGATTTTGTGCACTCTCCTTCCACGATTGAGATGTCATCAATAGCAATGTCTCCTTCAATGCCTCGGCCACGGATGCCTTCAAAAACAACCTGAGATGGGAGGGAAAAAAGATACTGATGTTAAACATAAAATCCATGAGTGACACAAGAGGAGCTTTTAATATAATGAAAATAGAATGTTGTGTTGAATAATTTCTCCTTCTGTTTATCCAGTCCAGCAGAATTCAAAGTTATTTTTTCAGTTGAACACGCACACACATGGAAAAGTTAGCATATTTATAACAGGGATATATGAAACCTTTTGTCTGGTGTTTCAACCTTCCTGATTATCTGAAAGCAGTAATTCATGATTTTTTATTCCTCAAGTCAATGTGCTGTTTTCACAAGGGCAGAATTGTCTGAATGGCTGGATTACAAGTTAATTCACTTCTAAGCACAAGGATACTTCATTCCCCAATGAAAACATTTATAAGCTTGCTATTGTCCTTCCTTCCTACTTTAGGCTATTGTTTACTAGTGCATTCTATGAAAGTGTTAATCAGATGGCTATTGTGCTTGTTCCTCAAAAGATTTTCTTTAAAAAAAAATCCAATTTCATATTATGTTAATTGTTTAATTATCAACTTCACTCTCCTTCTTGTGATCTACAAAAAATATGCCCTCTCAGAACATGCTAAATCCTAAATCCAGGCTAACACACACAGATTACTATGAAAAAGTATCCATCCATCCATCCATCCATCCATCCATCCATCCATCCATCCATCCATCCAATTTCTATAGCTGCCCATCTCAAACATGTGACCTTGGGCAGCAAACAATAATAAAATCAATTAAACCAATTAAAAACACAATACAAAAAGAAAAATTAAATACATACGGCAGCCGATAAATATTATAATCTGTAGGTGTTAGCATAACCAGGAAATGGAGCTCTTCACAAACTTGGGACACCAGGCCTGGGCACCTAACCAAGTCTTCAAGGGATTCTGAAAGGCCAGCAGGGTCACGGCCATCATAATCTCAGGAGGGAGGACATTCCAGAGGGCAGGCACTATGGCGTGACAACCAGCACCTTGAATTGTACCTGGAAACACACTGGCAACCAATGCAGACCACAAAGCAGTGGTGTTACATGTGCCGAGTAGCCAACACCATTTACAACATGGACAGCTGCATTCTGCACCAGCTGAACCTTCTGAATGCTTTTCAAGGGCAGCCCCAGGTACAGCATGTTGCAGTAGTCCAGATGGGTGGCCACGAGAGCATGAGTGACAGTGAGCAGAGCCTCCTGGTCCAGGAGTGGGCGCAGCTGACACACAACCCGAAGGTGTGCAAAGACCCTCTTAGCCACAGCTATGACCTGCTCTTCCAGCAAGAGCCGTGAGTCCAAGAGGACCCCCAGATTGCACACCGGGTCTGTCTGAGGCAGTGCCACCCCATACCAGGATCAGAGGTGGAAAAACCTTGACACCAAAAGGCCCAAGCAGCCAAAGCCACTCAGTCTTGCTTGGGTTGAGCCGAAGCCCATTGTGCCCCTTCCAGGCCCCTACAGCCTCCAGGCACTGGGACAGGACATCCACAGCATTACTTAGGCAGCCCAGGGTAGAGATATAAAGCTGGGTATCATTGGCATACCGATGATGCCTTAACCCAAACTGTTGGATCACCTCATGCAGTGGCTTCATGTGCATGTTAAATACAGTAAGAGGGGAGAGAGGACTGAGCCCTATGGCACCCCACAAAGTAGGGGCTGTGGGATGGACCTCTACCCCCATCAACACCAACTGGAACTGACTCTGGAGGAAGGAGAATCAGCACAACACCATGCCACTTACCCCAAACTCCCGAAGCCGGCCCAGGATACCATGATTGATGGTATCAAAGGCCGCTGAGAGGTCAAGAAGAGTAAGGATGGATGCACTACCTCCATCCCACTCCCACCGGAGGCCATCCAAGAGTGCAATCAATGCCTTCTCAGTTGCATACCCCAGCCTGAATCCTGACTGAAAGGGGTCCAGATAATCTGCTTCATCCAGAGCCCTGTGAAGCTGCTGTGTGACCACTTTCTCTACAACTTTCCCTAAAAACTGGACTGGATGAAAGGCCTGGACTGGATGAAAACTGTCCAGATTAGTTGGGTTGAGCAATGGCTCTTTGAGGAGGGAACACACTACTGCCTCCTTAAGAGCTGGCGGGACCACCCCCTCCCTCAAGAAAGAATTAATCACCAGCCAGACCCAACCACACGTCCTCTCCTGGGCAGCCTTGACCAGCCAGGAGGGGCACGGATCTAACCCAGAAGTGGCTGAACTAAAAGCTACAAGAACCCAGTCTACTTCCTCAGGTTCAATGGAATCAAACTCTTCCCATGCAGGAGTCAGCCCCCATAACCTCCACTGGCCCTACACCAAGGCTGGAGTCCAACACAGAGCGACTTCGAGCAACTTTATTGGCCAGATGCTCAGCATATTCCTCACAGCAACCCTAAAGATGAACCCAAGAATGACTGCCTCCAAGGAGGGTCTGGCTCACTTGAAACAGGGCTGTTGGGCACCTATCTGCGGACACGATAAGGATGGAGAAATAATTATGTTTTGCCACCCTCACCACCACAAGGTAGGCTCTAACTGTGGTCTAGCTCATGTTTGATCAACTTCACTCTTTTATTGCTTCCTTTCCCCTTTTGGCTTCCTTTCTAGATTTGCTTAATTTTTAATTTCTTTGCTACTGAATGTTGTCAAGAGTTCATGTGTGTCTTGCTGATATATGAAGGCATGAGCATGTGACACTAAAATTTGGTGTATATTTTATTATATTTAAAGTTCTAGTGTGGAGGAAGTTCTATGCAAACTATAGCTCACAATTTGAAATTATCAGATGGATCCATTCTTTTGATTCAAGGCCATGAAACTAATCAGTTAAAATGCATTCCTAAGAATTATTTCAATACTGAGAGTATTCCCATACTTTCCCATTTACTGGTCCATTGATTTTAATGGATTAAAAACACTAGAGTGAAAAAAACAAAGATGTAATAAAGGAAGTAAAGGGCCTTCAAATGCTTTTCTGAGAGTTTTTACAGCATTTATACCTTACCAGTTTTGCTTCCTGATAAACAGTGTTTTGTAAGTAACACAGACACACACACACAATGGTAGCCTTCTTACAAATACCAATCTGCCCATGAGCAGCCATTTTGTCATAACATCCACAATATGCTCCCAGATTGCCCCAAGGGCTTCTTGGCTTAGTGGTTGTCTAACCCAGTTAATGCTAAAGGGAAGTGATTTCATCTGGGAGGTTTGTAGGTCCCCTCCTGCCTTCCTGCCTCCTAGTTCAATTGTTTGAGCAAGGGCAAGACATTTGCTGGAAAAAGTCGCAAACTTTGGGATCAGCAGCGATCAGAATTATGCAAGAAAAATGACATTTTCTGCACATTCCTTTTCTTGATGCCATATGGGACTCTAACATGCCAGTTTAATTAGGCTGTTATAGTCATCAAGTCTGGCAGAAAAAAATCATTCTGTAACAAACTTCAAAGGCCTTTTTGCAGAGATAGTGGGAATTAGGCAATGGAGCGATGGTATTTGTGCTGGACTATTAACTGAGATTTCCTCCCGCCAGTTTAAATTGACTAAATGTTGAGGATAATTCCATAAAATGAAATGGGGAATAATTTGGTATTAAGAAAGAATTAACATAGGACAGAGGAATCAATTGGACAGTATTTAATCCCATTCACAGCTTCCCAAAAACCATTATGTCTCTAATTTGGAGCACAATTCTGGGCATAGCTGATGAGTCAAAGAAGACTTTTGTTTCTGAGAGACTTGGGAATTAAGGCAGAGTATGCCAGACTCATATTTTACAGCAAAAAAAAAAAAAAAGGATCACCATATCTGGGCTGCAAAACACTGAATGACCACTAGATATCATCAAAGAGATACAGAAAAAATGTAACTCTTTGCTGGCATCTAGTGGATACTGGATGTTGTAGCCAAGATATGAGCAGTTCTAGCAAAAATGTAACCTTGAAGCAAGCCTAAGGGTTGAGTGTCTCTCCTTGATTAAAGGTAGCCTAGAATCTCAAATAACTAGAAGATGATGTGAAGCAGGGACCAGTACCACTGAGAACCCTAAGGATGTAAAATCTCACCTTCTTCACTTAATCTAGCATCATGGAAACTTGTTTCCTTATCTCCAGAAGCACTTTATCTGCTTTTCTCTGATTTTTTTTGTAAAGGGGTGGGGTGGGGAGAAGTGTTCGGATGACTTTAAAGTTCCTTCATCTGAAAGGCAATAACTCTTACCCTGCTACTTTCAAAGTATTTCAAAATTTCCATCCCAACTGATCTTGTAACTCTCTTCAGGCATACAAAGGACAGAACTATGTAATGTAAATCCTTGTGATTGGCTGGAAGATGGTAAATAGCTTCTGCATTGGCCACCCCCAGTGCAGTGTCATTCATGACATTAGGTTTAGGCCTTACCTACTCTTACTATTCCTCATCTTGTGTCTAGAATTTGTTATAGCCATAGCTTGGTGCATAGCAAATCTTTTAAAACTGAGAGGTATTTCCAAAACATGTCAATGTCCAGCACTGGGAAGCTGGGCATTCAAAAGCAAATATACACTCCAGGCCTAAGTTCTTGGATATGCCAACAATTGCTCTTTGTTTATCAATTTGAAGCACTTCATTCCAGTCTTCAGCCTACTCACCTCCAAAAGTTCTTAAGTACACAAGACTTTCCTGCAGGCATTTATTGTAAAGGTAACATCACAAAGGGAAAATGTATTGTGAAGGAAGAGGAAAAATGTACATTTGGGGATACATGATTCTTGAGTGTAAGGGTTCAGCAAATCATGGAGCTGGACAAAGAACAATGGTTACTTGTTCTTCTCTTGGTGTCTTCAGCAATGGCAGGCTGTAGTTGGAGAAAGGCTTTCAGCTGGAGATTACTGCCACTTCTCTTTTCTTTGCCAGCTCAACTCTTTGGACCTTTGCCTCTCAGACCTTAAAATAAGTTAATTTCAAGGAATGTAACAGGAAGCTGCCTTACGTAGCCTGCTTCATTTAGATACTTATTTCCAATGTCTGTCAGATGCTAGATGGTGACTGAATCTGGAACTTTTTGTATGCAGATTGTATGCTCTACCTGTGAGCAATAGCTCTTCAGTCAAGGAGAGGGTTCAAGGCAGAGTTGGAACAAGAACATACAAATTGGTCTTCAGTGGCAAATTGGTTGCCTGCCCCTATAAATAAGGATTCATAATGAACCTAACCAAAGAAAGGATATCCCCTTTCCCACTCCATAATATAGCAAGTATTTTATATGCTTTAATTGGTAGTACATTCACATTTGGAACTCCAGCAATTCAGTTGTGCTGTTGGTATCCCTGAATTCTTTCCATACTTGAAGTTTAGCCTCTGTCGTATCTGAGAAATATGTGAAAAGTACCAGGTTTCCCATACCAGGTTTCTCTTGGGGTTTCCCATAGCATATTTCTGAGCCACCTCCATTTTCTGGCCTGTGCACCTGATGGAATTGGTCCCTGCCAAGAAACAGCTGCTTTCATCTTGAAGGTATCATGAGCAAATCTTAGTTTTCTAGATAGATTTCTTCATTTGCTCACCTTGGCCTGTGGCATTGATGGTAACAAGTGACTCTCTTTTTTCTCTAGTCTGTCTCAGCCACATTGATAGAAGCAGAAGCCAGCAGCTACAGAATCGTTTAGGGAAAACTCTGGGTTTGCTCTGGGGACTTTAAAAAGGGTAGGGAGTCTGTTTACAGTCCACAAATTGCTTATCCCTGAATTACAAGCTACTAATTCACAGTGAATCAGAATTATTCACAATTCTGGCTTACTGTGCAATGTGAACATCATCATTGGAACTGTTCCTTGGACGGAACACTGGGGAATTTGCAGTGGTGGCCAGAAAGAATACATCTATGTTTGCAGAATGCCAAATTGCATTTGATTAAAAGCCTCATCCCTGCCATTCAAAGTATGGATTGCTCTATTTTCATCAGTGTAAAACAGTACAAAAACACCACACTCACTGATGGTCTCCCAGAAGCAATAAATAGTTACCGTAGGAGCTGCTATTGTTAGAATTTATCCTTGCCTTTGCTGGCCATTTTGAATCAGGGATTGTTGTAAAGCATTCATATCCCCTTTTTAGATGAAAAACCCTTGCTGGATGACATATGGGCCAGGAAAACATAAAATAAATGTAGGCTGTCCTTCAGCATATGAAAGACACTATAAACACACTTTAATTTTTGTGCTGATCAAATTTGCTGCAGAGATTCACTCTGATTCACGCTCTTAAAATTAACTAGGAGGTTTATGTCCCTCCCCATTCAGCTCTAGAATGCAAAGTAAAGTTTGGTTGAAGCAGGGGCAGTGAAAGCAATGGAATGTCCCACACTTATTTTACTTTCACTAGTTTCAAAGTCTAAATTTGTTTCATGTTTCTAAATAAGAGTGATGTCAGAAAGGAAAAACAGGAAGACACACTGTATGAGTAACACGTGGTCAAACAGAGTGGCTGCATTCATATAACACACTCAGTCAAGTAATTTAAAGATCTAGCAGCTACATTTGCACCACATGCTAAGTATGGCTACTTTTTACCCAATTCTCTTTCCTTTTATGCCTTAGCATGCTGTGTGAAGCCAGCCCATTGGCTTAGTTTATGGATGAATATTTTGTACAAACACTCCAAAATGGTTGAGTAAGTGAATGTACCCAGTGATGGCACAATCTTGTTAATATGGAAATACATATTTTTTCTATCAATAGCCCAACATGGGTGCTTAAAAGAGATCATTTGGAAGGTGTGGATGTATGTGCTGACCTGACTTTCCCCAATTCCATCCTCCCCAAGTTATCTAGAAAGATGCAGAGAATGTGCACTGCATTTGCCTGAATAAAGTTACAGCCTTGCACGGGGCCCGAAGCTCAGGGATAGTTGTAACCATGTCCAGCCAGATATGACACACCCTTTCTGCAAATCTTCCCCATTAAAGCAGAAGGGGAAAGGATGAAACACATGTCCACACCCTTCATGTATTTTCTGAAACTGAATGAATAAGATAAATGGAGGAACCTTGTCTGGATTTCTAGTTCCCAACAGAAAGGGAGAGACTTCATGAATGAATCCAGATTGGTTTTGGTAAAGAGAAGGGGTCTTCTGTTAATGGGGGAGTACTTCAGATGATTGCACAGCCTGCAGCCTTAAGGGCATCGTATCATCTCCATAGTCTCTGTATTACAAACATGAGCTTCCTCCACCCAACGTCCAACTTTTAGAATTTCTCTCCTTTCGGAAACTTAATGTAGGTAAGGCTAATCAATTATAAGCAGTTCAGAACAAAGCTAAACTTGCCATGACAACCTGAATGTGTGCAAAAGTCTTGCTCACAAATACACATTCTCAAGTTGAGCATAATCCCTTTTTTACCCCTGAAGGGAGCAATGACTTTGTATTAGCTGCTCATGCACACTGGATGATTGAAAAAGCCAAAGAATGCCAAAAAGAAGTCAGTATGTGCTTCATCGATTATAGAAAAGCCTTTGATTGTGTCAATCAGGTCAAGTTGCAGAATGTGCTCAGAAAAATGGGAATCTCAGAACATCTCACTGACCTCATGAGAAACTTACCTACAGGTCAGGGAGCCACAGTCCAGACAGAATATGGTGAAACAAACTGGCTCCAGGTTGGCAAAAGAGTGTTACAAGGCTGCATACTCTCCCCATATTTATTAAACCTATATGTGGAATATATATTAAGGGAAGCTGGTTTGGAAAAAGATGAGCTGAAAATGCAAAGGATCTGCAGGCCTTAGTACTAAAAATCAAAGAGCACAGTGAAAAAAACGGGACTATTAAATATAAAGAAGACCAAATTAAAGACAACAGGTAGAACAACAGCCTTAGAATTGACAATGAAGAAATTGAAGTCATGGATAGCTTCTGCCTTAAGATCAACCATCAATAGTAAAGGAACAAGCAGTCAAGAAATACACCGCAGACTAGCACTCAGTAGAGCAGCCATGAAGACCTTGGAAAAGATATTCAAATGCTGTGATGTGTCTATGCCTACAAAGATCAGAATTGTGCATGCCATGATATTCCCTGTGACACTCTAGGGAAGTGAAAGTTGGACTTTAAAGAAGCAGGATAGGAGAGTATTAATGCTTTTGAACTTTGGTGTTGGAGAAGACTCCTGAATATATCATGGACAGCCAAGAAAACAAACTGATGGATCATTGAACAAATCAACCCAGAGTTCTCACTCAAGGCACAAATGACCAGATTCAAATTATCATACTTTGGACATATTATGCAAAGACCCAGCTCTCTGGAAAAGGTTCTAATGCTGGGAAAGACAGAAGGAAAGAGAAGAGGATGACCAGCAGCAAGGTGGATGGACTCAGTTATGGAGGCAATGAGTGCACTTTGGGAGACATGAAAGAACAGGTTAGCGATAGATCATCTTGGAGAAAATCTATCTATGTGGTCGCTGTCAGGTTCAGCCTGCACCGCACGCCTAGGAACTTGCCCAGCCGCGCTTTAGTCAATTTCACCGCTCGAGCGCTAGCGCAGAAAGAGGAAATGCGAAACCGCAAGCTAATGAATGGGCCACCTGGCGCCACTTCACTAATCTGGAGCGGATGCGTTGTGTTAACGCCAGAGGGCCGCGGGCGCAATAGACAAAGGAGAGAGCCGCGGAATTGAGGAAGAGATCAGCGCGCGAGGGGATGCTCCCGGCTGTGCGCGCAACAGAAGCCCCAACGAAGGCAACGAAGGCCACAGGCAACAACAATCAAAGAAACAAGAGAACTGGGCTGAACCTGCCATTCCAGTAGAAGGGGGGGATTACAGGGGGCAATCTGCAATCTAATTTGTAATATGTAACCTAGCAACGGGGCCCGCGGGGGGATTGAGACAACTATAAAGGAGTAATGTAAATGTACCAAGCCAGTCCTGGCTTTGCTTGTGACTGCTACCTTACGCATGAGTAAACCTCTTTTGTGAACCACACGTGTCATGGGAGTTTCTCTGTCGAACGGGGCAAACCTTACAGTCGCTAGGAGTCAAAAACAGCTTGATGGCACATAATCAATCATTCAATCAATGCATCCTGTTAGAATATCTCTATTAAAAACTTGAAATGTACAGGCATATGATGAATTTTGGATTTATTGAGTTTAGAGTGTAGCCAAGAAAATGGTCCTGCTTGTTTGGAAAGGAACTACTACAACAGGCTTAAAATCCTAGACTGAAGTTATACATTTACTTCCAACCTTTGAACTGGCGTTCTTTGATTCAGTGGAAAGACTGACCAATATGATTCTGATATGGGAAAGGTTTAATTTGTTGTTTACAAACTGATTCACCATTATATATTGATTGCACTATATAGTATATGGTAGTCCTTCGGGTTCGAAGAAGACACACTGTTGTGGAGTTCATCTGTGGACATGGAGGTGGCTCTGCAGTCCCAATCTGGAAGTGCAGAGTGTAACACAATGGGGGCACTGTAAGTCCATTTTTGTAGTAACAGTGGGTGTTATTCTGTGATGCCGCTTGCGGTTTTCTATCGGTTTTTGGTGGTGCCTATCTTCAAAGCTGGTGGAGGCTTCATAGCACAGGGCTCACCATCTGGTTCTGTCAGCAGCCACAGCTTCTAGTTCCCTTGGCTGGATGGAGTAGTTGAATCAACTTCATGAATTTCCTCGGGCATCCATAACATCTCAGGATGATCCAGAGAGCCTCCCTGTTTACAGTGTCAAATGCCTTTGTTGGGTCAATGAAGACAGAGTAAAGAGGCTTGGTCTGCTTAATGCACTTCTCCTGGACTTGCCTCATGGCAAATATCATGTCTGCTGTATTCCATTCTGGCCAAAAGCCACACTGTGCCTCTGGGAGGTTCCTTTTTGAGACAGTGACAAATCTATTCAGGAGAATGCAGGCAAAGATCTTGCCTGCAATGGACAGCAGAAAGATACCTCTGTAGTTTCCGCAGTCTGATTTGCTTCCCTTATTTTTGTAGAGAGCCACAATGAGGGCATTACAGAAGTCATCAGGCATCTCTTCTGTGGACCAAATGTCTTCCATGATGTCTTGGAATCCCTGTAAGGCTGTTGGGTCTAGTACTTTGTTGATCTCAGCAGGAATGCCATCCTGTCCTGTTGCTCATCAGTAGAGGAAGGCAGGTCTAGGACATCCAAGACTTGCAGCTGAGGAATCTGCTGTAAGACATCATGATCAACTGTGGACAGTCTACTGAGTAGGTTGGAAACGTGTTTAGCCCAGTGGTTTTTCAGTTCTTCCTAGTCTTTGATCAGGCTTGACCCATCAAACGACAGCAGGGGGGAGCATCCTGATTTAGAAGGACCATAAACTGACTTTATGGCACTGAAGAACTCTCTGGTGGCATGCATGTCTGCACAGGGTTCCACCTGCTCAGCCTTTCTTTGCCACCACTTGTCCTGCATTTCTTGCAGTTCCATCTGTACTTCGGACTGCAGGTGCTTAAGCTTGTCTTTTCTTGAGACAGATGACGGATTGTTCTGCCAGTCTGCATAGGCCTTGTCCTTGGCCTGGAGGGCTGCTGAAATGGTTTCATGGTTTTCATCAAACCAGTCTTGATGTGCCTGGGTTTTCAGTCCAAGTATAGTTGTTGCAGTCTGCATGATGACATCTTTAAACTGCATTCACTTTTCAGAACAGATTCTTACAAGCAGTAAATTGCCAGAGAGTTTTTCATTAAGTACATCTTGGAAATGTTGGACTTGGATTGGGTCTTGCAGTTTGCTGATGTTGAATGACTTTCTGACAGTCCTTGGTTGCTTATGATGTAAAGGGGCTATGTGCAGGTTGAGGACCAACTGAACCAGCCTATGATCTGTCCAGCACTTAGCACCTCGCATGGCTCAGGTGATGGTGATGTCTTTAAGGTCACACTGATACACTATGACATAATCGAGTAGGTGCCAGTGTTTGTACCTGGGATGCATCCAGGTAATTTTGTACTTGTTCGCAAGTCTGAACATCGTGTTAGTGATACATAGGTTGGTACATTTGCTCAGAAGCAGCAGGCCATTGCTATTTAGTTTTTCTACCCCATGTCTCCCAAGGACTCCATCCCAGTTGTTGCTATCTGTCCCCATCCTAGCACTGAAATTGTCCAGAATGATGAATGTGTCACTAGCGGGGGTTGTTTGAATAATCTGGCCCCGGTCCTCATAGAAACCTTCCTTTTCTTTTTCTGCAATCGTAAGTTGGTGTGTAGGCTCTGACAATAGTGATATACTGGGATTTGCTGAGAGGAAAATGGAACTTCATAACACATTCATTTATTCCAGTGGGTACAGGAGAGATGTTCTTCAGCAGAACAGTTTTGACTGCAAAACCTATGCCATGAGTCCTGTTGTCTGTCTGTGGTTTCCCTTTCCAAAAGAACATATATACACTCACTGCTTCCTGTAATGAACCCTCATCTGCCAGCCCGGTCTCACTGAGTGCAGCAATGTCAATGCTATAATAGTGAAGTTCGGCTGCTATGAGTTCTGTTCATCTTTCAGGCCTTGACACCTTGTCTCTATCCAGCAAGGTGCGGATGTTTCAGACTCCAAAAAGGAGTTTTCTTGGATTTCTTTTTCTTGATGTTCAACTGCTAAGGAGATGATCTGCCAGTGCGATTAGCTAGCCAATGTTGTGGGGCAGGCAATGTTTAGGGTAACTCTTCTAACCCCTCCGTCTTGCAAGGGTGGGCAGTGCTATCCTAGAAGGGCTGCCCAGTCGCTGCTGGACATCTCTGCTGCCCTGGGAACTGAGATGAACAATCACTGGTCCAAGGGCCGCCCACATGCAGGTTTGTGACTACAACTGTCAGTGGTCATCTCCACCTGTTGCTTTGCCACTCCCCCATTGCTTCCGGGCTCAGTGGATTAGGTTTAGACTAAGACAATTTGTAGATGAAGATGAATTGTACAACAGAAACCTGTGCATGATGGAGTTTTAAGCAGAACAGCCATTGCACAGGGGCAGTCCCACTCTCTTGGTATAAGAGACCTTAATCTAGTGGCACAGAGAACTGTCTCCCGCTGCGTGGATGACCAGGACATCTAAGTGTCTTGTGATGCTCTTAGAACTCCACAATGCCTGCTGGGCCTGCCTTCTTCACTGTTGAACTGTTGATCAGTCTCCTCCACTCAATCTGCCAGGGCCAGAGTTTACACGCTAGGATAGACAAATTCCCTATCTCACTGAGAGCTGAAGACCCATTTGCTTACCCTCACCTGGTTTGGCCTGTCTGCCGAGATGGTTTACTGGAATGTGGCAGCTGCACATGTTACAGCTACTTGGAGCCACAGGTGAGCACCAGGTGGGGACCAAAGATGAACGAGCAGCCCTAGAACGGGCACAGCAGGCCCTTCCACCAGAGGTCCTACCCCTCCCTGGACACCCCATACATCTATTATTAATGGCATTAACAACACCTATCATTAATGGCATATTTTCGGAATGCCGTTTCCATGATTGTTCTCTCTCTGTCTCTCTCACACACAAGAGTTTCTGTCTCTCTCTGTGTCTCTGTGTTTTAAAGTATAACTTTATTTTTACTGGACATTGGCTCTCTACATTTCTCTCCTGATATACTTTTCGAACTGAGATTTTTAAAAAAATTACTAATATATAAACAAATAAACAAATAAAAAAATACCTCCACAAAGTACAAAACAATGTTTAAAAAAGTAATGAAAAGAAAAGAAACAGCATTCTGAATGTGCAACATTCTGTTCAGTGCGTTTTTTTCTTTCCCATCTGCAATTATCAAAGAAGAGCAATCATTCTGGGAACAGCAGGCACCCTCCCATGGGTTTTTCAGTGGCCCTGCATCACTGCTGAATTGTTCCCAGGCTCTGATCGAGGTGAAAATAAGGGAAAAAAGCATGCTCCAACCAGAGAGTGGTCTCTTTTCACTGTCTGTTGGCACAGTAAAACTTAGTCATCTGCTGTAAAAAGTATCACCTTGGAAACATCAAGGACCCTACCGATGTCTCTTACACAGACCTGATCAGCTGGCCTGCAGGGAATATTGAGGTTTTCAGCTGCCATTAATAATAGGAAAACATCCGTCTAGTCTCCAATTACTAGTAAATCAACCGATGAGAGGGAAAAGCACGCCACCATAGATGTTTGGTAAGAAGTCCTGATGACGTCACACGTCATGACACAAATGATGCAGATTATGTGACCTGAGTTAGTCAAGTCCTTATGTGTGATGTCATTTGCCCTGACCTCCTGGTAAAATGGCCACGTGTTCTACTTCTTTTCCTCCAGCCAGCTAATATCCCACCAAGTCTGACTAGGTTTGTCTAGCAATGATCAGAAATCCATAACAACCCTGCCCCCTGACAACTGAGAAGGTTAACTCCTGAAAACTGTGCTAAAAAAATAACAACCAAAAACCTGACATCAGGGGAATGTGCATTAAAAAAATCTACCTCAGAGATATCTTACATAGCAAAGACCAGTATCGGAGGAATTTGCATTGTTTATTACTATGTAGGTGAGTAGAATATAGCAAAAAGGATGGGTAGGTTATTAATACTTCTACTTTAAAAAGAAAACAGGAGGAACAACTACTGGGGATGGAGTGTTACTGATTCATACATCTCAGCTGGAGGCAAACGTGGCGTGAGCCATTCTAGGAAATATTTGGCAATTGCTTGCATACGTTGCTGGCAAATGTAAGACCTTTTTAAATTCATGAGCAAAGAAAGAGAGCTTTGGATAGCAATATAAATTCCAAAAATGATGCTTAAGCAGCAATTTTCCTATATGAAAAAAATGCTTTGATCAAGAACTCAAATAAAGAGATCAACACATAATAAAGCTATTGCTTGACTGTGGATTTGGGATCTAACTCAGTTTCTGTCATGAAGAAAATAGAAAATGGAAAGGAAACATATTTGCCAATATTGGATCTTTTTCGTCATGTGATTTCTTTTTCCTTGGTGTAACATACATTTACCTGATATAACATCTCTTCTAACTATTATTTAGTTCAACCTTCTTTCTGTAGTTTGTGACCATTTCACACTGTTGCTACTGACACCTTGGGTGTCTATGCTCCTTTAAAAAGCAAAACAAAACATTCAATATAACAAGCAGTAGAGACCCAAAGTGTGTACTGAGTGACTTTTCTCTGACTACTCGCAATCTGTTCACATAGCATGCCTGTGCAAATCAACCCTGATTCACTTTGAACTGGAGATTTGATATTTGAAGAGGGTGTGATTCAATTTGAGTTTGCAATTTGTGCTGTTTCAAGATTCAGTTGAAGGAAATATTTGCCTACAGGCTATAATAGAGAAACAACAAACTGTCTGCAGCTGCTTAATGTTTTTTAACCAAATGGACTGAAAATAGCAATTTATTTATTTACTTATTTATATTTCAAATTTAGAGATTCGCCCATCTCACGAAAAAGTGACTTTGGGTGGTGATAGATGCAATGATAGATCATTTAGTGGACATAAATTCCATCAAATTTCAGGTTCCAGCCTAGCCCTAATCCTTATTCTAATTCTGAGCCTCTATTCAGCAAGCTGAATGCTGAACTGAATTTACAGATGGCTTTGCAAGACTAGCACCGAAGTGTAGCATTGCTCTGGCTCAAGAGAGAACAAAGTTAAGGCTACTGGATGGCCTCATTGAAGAAGCAGAGGACAAAGAAACTGAATGGAATCTAAAGCTATTGCAACTAGATCTGGGCTGCAAAAATCCAAATGACTGCTAGGTGACAATAAAGAAACTGAAATGATCTATTTCAGCTTGATTGCTAATACTTAATACTTCTCTGTGTGTGTGTTCTTGGGAAATGCCTGGACAAGTCCCTGCAGTTTTCTTGGCAAGATTTCAGAAGTGGCTTGCTTTGCCTTCTTCATAAGCTGAGAGAGAGTGACTGGTCTAACATCACCCAGCTGGCTTTGTGCCTAAGGCAGGACTAGAACTCACGGTCTCCTGGTTTCTAGCCTGGTACCTTAAACACAACACCAATACTCTAAATAATAAATATATATTTAATAGATATGGCAGCTTATTGTTCCTTAAAGTTCATATCCATGAATTAGAAACCTGCTTCACCTCATAGATGAAGTTTGCGGGAGAGGATCTAATTAATCTGGTGATGCTGAGGAAAATGCACTCTAAACATCCTCAGGGACGTTTTTAATTTATAATTACTCCACATCCTACTAGGATTGAGTCGGGAAATTCCAAGGACATGAAAGGTGGCAAATTCTGATTGAAATGAAATCCTACCCCAGTTATGTCTAAGATATATGAATGAGGTAAATTAAGACCTCGGGCAAATAGAAGGGTGATAAATCAACCTTGCTAACCCATTTAAGTGGAGGGAGTTAAGGATATTTTTGAGTGATGCAAAATTTCCCCAGTGGGATGTACAATAACCATTTTCCTGGCAAAACATTGTGCCTAGTATTTGTCCATCTAATTTCTATTGTGCATGTAACCAATTAGCTATTCCCCATGGTAAGGAAGGAATGTAAAGCTACTTGTCTTTGCAAGCAAAAACAGAAACAGAAACCAACCCCCAAACAACAGCAGCGGAAACAATAAAATGAATGCACACATTGTCCCCAACTCCAGAGAGACATGTTACAGAGCCCCAGTTCTGATCGATGCACTTGTAAGGAACTTTGCAGAATCAGGAGTTCCTGGGGAGAAAACTCTACAGACCAATTTGTTAGCAAAACTGCCAATATAATTCTCTTCCCACTTTCTCTTTTTTCCTGACAAGAACACTCCTCTGCACTAGCTCTCAGATGGGAAATATAACTTGGGGAAAATGAGTAATAGGTTTTACATGCATGATACACAAGAAACCAAAATGGGGAAGGGGTAAAAGGCAGCTCTGGAGCAGCAGATCTGGTTGTCCCAAATCTTGCTCTGTTACTTTTGGGGAAGCAAAGAACGTACAATAAAACTGAGAGAAGGGTACAGTTTTTAGACTGAAGGTCAGGTGGTGGAGGTGGCCAAGCTTAACTTGCCCTCCTTAGATTATATAGGGCCACCTCGAGAAACGTTTTGTAAGATTTCACCCTATAGCCCTTAATATTGTGAGAAAGATATTAAGGAACACCCACAAGGTACTACAAAGAATTCAGTTACTGAGACTAGGAGATTTAAGATGAGATTTCAACACTCCAGGGAAATGGTGTAAATGGTTATGCACATCATACAACAAGGTTGTTTAGTTACCTCTGAGGAGAAGACTGTTGATCCTCTGTGTGTTGTATCTTAACAACAGCTTTCTGGGTATCTTTCACATTCTTTGGGATGGGGCAAACCTTTGAAGGGCATTTTATTCATTTGTTTGTTTGTTTGTTTATTATTTATCCATTGCGTATAATGCCATAATCACATAATAGATTACCAACAGTTAACATAAACATAAAAACATAACAAAAACACAACAATTAAAATAGCGTAAAAACACATAAAAACAATAACTACAACAATAAGAACCTGTCAAGTCTCACATCTGACTATCTGTGGAGCAGCATCCCTGACAGCCCCCAGAGTGTCCTGGATGACAGCAGCCACACCCCCAACCCTGCCCCAAAGTCTCAGCTGATGTTGTATCTGAAACCCAGGTGGGCACATTTCTGAGAGGGAAATCTCCCTCCACACCCATCCAGATCTCAGTGGTACATGGCAAGATGGCCTTCTCATCCAGAATGATATCATGGACGAGGGAGGCTTATTACAGGCTAACCTGGCATTTAGCAGTCACAAGCAAGATCCTGGGCCTGTTGCAGTGTTGACCAGGTCTAGGGATGACTACAGGGGAGCCACCTTCTCTGAGAGTGGCCCGCCCCCTATCTCCTGGCATAATTCTCTAAGCCTATCACCACCATGATGTCACTGCCTGCTTCTCCTCTCCTGACAACACCCATCATTCCCAACCCTTGCCCTCCCACTCCCGGTCTGTGGGCTCCATCATACCTCACCTCACAATTAGGCAAAAAGCAAACTGGCACTAGCCCCTGAGTGCTTCTGCCCAACATTCAGCACTCAGGTAGCCCACCAAGGTACCTTATTTTTCCGACAATAAGACGCCCCCATGTACAAGACGACCCCCACTTTTCCAGCCCAAAATTAAAAAATCAATATTTTAAAGATAGTGCAGAACACATTTTTATTTAGTAATTAGTTAACATTGACCTGATACACTCGGTGGGAGGAGGTCCAAACCGTCTCTCTGCAGCTCTATTTCCAGGCCCTTTTGCTTAACTGATTACATTCAAGCACGAGTGAAACTGCAGATAGCTTGTCTCTGCAATCAGCCTTCCTCTAAATGGTTTGTTCAGCATCAGCTGACGTCAGTTACATCAGGCTCGTGATTGGAGGAAGTCTGTTTGGGAGACAAGCTAATTCACTCGTGATTGGAGGCTAGCAATAGGAGGAAGCCTCTCTGCAGAAACAAAGTATGGGCAGTTTGGAACTGCGCGATTCTTGGCTGACTTCCTTGAATAAGACGCCCTTCAGTTTTTAGGGTAAGGATTTTAGAAAAAAGTATCGTCTTATAGTTGGAAAAATACGGTAATTGCCACTTCCCATCCAATCACTCAACCTCCTTCCTCTGCCCTTCCAGCACCTCTGGCTCTCACCTGGCAGAACAGAGAAGAAGGCAGAAAACACTCTCTCAACTCCTCAACTGCAACCAGAGCCCTCCCCACCCAAGAATGGGTAAACGTTTCCAGCCTCCTCCCAACACCTCCTGCCAAAATCTTTCACATCACAAAACCAGTTTCTGTCTTCTGTCTTCAAGGCCAAATGATGCAACATTTCAAGGGCTGCCCCAAGCCACAAAGCATCACAACAGCAGACAGTTTTAGCCTCTGATTGTCCCATAATAAAAGCACGGGAAAGATGACAAAACAGCTCAAAATGTCTGCTGTCTCATGCAGCTAGGCAGATGGCAGCCGCTGGAAACAGGTTGGTATTCTTGGTGTTGGGTGAGTCCATTCTACTTGGAAGAAATAATCCTGAAGATATCTGGGACTCATGCCACATAGAGCTTTATAGGTTAAAACCAGCATTTTGAAATGATCCAGAAACCTACTGCAAACCCAAGCATCTGTACAGGTGTTATATGCCTTGAAAATTGCAGTCGGTTCAAAACAGAGCAGGGCACTTCTTGGTGGAAATAAGTGCCCTGCTATCTTTTGAACCAACTGCAGTTTTCAAGTGGCCTTCAAAGGCATGTAAAATGTGTTGCGCCAGTCTAGCCTAAATGTGATGCAGACATGAGTCACTGTTGCCAGGGCTTCCTGCTCCAGGCACGGACTGTAACTAACACACCAACTGAAGTTGAATAAAGGCACTCCTGGCCACGGCCTCCATCTGTCCATTCAGCGTTAGTCAAGAATCCAGGAATATCCAAATCAAGGAACTTCTCCTTCAGAGATCCAGCGTTAACATGAAAGCTGGTACCAAGCTATTTTGAACAAACAGGGTTGAGCCTCAGCCAGTTTTGTCATAACCAACCAGAACAGACACTGAGTCAAGACTTCCACAGCATCTCTGGCCCAGCCCAGTATGCTGGGTATCATAAGCAAACTGATGATACTGTATCCTAAACTGATAAATGATCTCTTCCAGTGGTTTCATGTAGATGTTAGAAAACAGGGGAGATAATTGAACCCTGTGGCATCCCACAAGGAAGCACCCATCAAGCCAATCTCCTTACCCTCATAACCAACTGGAATTGCCCACTCAAGATGTGGAAGCACTGTAAAACATTACTCTCAACTCCCAAACTTCACAGGCTATCCAGAAGAATGTCATAGTCAATGGTATTGAATGCCACTGAGATATCCAATAGTTCCAGGAAGGGTACACTGTTCCCATCCAGATCCCGACAAAGGTCACCCACAGACTGACCAATGCTGTTTCCACCCCATGTTCCTGCCTGAATCTCAAATGAAAGGGGTCCTGAAAATCACTCTGCAGCTGAACCTCCACCTTCTCAACAAGCTTCCTTAGAAAAAAGAAAGTTGGATAGAGTGTGATAGTTGTCTAATATGGCTGGGTTGAGGGAGTTCCAATTCAGGAAGGGGCACACTATTGCCTCTTTCAAGCTGGCCAATATTGTTGTTGTTCAGTCGTTAAGTCGTGTCCGACTCTTCGTGACCCCATGAACCATATTGGGCCAGGCCTTCCTGTCCTTCACTGCCTCCTTGAGTTTGCTCAGTTTCATGCTCATTGCTTCAGTGATGCTATCTAATGGCCAATATTACCCAATCCCTAAAGAGATAATGATCATCTCCCAGACCTAGCTAGCCACATACCCCCAGCTGCCCAAGTGAGCCATGTAGGGCATGGATCCAAGCCCAATGGTAGAGCTCATGCTAGATAGGTCATGCTATCCACATCATTGGTCCCCACAGGCCAAAAGATGTGCCATATGGCATTATAAGATATTATCCCAGTCACTGCTTCTGCCCATGAAGAATATAAACAACTTTATTGACAAAATGGTGTACAAAATGGTCACAGCAGATTTCAGAAAGCTAATCTTTTCCATCCTTTCACAACTGGTAATAGGCCATTCCAACAATGCACCAGATAACAATCCACCATACACCATGCTTGATCAGATTAATTTTTCATCTTCCCTCATTGACTTTCAGGATTGCACCTGCCACTTCAAATTTCTGAGGTTCTTGGTAAACTAAGATGATCCCCAGATCGGCTGACACAGAGGAAAGGTCAATCATGTCACCTGCCTGGCTCACCTCAAGATACCAGAGTCCACTGGGCATTCAGTGGAATTCCCTTCCAGATTGCTGGGTGAATATCAAGGACAAGTTTAATAAATTATTATCACTAATTATTTCCATTAATTATTTCTCCCCCCTCCTCCTCCTCCTCCTTCTCCTTTCTATCAGGATCCATAAGTTACCTGAGAACACCATTTTAATTGTTCCCTCCTGGTGGAACAAAGAATCCCATCTGGACCAGGAACTAATATGATCATAGAAAAGGACTAAGCATAGTATCCTCCATATTCAGATCATATATCAACTGCTCAGAGGCAAAATTACTTCCAATATATGTTCACCTGTAAACACAGGGCCCAGGTTTACCTGGGACAAATCCAGGGTTGCCAAGTAGGCCATGAACTGCTGAATCTTTCCAGACCCCACATCCAGAGCATGAAGATTGAAATCTGTCAATACCAAAAGGATATGTTGAAAATTGGGACAACTTCCCCGTTGAGAAACTTGTATCCTACTGCCATTATTTGTGATTACAGCCTGCAGGTTGTACAAATTAAAGAAGCACAGAACTTGAAGGGATGCATAAGCCATCAAGTCCAACTATCTGGCCAGTGCAGAAATCCAAATGAAAGCATTTCTGATGGCTGCCCATCCATGGCTTGAATGCCAACAGTAAAGAAGGACCCACTGCCTCTCTAGGTGATTGGTTCCAGTATTAAACTTTTCTTACCCATTATGCTTGGGAAGTGAGAAAGCGAATCATGGGACTTCTTTAGCTGGCTAGAGTATCAGTTCCAGCAGGAGTCCTGTGGTCTTTGACTGTAAATGATATTTAGTGCCAAAGATCATAGGACCCCCTTGGTTGTACCACAGAACCCCTCCAGGCTTTCCTTGGCTCCAGATCTTGTCATTTACAGCTCAGGATTTGAGGGCATGAAGCTGCATGATTGATAACTGCAAGTGATCAGAAGCTTCCACTGATTATCCCCAGATAAGATTTTTTGAGGGTGTGGATGGGGGTAGAGGAAGAGGAACCAGGAAAGGAAAATGGAACCTAAATCAGTATACTGTATTCTATTAAAGGGAGTTTTAAAAGTTGAGCTGGAAAAGCCCAATTTATTTCAAAGGGAGGCAAAAGAGATGAGCTTTTTACTTCTCCATTTTGTGAAACAGTGGCTCTCCCCTTCCCTTTTTTCTTTTTTTGTTAGCTAAAAAGGGAACATCCTTTTAATCATAAGCTGAAACTTCCATCAGCTCTAGCTCTATGTAAATTAGAACTCGCTTTTATGTTTTCTGATTTACATAGCTACGCATGTTCCCTTGGTTTATTTCTCTTTTCCCGTGTTCTAGCAGTGATGGTTAGAATGCCACTGCAGTAAAAGTCTCCATGTTTCAGCTCATTTAGGATACAGAACTTAATTGAACAGTCCTTAAGCCCTAAAAATCAGGGTTGTTTGGGATTTTGCACAGCTTGGTTTGAGCTGTTTGAGATGATGGACAGGAGGAGGTATCCGAAAAATCCCTGATTATAGAAGAATCTCAGGAAGGAATGCTCAGTTCATAATGGTGCTCTGGAAATGGTGCTCAGCATATAGATTAATGGATGGATTCTATTTTTAATCCCATTCCAACCTCACCCCCCATGAACGTTCTTTTTCAGCTGTACCAATTTGCATTTTAAAATGGATAATATGACCTTCAGCAACAGTCCTGATTTTTGAAACTGATCTGTGCTTGTTTCCAGACTGAAAAAAAATTGTCAGTATTTTAGTCAGGATCCTCATTCAGGCCAGCAGCTGGAACTGTAGGAGAATTGTAGGAACACACAGAAGCATATCAGAACTAGGATTATTTATTTCTCAGGGAGTTTACAGCCCAAAGTGGCAGGATTTTTGTAGTATTTCCTAACGGTACCGGTAGGTAATTTTAGACCTTGGACATCAGAATCCTCTAGAGGCCTCCCTTCAGATAAATACATGTATTACAGAGTATCAGCTTGTGACACAGGATGATGATGATGATGATGATGATGATGATGATGATGATACCGCCACAGCCTCTGCAAAGAAGCTGAAGAAACAATGGACCACCTAGTTAGCTGCTGCAAGAAGATCGCACAGCCTGACTACAAACAACGGCATGACACAGTAGCAACAAGGGTGCATTGGAATATCTGCAAGAAATACCATTTGCCTGCAAGCAAGAACTGGTGGGACCACAAAACAGATAAAATAATAGAAAATGAAGAAGCTAAAGTACTCTGTGCTTTAGAATTCAAACAGACAAGAACCTGCCACACAACGCCCCAGACGTTACAATTGTTGATAAGAGAGGCAAAAAAGTCTGGATAGTGGACACTGCAATATCTGGAGACAGCAGAATAGAAGAGAAAGAACTAGAGAAAATCACAAAATACAAAGACCTGCAAATAGAAGTAGAATGACTGTGGCAAAAGAAAGCAAAGATAGTACCAATAGTAATAGACGCCTTGGGTGCAATCCCAAAACACCTGGAGCACCACTTGAACACCACTGGCATCATCAGTCAATTGCAAAAGTCAGCTTTACTTGGAACAGCTTACACCCTCTGATGATACTTTTAATATTATTGAACAACAACATCTGCCTATCCCAGGACCTTGGGAAGGACTTCCTTGATAGGTGGACAAAAATGCAAAATCCAGTCTAAACAGCTGGTTGACTATGCAACCAACCATAATAGTAATAATTGCAGAAGCATCTGCTCTGTATACATGTCTGACCAGTTCTCTCTCAGACTATAAAAATAATGTTAAAAAGTAAGAGAAAAAGGATGCTAAAGATGCTGCAACTATTGTAAATATTCCCAGTGGATATTCCCAAATCAGTCCAGGCAGTGACAGTGAGACTATTTGTTGTTTCTGTCATTATCTTCTGTATTTTGGATGAGAATTTTGCTCCTACTTCCTGATCTGTGGGGTGCTGACACAGAGATTTCACTTAGATTGATTACTAGCTGTTCCTGTTTTGAGAGATCCAATGTTCAATTTTGGTAGGTGAATTTAGCTCAAGGCCTGAGAGTCCTTAACTGCTAGGAAGTAGGGAGAAGCTGATTTAGATTGCATTTTAATTTATATTTACTCAGTTTGTATGTCTCAGATCTCTCTCTATATATACATATACAGCCATAAGCTGAATATTCACACCTTTCTGAATGTGGTAACACTTTTCAACTCAAAGAATGCCTTTAAAAATATTCCTGTTAGGGAATGGGAGCACAAAAATGCATTTTGTTTGGGAAAATCATTTTGAAAAAGGCATAAACGATGCAAAGTACATGCAAAAATGCACATACTTATAGGGGAGAAAAAGCCCACATTGCATACAAATGTTCCAGGGATTTTTTTTTTTTTTTTTAACTGATGTGAAAATGGATTGGAAAAACGAAAGGAACAAAAACAAGAATACTTAACAACAACCCTGAGTGAGATCAAATTTGATAGATTTGCCCAAGACAATTCTGATAGTACATCTCATCAGATAAGCACAAATGTCACAGTTCTCTAGACGTAACAGATCCTGATAAAGACCCAATTTCAAAGTGTCAGTGCTTATCTTTAAAATCCATCATGGGCCCTATCAACTTCATCTGGTACAGAGGCCTTGCTAAAAGACCTATCTTTATATGTCATCAGAGAGCAGGGTTGCCTTGACTGAAGTTGTCTTCATTTTGGAATTCTTCATGGAAAGAGATTATGTAATTAAAAATACTCAGAATTTATTGGGTTTTTGTTGCTGCTATGAACTGTACTTTTTGGGTTTAACAATACAAACAATGCATTTCACTGCATTTACTATAGCATACAGTTGCAGAATCCAGTGCAATTTTACAGATTTTATACAAGCCACTTGTCCATAAAATGTGAGATCAGTTTTTTTATTAAGAAACAAAGCTGTGAATGGTGGGGAAACTATGACTATCAGCAGTGTTTTGATCCTCCTTATGGGACAGCGATAATCTATTCTTACCTGAAATGATGAGTTTGGATGTATATTTACACGGGCCTGAAACCAATGTTGTCCTTTGTTCCCACTTGTAGACCAGAACGGGCTTTCTGTTGAAGTCTGACTTTTTAACCGCAAATAAACATTTAATGTTCCTTTAAAAAAAAGCATAGACACACACATATACACAATTAAAGAAAAACAAAGAGAACAGCAAAAATATTAGGAGGTTGAGACACACTGGCAGATGTGAAGAAGAAATGTGAAATTCAAAAGCCAAAAGAGGTCAGTTCAATGAAGCATTGGAGTATGGATTTCAGCATAATTTAGGCCTCGGGTGTTTTCTGCCTTTTTGTGCCTTTCTTTGCTGACTGTCCCTCTTGCAAGCACTGAGTCTGCATGCTGAGTTTGCCTCATTTCAATGTGCTTGCCATGCTTTGCTGTTCCGTCCCATAGAAGGAAGGCGTCATAATATGGCGTTAGCAAGATGCTCCATCTCACTGAGAGTTCTCTGCCTCACCTCCAAGTTCTGTGCTTTGCCCCAGACAATTCTGTTGTTAAATTTAACAACCGTAATAAATTTAGTTTTGTGTAACCTTGGGTGAATCAAAGTCCACTATGCTGCGTGCATGGAGTATGGTCCTGACAAAGGAGGATTACATATTCTAAGAAGGAGTAGAGTGGTAGCTACTCCAAACAGTTTTTGGATGGGGGAAGACAGGGTGATGATTCAAAGTAGGCGGGATGGGGGGGTTGCACTTTCCTGCATTTCAGTGGTGGCATTTGGGTAATTTTCTTTGAAAAAAAAAATCTTCCTCTCTTTTAGGGCTAATGTCTTCCAGCTCATGGGCAGCACTGAGTTCTGCATGGTATATGGAGGGACACACTCCAGTGAGCACAGCTTGGATGTATTTGGGGAGGAGGTTTCAGGAGGGTTAAGACGAGAAAGAGGTGCCTTAAACATTTGAAATAAAAACTGTAAAAACAAGACATAAGTTCTCTGCCCAGCTCTAATTGTGGTTACTATGCAATTACAGTAGAGTCTCGCTTATCCGACATAAACGGGCCGGCAGAACGTCGGATAAGCGAAAATGTCGGATAACACACAGTAACGATTGAGTGCGGTTAAAAAAAAACAAAAACAATCCGCTGCGCCTGTTGCAATCAATTTTTGCTTTGCGGCGCCACACCATCAGGAGCAACAAGAAAGAGTACACTCATGCTCGCAAACAAGCGGCACACTTTTCTCGTCACTGATTTATGCATGTTGTTGTGTTTTTTTAGGGGCGTCGGATAAGACGGAATGTCAGATAAGCGAAGGTCGGTTAAACGAGACTGTACTGTATTTGCATATGAGTTGTATACAGAGGGGAAAAAAAGCATTATTTCTATTACCCAACATGTAAGTAACAAAAAGTCTTTGAACACATATTAAATAATAACTAATTTACTATGCATAAATGGGCAAACTTTTAGTTTGCCAGGGTTGTGTTTAGCTTTCTTGTGGGGGAGGGGAGATGAAGGTGATGTCATAAAACATATCAGTCAAGGTTACTTTTTTTAATTTTAGGAGCAGATGTTTTTCTTTGGAAGTGGACTACTATACAGTATATCAGAGAAAGAGGCAATACAGTTAGTTGGTAAACCTGAAGGGATTTCACAGTGGCTAGGTTCACCCAAGACTTAACCTGGTTGCTGAATTAATCCACTGTCTAGGTTTGGGCACTATTTCTAACCACAGCCAACTGCCTCATACAACTGTTTCAGGGAATATAATGTGAAAGGAGATACCTTTAACTTATTAATGATAAGAAATGCAACCAGGGCATTTAAAAAAATAACATATGGATGGAAAGCCTAAGTTACAAATCTATTTATGATATGAAAGTTGTCAATGAGCTGGGTGTATTGGCAGGAGGAATCCAATATTTTGTCCTTCACCAGCTGAATAGAACGTTACAGGATCTCCAAAGGTGACATCGCAATGGCTTTCTGCCCACTGATTCTATTTTTAAGACAATTCTCTTGACCATTCATGTGCCCTCCCTCACACTGATGCAGAAGGGCATTCTCCAGCAGAGCCCCTCAACTGTGGAATTGCTCCCCTCCCACACGTATGCTGGCCTGCAAATATTTCCAGAATGTACCATAAAATGTCTTTGGGTGATGTGCATTTTCATACTGAGATTAAAAAGAGGTGTGCTTATTTTTAAAGTAATGTATTTTCTAATACAGCAGGAGGCAAGTGTGAGACATCACTTTCCCTTCTGTTTCCCTTCACCTTTTCATGTTGTGGTTTTGGTAGTTTATGACCATCATTTAGTTTCCTAGAATGCGCTTGTACAGAGAGTTACTCTGGAGTGTTACGGCTTGATGCAACAACTAGCTTTTGCTGTGGTTTTTATTTGTTTGCTTTATTTTTAATTGGTCTGCATTCCCTCTAATCACTTTTAGCAGCAATGTGGTACAATTAATGGCATTAAATAACACCCCCCCATTCAAAATGCACCAGAACCATGTTGTGTAATGGACAGGATGTGGAAAAGAAAATGCAGTCAGCTGATGGCTACAAGGGGGAGAGGATTTTCATCATTTACAATATAATTAAAATCTTTTAAATACAGAAAAAAATCTACATGGACCCTGTGTTATAGAACCCCCTCCTCCAAATATCCTCCTGAACATCAGGGAACATTTCTAGTTTGCCATGGTCATTTAGCTCTGCACTGCTTTCTTTATATGGTATATATATATTTATATAACACCCACTCCAATGGGTCTTGGCAGCTTAAAAGGTAAAGTGAAAACCTCTATTAAAAATAACATTAAAACACATGAGACATAAAACATAAAAGCTTAAGCAGTACCAGTAAAAGCCTACAGAAAGAAAAGTTTTCAGTCCCTTCTTAAATCATATTAAGGAGGGGACTTTGCTTCAACTCCATTTGATTTTCCATTTTTCTGTTTTAGTGGAGCACTTCTGTTATACTCATTTAGCTGACTCATTTAAAAAAAAAAAGATGTTGTGAGTTTGGAAAGTAAAATAACAACAAAACAATAATAGCAGCAAAACCAACAGATGATGTTGTTTCTTTCTTTTTGAAACCAGAAAGGATTTCGTCCAACAGTTCCAAACGCCACAGAATACATCCTTCAACCAGACATATCTATGGGGACCTTTGAGGAAAGCTTAAAAGCTCATTCTGACTGGCTTTGTAATTTTGGGGAGAAGTGTTGTTCTCATCTCAAAAAAGTGTTAAAAGGATCTGCCAAAACACATGCCCATTTAAAACATCTTTCATTTCCCTTCTGAATTTTCCTGCATATGGTGGTGGTCTGCCAGCTTCAAGTACTGCAAAGAGCTGAAAGGGGCATTTAAACAAGCTGAAATGGAGAAATATTGAGCTTATAAAATAAGAGAGAGGGGCTCAAAGCAAAGCTAATGGGAATCCTTTTTGATGTGATACACATGTTTTTGGTCAGAATTCTTTCTCCCTAATGGTGTCTCTGGTCCCATAGCACCGATTGTGACTAATTTGCAAGGAATGAAAAAGACTGCCAAATGTCTTCTGATATTGCACCTGGTGGACTTGCTTGATGGAGTGATGTGGCATGATTCAGTTTAATACCTTAGAGTAATGATGTACAACTTCTTTGCAGCTGGGGGATGCACTTTAAAATGTTGATATCCATATATACCTCTTTCTGGATTTTTAAGGGTTGAAATAGATATCTTAAACCTTGCAAAAGATTAAGACAGTCATTTTGCTCCTTAAGCCATCCGCTCCCTGGGAAAATCAATTAATGTTTAGGGAGGTTGGGTTTTCTAAGGACTGAAAAGTTACCTTAAGCTTCTGTAAGACTTACAGAACTAATTTTGCCTTTAAAACCTGCAAACCTCCCCCGCAAATAAAGAAATTTGATTTCCCCATTTTGAAATGCTCTGGGGAAATCTGGGGTAAATAGCAGGATCACTCAACAAGTGGTGTGGGCTACAATCATAACTTGGTATTTCTTTGCCAGAATTGTTTGGGCTTCAGATGACAGAAAAGGGTCTTATGAGAAGGTATATCTGTTGAATTCATATGTATCTCACATCTAGAACCAAGGGCCAATTCTGAAAGATACAGGAGATGTCTGAATTGAATCAGGCTCTGCTGAAGCAGACCTAACTTCAATCTGATTTTTTCTGAAGTTCATTAGCATTCAGGTGATTTGGTGGTACTCAGACACATAGACAGTAGTCTTATCACTATCTTAAGAAAATAAAGAAACTCTGCTAAAAATGTGTTTTGCAACAGTGATGAAAGATGACAATTACTCACCTATGTGTTGACCATACATGTTGTAATAAAAACTGAAACAATACGCAGTATTAGTAGTTCCATATGGGTTTTTGGGAGGGATGCTAAAAACTGGGCTAATGAGTCTTGCTCTATCACCTTCTTTTCTGGGACTGGATGCTTCAATGTACATGAAAAATCCTAGAAGGGGAAAAAAAAGAATAACATGAGATGCCACATTGAACAAGGAAAAACATCCTTCTCTGGGGACTGGGAGCAATGCAGAGACTTAAGAATACAAGCTCATAAGTAAACTGAAGACCTACTAATACAGCAATTTCCCCGATACCTATGGGAAACCCTCAAGCACAACCTGAGGGTCACAGTGCTACTTTGCTCAAGTTCCAAGTACTGTGGAAATGGTAGGAACTGATGCTGTCTGTAGCAAGTTGCTACAGCTGTTTCAAAGGTTGATCTCTCAAAGGTTCTTAGTTCATGCTCCTAGTATTTATATTATTAAAACTAATCAGGGAGGCTTATATATAAGGTAGAACTTATGCAATTTAGAAAAGAATCAGGATGCTCAGACAAGTAAAAGTTAAATAGAAGGGAATCTACCATATTTTAAAACATTTTTTCTTTAATTATTATTCATGTATGAGGTACTTAAAGACCACCTTTTCCAACCAGAATCAATCCATCACACTCATACACGCCTGGAAAAACTGTTGATGATTCCTACTTTCTGTGGGTGTTGGTGGAGGATGATAGATGCTATGTTTCAAAAGCAGTGCCTACTCTGAGGAATAACCTCCCCTCATAAACTTGATCAATAAAATTAATCAATCAATGTTAAAAGGGTAAAGACTCACACGTCAAGCTCATATTTTGGTGACTACACAAGTATAGCCATGTACTTTTCTCACCAACAGTATGGAAGTATTTCACCATTGCCACCTTCCAAGATTTTTGTTTTTAACTTCCCAGTCTCCCAAACATTAGCCATACCTGACCTTGCTTAGTCTTTTTGAGATCAGCCAAGATTGCTTTTGTTTGAAGTTTGAAGTTATTTTAGTATCTTCTCACATTCTGAAGCATGTAATTATCGCTTCTTAGTTTAGACAAAGTGGAAAACCAAGGTTCAGATTTACAGGTTTAATTGTGGCTTTTTCTCAAAGAAGAGTAAAGGGTCTGTGGGTACGGGCAGAAACAGAAGTGGATCATTTATTGTTGAAAGGCATATCTTATCTTTCATTGCAAAAGCCATCTGAGAGTTACACTCTACCTTCCTTGGAACCTGACCGGTCAGCACTGGGTCCAGTGTTTGGGGTGTATTTTGTGTCTCGAAGGACAATGTTTTGTCTCGTCCAATCAAAGTTGTCCTTTTCATCTTGGGTAAATAAACAAATGTTGCCATCTTCAAAGCCACAGTGAAATTCTCCTACCAACAGATCAACCACATGTTCATACGAATAATCATTTCAGCCTACCAATTTACAAAGGCTTTTAGCTTTTCTTCTTCAGAAAACTACTTTGTAATCACAATGCTTCAGTTTAGGTTTTTTAAATATATAGAATTGTTTGTTAAGTTCATAACCCACCCCAAGTTATAAAATAGTGGTCAAAATGGTTAACAATAAATAAATAAAACAATAAAAATCCTAAAACTCCACAACTACTTGGGACTATAGCAGAAATCCAAGTTAATTTTCTGAGCTAAGCTGAGGCACCTATGAAAATGTAGGCTGCCACTGAAATACTGCAATTGGGTTAGAAACACCCTGGATCATTAGCATTTTAATACAAGTAACACAGAAATATTTGCTATTCATCTCTTCATAAATATTGTCTAAATGTATTTTTAGGACATGGGCCCAAAACTGGATTAGAATGGGAATGTTATTGGACAGTTAAAGGAGTTAGCACTTATAGTAGCTTTTCTGAGTAGAACTGTAATAAATTATCTTTCTATTGCAACAGTAGGAATTATATAATTGGGGAAATATAAAAACAGTTGTGGAGCTTGCTAGAGACTTTGCCTGATTTCAGGAGTATTTGGAGAATTTTAGCCTTAACCTCAAGGTGAACTCTGTGGTGAGTGCAGATGCATTGATAATAACTTGACGGAGAGATGGGCAACATGGCCTTCTGGATGTCACCTTGCAAATTCCACCTTTTCTTACCCCTGGCCATCATGGCTAGAACTGATGGGAATTGGGACGAACCTCTGGAAGGAACACACATTATCTATCCCTGCTCTATATCTTTCAGTCAACAAGTTTAGACCATCACCTTGGTAGATCAGAGGCTCAAGTTGCTTCCTTCTTTGCTTCCTGGAAGATTAATCAAACATTTTGGAAAGAGGCAGTGTAGAATGAGTGAGCCCTTTGTTAGCTTTCATGAGCTGTTAGTTATCCTAACTACATATCTGGTCAAGTCTTTTCTTTCCGCCCTAGTCTAGTGATGGACAGCCTTAATCTCTGCAAATGACACATATAATAACATCATTGTCCATACTCCCTGTTGTTCTAGCAGGCCAAAAATATTAAAAGTGTGGCTTCCAAACTCTTCTTCCCAAATGAAAGGAAAAATAAGAATCTGAAGATGTGTTTGGTGCTTCCATTCCTCCCTTGTCTAGATTTTGTTGTTCTTTTTTTTTCAATCTACCCTTTTGTTCCTTTGCCTGTTTTCAAAATTTATATTGTGAAGTCCCCAGTTTATATTATACAGTATACTGATATTATATTATTCCCCCTTGCACTGTATAGTAGATGGATACAGTAAATGGAAGCTGTATAAATAGTAAGAAATATCTAAATTTAATTTATATAGCCACAAAGTGTTTCCAATACTTACGTAAATGTGGGTTCATTGGAGCTATAAGAGAAAAAGATAAAATTCTAAAATTAATAAACTTTTCTGTGCACACTGATGGCTAATTTGTTACTGATTTTTACTAATTCTATCAGGGTTGGGCAGCCATTAGGCTTAAAAACTTTGCTTTGTATTGTAGCTGGTCATCTAGCCTCTTTCTCCAGGTGGAAAAGAATCTTTTAACTCTAAGAATTCCAGGAATGAAACAGAATGGAAACTACTGTCCTTCCATGCAACAATTCTCTCCTGATTACTCCAACCTTTCTTTATTCTACCAATGTAATAATTTAGACTGGGAGTGGGAGTCTTTTGGTTGCAGAAGCTGTTAAATAATTAAGAGTAAAAAACATACAAATGCATCTTCTGTCCAGCTTTGATTTACATTTCAAATTATTATTCTCAAACCTAACAAATTGTACTCTCAATTGGCTAATTTTGTCCCGTTTTAGATTTTCCTTAAAGCAAAACATGTAAAAATAATTTATAGATTTTTTTGATCTATTTGTTGTCTTTGGTATGAGGCAGGAAATATACAGTTATAAGATCATTTGGGTTATTTTATAAGGGAAAGAAAAACAAGAATAATAATAGTGGTAACATAGTAACAGCAAGAAGAAGATTACAGCTTTATCTTTCAATATTATCAAATATTCACTAAATATTAAATCATTGATGGAAAAACACAGGAAGTGTGCAACTTTCAAGGAACACAGTATACTGTGCATATAGTAATTATCCCATTTTTGTCCTCAAGACAGCCTGGAAAAGTAGACATCAAAGTGACTGATCGAAGGGCATCCAGTAAATCCCATGTTGTATTTCCATGTTAGAACAAGACCTTTCCATGATCAAAACTGCAAGATCCCTCCCCAAAAGAGAGACATTAGCACACTTGGACAAATCCCAAAATTGTCCAGATGAGGAATAATTGGAGCTAGAACACAGGGATACTGGAGATCAGCAAGATTTCCAAATACCCAGTAAGGCTTCAGATGGTTTAGCAGATACTAAATACTGGCTAGCTGTTGCAGGAAGCTCAAGAGAAAAAGAAAATCAAGGGGATACATAACAAGGATGTGGCTGGCACATTAAAGAGGAGCACTGTTTTGTTTGAGCTTTCACTTTTTAGTGCTTTTAGAAAGGTATTTCTGTGGTGCCTTGGTAGATGGGGATTTGAACACAGATCTTTTTTTGTGAAGTCCAGCATCTTGTCCAATTCTTGTTCATGCAATGAAAGCAAGGAGAAGCTGTGGAATCTTAACCTCCAGAATCTGGTCCTCTTGCTAGATCCTAATAGATGAAAAGCTTTTTGGTGATGTAAAGCATTGTGCAGCTGAACGTTGCCACAGTTATTTGTTTCCCAAATGTGTTTACAGCAATAAGCCCACGGTGTGCATGCTCCAATCGTGAGCTGCATACACAGGCCAACATTTAACTTACACAAAGCTATTTTGAAAGAACTCTTTAGCTTCACTGCATTGCCATTTTCTCTCTTTCTTTTCCCTCTTACATTCCTTTATTTAAGAGGAATAATCAGTGACTCGCTTCCTGTATAATTTGCCTTGAGAAAATGTAGTCAGTTATTCAAGACGGGCCTCCCAGTGTTTGCTAACACAATTACTTCTCATTTGCGGAGAAATGTTTCATTTTTGGCATTCTTCTGACTCCAAATTGTGAGGAGCTGCATTGAGTGACATTTGCTTTGTCGACAAACTTGGAGGCTTTGAGAGAAACTATTGTTAATGGCTAACCTTGAATGCTGCAATATTCATATTATTTGCAGCACAGCAACCAGAGCCAAATGGGTGGGTTGGCAAGCAAGAATCAACTCCTAGTGAGTGACAGGAACAGAAAACAAATTCAACAGTGGTTAGTTATTTACACGTTGCAGACTACCAGCAAAAGAGAAATGGAACTGGGGGAATAACAGCTCAAAAGAAGTGGCAGCCTTTGGAGATCCTTCTGACTTCACTGGTCCAGCTTCAAGGGTCACCTGACAGGGACCTGGTGAGGTCGGCCCCCACCCTTCTGGCCTTCCGGAAGAGTGTTAAGACCTGGCTTTGCCAACTAGCTTGGGGATCCAATGGGGGCTCCCAGCACTGGAGGTGGGTGGCGCCTGGAAGATGCTCTCTCCATTTTTTAACTTTGTCTGTAGTCTTTTAATGTGTTTTGTAGATTTTAAATATTTTTATGTTTTTTTATTCGTGAGCCACCTGGAGTCACTGATGGTGAGATGGGCAGCATATAAATTTGATAAATAAATAAATAAATAAATAAATAAATAAATAAATAAATAAATCAGGAAGCAATAGTTGTCATGATGGGAAAATAAGGATTAATGGAAATGATAGGACTCTTAGTCTGAGGTTCCAAGGTCTAGGAAAATGTTTTAGCTTGTATTTATCACTGTTGGAGTTGGCAAGCCCTGGTGTCCGTGATTCTAGTGTTCCAGAGGAAAAAAGGGTTCATATGATTGATTTCCCCTGCTTTATCAATCAAGGCTGAGTTGTCAGAGGGATAAGAAAGCTAGAAATGGCACCAAGGTGTTGTATTATTAAGAATTAAGGGATTGTAGCCCAGAAAAAATGCAAGTCAGACAAGAAGCCTTTTTACAATCCATCCTGTCTAGAAGGATTTGATGGCCAATACAGTTAAATGGTCTTGTCCAGAGCCTGGAAGTTGCTCACCACTAAAATAAAAAGACCTCTCCATGCTCTGCATGCAGAACATCCCAGGTTCTATCCCTGGCATTCTCAAGTAGGGCTGAAAAATTCCTGCCTCAAACTTCTAATTACCTAACCCCTGCAGCATGTTATCTGAGCTTAGTCACACTGTTCTTTATTATTCTTAATTAACTTTTGATTCCCTATGTTCTCCATTCCTGGAGGCTGGGAGAAGATCATGAGATCTTCCACTGGCCTGGTTGAGTGCAGCTGCCATTTGACTCCTCCCCCAAAGTAGGGTTGGGGAACGTTTCAGAGATGGGAGAGCACACTTAACTTTGGAGAGGGCAAGGGCAGTAGTGCGAGGGGTAAAAAATGCCAAAAGATGGGGCTATATCATGTACATAGATTGGTTGCAGTTTTACTTCTGGCTTTGGGGGAGGAATTGAGGAGGAGTCTCTTGCAGCAGCGTATCCACATAAATACAGGTGACAGTATGAACATTTACTGTGCAAGAATTCAGATGAAATGTTAGATGAAAGCAGAACTTAGGTAAATATTCACAACCTAGTTGTCAGTTTGAGTAATCTTTTTTCTTTTACTCTTCTCTTTTCAATCTGTAACTATAGAGCATGAATGGGAACATTAATGTTCTGAAAAATAAACTCATAATTGCACATACAAGTGACACAAACTAAAGTGACTCATTCTCCAAGCAAAATAATTACTTTTTTTTGGAAGAGAAAAAGGAGAAAAAGAAACTCTGCCAGTACAGCATCACATTAAGTTCAAAGTTCTTCGGCAAACACAAGGACTGACACAGCATTCTTCAGTATGTGTTAGTAGGTAAGTGCCACATTACAGGATAAAACATTACAGAGAACACATTTAACTAACTGTGATCTGCCAACAAATTGAGGAAGCTATGGGTCTCAGAGATTGCTAAACTACAACTCCCAACATTCCTTACCATTGGCTATGCCATGCTGCATGAAATGATGAGGCTTGGAGTCCAAAAATAAATAGATGCTCATGAGTCTCCCATCTTTCCATGAGCCAATGGGATTCAACTCAAGAGAACTTACAGGGCAGTTATACAGTGCACTCAGAGGTAAGCTATATTCCTTCCACTCCTTTGGAGTGTGTGTGGGTGTGCGTGTGTGCACACGCATGCATGCACATGTGTGTGTGTTTTGAATTTCAGCTGAAGTCAAATTCACTTCTGTATACTGGTTTTTGGGAGAAGGTCCCTAAGCACACTACTCAAAGGCCAGGTGGGGCTCTCAGCCTAGAAATGTTATACATCCCATCTGTAAAACGAATGGGATGGTATATCATGAATATCAGCATCAGAGGCATCATCATCAGAAGTTATGTCCTCCTGGATATGAATTCCTCCCTCCCGATGCTACCAGGAATGCCTTCCTAAGATCAAACAGAAAAACTGGAGTGTGGTTGGAAACCTGCTAGTGTAGACTTTTGAACTCAGTTTTCAGTGCCCAGAGATATTAAATATCATTTTATATAACTTCCAAGTCTCTCATAGTGCCTTTGTTTCTCTAGCTGAGAAAAAGGGCTCAGGAATCCTTCTAGTCTTTCTTCTGCCTCCCAGTTACCTCCTCAGACACCAAGACATCAGCTCTATTTCTTCGAGTTCTTTAGATCAAATGAGCACCCTGTATTAAGAACAGAGGCCTCTGCAGGGGGAGTCAACAAAATGAAAATTGTGGGTTTCACCAGACAATCAAACCCAGCTTTTTTTAACATATGTGTGATGTGTATGACCCACATTTTTAAAAGATGGGGCTTTGATTACCTGGTAGTGCCCAACATTTTGGTATCATTGAACCCTGACCCCCAACCTGTGAATGTTTTTGATTAAAAATACTATTGGATCAGATCAAGGGGATGTAGCTTTAACAAGAGTTACCTTAATGACTTTATGAAGCAAAGAAAAACGTTTAAAAGAAAGAATTGTCCCCTTTTGTCCCCCCAAAACTGGTATACCAAGATCTACTGCCTTTGAAGTGAGACGGTCCTCTTGGCTACTATCCACAGATTTCTTCTCCATGAATAGGTCTGTCCCTGATTGTGGTAATTTGAATTATAACATTCATCCCATGTTCCTCCATTCCTGCCACCATTCCTGCTATGTTTGGAGTATAGATTTGATTGGTTAGACATACCAAAAGCTTACACAGATACTCTCATTTTCTATCATGTTATAAAAAAAGCATTTAAGAAAGCTTTCCCTTTTAAAATGATGCAGAGGGAAATCTTGACTCAGGTGTGAAATCTAACTCAGTTTGTAAACCTGTATCTCTCTGCCTAATAATTCTGCGTCAGATGAAATTTGAAAGTATTGTAGTGCCACATGAATGATTTCAGACATTTAATTTTTTTTTTTTTTAAAAGAAAATGTTTATTTCTTGCCATGATTTGTAGGTATATTCCTTTGGAATAGATCAAGCCTGTTAAAATTCAGATAAATAGCTTGCGGATTATATAAGCACAGCACTTATTGTTTAGGGACATATATCTCTGCTCTGATTAATGGCTCTTCCATAAAATGTTAAGTGCAGTCTCTGGCCACCAAAAGTCTGTTTCCATAACTTCCTTAATGACATAAAGTTCATAATTTGTGTATTTGGTAAAGTCATATATGGGAATATAAGGAGCATGAAATTAAGAACTGGAGTGTCTCCTTCAAGGATGCTAATGGAAGACCACCTGGACCTACACATATCTCATTTGTAAATACTTAAAAAATATTGTTTCATTTGTATAGATAGTTATATGTCTTCTTAGGAAGAAATTGGTGAGTTCATATCCTGAGAATATGCCAACACATTATATGAACCTCCTGAGTTGGTGGGATGTAGCCAAAAATACACTGGCTTGCAAGATAGTCTCTAGATTAGATATCTTAGCTTCCATAGAATAGCATAAGCACTCTTGGGGTAAGAGTACTTCATTTGTACTTGTGGTATATTGGCCAAAATGTGCCGCAACTGATGAATATTATCCTTACATGTTGCATATGGCACAGGTGTGACTAAGTCTTGTGATCTAGTCAATATCTTCTTTATCTTACTAAAAATGCTTTGTGAAAGCCTTGATTGACTAAAGCCATAGTGTACAGTGAAGATTATTATCAATGAAACTAAGAGGAAGGGGAAGGATATAATAGATCTGAACTAAGTTGCTCTGATCTTATGGAATGGAATTGACTAATACATGTAGGAAAGTAAAGTTATAGGCTTAATTATGAAGAAAGGGGTTAAAATATATGCCAGACAGTATGGTGTATTTAGGTTGTTGTGGATGGGTAGGAAGGTAGGAATCCTTAAGTTGGTGATAGTTGTATGTTGTGCTCCAGTGAATTATGAGGATGGAAGAACCAGAGATGAAATTTGGGAAAAACTGTGCAAAATTCTGAATGAACATTATCCATGGAAATAAAATATTATGTTAATTACATGAATTGATGAGTTAAAATTAGAGAAAAGAATACAGAAAAAGTGACTGGGCCATTCAGAGAATCAAGAATAAATAAAAATTGCATCTGTTGGTAAGTATCTGCTTAAAAAAAATATGTTTCAAATATGTGGCTTACGTGTATGTCATGCTTACAAACAGGTGGCAAGGAAAGGAATATAAATCTAAAAAGCATGATTGCTTTGATTGTTTATGATGAAAGACTGAGAGAATTAGGAAAGGATTCAGGGGTGATAAAGATGGGACATTCTGAATATGGGACACGCCACTGTTTGGTAGTGTTAGGAGTGGATTTTATCAAAAAAATGGACATGGAAGAAAAATGTGAATGAAGCTACAATGCAAGTTAAATGGCTGCAGGAAGACAAAGTAAGTAATCTATGACTTTTTCAAAAATATCTAAAAATAGATTAATCTGCCAATAGAATGAATGAAAAGTGAATGTAAGAAAAGAGGATGTGAAATCTGCTTGGACTGGAGTGAAAAGAACTAGAGTGTCCGAAGAGAGTATGGAATTATGCTAATGTGGGAAGTACAGAGGTATATTTAGGGGAATGATGAAGTGAAAGAGGCTATGGATAAGAAAAAATGCTTGCTGCACCATATGAGGATGAGAGATAGATATTATTATCCTGAGCCCATTGTTGTTCACCCTGATGACCCAAGACTGTTGTTCCGGGTTCACCACCAATTCCATTGTGAAATATTTATTTATTTATTTTATTTATTTATTAAACTTGTCCCTGCCCATCTCCCCCCAATGGGGGACTCTGGGAGCCTTATAACATATTAAAACAATAAATAAATATACAGTTAAAATTTATAAGAAGACACATTTACAAAGAAGAAAAGGAAAAGGAAAAATCCAGGAGGCTGATGGAAGCAACATCAGGCCTCTAGGGGGCTAGCCAACCCCATATCTGATGACCTCCCTCCCCACCCCAGGCGAGGTGGCAGAGCCAGGTCTTAAAGTCCCTCCGAAAGGCCGGGAGTGAGGGGGCCTGTCTCACCTCCGGGGGCAAGATGTTCCAAAGGGCAGGGGCTACAGCAGAGAAGGCCTGTCTTCTGGACCCTGCTAGTCGGAGTTCTTTTGCCGAAGCATATGCAGGTGATACAACGGTGGTGGGTCTTATTGGGGATGACAATGTGTGGGCTTATAAGGAGGAGGTGAAGGGCTTAGTGGAGTGGTGTAAGAAAAACAGCTTGGTCTTAAATGTGGAAAAAACAAAGGAGATTATTATAGATTTCTGGAAGAATCAGTGAAGTCACACTCCACTTTTTATTAATAACATAGCTGTGGAGTCAGTCAGTAGCATTAGATTCCTAGGGGTGCAGTTAATGAATAGTCTGACCTGGTCCCTTAACACTGCATTTTTGGTAAAACGAGCACAGCAATGTTTACATTTTTTGTGCCGGATGAGGAAAGTACATCTCCCATCCTCCATTCTCCTTACTTTCTATAGAGGCACTATAGAGAGTGTACTTACCACCTATATTTCCATCTGGTTTGGAGGCTGTAGTGCCTCAGACACAAAGTTGGTGCAAAAGGTAGTAAGGGCAGCAGAGAAGATAATTGGGATCCCTCTGCCTCTCATCCAAGATCTAGCATATGCATGCTGTTTGTCTAGAGCTCAAAAGATCGTCAGTGATGCTTCCCATCCTCAATCATGGTCTGTTTTCTTTGTTACCTCCTGGGAAGAAGTTCCACTGTATCTGATGTAGAACAGCCAGATTGGGAAATAGCTTTGTCCCCCAGGCTATCAGATTCTTGAATGAATGTATATAGAATTACTTTATTGTAATTATGGTGTCTTGATGGTACTTCTGGTGTCTGATTGTAATTGTGAGTCAACTGCAATGGAATTTCATTTTGGTGTGGGTCTTCCGGGCTGTGTGGCCGTGTTCTTGAAGTTTTGTTTCCTAATGTTTCGCCAGCACCTGTGACCGGCATCTTCAGAGTGCAGGAGCACAGACAGGAGCAGTTCTCTCTGTGCCCAGGGTGATGTGACCCTTTTTTGTGGGTATTTATAGAGATCTGAGGGAGGGGGAAGGGGGGATTGGGGGTGTGGGGGGGGGTTGAGTTACTGAGTGGCTGCTTGTTTTGGTGTCAGCATCTGTATGTATCTTCTGCAGTGCCTTTTGTGTTCTTTTATCCTGGTATGGATGCTGCGTTTTGTGGTCCCGATGTATACTTGCCCGCAACTGCATGGTATGCGGTATACCCCTGTGGCGGTGAGGGGATCCCTTTTGTCTTTTGCTGATTTTAGCACTTCTTGTACTTTTCTGGTGGGTCTGAAGATTGTTTGGAAATTGTGTTTTTCCATCAGTTTTCCCATGCGGTCTGTGACCCCTTGGATATAGGGCAGAAATACTTTGTTGGTGGGTGGCTGTTTTTCTTCTTCAGTCGCATGTTGCTTTCTTGGTTTGATGGCTCTTTTTATTTCATTCTTGGAGTAGCCATTCGCTTGTAGGACCCAATTAAGGTGGTTAAGTTCAGAGTTTAGGAATTGGGTTTCGCAGATCCGATTGGCACGATCCATGAGGGTTTTGATAATGCCTCTTTTCTGACGTGGGTGGTGATTGGAGTTTTTGTGTAGGTACCGGTCTGTGTGGGTGCTAAAATCAGTTGCTTTACAACGCAGCATCCATACCAGGATAAAAGAACACAAAAGGCACTGCAGACTACAAATCCTATTTGAAAACACAGAGATACTGGACAACACCAACAGCCACTATACCAGGCTATACCGGGAAGCCATTGAGATTCACAAACACCAGCACAGTTTCAATAAAAAAGAGGAGAGTCTAAAAATCAACAAAACCTGGCTACCAATCCTGAAAAATACAGCCTGCAAAAGGTCAAGGAACTCAGCTCAACCACCAGGACATGTGAACAGTTCACACAATGAACTTGCTAATCACCCCCAGCAGCCCCTCGTTAACAATTCAATAGAAGAAAAAACCCTGCCTAATCCCCAGGAAGATACACACAGATTCTGACACCAAAACAAGCAGCCACTCAGTAACTCAACCCACCCCACACACCCCCAATCCCCCCTCCCCCCCCTCAGATCTCTATAAATACCCACAGAAGGGTCACATCACCCTGGGCACAGAGAGAACTGCTCCTGTCTGTGCTCCTGCACTCTGAAGATCCCGGTCACAGGTGCTGGCGAAACAGGAAACAAAACTTCAAGAACACGGCCACACAGCCTGGAAGACCCACACCAGCCATCGTATGCTGGCCGTGAAAGCCTTCGAATTTCATTTTATTATGCACTTGGTGTATCGTGGAATGACAATAAAGTTGTTATTCTATTCTATAAAGGTAGTTGCAAAGAATATAGTCAAAGGGAGAACAGCATTTTTTAAAAGCAGAGAAAATAAAGTGACTTCGATGAATGTGTATACATTCATATTCAGAGTGGGCGAAAAGGACCGAAAAAGTAGCCTCCCTTAGAATTAATGGAGTTAAAAATATAACTGATGAGATGATTTAGAACAAACTGAAGTGAGATAATGTAGGAAACAGTATGGGAATGGCAGCAATATGTAGAAGAGTAGAATTGAAACAAATTCTATAAATGTCAGGGCCCAAGGGAAAAAGTCCCAAATAGGAAGTCATAAATACTGTGAGAATGTTAAAAAATAGTACAACTGTAGGATTAGATGGCAACACTTGAGAAATGTTAAAAAGTAGTGTAGTCTGCATATGAAGTTGGCTGGGGATGGCTATTATCTAGCCAGTTCATTCTGGTTTGTGACAACTGATTGTTAAATTACAATCATATTTTTTCCCCTTTTTCTGCCTGGAAAAGCTATCTTATCAGGTGGGGTGGAAAGGAAACCCTGGAGTGTGTCAGATAGGGCTTGAGGTTGTATGCATAGGCAAATCCAGAGGCCTGACAGGATCACACTCCGGGCTTTGTAGGCATCCAGGTTCTCCAGTCAAAGTGGGGAAAAAAATGTAAGTTTGCATTTTAGCTCCAATTGTATTGAAAATATTAGGACTTCAGTGCCTAAACGAATTCCTTTTAAATAAAATTGATACACATAATTGTGTTTATAGATCAATATTCCTCCCAGATTTATTATTTATTTATTTATTTACATCAACCCATCTCTAAGCAGAAGTATGGTGAGTGATTTTTAAGATTGCAACTTATTAAGATTGCAACTGGTGCTTCTTAACTAATAAAGCCTTTAAGATTGTTCTACTTACCCATTTATATCAGCAATATTAAAAAGAGGGAAATTAAATTAAAAAGCAAATTCTAATTACTCATGCTTTCACCATTCATACTCAAGAGGGATATTAAGCCAAGTCTTCTGTTCTTGGAGTAAACCAACCAAGAACATATTTTCTAATCTTTTATTATCAAGAAATGCACCAGCTCAAAAGGAATTCATTATATTAAAGAATTTTTCATCTTACTTTCCAAAAGCACTATATTTTTCAAGGGTTTCAATTTATTTTTAGTTAAATGCATTATTTAGAGCAGATTCCTGACTTTGTGGTATCAAGGTAAACAGAAAGGCCAGCCCTATTTGAAATCTTAGTGGCTTCAAGGTACCACAAAGTTGGAGGACTTCTGTCTTATTAGGATTGTTGTGACTTGCTATGAGTTTTTTTATCTTTGTTGAAATAATATAGCTTTTTTATTCTTTCCAAACAAATATAAGACTGGAAAGGAATTATGCAACGTTGCTCAGGACTCTGCCTCTCCAGAAACTGGAACAGAATAGGACCACATTTGTGGAGAGAGAAGCTAGCAAAAGCAAGACTGAGCTTGAAAACAGGATGGGTCTGGGGGTTGTGGGAAAAACAGTTCCAGGAAAACAAAACAAAAGAAAACAAAAATGCATCCTGGGAGGGGCAGTTGGGTAGTGGCCCAGAATGCTGCTAATTGCTCCATTCTAAGCCACCCTTCCTTCTGGTCACATGACCCAGAGCAGAACAAATGCAGTCTTATCTTTTCCAGTTCACACATCCACATAAACACAGAGATGCAACATGAAGGGTGAGCTGAAGTACACACACACACACACACACAACACAGAAGCATCATGCATCCATCCTAGTTAGGCTTTCCCAGACACTCAGATACACACATAGGTACAAACACAGACATACTGCACATCCTGATAAGTTCCTGGGGAGAAAGTGTGCACACACACAAACATAGAACATGTTACTTTGTAACACCGCAGAAAATGCAGATGTTTCCAGTGACCACTGCTGGAAAAGGGAGGAGTCATGTCCTATGTGCAACGCGCCTACCCGAAAGGTTGGGGGTGCGTGTGTGAGGTGTCAGGCTGATGAAAGCTGAAATAATAGATTTATTAATGATTTAATTGTTTACGATGACTTGAATATATATGTAGGATTATAGGAGTTCAGTTCATAAGAGATGAATACTTCTAAGAATCGTTTGCTTCTTTTTTGCTTCACTTCTTTTGGGAAACTAAACGAATAGGAGGGACATTTATCAGGCTAGAGCAGAGCCCTGTAAGAATGCAAGATCGCCCTCCCTCTCCCATCAAGGCTTGGAAGGCTGGAAGTCAGACTTGGGGACTCCTGTTGCCAAGCCCTCTTTCTCTCTCAAAAGGAAACCTCTGATTTATCTCCTTACCGCTGTACTTGATTACACGAATGGTTGCATCTCCATCTCCAAAAATAGTGACTGGTGTCAGGCGAACTTCATAAGCCTCAGGCTTGATGAGTTCTGTCAAGTTGTAGGTAATTAATTCTCCTTTCTGGATCTTCCCATTCACAGTAATTTCCTGCTCCCACCAGCGCTGCTGTCCAGCCTAGAAGCAGACACAGGAAAGCAGGAGTTGGTAACTTTTGCAGGAGACCCACGCCATCATGCAAACTCATACAATGACATGCGACAATAAGCAAACATAAATATAGTTGAAATCATCTGTTCTTATAAGATTTTGATGACCTTATTTTTGAGAACGCATATAAGACCACTGAAATCTCAGGAGATTTTGCCCTTTCAGTTTAATTTTTTTTTCAATCAGGGATGTACAGATGCTATTTATGTTACTGGGGAATATGGTGCCGTAAACCTCATGGTTTATGAATAAGCTACAATTGACTGGGTTCATACTAATCCAAAAATTAACCTATATTATGCTTTATCATTTTTATTTTGTTGTGAACCAGGCCAATATCCACTGGTGTTCCACATGCACAGGAAAGGTTGAATGCCTTTCTGAAGAACCATGTTTAAATAGCTGTCTAAGAATGTTGTAAGGAGAAGGTGGCGAAAACCCTACATTCTTGAAGATGGAGTTTCACCAAGATACGGTGGGCTCTCCTTTCCTGAATGTAGCCGAGGTTAGGCAGCTCTTTGTTGGAGATGCTTAATCTGGTTCTTGCCTGCATCTTATGAGTCCTTCTATTTTTTATTCCTTCATAGGTAAGTGAATTTGTAGGATATTAAATAATTTTTTCTGGCAGGGTCATTTTGGTACGAATATATTAACACCTCAGAGAATATTTAATAAAGGTTGGTTGCAAATAACTGGTGCCGGAAATGCAATTCAGGAGTTCATTAACTCGCATGGCCTGGACTTGTCCTATTATTCACCACAAATTCAGCTGAAATCCACAGGACTGTTAACAAGGTTTTAAAACAATTTTTCTGGGTTAAGGGTGTCTATTTTCTAACAGACTGTGCGCTTGGGATCCAAAACTTATCAAGACTTCAAGAATTGTGAACTTTTGCACATGGGTGATGGCAAAAGACATTAGTCCACAACCCCAATAGGATAAATCTGCACCTGATTTGCAGCAATGGACTGTTGTAAAAATATGATCTAGGCTTTTTACAAGAAAGGGAGAAGAAAGAAAACTTGGAGTAATTTGATCAAATCTCTTCCAACTGTTTTCCAGATCTTTTTTTTTCCCCTTTACAATTCTGAAGTTATATCATAGTTAACGTTGTAATATGCATGCTTTTTGTATGATGCACCCCCTTCCAAGGCATCATTTTGTATAAGGCATACTTTGCAATATACATTTTATTTAACATGATATATTCATTTCTCTAAGAGTGGTGCCTTAGAAAAAGACATACTTCCAAAGAGTTTAATTAGGAATGTAATCTTTTTCAGGTTGTGGGTCATGCTTGGCCTTTCAGTGGTGCACCATGGTTAACTATCCAAAACTGGGGAAACCAAGACAAAGAAGTGGACTGGGTCAAAACAAAAATGTAATTTTAATGTAATCTAATGGATGCAATTAAAATTAACTAAATAAAATTACTCCCAATGTACTTAATATTTATCCCCTTCTGCCACATTCAATGATAGCACGCTAGCAACTTTTGAAAGCCTCCGATTGTGATTCTTCTCTGTGCTTATTAGCCTAAAATATCACAGAATTGGTCACACAGCGACTGCTAGGGCTGTGCAAACTATGTTCAGGACCACTTCATCAAAGCACCCCTGAGCACCTATTGCTCAGAGTGGCAAGGTGTCCGCTTTGAAGGGTTAGGGTGGTTACTCTGAAACTCTTCTCTGATCGTCTGAGCTTGTGTGTGCATGCACAGAGCATACTTCTGTTGAGACTGTTACTTTACAAAGCGTCTCTCCGCTTGTTTTGCCCTAGTAGTTACTGCTCCAGTTAAATAAGAACATGGCTATACACGTGGCAATCTCATGCTGGATGAAAAGTGAAATCAGACAGGAAAAAATAAGTGATGAGAGACAAAAGGAGTGGCAGAGACTTGAAATGCATTCAGCTCAACTGCTGTTATTACAAATGAAGGATAAGTGCCCTTAGCTATTTAAAAACATGGCCTTTTGTTCAAAGGCTGTCCCATGGAGCAAGGAGCTTCCAAAAGGCACACACAGTTCATCACAAAGGGATCATGTTTATTTATATCCCTGTGGTACCCAGGAAACCCATTAACATATAATCTGCTCATTGTCGCTAAGAACAAACCATTGAAGGCATGTATAACAAAGAGCAGAGATGCCCATTTCAGTAACAGTTGGATGAAAAATTGCATCAAGAGAAAGTGCATTTTCATAGGCAACTTTCATTTGTCCTTAGCAGGGAGTGCATGTTTCATAGGGATGAATCCTTTTCATTTTCCATTTGAATTTCAAACAAGTTTACCTAGTTCACATTTGCCAATAGGCATGCTGAAATCAGCCCTTTCAAAATTAGATGATACAACTCATGTTTTTTTAAAGAAATTGCACGGAGGATAAACACAGTTGTAGAAAAATCTGGATATTATAGCAAAATATGAATAAAAATAGCTTATAGAAGAATAAAGCTTCTTGAACAAAATATACTACTATTATGTACCAAAATGGTTGCTACAGTTGGAGAACTGTATATAAAGTGGTATATGAGTGGTTATTCAGACTTCTGGGTTGACTGACTTCATGTGAAAATGAAGCCAAAACAAGCTTTAAGCCATAAAAATGAGATTCAAAATTGGCAAAAATTAACCCATCCCTAATATTTCTCCATGATTAGTTGGATTAATTTAATAAAAAATGGTGGCATCTCATGCTGTAAAAAAAATAATGGGATATTTTCCTAAAGGCAAAGTGAATATTTTCAAAGCTCATATTCAAAGCTATGATACAAGAGTGAATGGCCTCCTGCAGAATTTTTTCCCCTCAGGCTTAGACATAAGTAGATGGTCTATGTGTTCAAGACTACAGGTAGACCCCAGTTTAAGATTGAGTTCCGTTCCCAAGGTCTGTCTTTAAGTTGAATTTGTACATAAGTTGGAACAATATTAGTGTATAATACTGTATAAATAGAATTGTGTAATTAACTTGAAGCATTGTGTATTTAACTCAGATTGTTGTGCATTTAACTTGAATTTTGCTACAACTGGTTCCATTTTTAACTATGGGTTGTCCGTAAACTGGGTGTTCTTAACCTGGGGCTACCTGTACTGCATTCTAGATTAGTGGAGAAAATTCACATAATGAATTTTATTGTCAGCCCTTTGAAACAGGCAGTTCAGGAGTGCTCTTTATTGTTGTAGGTTATTATTTATTTATTTATCATATTAATATAGCTGCCCATCTCACACAAGGTGACTCTGGGCAGCGTACAACAATTAAAAAATAAACACATAAAAACAGTTACACGTAAAAAACTGTAAAAGCACACAAAACAGGAGGGGATAAAATTAATAAGGGAGCCATCATAAAATCTCCCCGGTCCCCTGGGAGCCCCAGGCCTGATCACATAACTAGGTCTTGAGGGACTTGTGGAATATTAAGAGGAAGGGAGCTAATCTCACTTTCAGGGGGAGAAGATTCCACAAGGTGGGTGCCATGGCAACAAAGGCCTGCCTCCTGGGAACTGCCAAGTGTAATTCTCTAGCAGATGGGATCCGCAGTATGCCTTCTCTGCCAGATCTGATGGGACAGACAGATGTAATCGGGGATAGGTGGTCCCTCAGGTAACCCGGCCCCATGCCATGAAGGGCTGTAAAGGTCAAAGCCAGTACCTTGAATTGGACCTGAAAGCAAATTGGCAACAACTGCAGCTTGCAAAGCAGAGGTGTAACATGTACCACCCTAGGGGCACACATAACTGCCTGCCCCGCTGCATTTTGCACCAGTTGAAGCTTCCAGATACTCTTCAAGGGCAGCCCCATGTAGAGCACATTACAGAAATCCAAACGGGAGGTGACCAGGGCATGAGTGACAGTGATTAGGTCCCTCTGATCTAGGAATGGGCGCAACTGGCACACAACACGAAGCTGTGGAAAGGCCCTCCTAGCCATGACTGCCACCTGCTCTTCAAGCAGGAGTTGTGAGTCCAGGAGGACCCCTAGATTGCGCACAGGGTCTGTCTGGGGCAGTGCAGCCCCATTCAGTACCAAAGATGGCATAAATCTAGCACCGGAAGGCCCCAGAACCCACAGCCACTCAGTATGGCCAGGGTTCAGTTGAAGCCTGTTTTTCCCCATCCAGACCCTTACAGCCTCCAGGCACCTGGATAAGGCATTCACAGCATTGTTTAATTCGCCGGGGCAGAGATGTATAATTGGGTATCATCAGCATACTGATGATACCTCACCCCATGGAGACAGATGAGCTCACCCAGAGGCCATATGTAGTTGTTAAATAGGAGGGGGAAGAGCACCGAACCCTGTGGCACCCCACATAACAGAAGCCAAGGGTGGGATCTCTCCTCCCCAACCACCACTGACTGGAATTGGCCCTGGAGGAAGGAGGTGACCCAGCACAACACAGTGCCATCCACCCAGAATCCTCTAAGCTGATCCAGAAGGATACCATGGTCGATGGTATCGAAAGCTGCTGAGAGGTCAAGTAGGACAAGGATGGATGCACAACCCCCATCCTGCCCTCACCAGAGATCATCCCAAAGCACAAGCAATGCTGTTTCCACCCCATACCCAGCCCTGAATCCTGACTGAAAGGGATCCAGATAATCCGCTTCATCCAAGGTCCTCTGAAGCTGTTGTACAACCACCTTCTCAAACACCTTCCCCCATCACTAGAACCCACTCGCATGACAACCCGCAGGCTGCTTTCACAAGCCAGGAGGGGCATGGATCTAAAGAGCTGGTGACTGAGCTCACAGCCTCAAGCATCCTGTCCACTTCCTCAGGTCCAATAGGTTCAAACTGTTCCCAGTTAACAGGGCAAGACTCCTCTCTAAGCATGCCCACTAGACCTACAGTAAAGCCAGCATCCAACTGAGAACGAATCAAGTGATTTTATCTGACATATGCTGAGAAAATTCCTCCACATGTCCCTGCAGAAGGTTCTCCAAGCCATCCTTATCCAGGAGGGCTTGTGTCACTCAAAACAGGGCTGCGGGGCAGCTATCTGTGGACACAATAAGAGCGAAGGAGTAATGACACCGCCACCCTTATCACCACTAAGTAGGCATGAATAGCTGCTCTAACCTGTGTTCAGTTGAGTTCATCTCTCATCGAGCACCAGCGACGCTCTAGATGTCTCTTCTCTCACTTCCTCTCCCTTAGCTATTCCGCAAACCACAGAGAGTGCTGGGATCCCTGAGAGGAATGAGGTCGCATGGGCACGATCCAATCCAAAGCCTCAGCTGCCCCTTTATTCCAAGCGGCTACCAAGGATTCAGATGGACCGTGCAGCAGACCAACAGGAACAACCCCCAGCTCCCTCTGGAACCCATCCGGGTCCTTTAGTTGCCAGGGGCAGACCAATCTAATAGGTCCAGCCTCCCTGCAGTGGATAGTGGTGCTAGGGAATCCCATTGTGATCAGGGTGTGATCTGACCATGACAAAGGGGACACCAAAAGCTCCCCCAATTTCAGATCACATAGCCATTGCTCCGACAGGAACACCAGATCCAGTGTGTGACCACTGTCCCATGTTGGGCTCTGGATGATTTGGGATAGGCCCATGGCCATCATGGTGGCCATGAACTCCCAAGCCCCCTCAGACCCCATCCCTAGAGAAGGCAAGTTGAAGTCCCCCAAGACCTTAAGTCTGGGGAACTTCACAATTATAACTGAATCATGAAAGCAGGCAGTTTTTTCTATGATATCTTTACCAAACAAAATCAAGGATGGGTTGTATTGAGTTCTTTCTCAAAGAGTGATCTTTTCCTTTTATATAATTTTATTAAAGATTTTAAGAAAGAAGATAAAAACTACGGAGTGAGAAAAAGAAAAGAAGAAAAAAGAAAAAAAGAGAGCTAAAACTGCAAGAAAAAAAAGTAAAAATAGAAAAGAAAGGGAAACAAAAATATAAAGAAGTAGCTTCCAATCTTCTTTACAGCAGTTCTAAGTACAATTATAAATTTACTTCTTGCTCTATGGTTACAACATAACTCTTTTTTCCCCCATAATCTATTTAATCATCAAAACCATAAATCATAAGTTCATTTTTTCTGTTTCATGCAAAAAGTCTATAAGGGGTTTCCAGTCAGCAATAAACATAGATAACATCTTTTCTCTGATCAAAGAAATAAATTTAGCCATCTCAGCAAGTTCCATCGACTTCACTAAAGAAAGAGTGATCTTTTCTAACCTTTCTCCTCCCTTCACCATTCATCCAACCCTTCCCAATTCCCAGGGCCAGGTTTAGACTCCATCACAGGGAGAAACACAACATTGGTGGGGCACAGGGATATCCACTGGTGTGAGGCTGTAATTGTGCAACTGAAGCCCCACCCCAGGCTTTGAACATGCAGTTGAGATCCCCATCTTTCACCTTTTTGCTATACCACTTCCCCCCACCCCCCGTACATGCTTCCAAGCTCCCAACTGAAGGGGATTCATCCCAGAGGGTTAGATGGTTTGTGACATAAGCTGCCACTTATATGTTGCATTAAGAGTCAAGACCAAGCTATGTTCCAGTTGTCCCAGTCCAGGGGGTGGTAGGGAGGGTTGGGGGAAGAAATCAGATTTATCTGTTCTTCTAAATAGCAGCTGTTTCCATCTCTTTCCCAACCCTACCTCTGAAGACACCATTAAAATAATATTGAAGAATTTGATGAATGCATCTTACCTATACAATACTGAAAAGGAACAGATGTTATAATGGAAAGGAACGTTATGTAAACAGGAACGTAACTGGTTGCCAAATCCTTTTTTTCCAAAGAACTCCTGCAACTGGGTGTTTACATTCACCCATTCCCACCTCCCTCTGGCATATTTCTAATTTATCCTGTTTTAAATAAATGTATTCCATCCCTACAACATCTGCCATTGGAATAAACAACATAAGGGTAGAAGCTCTCCAGAGTCCATTCCTGTCTCTTTCACAGATTTGGCACAATTTTGAGAAGAACCAAAATACTGAGGGCTGTGGAAATGTACTGGCTTAGTTTAATATAATGGATCAAAGTCACAGCAGCTGGCAGCACCAAGTCAGCCTTGGCTGATCTACCAAAGCTTAAACAAGATCAAACCTAGTAGTTGGAGAAGAAATCACTAGGAAATATCAGAGCAATAAACTAAACCAGTGTTTCTCAACCTTGGCCACTTGAAGATGCGTGGACTTCAACTACCAGAATTCAAGTCCACACATCTTCAAGTGGCCAAGGTTGAGAAATGCTGAACTAGCCTGTGAAGTCTAAAACATATCCTGGAGAAAGGATATAGAAGACCACTTGTGTTGAAAAAAAATGATGTGGACAGGCCCACAAAGTCCTGTCTGACTTTAAGAAGACTTGGCTTTTTTTAATCCAGATGTCAGGTTTCTGGGTGGCTTGACAGCCTTCCCATCTATAGTACAAACAAGCCCATAGATGCTGTGTGAGGCTTTCAGTCCAATGTTTTCACAACAGTGGAGTCTAGAGAACGGACCTCAACCAACACATCACCTTTGCCTCTAGCCATTTCCTCCCACAATCCACACTCCTTTCTGCAATCCAACTCCTTTGCACATTCTTTCAAGTTTTTCCTGTCTGCTTCATTCCATCAGACACTTCATTCAGTCAAATGCTTCAGTCCAAATTCTTCAAGGAAAGATGAGACTGGAGTATTTATTGAACACAAATATCAGTTTGGCCCTGCCATTTCTCTACCATTCTTGTGAGTCCTCAAGGTTTGAAAACCAAATGTATCAAAGTTTGTTGAGGATCTCAACATTTATTTTGGAGCTCAATTCTAAGCACTGATCTTGACCTTTAAAGATTTAAAGGAAATCTGAGGAACCTCTTCCACAAATACAAACCTGCCTGCTTGCACACTGAGACTGACAAACTGAAAACCACACCTTTATCTTATAAACATTGGAAGTGGTCCTTAGCCACTGGGAAGTAGAGAGAGTCTTTTTGGTTAGGACAATTTAGGTGAGAGAAAGAAAAGAGAATTCAGGGAAGATATGAGCAAAGTGTTTGCTGGGCCAAACAAAGACCAGGAACTGATTCTGCTAAAATAACCTGGCTTATTTTTTCAGAACAGAAATGGCCAGTTTAACTTTGCTTGAAAAACAAAACACAGATATTTGGAAGAGACAAATTGGTAAGATTTTATTTCATTCTGTTTGTTAGTTCTCCAATTTAAACTACATTCCATCCCATTTCCATATTTGTTTGCAAGTTTTTAAGGACAAAATTGGCACAAAAGTTTATGCTCACCTTCATGCATATTTCCCTTAATATGCACATTTCTATCTGCTTTTTTCCCCTTTTTAATAATAATTGTATTAAGCATTATAATTAAAAAGTTAAGAACGAATGCAAACTAAAAAAAAGGAAAGAAAAGAGAAAAAAAATAGAAATTTCAGAAAAGAAGGAAAGGAAAAAAACAGAAAGAAAAATAAAAAAGAAAGAAAAAATAAGAATATAGTAAAGAAAAATAAAATAAATATATAAAGGAATAACTTCCCCCTTCGTAACAAGTATAAACATTTTAGTAACTTATCACCTTTTCTTAAAATATAGCAAATAATCTCTTCTTCCCATATCCCATCTCTTATCTATAAACAAATCTTTAAAGCTTTGTTACTCAGTCCTGGTGTCAGCAGAAGTCCATTAAGGGTTACCAGAGATAACAACATATCTATTTTAACCTTGATCAAATAAACCAACTTTATATTTCTTCCTTTTACTTTTAACAATCTTGATCTTTAATTCCCTCAAATACTGTCATAGAACTTGATTTCTTTTCATTTTTTCTTTGCCCTTCTCACAAAATCCTTCAAAACTTTAACAAGTTTTCCAGGTTACTCCTTTGGTTTGTTATTTTTATATCCCTTTTAATTATTAAGACATAGGCCGGTTTCATGTGTATATCCAGCATAGCATCTATTTCCATATCATTCTTGTAGCCTGTCATTTTTAAAACCACTTTTAGATCAGTCTTAGTTTGTCTGGTAAAACTTGTTCTCTTCCATTTAAATGCAGTCCATCTATAATGGCAGACATTTTTAAAATTAACTACTGGGTCCATTGTTCATAAATATTCTTCAATACATCCATTCTGTATTACTAAGTCAAAATTAAGTGTTCTTCCCTTTTAATTGTAATCTTCAGTTTCTTCTGGTTCTCTCTAGTGTCCAACCTTCAAAATCTCATCCTATTTTTTTTTTTAAGAATTCAAAACAGCAGCATTTTTCATGGGAAGAATTCTTATCATTAATTGCAAAATCTTATTTCAAATTCATCTGGACCCTTAGTCCATTTGTAACTTTCCAAAATCAACATTCTAATCACCCTTTTGCTGTTTATGCCAAAGTAAAAGAATTTTTAAAAAATCCTTAAACTTGTATTTAAAACTTCTTTCACTAAGGATTGAAGGAGACTCACCTGGTACTCTAAAATATGCCATTGTGAAGGTTCCTAATAGCTAAAAAACAGTTAAGAAGCAATTTCTAAAAGTGGTTAAGAAATTAGGCTTGGCAAACTTTATGTCCGTATAGGCTACATTATGGCTGTGAGCTTGGTTGAAATCCCTCAACTCCCAGCCGCTCGACTCACAAGCTGATGGCAAAAACTTCGGTTCCTGCAGTTTACTCATGAGAAGCCACTGTCTGGAGTACATGTGGGCAATCTCACAATATCTCCTTTTTCTGGAGAGATTTTGCCAGCCAGAATTCACCATCTGGCCATCGATCTCTGCTGTGATGCCATTCCCGCTGCTTCAGGGATGTCTAGTTCACCATGAATCCTCATGGAAAGGGTCTGCTTTTTCCTAACAGATCTGCTTCTGTGAAAGCAATAGGCTCTAATATAATGCATTTTTGTATTCCCTTTTTTCTAGCTTGTATGCTTCTGAATTTTTTTATTGGCAAACCACATTTCTAAATAATGGCATATAACTGCTGATGTCTCACTCATTTCTAATCTTTATCATGATATGGAGCTCCCCCCTTCTTTCCTTAGGGCTTTATCTCCTCCTTGTCTTTCAACTGATTCCATCATTCTCCTCTGCTAACTGCTGTGCATGTGTCACAGAGAAAGGCAGGACAGAAAACTAGCATTTGCATACTTGTAGAGTGTGTATGTTTGTATATAGAATGCTGATACATGAAATATATCTCACACTTTTACAACCTGCTCAACTCTACAGTTCTTGCACAACAGGGTGTTCTTTTAGGTACTAATTATTCAAACATTTTGACTGGATGGGTTGGAATAGCAACCACCACAAATAAGTCATAAATAGAAAGCAAAATGTTCCTGATTTCTTTCTATGATAGTTTATTTTAAAAAAAAAAAATCTCAGGAAAAAAGCCATCTGTGAGTAATGGAGCTGCAGTAAAGGGATAGTGCTGGGGAGAATGGTCTCCTTGAAACTTAAGAAGCTTTTCAACTTTCACAAATAACTTGCTGGCTATCAGAATCATTTGACATATGTTTAGTACCTGTTCTTTCAATGAACAACTATGAGACTGACATGAGCTATTTAAGAATTCCAAGGAAGAATTGGATGATTCATCTCTGATAGAATCTGGTGGTACCAATAGAGCTGGTGGAAAAACTGGCATTTATCTGAGCCCAAGACCAGTTACTTCTCCAGCACTGCTGTATTCATCCTCTTGCTTGCATGATACCTTCAGCATGTCTAAAGTAATGCAGTGATTGCTTCTTCCACATTCCATGGTGCATTCCAGTTCAAATGTTCAAGCCTTTTTATTCATTTTGTCATATATGAATGTTTGTTTAACCAGGAAGGCAAAGGAAAGGAAACAGAATAATTTATTGGTGGGACACCCATCCTCTTGTTTCCAGCATAGGAAACATTCCAGCTGTTATGAGCCAATGATTGGACACTCTTCCAGTGGTTTTGGTATTAAGAATACGTTCTTTGGTATCTTCCCCTTAATCAAGATATAATTGATGTGATTTACAATTTATTCATTAGATCATTATTTCTAGAGAAGTTTCTAGAAAAGTTCACGTGCTTTCAGGAAAAGACCATTAGAGGTTTTTGCTTGTTTGCCTGCCTACTTGTCCTTCAGATACCTACTATCTTACTTGGGCATGAGCATCTGAAATAGAAGCTTATTATTTCAACATATGCAGGACATAAAGAAAAGCAGATCTATGTATCACATGCCTGAACTGTAGTTCAGCAAGGTGGGGAAAGTATTTGCATGGATGAAAAGGCAGGGTACTGGGCCAATAAATAATAATAGAAACAAAATAATAGATGTCCCCAGTTCCTGGTAAATTGGTTGGGTATTTTCAGTCAGCTGATTGACAGTGTATTATGAAGGTTTATTTAGAGCAAGAATGAAATTGTGTTCGTTGTGCCCACACTTGCCTTGGCATGATGATACGTAACAGTAGTGTTAATTTCCAAAGGGGTTTTGTGGTAGTATTAAGTGTAAACAGTTCCATAATTACTTTAAAAATAAAATAATTTCATTGGTACTCATAAATTCCCACATTCGGGGGAACCAAACGAAATCCTGCCTTTGTAAAAATATTTCTATTGCTGCAGATTGATTCTTTCTTTCTTTCTTTCTTTCTTTCTTTCTTTCTTTCTTTCTTTCTTTCTTTCTTTCTTTCTTTCTTTCTTTCTCTTCTCACGTTCACACACACACAGCCTAATCATTACTACCTAAGAACACTGGGAAGTAAAGCATTCAAGCAGAATAAATTCCCTTCCTTCAACTGTTTCATGCTGTCTTTTGAATTTTCATTAATGGAGTGCAGAATTTGTAGGAAGGTTTAAAATTCTCCTTTCCCCAGGTTTTATATGTTTACATTTTTTTCCAATGTGTGTTTGTTGAGTTTGCCTTTTGGGCTGTTTTAAATACAAGATAGTTTGCCTGATATTTCAAGCTTCCCTGGGAGAAGGAGCCATTGACGTTTAGGTCTGATGTTGAAACAGGCCTGGTGGCAATGTGGCCAGAATTCAGAAAGCAATATCTTTTGCTTCTGAACTTGCCACGCCGAATATGTCTGCTTATGGTTCTGCCGAAATGGAAGTGGTACTAAAGAAGCAGAGGACAACACCCAGTGAAAGATAGGAATCGGGGCACATTGATATTCATAGATTGCCACTTAATAACAAACGAAATCTTTGGTATTGCATTTTATTGTATTTTTGTCGTGCTTTTAAATGTTGCCTTCCAAAGCAATTCATACTGATAGGGGTGGGCTTGCAAGGAAGGAAGGAAGGAAGGAAGGAAGGGAGGGAGGGAGGGAGGGAGGGAGGGAGGGAGGGAGAGAGAGAGAGAGAGAGAGAGAAAGAAAGAAAGAAAGAAAGAAAGAAAGAAAGAAAGAAAGAAAGAAAGAAAGAAAGAAAGTCATGTTGTCTCAACTGATAAGAGGAAAGTCCAAGGGAGTCTCTCTCAAGTTCTGAACATAGCATTACACACAGGTACTTCTTGGGAGAGGGGCACCTACCCACAAAGTGATCCTCCCCCAATAGAAGGCAATTATTTTGTGAAACTGATCATCATCAACATCCATTACCACTTTTCCCTTAATTTTTGCCTTCTCTGATTTTTCTTGTTCTTTTCCCCACAGCCCTATTTCCCTTTCCCATATGCAATGCTTCATTTTCCCTCGTAGTAATAAATGGAAGCTGCTCACTACTGGAGGCGAAAAACAAGTACCCCCCTAGTGCTTGCTTGTCTCTTCTTTCATAGTTGTTCTAAAATGCAGAACATTTGAATCTCACTTTTATGTACAGAGATGTTTCCTTTATTGCACTTTATGGATTATTAACCAAACAATCTGCAGGTTTCGTACTACATTAATTTGGCAATGATCGAGATCATGTGGAAGCCATTTTATACATTAATTTACATCACAACCAGCCACCACAAAAGCTTTGCTCTTGCTTGTTGATCTGTCTGAGTGGATGCTGAGAATTTGTAACTATGATGGGAAAAGCTCTCAGGATAAATTAAGGTTGCATTTTACTCTTTTATGAGCTTCTAGTTCTGTCAATATTAAACTAAACAATTCACAAGAGGGCAAAGACAAAGCATCCATGCTATTTGAAACAAGGAGAATATCGTGGCCACCTTGAACTCAAAGGGAGAAGAAGAAGCTGCAATGAACAGCAGGGAAACTGACTTCAGGAAGCCTCCTTTTCTCTGGAAGTTCAGCCTCAGCATGGTCTGAAGAAGATCCTATCCCTTCCACCTGTGAGAAGTTCATAATTTTAGTCCAGCAGGAGAAGCATGTTGCAGGTCCCATCAGCCAGGGAGTTCTGTCAGTTAAGACCTAAGAGGAAAGTCTTTTCTGCCATGGCCCCCACCCTGTGGAACATCATCCCCCCCCCCCTCCCAAGGTGAGGCTGGCCCCAACCCTTTGGCCTACTGGAAGACCTTCAAAACATGGTTTTGACAATGAGCTTGGGGATCCCAGGATAGAATTGAGCCTGTTAGATAGCTGCATGATAGTTAACTGGATATACTCTTTGAATGCTTTGCCGCCATTCTTGTTTCTTGTTTTTTTTACTTTGTTTTTATTTTAATTTAAATTGTGGTTTGTAATGGTTTTTATGTATTTTGTTTTATTATGTATGCCACCCAGAATCACTGTGTGAGATGGGTGGGTATACAAATGTGATAAACAAACAAGCAAATAAATAAAAGTCCCCAAACCTGATTATTATTTTTTTGCCCACTGAATGGACTTGTGTGCTTCTGGTCTCAGCCTGCTCAACTTTTCTAAATCTTGTGGGTCAGAAGTACAGAAAATTACTCCAGAAGAATGAAGATGTAATGGCAGCAGAGTAGCAAACTAGGGGCTATTGTTTGGTCTCTGTCTGTGAAGTGATGGGGGCTGACACTGGTATGGCAGAGACACTGGGTAAGCCATTGCAGGAGAAAGAAGACTCACATGTTTGCACAAGTTCCTTTTAAGCCAGTTGCCCCAGTCCCAGACCAAGGAGGATGAATTATTGGATCCTTGGTCTTCACTTCCTACTGATTAGACATCAGGTCTATATAGAATAAAATTATGTTTATGATATGGTGCTGGATAAACATGCAGACACGAGAGTATAACAAGACCAGGTTGGGTAGTGACAGATATAGCACTGTCAGTGATCTAGCCACCAAGTTGTAATGAATTTAAGCCTTATATATATATATATAAATCTATATAATCATATAGCCATAGAACAGCCATGTTTATCCTATTCATGAACTTTACTAGGAAACTCATGTTGCTGGCATGAAGGAATGTTGGAATGTACGCTAGATACCTTGTACGAATGAGTTCTCAACAATGATAAGGCTGGAATGCTGGTGGGTGTAAGGAGTAAAGTGACACATCATAAATTTATAAGAAAACGGGACGAGAGGTACCATTGTAACAAGCTACCCAGCTGTACCAAACATGAACTGTTCCTGGCATGTACCGTACCTGGATGAGAATGGATGGAGATGACTTAGATGAATTCTAAGTAAACAAGTTGGGTATAAAAGGAAGTATGGAAATCATACTTCCCTGGAAGTGCGAGACGACTCTTGTTGGAGCAGGGGACGCCCTGAGTCTGATTCCCAGCCCACTCTAGCACAGCCTGATCAACTGTGTTGAGAGTGAATGTAAGTATTCTGTGTGAATGTGTAGCCTTGTTGGGCAAGAATACTTACAGCAACTTGGGTAGCCTTGTTGGGCAATTGATTATTGATACACTGTTGTTAGCCTAGTCGGGCACTTACATTTATTGCTAGCCTTGGTGGGCATATATTTTATTGTAATACATATTACAGGAAACTAAAGAAATTGTATGTATTAATCAACTTTGATTAAACACTGATTAAACGCTTGCTTTGCTTTCTGTCCAAATAACACAAGAATAAAAGAACTAATTTTGAACTCTATTTTGAGTGGATTCAATCAATCATTTTGTAACAAAGTTTTCAGGTTCTGCAACAGGTATGCTGCTAAACTCAGAGAAAAGGGATAGATGTAATCATCAGTGAAACTCTCACAGTGATGAGGGGTTCTAGAAGTGGTTAAATGCTGGCTCCTGTTGTAAAATTGGTCTGCAGAGACAAACTAGGGCCATTGCTGGTGTACTTACTGCCTGGTGGTCTGGCAGTAGCTCTACATGAGCTGCTAGATATTGTTTCTGGATTGGTGTTGAAGTTCCTAAGGCTTTTAGTTTTGGTTCACTTCAATCTCAATGTTCTGTAGGAGTATGACAAGTAATTGTGACTCCAGTGCATTGGGCAGGCATAAATTATACTTCATTTTCACTTTGGAGCAGATGAAGTGTGATTTAAGGATCTAGAACATGGACATCTATCTGTTTTGTCGAAGGCTTTCACGGCCGGGATACGATGGCTGGTGTGGGTCTTCCGGGCTGTGTGGCCGTGTTCTTGAAGTTTTGTTTCCTAACGTTTCGCCAGCACCTGTGACCGGCATCTTCAGAGTGCCGGAGCACAGACAGGAGCAGTTCTCTCTGTGCCCAGCTGGCGAAACGTTAAGAAACAAAACTTCAAGAACACGGCCACACAGCCCGGAAGACCCACACCAGCCATGGACATCTATCCTTTGAAGTGGTCAATTCACTTTGCAGCAATCAGATAATTTCCTTGTCAAACTACAAACTACAGATATCCTAGATGATGTACCCTTTAGAATGGCCTCCCCCAGGTGTCCAATGGAACTAGGGGGCTATTGGAGATTTTCCTGACAATTTGGTAAGCAGTTCTATCTTATGTTTGGTTGACCATTGGAATTCTGCTGGATTAGATTGTTCCTGTGAAGGCTCTTTCCAATCACCAATTTGAAGCTGCTCTTAAGTTTACGGAAGAGTTGAGGGAAATGAATTTACTAAAAGGATGCCTAGTATTATGTTGTGGAAGTGGAGATGTCCAAACATTGGAGAACTCTCACACTCAGGCCTACATGGTAGCAACAAGAGCAGTGAAATCTCAATCCTCTGCACTTACTGCATCTGCAGACCCTTACCCAGTGGCACTGTTCAGAGTAACACAGGCCCCTTTATGGAAAGATGGCCAGGACAAAATGTCTATAGGCTTAATGTAAAAGTTATTTGCATCCACTCCAAAGTGGTTACCAGTTGGACAGAGTTTGCTTTGATAAACAAGGCAGCATCTTTTGGCACTATCTGGGATTATTTTGAGCTTGTATAACCTGAGAAAGGGAATAGGGGTCTTGGTAGTATGAACTTTGTCACCTGCAGACTAGAGCCACATCCCACCAGGATTCAGAGGATAGACAATGTTTCTTTAAAAGAAAGGGTAATGCCATTTGTTTTAAAGAGATGGCAGTATACTGCCTCTTGAAAAAGCATTCCCTCAGCTGTTTTTAACAACTTTTGCCCAGTCTCCAATCTTCCCTTTTTAGGGAAGGTTGTTGAGAAGCTGGTAGAAAATCAGCAACAGAGAATCCTAAAAAAAGGATTACCTGGATCCCTGTCAGTCAAGATTCAGTCCCAATTATACAGTGAATACAGCATTGGATGCTTTGGTTGATGATCCTTATCTGGACCTAAATGGGATGGGGATTGCCCCTTTTAGACCTCTTGATGGTATTCCATATCATAGAGTATGGTATTCTTGTGGAGCTCCTGCAAGGGCTGGGAGTCAGGTTACCATGATATAGTGGTTCTGCTTCTACCTGAGTGGGCAGTTCCATTCAGTAGTTATGGAGGACAGTGTTCAAGTCCTTGGTTACTCCACGAGGGTACTTGTGTGGTACTTTGGAGTCCTTGGGCTTCTCTGAGCTTGGTTCTTTTCTTGCAAACGTTTCATTACCCGGCTAGGTAACATCTTCAGAGCAAACCCCAGCCTATTTTAGCACTGAAGATGTTACCTAGCCGGGTAATGAAATGTTTGCAAGAAAAGAACCAAGCTCAAAGAACCCCAAGGGCTCCACAGTTCAACCCTGAGCTACACATATTTACCTCTATTGGTACCACATACGGGTGTGATACTTATATAGGGTCTGATGCTCTCTTTTATGCTATTTAACATCTATATGAAACCATGGGGGAAAATCATCAGTTTGGGGTGAGTTGTCATCACTCACACCAATATCATTAGTTACACAGGTCCACCCCAAGATGATCTGGAGATACCATCAAAAGCATGAACCAATGTCTGCATGGTCATGAGGTGGTAAAACAAGCTTAGATTAAATCCTGTCAGATATTCTAGCTAAGATATAGGCAATATTTCAGAGGAGAAATAAAATGAGAGAAATGAATACAGAATCCTGAAGCTGCACTGAGAGTCATTATTATTCCAAATTTTGCATAAGGGAAGTAGCTGACAGATGGTAGTTAACCCTTGAGGGCAGAAATGGCTAAAACAAGGAAGCTTTCCTGATCATTATTGGGGGTGCAACAAGAGGGCAGACCTGAGAGAGAACCATTGAGGGGAGGAGAATGGACAAGAAGTTCAACCCATCTGCTTTGTTTCATTATTGTTCCTGCTGGTGGCATTTATGTTCTTTAATGCTGGGCTGTCTAAGTAATATCTACCAACAATCTAGACTACATTGGATTCCCCATTAGCTCAAATATCTTTAGTAAATCATCAACTCTTACTTATTAGAAGCAGAATTTCAGAGTTCCAGGATATACCCTTCCCCTGTTATCGACAGAGATTTCTAAACTATGTTTTTCTGATTAGAATGATATATTCCACTGGCAATTGAGTCAAAAGGTCTATTTGAAAAGTTTTATTACATCAACTGCTTTTTCAAGAATCACTCCACAGATAAATAGTATGGATGTGTGAATCAGCCAAAGTCTGAAAGAATCAATTCAAATCTGTGGTTTAATTTGAAGAATCAGTTTGTTTTAAAATTCACAGTTTGATGAATTGAGTCAATTTGTCAGATCAATGTGATGATTCAGTACATGTGTGCATCCATTATTCAATTGACAAGATATTGAAGTGGTGGATAGCTTCTATATTTTAGGATCAACCATCATCAGTAAAGGAACAAGCAGTCAAGAAATACACCACAGACTAGCACTTGGTAAAGCACCTATGAAGGACTTGAAAAAGATATTCAGGTGCCATGATGGGTCTATACCTACAAAGATCAGAATTGTATAAGCCATGGTATTCCCTGTGATGCTCTATAGAAGCAAAAGTTGAACTTTGAAGAAGCAGGATAGGAAGAGTATGGATGCTTTTAAATTTTGGTGTTGGAGAAGACTGCTGTGTATAGCCAAGAAAAGAAACAAATGGAACAATCATTGAACAATCAACCCGGAGTTCTCATTCAAGGCACAAATGACCAAGCTCAAATTATTCTACTTTGGACATATTATGCGAAGACTTAGTTTTCTAGAGAAGGCTGTAATGCTAGGAAAGATGGAAGGAAGGAAAAGAGGACAACCATCAGCAAGCTGGATAGACTCAGCTATACTGGTAATGAGTGCACCATTGGAAGACCTGGAATACCAGGTTAGGGACAGATCACCAAGGAGAAGATCTATGTGGTCACTAAGAGTTGACAACAACTTGATGGCACATAATCAATCAATCAATCAATCAATCAATCAATCAATCAATCAATCAATCCACTTATTCAAAGGACTATCAGCCTTCAAATTAACATAAAGGTACCTAGCATGATTTGATGCATCAAACTGATTTAGCATTTCAGTTCAGTGATTTGAGCTTTGCACAGGCCTAAAATAGAAGATGCTGAAATCCTGGATTTACATGTAACTTAAGAGATACAACAGTGAAGGAAATTGACATTTTTCCTAAATTACAACATGAATTCAATTGTGTTCTTTCAGGTGACAGTTAATTCATTAGTCAATCTTAATTATTTCAAGGTACACTGAAACAAAGAGAACAATGATGAGTTCTACCAAGGTGGGATTTCTGGAGATTTCTAATGGATTAGAACACAATGGGCCATTTTCCTTAGTATTGGTTGAATTCTTACCTCCTACTAGTATTTAAACAAGTACAATCTGAGGATGCTGAGATAGAGGTCCTCTAAAAGTTGCTACTGAATTGTGGCTTTTGACATGTAAACCCATAGAAGCCAATCACTTCAATTGCATTCAATTATTTAAATTTTCATTAACCTTCGGTAAATCAAATTTCATTATTTTCCTGGCCTTGGCCATTCACTTTTTAATGTATATTTAAAGGCTACCTACACCCCTCAACCAGAAAAACGTTATGCACCCCTGGCTAAGACATCTATTTCTTGAACTCAAGGTGGTCTTCTAGAACCCATGTGTTGGAGGTTGAAGTACTTTGTATGGCCTGTGCGTATTTACAAGAGTGGGAATCTGACTTAAGCAATGATTAATGAAGTAGGCTTTAAAAGGAGACTCGTTTAGAGGAAATACATTATGGGGGTCAGCAAAGCCTAATACCTAGCTAACTACATCCTACCAGGAGGAGAATCCAACAGCATGTGCCCTATGCCTGGGAAGAACCACAGAAGAAAGTGACCTGAGATTATCATTCTCTTAGACAGAGAGAGCTAGACAAAGCAGTCAGATAGAGAAATAGGGACACAGAGTATATCTTTAACTCTCTATATTCCTCTAACTTATTGCTTTGGCTGTTATTGCTTTTGTGTTTCTTCGCCACTTAAAAAGTTGGATTTGTGAGATAGGCAACCATATGAATAGATTAAATAAATAATGAAATGAACACCCTACTGCCGTCTTGTGGTCAGGAGGTCATAAGGTGCTGAAGTGTTGGTGCCACTGAATTTGGACCTCAAGCACCATGCCCTTCTGTGATCCCAGATCTGAACACAACAGGATGTACAGAGTGGTAAGCAGATGGACATGACTGGGACTCCATGTAGAGTTGTCCTTGGCAATTTTTATCATGTAAATCATCTTCTAGCAGTACCGCTAAGGATGATTAGTCATCTCTACCACCATTAGCCTGAAATAAAAGTTGTTTATTGTCCAAAATACAATCTGAGGTTATTATTACACCTTTTTTTTTTTTTTTGAAGAATTCTTTACTGGAAGTCTAGAAATACATATCATGACCTCTAGTACTAAACATAAACATTGCTGTAAAAAGTTCATGTACGACCCAAACAAATCTTGCTTGAAAATAACTTCTTTTTTATTTATTTTTTTTACCAAAATAAAAAAAAAGTTGGTTGCATTGAGGTGGAATAGAATCATAAATTCTTCAGGAATTGTCTTTTCACCTTACTGGTATTGGTGGGTTAGCTCAGAGATTATCTATATTTCAGATTAGATGCATCCAGAAATAACTTTCAGAGTAATTCCCCCCACAATTTAATGCTAGGTGGCAATGTCAGAAGCAAAATCCTGAAGGAAAAAAAAAGTTTTTCCTTGCTTTTCTTTTGCATCAAGCTTGCGGTGTTCCTGTTTCAAGAAATAAAATATTGGGAGAAATACTAGATGAATAGAATTTGAGGCCAAGAAAAATCCAGACATGCAGAGGAGGGTGAAAAACAAGGAAGCCACTAATCTAGGACTGGTTACCAACTACAAGAGGAAACAATCTCTCAAGATCAGACAATGTGAAAGGAGGTAGATCTGGCCTTGGGAAGGGTGAAGGGAGCAATGAACCATTAAGGAAGGAGGAAAGACAACTCAGTCCTGAGAAAGAAACTTAAAATACATTTTTAAAAATGTTGTTTCATATAGATGGGCGGCATACAAATTGAATGAATGAATGAATGAATGAGAGAGAGAGAGAGAGAGAGAGAGAGAGAGAGAGATGGGGCAGAGAGAAATTTTTGTTAATTCTATCCTACAATAATCAAGCGGATTTCTAGAATCCTTGCTTATTTCAAAGGGCTGACATCAATCATGAAAACTTCACTACTCTCTCATCAGAGAGGCACTGGATTTAGAATATGGTGACAGATCCTTAAGGCACCCTGCTGTCAGCAGAACAAGTGGCCGAGGCATTATTACAGCATGAACAGCAGACAGATACACCGATAACAAACCTGCACTGTGACATGATACAGCTAGCACAGCATGTAGGACAAGGTATACCCCTGCCAGGAGTGGCCCCATAGATTGCTGCATAGCCAGTATTGCTCCTGTGTTCTATAAGTCTACTGGAGAAGTTAGTGGTGGTGGGCAGGGGAGGAAATCAAAATCAATTCCGGACTTTGGTGACAGTGTGTGAATTGTTTGTGGCAGTCTGGCCAGTGGAATTTCCTACCTATCAGATTAATGTTGCCTTTGTTCCTAGTCTGCTGAAAGAAGGGGCAGACAGATGGGCTATGCTACTCACTGATGGCAATGATCAATTGTTGGATAATTACCAGAACTTTATTTAAAGAATATTTGATTGATATAGCCAGGAGAGCAATGGTAAATCAGGAGTATTGGAAGCTGAAGCAAGGAAATCATTGGGTTTGTGAGTACATAGCTGAGTTCCAGTTGTATGCCAGAGATGTGCCTTGAAATGATCTTGGTCTGACTGACTAACTTTGGGAAGGACTTTCTGATGAATTGAGAGATTAATTAGGAAGACAAGGCACATCAAATAATTTTAAACTGTTTCAGCATTGTGCGTTAATCAGTGGGTGACTGGAAGAGTTGAGGCATGGAGATTTCACAACCTTTCATCACCCTTACTTTCCTGCCTGTTGCCTCCTTGGACTCCACCATAGAACCCATGCAAGTAGGAGCAGTGAAGAGATCCTTATCTGCAGCAGAGAACCAAAGAAGGTGATCTTGGTCTATGTTTTTACTAAGGAGCTTCAGGACACCTAGCCATGGCTTGTTCCACTAAAGCTCATTCCTTTGAGTTTGCTGGAAAGTGCCACATCTGTGGAACTGTGGGTGACCTCATGAGTAAATGCCCAAATTGCTTCAGAGTCTTCTCTTCAGGAAATTTCAGAGGCTTCCCTCCCAAGTGCTTGGCAGAGGGGTCCTCAGAGAGCTGATAGCAGGCAATTGCATTTTATTATCCCTGTTACTCTTCACATGTCCTCAGGCACAGAAAAGAGTTTTCTACTCTTTTAGATTCTGGTGCAACAGCTAATTTAAGACTATGGTACATCAGTTTGGGTTATGCACACATTTATTAGAGAACAATAGGCTAGTTGAAATGATTAACAGGCAATCTCTTTGAGGTGGTCTAATTTTGCAGTGTACAGATCCTCTGCAATTGAAGATAAATGATCATACAGAATTCTTGCTCCTTTATTAATTATCACAGCTTCTTTACATGTCACATAGTCCTGGGCATGGCTATAAACTAAGAGTGGCTATAAGCTAAGAGTGGCTATAAACTAATAATCTAGATATCTACTGGGGACAAGGAACAATTGCTTTTCCCTCTCAAAAAATGTCAACAGTACTGTTTGCAGGCATCCCACTCATTTCCTTCTCTGTCTTCTGCACCACTGCCCTAACCTCTTTCTTGCCAGAAAAGCATACCATGATCTTGCCATCTCCTTGAGTTTATGACTGAACCACCAACTTGAAACCTGGAGCCCAGATCCCAACTAAAACACAATATCCCTCCAAGAGTCCACAAATCTTCAATCTGCCAAGGTTGAGAAACATGCTCTAGAGATGTGAGAGGCAAGGAGGCAGGCAGTAGATATATTGGAATGGATTCACAACAGGACCTATATGTCAGGGCTCATATGGATGATTGCAGGGAGACCCACAGACTGATTCCTTCCCTTTCTCCATGAATGATGGACAATTATTTCACAATGGCATATTCCTCTTCTTCTCAGGGAAGAAGTATCACAATTTTGCTTTGCCAGTGAACTCCTGGTCATGGGAAAGTATTTAAAATATTGCATCTTGCCACAGGCTTTCGGTTGAGAACATGGCGAGCTAAAAGTCTCTTTTTGCAATGGGATGGCATTACAGTGGAGATCGGCATAGGATGTATGAACCTGGCCACCAAAATGCTCTGTGGATTAAAGAGAGATCTTTGAGATAGCCCATGTGACTCCGCACAGCTGCTCCTCATGAGTAAACTGGAGGAATAGTTGTTTCATGGTTTGCCTATGGGTTGAGTGGCTGGGAGTCGAGGGAGGAACCATATTTGATTACAGTCATTAACACAGCCTTTTTAAAAGACATTAAGCTCAACCGAGCCTCACTTCTTAATCACTTTGGATTTTTTTTTTTTTTTTTTGCTGCTTTAAAAAGATTAAGACTCTTCGGAAAGGTAAGTTATATTGTATTCGCTAGGTGAGTCGCCTTCTCCTTAGAGAAATAACTTTTAAATATGATTTTTATAACCTTTTAAAAAATATTACTTTTTGGATTAAACAGCAAAAGGGTGCTCAGAATATAGACTTTAGAAAGTTTAACAACAGATTAAGGGCTCAGATGGATTTGGAATTATAATTTTAAATGCCCACAAAGAGCATTTTAATGAATTAATTTTAATGAATTAATTAGAAGACATTTTCCCATGGGAAAAATGGCATTTGTTTTGAGCTTTTTCATGATAAGGGGACATTGAAGGTTGGACACTAGGGAGCTAGAGGATAAAGAAAATGGAGCAGAAATCTATAATACAAACTTGGGAATATTTGTCTGCCAAGCTTCTTGGCAAAATAGATGAATTTCTTGACAAGATTGACAGAGCATGTTGTAATGAAATTACAGAACAAGTTGCAACGTATGATTTTGAAATTATTTTGAAGAGGGACTTAAATGTATCAAGTAATGGGAACGATATGGGCACACAAATGGAACTGATGGATGACTTATTCCCAAAAGGAGATATACAAATACTGAACCAGGAAACTGACTTGGATAAGTTTTTTTTTTTAACTGGATATACAAAAGAGTTCTCTTAAGGTTCTGAAGGACGTTGTTAGAAGCGACAAACAAAAGGACAAACTTTACTTATTGGATATACAAAAGAAATCTGCTAAATTTCTGAAAGATTTTTGGCTTAAAACACAGATGAACAGAAAACTAGCTTTGGGATTCTTTTTGAAAGGGTTAAAAAATATTTTTAAAAACTCAGGGAAGGAATACAAGGTTGACTTATTTGACCAGGCCTAAAGGAGAAAAATAGCTACATCTAGTTGCCCTTACTGGACTTTTGCTGATAAAGAATGACTGACAAAGCATTTGGATTTTTTTTTTAATTCAACAGATGAGATATGGGGTGAAGAGAGATTATGTTGTATTTAGAATAGTGATAAGCTATTAATATTATCTTTACTTGCCGGGATGAAAGGGGAAGTTACTTCTTTCTTCTTTCTTGTTTCTTTTTTTCTTTTTCTATTTTTCTTCTTTTTTACACTTTCCCCTTTTGTATTTTTCTACTTGTATTTTTGTAGCCTGTATTTGCTTTTATTCTTTTCATTTATAATTCTTCATAAAATTATTTGGAAGAAAAAAAATGTTGCATCTTGTGCTCAGAGAGTTCTGGTGACCAAAGATGAGAGCAGATGTCTATGTGTCATCCTGTCAAAGACTGTGTCATCCTGTTCATGCCTATCTTTGAGTCAAGGCTATCACTGCTAAATTGGCTGGTTTGCTCCAGTCACTCCCCTCCCCTCCTGGACCATGTGATACAGTTTCCCTGGATATTATTACTGATTTTCCAGATGTGAAAGGTTACATGACCATGTTGGTGGTAACAGATTTGTTTACAAGATGGGTTATTTTATTCCGTGCAAGAGTCTACCATCTGCTTAAGAGACTGCACAACTCTTTATAGTCCATGTTTTGGGGTACAGGGACTCAATCAATCATGTGAACTTGGACAATGGTTCTCAATTTAGTTTTGAAAGGCCTTCTTCTACTTACTAGAATTGAATGGGAAGATGGAGAAGGCAAACATATTACCCAAAAAGTATTTGTGTTGCTATGTCTCTTATCAACAGGACAATTGGAGTGATTGACTGCTTACTGCAGAATTTGCCAGTAACAATCATTATCAGCATTCCCTCATCAGTGTCAGATTCAGCCGGCATGGCACGGCACGGCACAGTGCTGCTCAGCCGCGCCTAATCAATTTCACTGCCCGGGCGCTAGCTGAGGAAAAGGGGAAGTGAAAACCGTGAACTGATTGACGCTTAACTCAAACCACAAGCGGATACTTTGTACCAGCACCGGCTGCCCTTGAGCGCTGCAGACAAAGGGGAGTGCAGCAGATCGGAAGGGAAGCAATCAGTGCATGACTGAGAACTCCCAGCTTTATGCGCAACAGGAAAACCCAACAAAGACAACAACCGCACAACCCATAGGCGGCAATCAAGAAGACAAAAGAACCAGACTGAATCTGCCATTTGGGCGAGGGGGGATTACTGCGGGTACTCTGTAACCAAGCAACAGGGAAAAGCGCGGGAATGGGAAAACTATAAAATACAATTGTAAGATGTGCCAAGCCAACCCTGGCTTTGTCTGTACTTACTTACGTTACGCTTGAGTAAACTTTGCTGAACACACGTGTCACGAGAGTTTCTCTGAGATGAACGGGGTAAACCTTACAATCAGTATGTCTCTCTTTCAAGCAATCTACAGATATCATCCATGCTGCTTGCTCTCCCAAGCTACTGCCTCCTCTGTTCCTCAAGCTATTAAAGGAACAATTGGATTTGGCCAAGGTGGCATACAAGCACACAGCAAGTAATCATAGACAAGATGGTGCCAAGGTTGTGGTGGAGAAGTTGGTGTATCTTTCCACTAAGATGGAGTCAAAATTTATTGCCCTTTCCTGTTATATACCAGATTAGCACAGTGGCCTTCCACCTGCAATTGCCTACTTTAGTGAAGATTTACTTGGTATTTCACTGGTTACTCCTTTGTCAAGAGGAATCACCCTGCCCCTTGTGTTCTGCATGGAATATATTCTGGATTCTAGATACAAGGCAGAATATATTCTGGATTCTAGATACAAGAGGGGATGTTTAGACTATCAGACTCACTAGAAGGGCTGTACTGAATAACAGAGAAAGTGGGAGGGGGCAAAGGATGTCCATACACCACAACTAGTCCACCAGTTTCATTTGAAATTCCCCTACAATGCCCATCTTCATGAACTGCCTCTAGAATCACCAGACAATGGTCTCCAGGATGAAGCAGACTCCTCTTTCTGCCCCACTGGACTCTCTATTTGCAGTTGCTGTGCAAATGGGGAAGAGGGAAATATTTCCATCTCATCTAGTTCTTTTCTGTCAGACTTGCCCATTGACCTTGACAAGCTGTTGGGCCCATCTTCATGCACAGGAGGTGATTATGTGTCAGTTGCCTATTACGAATTGCTGGGCCTATCTTTCTGCATGGGAGGGGATAATGATTCTGATAGGGAAGGCAGTGTGAAAGAATGTAGATATGGTCTTGTGAAGGGGAAAGAGAGCAATGAACCATTAAGGGAGGAGAAAGTGGAAAGTGTGAGAAAGAAACTTAAAATAACTCTACCTTGATGTTATTTGATATAAGATGGGGCAGAAACTCTGACAGGCTTTCAATATTCTGAAATACTCTACAATACTCTACAATAATCAAGAACATTCCTGGAATCCCTACTGCTTGCTTGCTTGCTTACCTCCAAGGGTTGACAGACAAGGACTAGAGAATAGCAATCAGAGATATCAAAGTTAGCAGTTAACTACAATGCAGCAAGTCACATTTGACCCAGCCACCTAACAGGTCAATAAAAGGCTGAGGTGACATAGAAAGGAGTGCATGGGGGATGCTGCTGGTAAAGGATAAAAGGACAGAATGTACAGGTCTCTGTTGGAAAGCCTCCAATTTGTGGACACAACTATCATCTACAGAACATGCTTGTCACCTCCAATGCCTAGGCATCCCCTGGACAGGATGTAGCAGGACAAGTGTTTACACTTCTATGAGTAAGTGTGTGCATGTGAAGCTTAAGCAATCAAGCTTACTTAATCAAGCTTTTATAGGTTAACAGAGCCCACATGCTCTGTATTCCCTTGAGCACTTCCTTACTGCATAAGATCCTGAACTCTTGTATCTCTATGATAAATTGAAAAATTTGCAACATTTTTGTCCAAAAAACACCACAGAATGTGTTTCCCATACTGAATTAATTTGCCATTTGGGCCAGAAAAGCATCCATCTGGAGATCACAGCACAACTTTATTAAATAACACAACTGTGCTGAATGTCTAAATGCAACAATTCTTCAGGTTAAACATAGAGTTCTTTCAATAGTTCCTCAAAGGATTTGGTTTCTAACATGGCTGTTCTGGCTGTTGAATTCTCAGTATATGCTACTTTGTTGGTATCCTTTAAATGAGACGATCTGCTTTGGACACAATGCAGATTGGTTGGAACAGAAAAAGGCCATGAATATAGTCTCTAACTTTATCAGCCTTTTTTTAGAAGCCACATTACACTTCTGGCTCATTTTCACTTTTGATCTAAGGCAGAGGTGGGCAATCTTTTGGTAGGCAGAAGATGCATTTAACAGTTTTAGGGAGCCAACAGAGGTGAATATGTGTAGCTCAGGATTGAACTGTGGAGTCCTTGAGGTTCTCTGAGCTTGGTTCTTTTCTTGCAAATGTTTCATTACCCAGCTAGGTAACATCTTCAGTGCCACTGAAGATGTTACCTAGCCGGGTAATGAAATGTTTGCAAGAAAAGAACCAAGCTCAGAGAACCCCAAGGGCTCCACAGTTTTAGGGAGGCTGCAGAAGCACAGTAGGCAGCATCACGTCACATACATGGTTATGTGCTTCCTGCCCCAAAGAGCAGTACCCTATGCGGCCAATTTGGTCAATGGACTGCCAGGAGCCAAAAAAAAAATGGAGTGGAGTGGGGCTGCTTGCAGCCTTGAAGTTTCCAGAAGCCCAACTCGGCAATGAGACACTTTTGCTTAATTTTACATATGCTGCTATCAAGCAGATCTCCTCATCCTAATTCCTGCCTTTGCTTTTCATTTGTTTCATAAAATGCAAATCTTTAATTTAGCTCTGTTGAATTTAATCTTATTAGCTTCAGTGTTCCAGCCTGTAGGTATCCTATTGAAATCTTGTTTTCATCTTCCATGGTGTTAGCTATCTTCCTCAGCTTCTTGTCATCTGCAGAACTGATAAACATCCCCTCAATACCCTTATATCCCAAGTCATTTATTAAAAAATGACAAATATGCAGAATTTCACTCCATTAGGACTAAAACTAAAGCACAAAGTCACTGAGACAAAGATGTTTAAGAATATCTACTGGCTGCAGTTGGTCAACCTACAGTACATTTGTAACAATTCACTTCACATGTATTGTCGAAGGCTTTCACGGCCGGCATACGATGGCTGGTGTGGGTCTTCCGGGCTGTGTGGCCGTGTTCTGGAAGTTTTGTTTCCTAACGTTTCGCCAGCACCTGTGACCGGCATCTTCAGAGTGCAGGAGCACAGATAGCAGTTCTCTCTGTGCCCTGCTCCTGTCTGTGCTCCTGCACTCTGAAGATGCCGGTCACAGGTGCTGGCGAAACGTTAGGAAACAAAACTTCCAGAACACGGCCACACAGCCCGGTAGACCCACACCAGCCAATTCACTTCACATTTTGCCATCTTATCAACAAGGATCTACTGGAGCATCTTGTCAAATGCTTTCTGGAAACCACAATGTACTATGTCTGCAGCATTTGCATAATCTACCAGACTTTATAAAATAATAAAATTATTGTTGATGACGTCCAATTCTAGAGCAGGATGAAAACCTAATGGCCCACAGGCCAAATCATTTCTCCAACCAACCAGTCTGCTTAGCCATGAGGCATTTTCTGCAAAAGCCCGTCCTATCCAAAACTTATCCTGTCTCCAACTGTCAATAATGTGGAAAATCACAGGGATGTGCTCCTTCTGAAGGCGTGTGAGCTCTTGACTCCTACTGAAAAGGGTATGTGTAGCATAAAATAAGCAACCAGGTCCCAAACCACCCACTGCATTCCTTGACCTCTCAGAAAAGGTTAAATGTGGTTCCTGGCCACCAATAAGTTATCTGTCTGTTCTGCCTCTTGCAGGCAAAAGGAGCCTGACATTACTTATAGCTCTGTTCATGGCAGCTTTCTTAAGATGAGGAAATGCAAGTATGATTTCTGCAGATGAAAGCCAGAGCTATTCAATATGTTAACTGATTGGAAAGGCACATTGCACCATTAACCTCATCCCTTGATCCAGGTTCTCGTATTGCTGTATAGTGATTGAAACAGGAAAAGGTGATTTGGAGTGCATGAGGTACACACATCATGTCAGTGAACCATTAATGCTGCTGCTGCTGCTTCTGGGGCTCCCATGTAATCTCAGGGAAAGTTGCATATAATTTAAGGAGGTGCTGATAATGAATGCTCGTATGTGCAGTCCAAATAACCCTTTTTCCTTCACATGGGGATCTCTGCACATCCTACTGATTATGCTCCCTGCAATCACATGCTTCACATCAGTGTGAAGGAATTGTTTTCCATGACAGATACAATAAGGTAAGTCTCTTCTGCATGTACTTTGGGCCAATCAAGGTTCCAATTGCAAACAGAAGTTTGATGCCACCATATACACATAAAGCCCTGTCTTATTAATGGCAAATCCATACAGTAGCTGCTGGGGGAACATGGAAAACAGGCACACTGGAACTAAAGAACAGAGTGAATGACTACAATCCTGTTCCCCCTTTTTGAACTACTGAACACATATGTGTCTGCATGGAAAGTGGGGTTTAGCAGCCTTAGCGTGTTAGCTCACCCCTACAGTAGCTATGGGTAGTCACTGGATCACAACAATTATATTTCTTCAGCGTTATGCAGAATAACATTCTAATCATTAATTTGTATGTGTTTGGGAACTGATTTCACATGCAGAAAACCCTTTTGGTCCTGAAACGTCTTGTTTAAGCTAATGGAATGGGACCAACACTCCCAGCCAAACCTGGATGTCAAGGTGCCAGTTAATTAACAATACAAACTGACACAAAAAGGCCATGATCTGTGCTGGTTGTTTGTGCTGCTTTTAGAAAATACGCTAAATGGAAGTGAAGCAGTTGCAGTGAGAAAACTGGGAGCGCTGCAGCCCTCTTTCTCAAAAGCCAAAGAAGCTACACTAATTGGAGGCTTTCACGAAAGGCTAAGAAGGGATTAAACTGACAATGGTTTAGATGCCTGCATATAATATATGAGTCTTTGCCAGCCTGGTTCTTTCCAGATGTATTGGGACGACACTGTACCAGTTTAAAACCAGCTCTGAATCTGAAGTTGGCTGATTTTGAAAGCTGTGTTTTTATGACTCTGCTGAGGTTCCTCTGAAGCCAGAGCAAAGCTGGCCTTTTCTCTGAAATACTGCAACTCTGTGGAGTTCTTGGACCATCTGTTTTCTCACCGCTGTGAACTCCTGACTCACCCCATTTCATGGGTTATTTTCTGCCTGCCATAGAGAGCCAGCATCCTATTTCTAGAGGCTGTCTTCATCATTTAGGACTTATCTCCCCCTGTCCCCCATTCCTGGTTGCCAAACTGCTAATACCCTACCACTTCACCCTTGGAGGCTTTGAAATGCAGTGGAGGAACAGTGGCAAGAAGGCTGAACGTTTACAATGTTAACAAATTGCAGAACTTGACATTCACAGCAACATAGATATGAGAAGGAGGACTAAGAATTGATTTATTTTTGCATGGAGTGAAGGATGAGAGGATTTTTGTTACTATGGGACCCTTGCTGGCTCAGAGGCAGAGGCTGAATTTAGTTACATCAGTTAAACTCTGTTTGAGTCAGCTGGAATGAGCATTGATTTGCTTATAGAGTTCTTGGCATATTCTCCACATTTCAAGGTCTGTGGAAATGAAGATGATCAAACACCATCTTCTCACCACTTTGTGAAGAACTGGGGAATGGAAAACATGTAATGTGGAAGTTTCCTCAACCCAAACTGGCATTGGGTATGATGTCTGCAAATACGTGGAGTGGCAGTTTCTCCCTTTCTGGAAGGAAGCATACCAGGAAAAGTTGCCTGAGAAATCAGCTCTTTTCCCCTTAGGTTCCACCAAGATTTTTATTAACAGAGTCAGAAATATTTTAATGCCATCGTTGCTCTTATGACAGAGCCATTTGTATTGCTTCCAGATGAGGTTTGGATTCTCTTTTATTCAGAAATAAAAGAAAAATCCTCATTAATGGCTCTTGTTCTACAGGCAGAGAACAGAGTTAGGAAAGCTATAAGCTTAGGATGGGCCTGAAAGATGTTAAGGCCAAATGGTATCCTATTGGCTCCTTACGTCCCCCAAACTCTGGATGAGCCGGTATAGCTGTAACACCATTAGGGGGCAGTAGTGGAACATAGCAGACAGCCCAGCAGGGATGTTTTTTTTTCTAAAATATGGGTTCTGCTGTGACCTGTGGAACAGTCTATTTAGCTGAATACCATTGCAAACCTTGCAATACCATTGCAATACCATTGCAAACCTTGAAGTATATTCAATAAAACATAGTTTGAATGTAGCTCACAGGTTCAGGCTCTAGCATCTCTTGTTAAATGGTTTGGTTGTATGAGTGTTTTCAAACTTGGCAACTTTAAGATATGTGGACTTCAGTTCCCAGAATTCCCCAGCCAGCATGCATCATCTTGATTTTTAAGAATGCTTCTGGGCCTCAAACAGTCTCCATGAGCATTCATAGAAAATTAAAAATGGTGGTGGGCTGTAATCTTAGGCTTTGTGTGGAAGTTCACCTACTTGTCCTAAAATTACCAAAAGTCAGTGGTCAGCTGAGGTGCTGGAAAGTATAGGCTGGGCCAAATGTTCATTTGACAATGGCTTTAGCAAAACATCATTTTGAAACTGCTTTGTGCATGCACACATGCACACACCCCCACCCCCCTAAAAAACAAAGCTAAAGTAAGCTGCTGTGTTGCTTTGCGGCCCTCTCAGCTCTCCTCCAGCCATTCCAATAGCCAAAAGAGCTTTCAGCATACATGTTGTGCATAGCAGAAGGAAAAAGCCAGAGGAGGCTTTTCTGGCAACTGGAGTGATCAGACGAGGCCTTGGAGTGACAGGAAGCATTTCAACAAGGTTAATTGCATTGCTTCTGCATCTTGATGAAATGATTCTTTTTGCTTCTGTAGCAGAAAGTGCTTTATGAGGCAAAGCAGGATGGTCTTCCCAGGCCGAGGAGAGGATTTGGGAGAGGCTGAAGATGGTGGTAGAAAACAACTTCATTAGTTTGCTTTCTGGTAAACCAATTTGTATCACTGTCCATGCCTACTGTGGGCACCAATACCAACCCCTATGGCAAAAATCCCTAATGTGTCCACCACCCTTAAAAATGTCTGTTTTTGAGGTAGCTATATGTCTATCTGAGCCTTAGAGAACTGCTGATGCTGAGGGTTAGATCAAATACACTCTAACTCACCATAAATTATAGTATGAAATACTCCTGATCCTTTTCTGGAGAACCATTGTAGTGTAGTGATAAAGGTGTTGGACTAGAACTGGTGATACCCAGGTTCAAGTTGACGCATAGCCATGGGAATTCACTAGATGATTTTGGACCAGGCATTTTCTCTCCTCTCAACCTATGTCACAAATCTATTGTATGAATAAAACAAGAGGGAGAACCTCACATAAAGCTTCCTTGAACTCTTGGCGGAAAGACAGAGTATAAATCAAATTAAACCAATAAATAATCAGCCATCCATAATCCCAGGGTGATTATGGAAGTCCTTACTAGGCTCCTGTGAGTACCCCATTTCAGGATTATTGGTCCCCAACATTTTTTTTTTTAAATGCCTTTGCAAATCTACAATTCTTACTGAAATAGCTAATATTTTCCTTTTACTTCTGGATGGTGCTGTTTTAGCTGTACACTGGAAATAAGCTCTTTATTACAGAACACAGGACTAGAAACCTTTGAGTTTGAGATTTATTGAACTTTAATTCCTATCAATTATAGCTAGCATAGCCAACTGTCAGAGATGCTAGGATGTGCAATTCAGCAATATCTGGTGGGCCATAGGCTCTTCAACCCTGGTATAAAGGGTATATGTATTATCTACAGCTTCTATTAGGACTTCATAGATCTAAGACTTCCTCATATCTAAGTAAAAAGAACATTACTGGAACAACAAATCTTAATGGGTGACATTTTAAAAGCAAAACAGCATGGGGTTAGTTATCAACATCAGAAATTGAAGAACAGTGCTACTATTTCCCCACTTTAACTGATAAAAAGCCCCACCAATACCAGAATTAATAAGAAGCACACCACAGTAACCAAAATAACATTGTCTATCCAAGTAGAATCTTTTTTTGCTCTCAAATTCCTCATAGCAACCAATCATTAACAAATAACTCATTAGTTTAATGTTGAAAAACATGGCATAACAAGCAAAACTTATCAGTGGCAATCTGATTGTTTCCAGGAAAAAAAAAACTTCCAGAGTGGCCCACAAGAGGCAAAAATGAGAAGCTGTTTTGATGCATGTAGCACACCAAATTATTCTTGATGAGAAATAAATTGATGGTTGATTAATTATGTGCCATCAAGTTGGTGTTGACTCCTAGTGACCACAAAGATAGATTTTCTCCATGATTATCTATCCCCAACCTGGTCCCTCAGGTGTTCCAATGGAGCACCCATTGCCACTGTATTTCAGTCCATCCACCTTGCTGCTGGTTATCCTCTTCTTCTCTTTCCTTCCACCTTTCTCAGCATTAGAGCCTTCTCTAGGGAGCTAGATCTTTGCATGTTTCCAAAGTAGGATAATTTGATAAACTGATGGACAACCAGTATTGTGTAGTGGATTAGTGTGTTGAACTAGGGTCCAAGAAACATAGTGACAGTAGTTTTTGAAATCCCAGCATGACCAAAAAAATAAATGTGGGGACATTCATGGGATGCTACCAGGTTACAGGTTTGCTACCACTGATAATGTTCTTACAGACTTTTGTAAAAGCATTTCTCCCCACCCTACACTTTTGTAGGCATCAGGTTGGCTGGCTTAAGCTATATTTAAGCTTTTAAAACTTCCAATATTTTCCTCCAGCTCATCAAATATCAACCTGGCAGATTATTTCACTATCATGTGGGGCCACAGGATTCCATTGCCATTTGGGGCCAATAGGAAAGTTCATCCATCAATTGATTTTCGTTTGGATAAAAATTGTAGGAAGTCATAAGTGGATGTAAAAAAAAGGTAAAGACTGGCTAGAAATAAATGCTAGGCTATACCACAGCTCCTTCATCTCCCAGAACTGGCATCAAAGCAGAAGCCATGAATCAAGGCTTTTCTCTTTGTCTCCTGTTCTTTTAAAGTACATTAAAATTCAGAGCAGGGCTATGAATCAGGTAACAAAGCATTACAATCCAACTTCTACAGTAAGTTGCCTTTCTTTGAACCTGCAAGAGCTACAGTATGTTCTGTAGCATGCCTAGTGATACAATACTTTTCTAAATAAGAATTGGCTATCACACAACTTTTGATAAGAGAAAGGCAGAAGGGGGGAAAAAAGGGGTATAAGACTGGAAGTCTTTTAGTCCAACCCCCTGCCCAGTGCAAGCATCCTCATACCATCCCAGAAAAATGCTGTCCAATCTTTTCTTGAAAACCTTCAGTGATGGGGCACCAACTTCAGGAGGCAGGCTGTGCCACTGCTTAACAGCTCTCGCAGTCAGAAATCCTTCCTTATTTCAAGTTTGAATCTCTCACTGTAAAGCTTCCACCTATTGGTTCTCTTCTTACCTTATGGATGCTCCAATCCACACCCACTTCCCTGTGACAGTCCTTCTACTATTGAAAGACTGCTATCATGTCTCCCCTTAGTCTTCTCTTCTTTAGACTAAACATCAAGTTCCTTTAACTGCTCTTTGTCAGATTTAGCTTCCAAGCCCCTTATCATCTTTGTCACTCTTCTGCACTCTTTCCAGTTCCTCACATCCTTATTCTATTGTGGCAACCACATCTGGACATAATATTACAGGTGTAGTTTGACCACTGCAGCATAGAGTGGTACTATCACTTCCTGTAATCTTGGTACTATACCTCTATTGATGCAGTCCAAAACTGCATTGACTCTTTTGGCAGCTGTGGCACATTGTTGGCTCATGCTTTATCTGTGGTCTACCAAGACACCCAGTTCCTTCTCACAAGTATACTGCTAAGCCAGATACCTCCTATCTTGTACCACTGCATCTGGTTTTTCCTACCTAAGTGCAGAACCTTATAATTTCTCACCACTGAACAACATTTTGTTGGACAGGACCTAATGCTCAGGTCTGTCAAGATCCTTTTGAATCTTAAGCCTGTCTTCTGGGGTGCTTAGTCATCCACAAATTTATGAGCATAACTAATCCATCTGTGGCGTGTTTCCTGGATACTTTGGCCATCTGGTTTGCAAAGACCATCTATATCTTCTTCTTGATTGGGTGGCCTGTAGTACACACCCACAATCTCATTTTGTTTCTTTTTCCCTTAATATTCACCAGACACTTTCAGCAGGGTTTTCTTCCTTGGGATCATGAATTTTCATAAAGGTGTAGTCATTCTTTTTATATACTGCAACTCCGCCTCCTCCTTTTTACGGTCTGTTTCTTTTAAACGAATTATATCCTTCCAGTACTGTATTCCAGTCATGAGATCCATCCCACCAAATTTCAGTTATAGCCACAATATCATATGTGTTATCTTGTACTGTGACTTCAAGTTCTTCCTGTTTGTTGCCCATATTCTGCACATTGGTATACAGGCATCTGAGCCCTTTAGTAATGCTCTTAAGTTTCTATACTGCATCTCCTGTTGTATTCTTGAGTATTTCTTCCTTCTTACCACTTCTTCCTTGTTGTAAAGTTTATTCCTTTGGTCTCTATGTGTGGTTCTAGGTAATGATTTCTCTCCCCCTCCATATTTAGTTTAAAGCCCTTCAGATGACCTTAGCAAGGTGTCTTCTAAATATATTCTACCCGTTCTTTGTAAGATACAGCTCATCTCTTGTCAGAAGCACTTCCTATAAGTAGTGAAGATTGCCATCCAGGAATCCAAAGTTTTCTTGACAATTCCATCCCTTAAGCAAGCAATTCACTTCCAGAATCCTCCACTGGAAGTATGAGTGAAAACACCACCTGTGCTCTGAACTCCTATCTAGCAATTCATAGTCTTTAGATATTCCTCCCCGACTCTTTCTGGCAGTGTAATTTGTTCCAACATGAAACAAAAGAAAGAGATAGCGTTCAGTAGGTTGACTACTTTGATCAGCCTCTCAGTCACATCTGGGATTTTCGCATCTTGAAGACAACATACTTCCTTTGATAACATGTCTGGTCTGCAGATTGCCAACTCTGTTCCTCTGAGCAGTGAGTCAGCCATCACTACCACATGCCTTTTCCTTTTGGGGGGAGTCATGCCTTTTCCTTTTGGGGATACCACATGCCTTTTCCTTTTGGGGATTGCTTGTCTCTGCAACAATCTGACTGTTTCTCCTTTCTGTTACTGGGATGCTGGGTGAAATTCCTTCTCTACAAGTCTATAAGTCTTCCTCCAGGTGAAGTGGCTGAAAGTGATTGTGCAGCTCCATTGACAGGGACCATCTCCTGGTTCTCTTGGTCCTCTGAGTTACATGTGGCCATCCTTCTTCCCCCAAGGCTCCTGTTTTCTCTGTGCTAATGTCTTCCTTCAGATGTTGTTTTTCTGAGACATCCTTCTGCCTTGTCCAGAAACTCCTCAGGGAAAATAATGATTCATGGTTCTCTTTTATGATTTTTTCCCAGCTGCTGGATTTTTTTTTTTTTTTTGGCATATAGTATGAATATTTTTTTACTTATTTTAATATTGTAAGCTGCCTAGAATCATTTATTTCAGATGGGCAGCTATATCAATTGATTAAATAAAAAAGCTAAGTCTCAGTATAGCCAAACAGGCCTCCAGCCCCTCCACTTACTCTTCCAGAAATGCAATGAATTTGCAGTTGGTGCAGGTGTACTTGTGGTCCTCCTTAGGCAGGAACACAAGCATGGCACCTACGTGGCACCAACCTTGCAGGTCACCATAGTACTTGCCTCCTTCTCCATTTCTATATGTCTCTTTGAGATTGTGCAGATCCAAACAGCTTCTTTTTTAAGGATGAAATTCCAATTATCTGATGCTCACTGTGACCTTCTCACTTCCCAGAATACTCACCTGATGAGGTTTCCCATTCTCGGTGGAAGGGACAGAACCCCAGTTTAACATTCATTTTAATATACCTTTTCATTTTAACATTCACCACTTACCTGACTTATTTGTCAGAGCTTGAATGAGGAGGAGATATTTCCTTTTTTAAAAGCCTTAAGAAGGAGTTGGTGGCTACATGTAGCTTGTGAGTTGTCCACCCCTGATTTAAGGAAAAAAGATTCCTCTGTTTCAATAGATCAAAGCAGCAGTGCCTGGAGTGTTCCAAGAAACTGGAAATCTCTGGGCAAGAAACTGAGAAATAACTAAATTACAATGGCTGGCTTTCAGAATTTTAATGACAATTAGTAGACATAATTTCTGATTTAAATCATTAATAGAAATAAATTGTAACAGTAATTCCCAATGACATACTGAATGTAGCTGGAGGGCTGTGGAACCTACCACATAGGTAGCAATCTGTCCTGGTTTTAAGAGGAACCATTTGTTGTTCCCCAACTGCCCCTATACTATGTGCTCAGGGCCAGATTTTTGGGAAAGGGATACAGAGAAAGACATGGTTAAATGTCAATTTATTCACTGCATACCAGAGAGAGAGAAAGCACATGAATGCACTGTAGGAAATCATACCAGTTTGGATTCCATTTTAACTCCCCATTTTGTGCTGTGCTGAGGACCATTTTAAAGGTTGAAAAGTAGCACAGGAATGTATGCATAAATAAATAAAATAAAACAAATGATGGTATCTGGGTTTTCTTCCAGACTCCTTTTAGTAGACTTCTAGTGGTTAAACAATGAATTCCTGTAAAACCATAGGTTTTAATCCAGTGACATGCTTTGCATACAAGAAATGCTTGATTTCACCTTAGTATCTCCAAGACTATTTCTTTAGCTGAAATTCCACAGCTTCATTTGTTGTTACTTATCTGGCCCTGCCAGGTCCAAGATAAGGGGGTGCTGATCCTCAGTATCTGCTTTGTTCTATTACTGAATTTTCCAGTCTGGCCTTTTTTTCTCCCTAGCTTTTTTAAACCTGAGAAAAGAATTGCTGGACCAGATGGGAGCAGATCTTGATACAGATAGGTTAAGTAAGTGATCTAAGGTGGAGAGTGGTCATGTGAAGAACTGGTCATTCCACAGAAGAATTATTTCATCTGCAAGAATCCAGTGCAGTTGAAATTATGCTAGGCTTTAAAAGATTGAAGCTGAAAGAAAGTGAAATCCTCCAGCCCTCTATGGATTTCTTTTCTTTTCTTTTTCTTAAAGAAAATATGACTGCTAGTTGGACTTTGTGTATTGCTAACATTTTTCCTTTTTCCAGGATGGAAACTCAGGTCCACTCTCACAGGAATTGCTGGTGGAATAGTTTCACATCCTTAGGGCCACCACGATTGGGAAAAAAAGACTGATACTAAGAAAAGTTCACACTGTGCACATGGCGAAAAAGGCAGGAACCACATATCTGTCAAAAGGACTGAGTTTGCAGAAGCTAAGATTGATTGCCAGTTGGTTGACCTTGGCTCCTTTTGATAACAAAAATACTTGAATAAAGTGCTGACAAAAATGAACAGAACAGCTGATGACAAGTCCTTTACACCTTCAGGAAAAAAAAAAAAAAGGAACACTTGTCCAGAAGAAGATGATCAAATGAAATATGCTGATGAAGGAAAACAAATGGAAAAATTACTGAGGTCATAGCAATTTTTCCTTTTTAAAAGAATTTGGATACACTGAAAAAGAATGGAAATAACAAACTGACCAGACTCACCAATGGACAAAAATAGATCTGAAAAACATTTTCCAGATGTCCAAGGTGAGCTATCATTCAGCAATATCTACAACCAACAGCAATGGTGTCAAAATGACAGCATGTCCTTGGTGATACCATTATGCAAATGCCATTTCATACTTGTATCTCAACATCTGATGGGAGTACATAAGTTGTAGCATTTGTGTGATGATCTCTTCATGTATGTTTTATCATTTGCCCTCCATTTCCCCTGCACAGAAGTCCATGCTGATTTTTCCTTTTCACTGGACTGGCTGAGGACCAAGGGTGTCCACAGATTATGACAAAAAAAAGTCAAGATGGTGACTGTGATAGTGTGATCAAAACTCTGACCATTGAAGCAATGGACATGAAAAAGGGGTAGAACTTTGATTGCACCATGACTTTTTTTGATCACAACTTGAAGATTCCCCTGCTGAGGACCCTGAGGAACTCAGCTATACATTGGGTATTCCAGAGAGTGGAGGAGACAAGTCTGACCTGTGGCGAAAAGGGAAGTCTTTTATTGCTAAATCTTAGAGGATGGGTTAACTTTCAGTTGTTGTTCAGCACTTGGTGGTGGTCAACTGAAAGAAGCTCATAGAGTAGACAGCCTGAAAAGGCTATCAGGTCTGGGTGATCCTTTAAGCTGCCCTTGGTAGACTTAGGGTGCTTTTGTCCCTACCTGAAAACCCAGACTCCTGCATAGCTGAAAACTTGCACAGGAACGATTATATTTTGAGCTAGAGCTGGGATGACCTAGAGCTCATTGTGTCTGACTTTTCTTCAGGGTCATGCTAGACTCCAAACTCCAGGAACAGGGCATCCTCCATTCGTTTTATCTCTTCTTACCCTACAATCTATGCTATTCTGGTAACAATAAGATGGATCTATGTTGTTTGGAATGGATGAGATGTGTGCAAAATAATCCTACATGCATCTGTTCAAAAGCTCCATGGCATTGGATGGCCGTATAGGAATACTTAGAACTAAGTGAGCTGGAAGGGAGGTTTAATCAAAGAAACGGGAAACCCAACATGGGAACTGCCAACACGGGGTGTGCATTTTTTTCTTACTGAAATTGCTTTCATTAATTGTTCTGTCAATGCCATTATTATGCCATTGACAAAGCAATTGTATTTCTTTACCATTCCTTGACTATTTTTCCTTTAGCTACTTTATTCTTTTTCTACTCTTCCTCAATTTAAGGATTAAATTTATAGCATGAATACATGGTTAAATTCACTTCAGCAGTGATCAAAGGCCCACTGGGCTTACTTACATTTCTAAGCAGACGCTGATATGCTTTTAAAAACTTGTAAGCTGTTTTTCCCAAATACAGTTACAGTTCATAATAGTTCATAATAGGCTCATCCTCATAAACATTCCCAGTAACCATTTTTATATGACATGTCCTCATGCAATTGCTGTCATCTCAATCCTGGCCCACAGTTGAGGGAGCTTAAAGTTGACTTTAGCTGTTCCAGTTTAAAGTAGCATTTTTCCTCTTTTCCTAACACAATTTTTGCTGTGGACACAGTCTGATGCACTTCAGTGTCATTGTGGGTGATGATGCAGTAAGATCCTACTGGCCATTTTAGGCAGCTGCAGACACACCCTTCCCTCTGCTTACTGGGAACTGCCCTCAGTGGCATTTTGGCTTGCACTGCAGGAGAAATTAAAGCCCTGGTTTCTGTAGGGGTCCACATAAGGCTTGACAGACACTTTCCAAAGTGTTTGTTAGGTCCTACGCAGGCTCCTTATATCTATGAGTTTAGTGCTCTTTGAAAGAGTGCTAAACCTACTTTTTAAACATGGTTTTAGCACTCTCTTAAGAGAGCACTAGCCAAAAGTAGGTTGATTGAAGCTACTGAAAAAGACAGCCAGGTTCTGCCATCTATGGGTTGCTGGTTCTGTCACCAGTGGTACATTACAGTTTTTCCAATGCTTCTGCTGACAAGGAGTTTCAAACGGCCATTCTGTTGTTTCGATTTCTTTGGGAGGTATTTTGCTGACTCTATGGGCTCCTATCATTACCGCTATTCCCTAGAATGAATGAACTTGCATGTTATGTTCACTCCCTCCTGGTTCATCCCACACCCATCTTCTGCACTTGTTAGCCCAGTTGCCAGATCACTGTTGCAGAGGAGAGGCACAGGGTGAAGAGGGAAGAACCCCCAATGTTCCTTGCAACCACTCCTCTATGCCTGTGAACTGGGCTATTTTGGGACATAGGTCTAGTGCTCTTTTGAAATAGCACTAAACCTGATTTTTTTTTTTTTAAAAAAGGCTGTTTGTCAAGTTATAGACACAGAGGAGGGGTGCAGGATGAAGCTGGATAAATTTCTCCTGATGTGCCAGAACAGCTCTCTCATTTGACCCCATACCCCCTCCTCTGACCTAGTGACCTGTAAGCTAGGCAACTTGGCTTATTAAACCCCCAGTTGAAAGTACCTGCCTATACTCACCTGCCTTAAGCAATTGGTGATTGGGTTTCCTGGTGGCAGGAAGCACTTTGTGGGAGGGGAGATGAAGCAAGGGAAATCCACCAATGGCTCTCCTTAACTTGTCCCTCACTGAAACTTTAAGGGCAGCAACACCCACTAGAGTCCAGGGTAGGACTTAGCAGTACATAGTGTCCTGGTATACTTTTCTGTTGACTCATGGACTGGAGGAAAATACAGCTATCTGGCTGTGATCAATGTCACAGTTTTACTCTTTGTGATTTATTTCATTTTGCCTTGAGGCCTGTTACCCAAAATGGTAAATAGTTTAGGTAAATGAATGAAACACATAATAGGTAGTGGTTAAGGTGTTGGATTAGCCCCAGGGAGACCCAGAATCAAGTCCACCCTTAGCCAAAAAAGATAAGTGTGGTTATTGTGGGGAAAAAGAGAGCCAGTTTGGTGTAATGGTTAAAGAGCTGGACTGGAAACTGGGAGACCATGAGCTCTAGTCCCCCATTACGAATGGAAGTCAGCTGAGTGACTTTGGGTCAGTCACTCTTTCTCTCAGTTCAACTAATGTTCAGAATAGTTTTTGTAGAGAAAAGAGGAGATAGGTGTATTACGCACAGTATGCGTATAAATAAGTTTTATGTTGAGTTCTATAAATAAAGGTGGGATATACATTTAATAAATAAAATAGGAGGAGAGAGCACTCTGTAGGCTTTCTTGAGCCCCTAAATGAAAGGTTGGATAATAAACAAACAAAAATCAAACAAACCATCACTGCGAGGCCATTTGAAAGCTGGTCAGAAAATTATCCTGGTGATCTGCATGACAAGGTTGCCCTAACACAAGATTGTTTCTTTAGGAAACAGTGTATGACATCATCCTCTTCTTGTTCCCAACCCGCAAAAAGTAGCGTTGTAGACTTGTGCTGGCACAACCTGCCATCCTCAGTCATTTCATCCTGAGCTCTCTGCCTGTTTCAAAAGGGAGGTGAACTGATGACCCCCCTTTTTTTCTGGCGAAAGGTTAGTTCCTCCCCCTGCCTTTTTTTTTTTTTGCAAGTTCACTGATGGAATGATGAAACATGAATCCTCCCTTCTTTTCTTTCCTAGGTGAAATTGACAAGAGTTCTGGCAATTTCCCTTTTGGCTCAAGTGATAAGAATAGTAAACTACAGTAGTGGCATTCCCACCAGACAAGTACAAGAGGAAATGAGTGAAAGGAAACTCTTGCAAAAGTTCTGTCAATGGAAGCCACATGTTCCCAAATAATCATCCACCTAAAGGAAAGCAACTGAGGCTTGCTTTCCCATCATAGGCCAAAGCTATAAAGAAGCAGAGGAATTCAGCAACTTGTGCTATGTTAAGAGTATTGTGTTAACTGAGAAAAGTTGGGGAGGGGAGGGCTGGGAAAAAGGTGATAAGCAGCCATTAACTTAGGCTTTAGTTAGAGGAAAGAAACAATTGTGACCTGATTCATTTTAGGAGACCCCTATACTACTCTGACCTGCCTTGCCTCTTCTGTCTTTCCTGGGACAGCTTCTGAGCACCTTCCTTTCCCTTTCTTAGTTCTGCCTTTCCCAGGAGTCCCATTGTTCCACCCTATCCTACTTTAATTTCTTTGCAGAACAACCACAGAGGTCCTTGTCCTTGCCAGGGGCAGTGGCTGAGCTTACTCCTTAGCGCTATCCTGCTTTGATAAGTCTAGTCTAGTCTTGCCTTGACTTATCTTGTCTTGTCAGGAGAAACCATAAGGTTTCTCTCCTCTCTTCTTTCCTTGTCCAAGGACAGCCATGGATGGACTGCCTGCCTGCCTGCCTGCCTGCCTCCCTCCTTTCCTCCCTTCCTCCCTTCCCTTCCACCTGCTTCATTATTTGATTCTACAGCTACTCCAGCCACACATTTATTGAACCACTGGAAAGCTACTTTTCTTCAAGTAAACTCTTTCCCTTAAGGAAGCCAGACTGTGGGTCAAAGGAACAGTTTTGACCATTCATTGTCCCCCACTACATTGGCTCTTCTAACTTCCCCTCTTCCTTCTTCATGGGAAATTTGGGTATGTCTTGTATGTACTCCCAAAGATAACCCAAGCCAGCATCGGTGATCATCGTGATTTCCTCACATGTTTGTTTTTCTATTTATAGCAGATCAGAAAAGGGAAAACGGCAAACTTTCCATTTCTGTTTTTCACTGCACTTTCCAAAAATTACATTTTGTACAGAATGCATATACTTAATCACATTTTAAATTAATTTAATGATGAAGCATTTAATCTGATTGGAAATACAAATAACTCTTTAACGAATGAATAGAACATCTCAATGAGTAACAAATATAGGCTGTTAACTCACTGTTAACTCACTGGAATATGGAATTTTAAAAATGGCAAAAAAAGAGTTAGGTACATGAAGAAAAATTGTTTAGGCCCTTATCAAGACTGGAGGAATGAGTCAAGAGACTCAATAGTAATCTAAATCCATATCTTAGAAAATCCGGAAGAGGGACTTCCTGTAAGTTAGTGTGATCTAGATCCTTTTCAAGGGTAAGGGATACTAAGACTGCTTCAAGATAGGAGTTCCCCCTCCAAAAGTGCCATCGAGAAGGCACCTGCTGCAATTCTGCTTTTTGTTTTTAAGGAAACTTGCTGAGAATATAAAAAATGTTAGGCCTGTGCAAACAGTTTTGAAGAGGTGCTCCACAAAGTGCATCATCACAATTTAAAAACTTCTCTTTGAAGTATTAAAGCAGCTGTGTTCTTAGCAAGGTTCATATGGCTGCTTCAAAAGCTGTCCCCAGCTATCTGCATGTGCGTGTAATGACAACGCTTTAAGTGGGACCACCAGCAAAATGAAGTGGCTGTGCAGGTAGAGATACTTTTTGAAGCAACCACACAAGCTTTGAAAAGGATGTGGGTGCTTTAATGTTTAAGAAGAGGCACTCTGTTTGAGTGAATGTGTTTTGCAATGTGTTGCAATGTCTCTGTTCGAGCTAATGTGCTTTGCAAAGCACTTCTTTCAAATGTTTTGCCTAGCTCTTAAAACAAGGGAAGGGAGAATCATAAATATCAATATAAATAATATTATTTGGACCTTGGTGTTGGAGAAGAAATCCATGGTATCCTTAACATTCCATGGATACCCAAGAAAGCAAACAGATGGATTATTGAACAAATCAACCTAGAATTCTCACAAATGACTAGGGTCAAATTATCCTACTTTGGACACATACGAAGACCAAGGGCTCTGGAGAAATCTATAATGCTAGGGAAGGCGGAAGGAAAGAGAAAAAGAGGACAACCAGCAGCAAGATGGATGGACTTGATTATGATAGTGATGGGTGCAATGAAGGAAGATCCGAAGAGTTAGATTAGGGACAGATCATCCTAAAAAAGGTCTGTTTACATGATTGGTAACAGTCAACACTGACCTCATGGCACATAATCAACCAACTATATAAATAATTGGATATATAAATCCAGAAGCAAGAGATGAAAAAGAATTTCCTCTCTTGGGAGTAGATTTAGTTCCTAATAGAGACATAATTAGCAGGAATGAAATCTGGCTATTTTCATCCTTTGTTTTAAAAAAAAATCTGACCTTTTTTTTTAAAAATACAAAGTGGCTAGGACTCTTGGCTTTTTCTTTCTATCCAGAAGAGATGCCTTGTGGGCTCACAATAGTGCATGTTTACTAGAGCACAATTACACAATCATACTGTCCTTAAGCAAGTATGAGAAGGTTGATGTGGAAGAAAAAAAAAGCACCAAGATCCCTGGATGCTTCATATAGTTTCAAATGTAAATACAAATCCTGCCTTCCTCTGAATGGCCCAGCAAATATATATCCTGATTTTAACTTTGAAAATCTGTGTAAACCCAGGGAAACAATTTGAACATTGGATAATAAAAGTGAGTAGGTTTATATCAATCCATCCCTCCCTAGAGAATTCCTTCCAGCTAGAAAATTTATCGACAGCATAAATGGCAATGATGTGATAGACCATGACTTCCTTTTTTTTCTTCTAAGAACTCTCCTAGTGTTTTGCTTTCCAGATTTCTTCGAACACAGCTTCCAGCTTTGCTGCCTGGGAGTAAGAGATAGATATTCTTGGCTCAAACTATTGGAGGGCGTCAGTTTGGGGAAAGCTGCTCTCGCTTCTAAGGCATAGCGAATCATCAAAATGGAGAACTTTCTTCTCTCCTTCTACCTCTGTTCTATCTGTGCCATGAAACTGGAAAGTATGTTCTGGATGGAGCAGTTCCTCATTCCCTGGATTAGATTTTAGTGGTGGCAAAGAAGTTAAATGCTGCCTTGACACTCTTCCGATTCACCATATGGTTGGGATACGGCTGGCTACATGACACTGTTTCATTTTTGCAGCTTTGCACGTAACATACAGTCCTGCATTTTCTTTTCACAAATTTAACCCAATATTTTTAACAGGAAATGTTGAGATGCAATTTCCAAAGCGGCATTCGTGTGCATTTATCTGTTGGTTTATTTTAATGTCTATTAATAGTTGTGTTCTTGGCAAAACAAAAATTAGGATAATAAAAAAAACACTTGTTAACATGCTGAAAAGAAGACTGTAACAACCCATATGAGTCAGCACTGCAATTGTGGAAAGCTATGCAAAATACTTCCTAGTAGCAAGGCACTCATTGCTGGCAATCCCATTTACTAGGTTGGTATTTAATCCATTAATAATTGCCCTGTGAAAAAGTTAGTCCTGTTTCATTCCCTTTCAACACATTCTCTTTGAAGGCTAGCTGCTTTCTGGGGCTTCAAACTTCTAAGTCTGCTTAATTACCAGGCAAAATTTAGACCTTCTAAATAATAGACTGGAAGAGGTGGAGCCAGTACAAAAACAAACATTGATTTCATCCCCTTTATATTTAAATTCAAACACAAAGAAAACTACAAGAAGTGAACGTTTGCTCTCTGAGTATGAACAATTCCTGCCATATTTCACATTAAGCACTACCAAGCTCTGACAATTTATGGAATATCCTCAGCAACTTTTAAGATGCGCAGACTTCAACTCCCAGAATTCCGCAGCCAGATTGTACACCTATGCTAGAGAGCATTCATGGAAAAGGAGATGCAAAATAATTTGTGTATCATCACATAGGAGGTTTTTCTCTTCACCACCCAAGAATAAACATGCACACTACATTTTCACCATTCACCACAGAATAGTGAATTAATGGGAAATGCACATATAAGGGTTTGTGAATTGTTTCCAGTATTTACGAGGCAGGGGAAAGGCAGCTTAAAAAAAAAAAGAAACATGTTTGCCTGCAGCAATTCTGCTCCTTCCTACAGAACTTCATGCCACTGAAGGTTAACATATGCAGGACATTATTTTAAGAGAACCAAAAAGAAAAAAGAAAAGGGGCAGGGGAAGCAAATAACAATAAAATCACTAGGTATTTCAAAAGGATAAGGGACTCTCCCTCCTTACTCCTGCTTCTTGCACTTTCCCTCCAAAGAATCTTTTAGTCCATAAGAAAGAGGCAGAAAAAAGATCCATCTAATAAATAAAAATGTAAAATAAACCCTGCACTAGTCTCTTGGTCCCTTGGTTCACTCACTCACTCTAACTATGACTTGGTATGCTGCTCAGTTCCAAATGGCTTTGAACAGCTAATATCAAGCAACTAAAATAAAATAAAAATAATCATAAGAACAGCACTCTGTAATGATACTACCTTGTGTCAGGGAAAAAAACCACGTTAAACACGGGAGGCAGACACACCATAAAACAAGTCTTTTCAAAGTTCTAAAAGCTTTATTAAATGTTAGTTCAACAAGCAAGTACAATTCAACCAATAGCATACAAGGTACTCACTTAGATCCACACCGCAATGCAGACCACCCACTTAGATTCACATTGCAATGCCCACCATCACGAGCAAGCGGTCAGGTAAGACAGCTTAGCCGTGTGGCACCGACCCCCTCAGATGCAATCCTTTTTATCCTCAAAAACCACAAACCACAGACATGACTCCTAGGTTTAGCAACTGAACCATAACTTCCTTGGTGCTAATTTTACCATACTTTCCTGTTCTATTCGTCCCTGTCACGTCTTTTCCCATCAGCAGTTTGCTTAGTCTTGCAAGTTTACTTATTTCCTGGTATTGCCCTACAGGTCACATTTTAGCTAACTTGGCTTTATGAAATGCAATCAAAACTAACATTAAAACATATAGAAGGCTACTAATAATTTTCCTCTCACACTTGTCAGTAGAATATGTCCAAATAGACAATTTATCAGCCATTTTGTGGTCGCATCAGCCAGTCCTGCATGCTAGCATTCAGGAAAAGGGAAGGCTAGAGGCAGGTAAACTTTGCAAATTACTCACAATTCCTGGGCAGGTTAATAACAAAAAAATTGTTAATAGGCAAAGCCCTAACTTAGGCATGAAACAGATAACAGGTAGAAGTCCTTGAGATGTGAGGTTACACTGGCTTAAGCTAAGAGTTTAAAAGGTGAGAAACACTTTGGGCAGATTGCCTGTTGTATGTTGTGGCAAACACTCTGAAGATGTTTTTCAGTTATCTCTGCATGCAGACATAATAGGGAATGCTCTTGCAGTAAACTCCCTTAAACCTGTGTATGCCATGGGTTCACCCATGAAACACAACACCAAACAGGAAGAGGACAGTGCAGACTATATGTAAGACTGTATAGATTAGTGTGGGATTATATTGAAATTTAAGCCTTAGAATTTACAAGTTTGTATGTGGTATCAAAGCTTGCTAATTGGTAAATTTTCCGATTTTACTTTCTTGGAGTACTTAGGATTCTTTTTATTAAGTTCGCACTAAAAAAACAAAAGCAAAAATCTTTCTGTTCTCTAATGACCTCTGTCTCATGAATTTTTCTTTGTATGGGCATTAATTATCCCATACTCTGAAGCATGAAGAAACCATTTTTTTTCCTAGTCCCACACAAGATATGGTCTGCTGTGTGACATCCGTGGAATATTCCGGTCCTTAGTAATCACTTCAAGTGGGAACCGAGAAGAGGTTATTTTTAGACCTTAATTTGACAAGCCAATGGAGATAAGCAATCTGCATTGTCCCCAAATGCTTTCTGGAGAGCAATGTCTTCAAGGTACTTCAGAAGCCAAACATGGAGTAAGTCATCTGGATATTAGAAAATACCAGAAGACAAGCTGTTCCATAGAAGGATCAACCACGGGGTCTCCAACCTTTCCCTCAGAAACTTTTAAAAAGCTTTCTCTTCCAGCTTTTAATGGATGGGCAGACTCAACCTGGAGCAGGCAGTCTTGAAGGTATCCAGGTTTTTATTAGAATGCATGGGTGAGATGATGTAATTGGGCTAAAAGATAAGGATAGGAAGAATGCAGTCCAATAAAGTATTTTCAAGCACATGTTCATCTTTCACTTTGAAAACAACAGTACATGAACAAATTAAACTCTTACTGGACTGTATATAGTGAATTGATGAGGTGGCCTAAAGCAACTGCTCCTACATCCTACATGAAATGCAATAAAATTTTAAGCAAAGATGAGCAAAGATAGACAGTCCCAGTAGGTAACAGTATCTACCTGACCATAACTGATCAAAAAAGCTAAGTAGGGTCTGAACTGATGTGCACTTAGATGGGAGACCCTTTGGAAATTTCAGGACTATAGGCTAGACTAGAAAGTTAACCAAAAACAACAACAACAACAACCTCTGAAGAAGTAATGGCAAAGTACTTCCATAGTGTTATTAAGAAAACTATATGGACAACTTCAGAGATTAAAGTCACCTCAAGGGAGACTTTACTTTTAAACATAACCAACTATGAGAGAGGGAACAAGAGGAAAAAATGTGAATAAATATGTTAACATTCCTGAAGGCTTTGTCCATAATAACTGAAATGGAAGAAAAGGGTTCTTTTAAACACCATGTTTCCAAAATGCAAAAAATAAATTCAGCTGAGACCTAAATTCCTCCTTCAACCCTTAGGGTGCTACTGAGAAAACAGGTTTTGGGAAAAAGCAGGGAGGAAAGTGTTCTTCAAGGGAGATAGTCTTGCTGATTGATAGAAGAAGTGGAAATCAAAACCCTCCTTCATGGTCAAATGGTTATGTCTATAATGGTTGAAAAAGGTAATGCAGCTGAATGTTGCATAGGGCTCTGTAATCAATCCTAATGCTATGCCATTAGTATTAGATGACAGCACCTAGCTAACCTTAGCTGAACTTGAAAGAGCTACAAAGGATCAGAACTGGTTAGTACTTGGATGGGTGACCACCAGAAAGCTCATGGAAGGCTGTTGGACTAGATCAGTGTTGTCCAAACTTGGCCACTTTAAGATGAGTGGACTTCAACTCCCAGAATTCCCCAGCCAGCATGGCTGGCTGGGGAATTCTGGGAGTTGAAGTCCACTCATCTTAAAGTGGCCAAGTTTGGACAACACTGGATTAGATGATCACCAAGGTGTCTTCCTAGCCTTACATTCTATGTTTTTATAAAGTTTAAAAAAAAAAAATCCAGCAAGAAGTCAATAATAAATTGCTTTCATACTATCTTGTCATCAGAAGTCAAACCCATACTCAATATTGAAATTTCTCAAAAGTGTTTTTTTCTCAGTAAGAAGCTTCTGTTGTTCTACCTGATTCCTTGAGAACTTAAGCTTTTATTGGTGATATTTTGGAGCTTAGTTAAGCTATTAGAAGTGAAAGAGAGTGCTGTTATACTTCTCAATCTTAAAAAAAAAAAAAAGTCTTATCTTGGGATTTAAATTAAAGTGTGGGAAGCCAGGTAGGGTGCAGATTGCTGGAGAAATGATTGTAAAGTGCCATGAAAAGCAGGACAGTCATACACATGCTATGGCTACTCCCAAACCCATAAGCATTTCATTAAGATTCTCTTTTCATCTGTATCAGAAAAGCAAATCTGCTTTCATCCAATTTCATGAGAATTGATAGAAAAAATGCAGCATGGATTTTGTTGTAGAGCACATGCACACAAAAAAGATGTACAGGGGCTTGATTTTGCTCCATATTCTGTTTTACCTAATGCAGCCTCCTTCTAACCAGTGCCTTAGAGATGTTTTTTAACTCTGATAATCCCCTGGGAATTGTAGGACACTACTTTGGCATAATGCAAACGTCCTAATGCATTAGTGCCATGGTGAGAATTAGAGCTGGCAACTCGTATCTCCAAATCAGAGAAAAGAATAGAATTGTGGAGAATCTTGCCAAAACCCCTAAAGCTGTGCAAGTTTATTCACTTCTCTTGTTCATGGAACTCAATCCCAGTGAAATGTATCTGGCATTACAGTCCTCAATCCCTTTTCCCTGGAGAAAGAGCATATAAAAGAAACATAACTATTTGTACAAGGAGCATATAATCATTAACATATGATCACTGCAAACTGGGGGAGTCAGTTTAATATTAATATTATTTGCAAGACTTTAGAGACCCTTGCAGCCAACAAGCAAGAGGAAACCTTTCCTATAAACAGATCAAGCTGTTATCATTTAACACTCATACCCTTATTTTTCTGGTTTTCATCAATGGGGAAGGTGGAAGGGGAAAAAACCCTGCTTTTGCAAATGTGGCTGCAATTAGAGACTTCTTGAACACATCACAGGGCAAACTAACTTTTAGCAAATGCTCAGCAGGTGTTAACAGGAAAAAGCATCTAATTAACACCCTGACTCCAGAAGATATTGCAGCAATAAAGTCATGTTCGAAAGCAAGGAAGGTTGTGCTGTGAAGTGGCAGAGAGCTCTCTCTCTCTCTTCAGTTTGCTGTGAAACCCCCAAGGCTGCCACTGCGGGGACTGGCTTGTGGGGACTGTCACCTGGCAGTATTGAAGAAGAGTCTGATTTGCTGTCCTGTCACTTTTTGGAATTGCCACCTGACTGCAATGTCACAAAAGTCAGCCCAGAAAGCTCCGGGAAAGTCTCTATTCTTCAAAGAGCCTGATGCTGCTGTAAGCAGGCTTTTCAAAAGTTAAAAGAAGACAGAAGAGAATTCTTCATCACCTTATGTATTTTAGAAAGTAAGGGGCACCCCTTTCTGGGAAAGGACAACTGCTTGCTCAACTTTGCTCTGGTTAACATTTATTCCCCTCTGGATTAGGTGGTAGTGAAATATTCAGCTTCTCTCCCAGCAGGTCCTATGGGAGGTGTTAAAAAAAAAAAAAGGCTAATTATTAAGGCAGTAACAGGGATTAACAGGGATTCTACAAGCTCTTAAACAAAGAAAACACTTGCTACCTGCTACTTTGAGCTGAAAACGTATGATGGATTAAATCTGGGCTTTGTGATATGCCAAGCAAGTCATCTAATCACACTGAATCATGATCAGATGACACAGACAAATTCTGTTTGGCCCACACTCAGTTTGACTTGCTGACACATTTCAGGCCTTAAAATGAAGACTGCATGTTTTAATGGCCTAATCAACTGAATTTTAATTAACTGCTGACTATATTTGATGAAGATGTGACTACAGATGGAAATTAGTGAAGATGTGATAATAAACAACTCTGGGATACAAATCTCCTAATTCCATTCTGCCCAACACATGGATTAACTAGTTCTCTGAAACAGAACTCTGGAAGAGAACATTCTTGATTCCCAACTTCTAAAATTTTTAATGCTAGACTTCCCTGCCAAGAACAAACAACAGCTTGGAATTATTAGCAAAGCAATCCTGGTTGTGGCTGATGGAAACTGTGAGGCTGAACATTCTCAAGAATCAAAGCTTTGCTGGGCTCATGATAGCCCAATAAGAAAGAAAAAAAAGAACCACGATTCTTCTCTCCCAGGGTACCAGGAGGTATTTACTTCTTCCAATTTCTCCCCCACTAATATTTAGGTACAGAACCTACAACATTAGCTGTTAAATTCTTGCCACGTTGCTTTTCCTTCCTCTCCAACAGCAGAGTTTCACATCTGGAACACAACATCATGGAAGTCTGGCAAGCTTCCAGTTTGGATTGTCACCTTATAAGGGCAGACCATTTTCTCCATCATTGGAAGTGGAAATGTAACAATTGCTAGGGATCTCATCTCTCCCAGGGATGAGGCAATTGCAGCTTAAATAAAAGTTTATATTCCTTCAGAGAGGTATTCTCATCAAACATGCAATCATTGCATTTCAATTTAATGAATTAATTAACCAGCCCAAACCCAGATAGCTCACTGAAAATCATAATAATCCCAGTTGTTATGGCACTGAATAATTTTAACCAGAGGCAATTATTTCTGGATAAATGAACCATCAATATTATTTGATGGTAAGAGCACATCATCAGCTTCAGTTCTCATAGATTCACAGTGGCTATTCTGCCCTGCAGCTGTCTGTTCTAGAAAGTGCTGTTTCTGACAAGAACGCACAGCTAGTCAGTTTCTTGCAATGTGGATTGATTAAAAGACCAAACAAATTTGCTTCTCCTTTTGAACCAGCCCCATTAAGAGATATATATCATTAGCAGCAAGAGGCACACGTTGAACTGTTGCGACATACCTGCAATTTCATACCAGATACCAAGGAACCCAAATCCTGCTGTGCTGTTTGAGATCTGAGCTTGCCTTAAGAGCCAAGGTAAGCCAACTTCCCATCACGGATATGTCAGCTCATTCAAAAGCTGCTTATCTTCATGAGTGCTGTTTGATAATGCCTTGTAAGCTTTGCCCAAGGGCCTATTTTTCAAACACAAGCTTCAGTTAACATTTAGCATGTCCCACCATAATAGAAAAAGCAACTCACAGGTACCACTTGTGAAGTCTTTATGATTAATAAAAAAAGGAAATCAAAGTATTCATGTAGTTCCTTAGATACAGAATGATTCATTTACCATTCAGACTTGCTCTGGCAGATACAGTAGATTCAAAAGGCAGCCTTTTCTTTGCTTCACCATACTAGCATGGGTAAATGTAAACTCTGGAACCCAGTTAATAAAATTAGAACAACTCTTGAGTTTCTGCCTATCAATCTCTTCTTCTTATCCCAAAGCTGCATTCAGTACATTCAGTTTGCCTTTTGTTTATTAGCTCCAGGCTGACTAAAGCAACACAAAGCCTTATGGATGAGGCAAAGGACCATTTAGCCCAGCCTTCTGTGTCACACAGTAGACAATCAGATGCATCTGAAAAGCTCACAAGCATGGACTCTTCCACCCTTACTCCCCAACAACTGGCCTTTACAGCATAGATTATGGGGGGCACCCTAGAGCCATCAAAACCTTGAGAGGCCTTGATTCAACTTGCATATCACATTAAGCCATGAGTTGCTTCAGTACTGTTTATGAATAGGCTGGATTCCCATAATATGGTAGTCCCTAAACTATCATTCAGAAACTAGAAGGACTGTGTTTGCAAACCATGCTGAACTGAGGGCTAAGAAACCACATTATATATATATATTGCAATAAAGAAAGCCAGTCATATACTTCATATCTTAAACACCTGTCACATCAGAAGATAGAAGAGATGTAGTAAAGACTAGCTAAAAGCAGGACATGTGTAGGGAAAAGGGCTACTTCCTACTAAAGGCAAGGCTATAAAGAAACTTGGCTCCTTTGTTTGGTGTTTTGTCCTGAGCTGGCTTACTGCATCTTTCCACATGATTATATCCACATGTGTTTGAACTGTAGTTATCACATTTCCTTTGACTATGTTGGTAAGGATTCCTGATTTTGTGGTCTTAACAAACTGGGGAGCACTGTACTAGGCCAATCTAAAGCAGAAAACTGAGCAAGTTAGTCAAGTCCTTTTATAACCTTACTCTTTCTGGGTAGCCTGCTTCCCCACACTTATCTGGCGTCTAATTAGTCAGGTGCATACTAAGATTTTAAAGATTGCAGTACCATTGTCAACCCAAAGCAACCTTGTGCAAGATTTAGCTTTTTCATTCAAGCAATTTGTCACCCAAAGGGTGGATGATGGCTTTTCGCAAAACCCATGATGATTTCATTTGCTTTTGTGCAAACTTCCCAATGGACTCTGGAAGCTGGAATAACTTTCAAAAGAAGAAAGCCAACACATATTATCTGTTGCGGAGCTAAAGTCTTTTGGGCACTAATTTACGAATTAATTTAAATGTATGTCCCTGTTTAACCGGGAGCAGGAACAGGCAAAAGTTTGGGCTGCCATGATGGACATGGCCATTGTAAAATACCTATTGCTCTCCAGTAATCCTTCTATTCTCATAGGATACTATCAGCTTTTGCTCCCAGTTAACTTTTGACTTTCCTGGACAGAAGGGCACATTTCAAAAGCACTGAGCTAAGGATGCCTCTGGCTTTACATGGAATCCAAAGACTTCCTTGTAAACAAATATTATGCTGGACACTGGCATTTCAAAATACCTCTAATCTCTACCTTCCTTGATTAGAAACTAATTATGGGTTTAGCAACCATACAAAGGGATGTATCATAATATCCTCCATTCTCAACAAAACAATAGGAAGGTGTCAAATGCAGGAATAGTAATGAAACCTGTCTGTTGATGCCAAACAATTTCTAATACAAAGTCTTCCTTTGGGCAATCTTCAGCACAACCCACTTAAGTCTTAATATCTCTCGGGACCCCCACCCACCTCTCCAAATTCAAAATGCACTGGGCCCCAAAGAGAAGTTTTTTCTTACAAACTTCAGCTGAAAGAAAATGGCAGGCTTTGTGGGCAGCTGGCAGCTACATTACATGTGTACCTTGATTGTTGAGTCTCCATGTTGGCTGAACAAGGGAAACGTCTTTTGTCCCTCACCTCTGCTCTGTATCCTAGCAAGTGCAAATTGATTTTACAGATGTGTGAGCCATCTCTTGCTACTCCATAGCAAAAATACCTCTGTCTAACTGCCACACAGACCGAAAGCTCCATGGAAAACAAGTGACAGCAGCAGAGCAATATTGGTTAGTGAGAAAATGGTCCTCTGGAAAAGCACCTGAACTGCTCACCTGCCGGATCCCCAGGTGGTAGGTGAGGATGCGGTCCACAGCATCAGGATTCATCTGGGTCCATTCCAGGCTGTAGGCATACACACGGGCTCTGTTCTGCCACAACGGATTGTAGGTGTCATAGTAGAATTCTGGAGCATATGCTTTGCCTGCAGGAAATAAATTGGATGTACAAACATAAGTCAAGAGAGGAAGCAAACAACAACAAACAAGCACACTTTTTTTTTCAAGTTATATGTTGAATTACTGCTGATGCTCTCTCTAACTGTTCTTGCTTTGCCTTTGCCTGAATTTCTGAAGCTGATTCTACATTTCAATATTCAATAAAAACAAATTAAATAGTCACAAAACAATATTCTCTTGCCAATTTCACCATGTAAAAATACTAGAAAAGTCCTGAGGTGGGATGAGGCCAACTGCCTACCTAGTCCATCTTCTGCGTCACACGGTCAGCCAGATACATTTAGGAATCTCATAATGCATCAGCAGAAAGTAATCATCCTTTCCCATTGTTGCTTCCTAGCAGATGATATTTATACGTATACAGCCTACAATTCAGAAGGCAGCAAACAGCCATCAAAACTAGTAGCCATGGGTAGTCTGATCTTTGCTGAATTTGTCCAGTTCTTTTTAAAAACCTTCTAAATTGATAATCAACACCTTATCATATGGAAACCAATCAAACAAATGGTAGCAAATCCATAGTAGCACCAGGTAACATCAGGCAGTAGGCAAAGTACACCAGGAATTCATCAACCAAGAGCCTGTTTTCTCAAATTTAGGGGTGGTGCTAAAGAAATGACTCCATAGTGTAATCCTGTGACTGGATGATAAGAAAACATGGGGTATGCATGAGTTGGAAGATAAGTGAGTGGACAATGCAGTAACAATGGGTAAATGAGAAGGAGCCAGATGTAGAGGGCATAGAGAATGGCTTTGCAAGACAGTGGGAAGATCCATTACCAAAGCAATGATCAGACAAATGCAGCTTAAGCCCAGTCCAAGAAACAAACTTGAGAAAATGCCTCAGACAGGTCCCTCCCTAATTCACACAAAGATGAAGTGAGGGAGGAGAGAAACCCATGCAGACTTGCAAGATTCTGTAACTATAGCTGTTCTAGTAAAAGTAGTTTTAGACTTATATGGCATTGGTTTCTTGGTCTACCCTACAGGACTGACAACAAGGAAGATGGGCTGATAGTCAAAGCAGCTGTCGTGGTGGCAGAAGAAGAATGGGAAAGATGGATAAAGTAGAAGAAAGAAGGGTGCAGGAATATAAGAAAGGGTCAGTGGGGAACCATATCTAGTGATGCCAGAATTCAGTGGCAAATTTTGGGGAGGGGGCTCTAGAGGCTGCAACTAAGCTATTTGGAAGTTCATGAGCCATGAGTCTTTGCCAGATTTTACAGTACAAAAACTGCTGCTGGATGATACAATTTTGCTCACGCAATCGATACAGTCTAGAATCAGTGCTAGACTACAGAGGAATATTGGATGGACGTTTGGTGAAGAGAATTTGTGAATTTGAAGGGGCTTGGGAATGCATTTTCAAACTTTTACACAGCCACTCTATATTGATTGATTGATTGATTGATTGATTGATTGATTGATTGTTCTGGTAGGCCTATTGACTGAAAAGAAAGATAAGCATGTTATCAATCAATCAATGAAAAAAGAGATCATGTTCTCTACAGCTTACAACCTAAAACGCATGTCAGGAAAGGAAAAAAGGAATGTAGAAGGAAGAAAACAGAAGCAGATTCAGCACCCGTTATTGGAAGTTAAACACCAGACATTATAAAAGGGTCTGCTAAATATAGTTCAGAAAAGGTAGAGATTAATGACATGGTGTGTTTCCCATTTCCCTGCTTTGAACTGACAGGTCTCTGTCCTGTTTAAACTTGATTTCATATGCCATTTGATGGAAGGCTTAAAGGGTACAGCTTTTAGGAAACTAGAGTAACTTTTATTTTATCTGTTAAAAAAAAATCAGAATAGACACAAAAAATTCTGTCTCTTGCGTAAGTAAGTCCAGTACCACCTAATGACTAAACTACATGATGGCACTACCCACCTTAGTGGGAGGAGGAAACAACAGTCCTGAAGTTACTCTGTCTCCCAATTTTCCTTTCTTAGTTGTTACCTGTCATCATCTCCTTGGCTGACTAAATTAAAGGAAATATTGTGAAGTTTATTTACAGAAGTAGTTGCCTAGATTTCAGAAAGAGCGCTTTTAAATGAATTTGGATTTGGATTTGCTCAGAGTAAAGCCAAAATATTCCCCAGCTTGGAGGAAGACCTTGAGATGTTTTCAGTTCACTTTCACAAAAGAAATCAAGGATCATCAGCTTAAACTCCTCCTTCAAAGCTCACTTATCATCTTGGCCAACTAGTTGTATTGTGCTCAGTGATTTTTGGTTGCCATATGAGAAGTTGTATCCCTGAGACAGAATGTTCTTGGGAATGATATTATGTGTATTTATTAACTTTACATTCTCCTTTCCTTCAAGAGCTCAAGGCATTCTATAGAATGCTCCTTCCCAATTTTTCCCCACAGCAATAAACCTAACAGATACTGATACTCAAGGTCAGCCAGTGAGCTTCCACAGCTCAGGATGAACTTGAACCTGGTCTCCTTGGCCACAGTTCAACACCTTAACTATTTAGACTATATGATCTGTCAATATTGTTGCATAATGTCATTCCTAGAAGGATCCTTGTGGAAAAATGTGGGCAGGTATTTTTAAAAATTTTTTTAAACCTAAGAATAATATCATTTGAGGGGTATTCCATAGCAAGCATTTAGTTGAAATAGCCAAACTTGAAGCAATTTTGAGGTTTTTACTGTTATTCTTTAAAATAAGAGAGCCAGTTTAGTGTAGTGGTTAGGGTGCTGGTCTAGAAACCAGGAGACTATGAATTCTAATCCTGATTTAGGCATGAAAAACCAGCTGGGTGACTTTGGGCCAGCCACTCTCTCACAGCCCAACTCACCTCACAGGGTTGTTGTTGTGGGGAAAATAGAAGGAGGAAGGAGTACTGGTATGTTTGCTGCCTTGACTTGTATATGAAAGGAAAGGTGGGATTAAAATCTAAAAAAAGAAAAAGAAAAAATCCTCTGGCCATTTTGTATCTCAAGGGTAGCAAAAATATTCAGACCCCCACTGAAAATAGCTGAACATCCCTTTAGAATTTCAGGGGAGATAAATGGTTCCATGCAACGTGTGATGAAAATACACAAGTTGGCGTGAGATATATGGGTGGATACCTAAGCCGCCTTTGGATGAATAGCAACATTTCAGAACATCATGAAATATTTCGATATATGGACATCAGAACTTTTCTTCTATCAGGAAACTCTGCCTCTGATGTGAAAACATTGCAGCCACGCTTGGCCTTGAATGGAGACACGCCTGGCCATTTGTCAGCACAGGCAGGAGAACTTCAATTGCTATTTGGCTCAGAAGATATCTTATCTCTCTCTGGCATCTCATATTGATGATGAATGTGCAGTCTCCACAGGGCAAAGGGGAAAAAGCATCACATTGCTCAAGTAACGAAGCCCTTACCTGAACTGTCATCAGGAGAATCAATAGGGAACAAAGTTGGTTGTGTTCAACAGAGTAATGCAAATAAAAGGGGGTTGTGGGGAGAGAGAAATCTACATTTCTAAAAGAACCAGGAAACAGGAAAGTGTTAGATTCAATGATATGAGTAAAGATCTCAAGCCCAACATTCTGTTTTTCATAATGCACATTCTGCTCACTTTTGAACCAGTAACATGATCATGTAAATATTACACCAATTTCTCACTGCCAGATTAAATAGGATAGCTCAAATATTTCTGAGCTACAGAGCAAGCATCTACATAGCACTGCTACTGGTCCCTTTTCCCTCTTTCTCTTTTCACTAACAAGTTTTCAGGTGAGAGCTCTAAGGATGCTGACCCAAATGGATTTCTAAAATGGGAAACTTGTCCACCACAGATATTCTAGATGGAGCTAGAGGGATTTATTTGGAATAGAAAGTTCAGTTGATGTTTGCTTTCCCTGCTTAAAAAACAAATACAAACAAAAAATCCCAAATCACATGGCAATTTCAAGTAAAAGTGGATAAACATACCTTTTCACAGAACGTAGCCTTGTTGTATAATTGTGTGGGATTTTTAAAAATGTTCTTGAAAAATGAGTCCTCTTTGAACATTTATAAAATTTAGAAAGGAAGTGTAAGCTTTATCTACCCCCTGAGTCCAATTTGGCAATTTCTCCTACAGGTTTTTAAATAAACAATAGGAATGGAAATTTGTCAGACTGGAAATCAGACCATCTGTCCTCCAAAGTGGATGGTTAAATGAAACGGAGCTCCAATTCCACAGGGATTACCTTTCAAAGCAGACTGAGGAAGAGACTTGGCAAGGGCCATTCCTTCCTTCCTTCCTTCCTTCCTTCCTTCCTTCCTTCCTCCCTCCCTCCCTCCCTCCCTCCCTGCCTTCCTTCCTTCCTTCCTTCCTTCCTTCCTTCCTTCCTTCCTTCCTTCCTTCCTTCCTTCCTTCCTTATGGTTGACCTGTAGCAACCTCCTCCAAGATTAGAGGACACTTGCAGAGGACACTTGAAGAAAGAGAACCTCCTGCTGCATGAGCTGACTGTGCAGTCTTGGGGGCTTCTGATACTCTACTTTATGGTTAGTGTTTCCAACAGATCATTTCCACCTCTGCAAGGTCTAGGGGCAAAATATGTTTTTGAACTTCCCTCTGCCTTTTCTTCTTGCTGTATCGTACAGTATATCAATGGAATGTTTCACTCCATTGATTTTGGTCCATCAGTGGGGAAATAAACAAGATATATTAAATAACTTTTATTGCCTTGAATGAAAAGCATATTCCACCAATACCGAACAGTTTTTTGGATGGGGCTCCCCACATGCATAAGGCCTGGAACAATAATAGCCAAGCCTGAGCCCATTAAATGTTAGTGACAGCTCTACCTGTAATGTTGATTCACATCTCCCCATCTTACAAACCTTTGGCTTTTTTCTTTCTACTTTAGATAGTGATATCCATAACATGTACTTTGGAGTGATTGAAAATACTTCATGCCTGCATGCTACTTCCCCCCAAAAAACTTGCTAGGTAGATCACTGCTGTTGTACCCCAGTGTAGACAGAGACCTGAGGCTGGAGGACAGGAAGAGTCACTTTCAATGATGTATCAGAATATTTTACTTATATGTTATTTTAGTTTGTTGACTGCCCACCTGTATTCAATTGCTTCTATTTGGTTCTTTATCTGTATCTCCTATTTTATATATTCTTTTCTATTTGAATTTGTCTCATTTCCTATACTCCTATACACTTTTGCAAATATATAATGAAGGAAAAATTGAGAACAAGAGCTTCCTAAGCCTCCATATTTAATCCATGAGTAAAATTTTAGACGCTTGTAGCTTGTCTCTCAACCATTATAGTGCAAACACTCTCACCAAGAGCTCACACAGCTACTTTCCCTACTTGTAAATTGTAAACCTCTTTGGTATAGATGGGAACTTTAAAAAAAAGTTTAATAGATGTTATGTGTGTTTGTTTAACACTCTATGCATTTGCCATAAATACAGAGAGACATGCAGCAATTACCATGACAGGGTGCAATAGAGGAAATGAACTGAGGATGATATTCTAGCAGATGGCGGGAAACCATTACCTTCTCCTGATGGATAAGAAGCTTCAAGTCTCAAAGCCTCGTTTGTTCCCGTAATTACCAATTTGGTGAAGAATCTGCAGGCGGAGAAATAAGACTCCACTGTTTACATTTTTGTTTGTTAAATGGCTCAGGGAAGATACGGCATTTGCATACAGAGACACACTTGGTAAGAAAGATACGATTAGGTTCTGCAGAGAATAAAGTCTTCACCTGTTTTTTTCTGCTCTTCACCCTGAAAACCTGAGCTTGGAAGAAAATGGGTAGCATCTTTAAGGATGCACAGTCTGTTCTGGGTGTGTTCCAGCGTGCAGCTGCAATTCAAGAGAAGCAGTGAGAAGTTGGGGACTATTGGCTACACTGGTTCTCAGTAACCTGCATGTTCAGAGCCATCCAGACCCTAAAGCTAGTTGTCAGGATGTACTGACACCCTGCAGTAGAAGCATGATGTTCAGGAAATGGAAACAGGAGAGAAGTCAACCAGACCTTCCTCTAGAACATGCAGTTCATGGATTTCGTTGTCTTGTGCTGAGCACAATAAATTGCTTCTCTTCTTCACATTCAAGGTAGAGCACCCAAGGCCAACCAAGTTACTCTGGCACTTGACACCAGATAAAGTACAATACTAGTCTGTACTGTCAATACAAATACAGTAAATTAAATAACTGACAATTGGCTATCTCTTTAGCATGAAGATATGACAACTTCATGCTAACTAATGAAAGGGCTGGCCCATTTCATTCTCATGAATAACTGTTCAGGTCATGTCATACATGCCCAACATAATAAGGAGCCACAGAGCCCAGAGAGCATGGTTCTTCAGATGTTTTTCAATAAGGGTATGGCAAAATGAAGACCACCCAGACTGGATGGCCAGCTAGTGGCAGCTGCTGTATCTGATAATTGAGTTTATCTTGGACAATTTGAGATGTCATGAATAAATTGGTGATCCTGTTAGCAGAATTCTGGGAGTTCAGGTCCAGTGCAACTGGAGAGCAGCAGGATGAAGAAGGTATTTGTAGGTCATAGCCCCAAACACTCAGAAGATATGTAAGTAGATCAGGAAGTGAAGGAAGAATAGCAAATGTACAACCTCATCACTTTTTAAAAATGGGACACCGATAGGATAAGATTAAAATAGCTTGTCAGAGTTTTGTTGATGAGCCAGAACTAAACAGCTGAGGTCCAAAAAGCTGGTTTGGGGGCATAGAGGGTTAATATCTTGGAAAGCAAAAGCATTCTCAAAGAATTGAGAGCCTTTCTTTTACAAGTTCTGGTCCTTGTCTGTCTGACTTTCCTCACAAAACCTTCATGGTGGCCAATATATGTCTAAGGTGGCTTGCTTTTAAAGAAATAATTACTCAATAGAAGGCTGCTATGATCTTTTAACTGCAATTTTGGAGATGTGGAAAAATTCATGGCTGTCTTTCCTCTAATATTAGTTTCCTTCTTTATAGAAGCAGGCACTCAATTTATAGATCCTAAGCACACTGTCTTTAACCGGTAAGCTATTACCAGATGCAGCTAGTCTGAAAGATGCTGTGTATTAACTGGTTGCCCATTATCGTGCAATATATATCTTATGAAGAGCTTATAATACATGGAGATGTTGGGTCTGGCTTTGTTGCTTAGGTGCTGGAGAAAAAAAAGGAAACACATCCTTCCAGTTTACCTGCATAAAGGATGATTTCTGCATCTTTAAACAACCAGGCTCAATTTAGGAGAATGATTAGGATTGTGAAAAGTAGATTTCCTTTTCAGCTACAATTTTTGTGCACCATCAATTAATTTTCATAATTAATTTTCAAAATAAATTACACACAATGGAAGCTCTTCTGCAAAAGTAATAACCAGACATGGGTCATCTTTCTTTAATTCTCTTTTTTTGTTCTCCCACCTTTCTTACTTTAACTGATCGATCCCAAGTAAAGTACAAAGTCCATCTAAAACACAAAAGACATGTAACATTCAGGGCCAAAGCTAAGCAAATGTGACGCCTGCTGGCTGACGAGGAGAAAAACATGAGCTGTGCTACCTTTTTCTGAATCTTTTACCACCACTCTATTCTTTTGAGGCAACACATATTGTCAGGTATTGTCACTGGTTCCCTTCCCACTCTGTCATCTGCTCTTATTTCTGGAGTTTATACCAACATGTTATTTTCTGAAAGATGACAGCACACTTGTAACACTTATATTGTAAGTAAGACAGATGCTGCAATGTCATCACTCACTACCGACTTCATAATTAGCCTTGTACCATGCTTACTCTGGATTCAAGTCTGTATGGAAAAGGGCATATATGTACTATACCTAGGGAAATGGTGTTTTGCACAACCACACCTCTCCATTTCTCTCCCTCTCTCTCTGTATATGTATATGTGGGGGGATATGCATGCACATAACCACACTCTCGCACAGGTACACACAGAAAATTGTTCAGCTTCAGCAAATATCCACACAAAAATTCATAGATGAGGGAATACTATGCACAGAGGCATAATATTTTAAAGGGGAAAAATATACTCATCAGGAAAAGTAGCTACAACAATGAATATCGATAAGAAATGCACATGAAACCACATGGATTTTCATGCAGACTATTTTCTGAGGAATGTGCAAATTGATGTGGAAAGACTCCTATGGCTGGAAAAAGGACAAAGTGAGCAGAGCTGAAAGAGAGAGATTTACCCATCTCTACTTAGCTCTGTATATCTTCTGCAACACACAAAGGATTTATTTGTATTTGACTGATTGAGGGAGAGGGAAGAGTAGCGGGCCATTTACAGAGAACTTGATGGCCATCTGTACAAATTGTACAAATGTTGGTACTAATAGATTCTGGGCACATGTGTAGTTGATCACTGAAAGGCATTTTTGTTATTATTCTCAAAGCTGAAACTAAACCAGGTTTTCCTCTAAAGTGAGACTTGACCAAAACCTTACACAGTCCTCAAGCGGAACCTGTAACATACCAGCTGAAAGATACCTAATTTGATTCAAAGACAGACAATACTCTTTTCATGGATTTGAACCTCAACAATGATTGGAACTGAAGGCTTTGATACAAAGTGATTTGGAAGCCGGGCTTTTAAAGAATAAATCTTCTTTTGTTAAAAATGAAATTTCCGTTTTTCTTGAAGGCATTTTGATGGCTTCTGAGGCAGGTAATTCTCACAGAATATAAGCTTTCAGTGTTCCTTAGAGATCTTTTTTTTTTTTCCTGATGTCCAACCAAAATCTTTTTCTTTTTTTAATCCATACAATCATGTCTGATTCTCAGAGATGTCTGGACAAGTCCCTGCAGTTTTCTCGGTAAGGTTTTTCAGAAGTGGTTTGCCATGGCCTCCTCCTTCCTAGGGCTGAGAGAGAGGGACTGGCCCAAGGTCACCCAGCTGGCTTTGGGCTTAGGCGGAACTAGAACTCACGGTCTTCCGGTTTCTAGCCTGATGCCTTAATCAATACACCAAAATCTACTTCTTTGTAATTTAATGGCATTGTTTCTTATCCTGACTGGCACAACCGTAACAATTCTGCCCCATCTTCTACATGACAATCTCCAGATACTCAGTCAGTTATCGGTCTTCCCATAGTCTTCTACTGTATTCTCCATATGCAAAGCCTGAAATTGGTCCTCGATGACTTTTCTTTCCAGTCCCCTTATCTTCTTTTTATTCTCCTCTGACATACTCCAGTTCATCAATGCCCTTCCTAAAATGTGGTGCCTAGAACTGGGTGCTATATTCTAAGTGTGAGCTGATCAAGGCAGAACAGAGAGGAACACTAACTTATCTTGATCTTCACACGGTTTGTACTCTCTTCCCCTCCCTGCTTATGCACCTATCCACAAATCCACTCACCCACCCACGGTCCTGGCTGCCCCACCATCAGTGCTCCCCTGGAAGCCTGCCAGAGAAGTTTGGGTGTGGGGTTGTTCAGGATCAATTCACAACTCAGTGTGAACTGTTCATGGTGGGCAGGCCAGCATAGTTCCTCACAGATCAGATCATACTGACATTTATTCTCCACATTTTGAAAGAAAGAGTAGGCTGCACCTCCATGCTTTCTACTAGAAGCACACCCAAAAAGGGAGGAAAAAAAAAAGGCAGACAAGATGCAAAAGAGCTTTTTCTGGATCTAGGTGGATGGCAGGGAGTAACCACACCAGTTTGCCTTCTCATAGTCTTGTGGCTGGCCATGTCCATTGCGATCATTACGGTGTGAACAGGTGAGTTCTGCTCACTTCCCATTTCACAAGTGCTCACACCTGTTCTTAAAATTCCAAAACTGCCCATGTGTTCCTGCTGAAACTGAGTGGTAGCTCCTGGTCTTCTTTGCTTGTGGTTCTCGACAAAGAAACAAACATGGCACCTGTGTTGTGTAATGAATAGCTCCAACTTCCCAGTTCAGGTCGGCTTCAAATTTATAAGAAAGCACTCTAAAGTAAGAAAACATATGAACACCCTCACTCCTTTTTTCACAGCAAGGTCAGGCCTTTCAGAACCACCCACCGGGCCCCAGGGAAGATGAGCATTTTTCTTCCAGCTTAGCAAAACAAACAGACCCCAGCTGTTTCTGTGCTTGTTTGTTTAAAGAACAGACAGGCCTTCTCCCTGCAGTAAATCCTCCCTCCCTGATCTTCTTTGCATTTGAAAACCTGTCATCCTAGTGCTGCAAGGCTGAAGGGAAGGAGAGGAATGGTTAAAAGAAACCCTTTTAAGCAAAAAACAAAAAATAAACCAAGAAAACCTTGCCAGAAACCAACCAGATAACAGTCTTCTCCCCTGTTGCCCACTCTGCCAACACACACACACGCATTACAGTATTATGGGTTTTCCCTTGCAGGTCACAGTGTGGTTTCAGCCTGTTTTCAAGACCCAATCATCCCTCTTATGGCCTCTTCTGCTGGGCACAAAGAAATAAGGTATAGCATATGAACTCATAAGTAATATTGAAGACTCCTTTAAATCAGATTCAGTTCCTGGTGACTATCTGTTTTCTTACTATGTACACAAGAGTTGTTGCTTGTTATTTTACCCTTGGAAATTTTTCCAAGTTCCCCATCTAGTTTACATCCTTTGGCTTGGCTGGTGGTCTCCCCTCCAAATACCAACAGCGTCCAAACCCTCTCATCTTTTTGAGATCAATCAGAATTGGCTAGGTAGACCCACCTAGTTGGGCAGATGCACTCTTAAGTCAGCTCAAAGAGTGGCAACCCACACAGCGAAGGCAAACAGCCAAAATGTGTTAGCAGTATATCTGCTCAGAGCAAATCTGCTAGGCGGATGTAGACATGATACAAAAAGATTTCTTGCACAAATCAGAACTGTTTGGAAGGGTTAATGAGTCTGGGGAAGGACTGGTGATCAGAAGGTCTAATCCTATCTATTTTGATAGGTCCCAAGTGACTTTGCAACTGCAGAACATGCGTGCATTCACGTATCCTCACCATTAATCTGAACTCACACTTACATTACATTAAATTTCATCAGTGACAAAGGGCTCTTAATACTCTCGCTTTGTATTGGCAGTGACTAGAGATATTTGAACATCTTCATCTGGTCCACCAGCTGCAAATCTACCTTGAAGGAGGAGATCAGTGACAGATGTTTGGGTTACATCAGGCTAGGATATCATAACAGGGGGCCTCCATGGGCAGAGTGGAAGCTTCAGTTGCAACGTGCATCAGCAAAACAATACGTATGGACAAAATGATCTGAATAAAAGTTAAATAAAAAAGTAAAAGCCGAAATTGAATTGTGGCAATGACAAGGACATAGCCATGTCATTTGCTGGGCAACAATACAGAAGTCGTCTTCTGGTCTAGCGTGTAACCTAAATCCAAGTAACAACAGGCCCAGCCCTGCTTGGCTTCTCTGAGATCGGCCCAGGTTATGTGGGCGCTGCTCCTTGTTGTGACAAACAGCTGTAACTATTCCGTATTGGTGGCACTGGCTGCCTATTTGATTCTGGGTCCTATTTAAAATGCTAAGTTTGGCTGCGAAAGACCTAAATCATTGGAAACCTGGAAGACTACGTGCCTCCAAATGAGCCTGTTCAGGTTTAATCTGGTCAGGAAGCTGTGCTGTCTGTTCTCCGAGATTGTAGACTGAGGTTGCTATGAGCAATATATTCTTAATAGTGGCCCCATATTGATGGAATGCACTCCCTAAGAAGAATAAATGTGCAATTCAATAATTGCTTTAAACTGGTATTTAAGGGTTTCTTTTAATTATCTGCTTTGTAAAATGCAATATATTAACAATGTTTACTGCTCATTTTAAAGAGGCACAGTGTGGATATACTTTGATGAACATATGTAATTATACCATCTTCCGATGATAAATTGCCATGAAAGTCAATTTACAGTATAAATCCTCTAATAAGAATGAATAAATGAAGCTGGAATAGTGGCTCATTGAAACAATGCCTATTTTCACACATTGTGCTAAGCTTAGCCATAGCTCGCTGAATAAATGACAATGGGCAACATTCACATGATACCCTAAGACATAAACTATGATTTACAAATTACAATGGCTTGGTTCACATCACACATTAATCAAAATTATTATTTAGTGTTTTGTAAATTAAATAAATTGTAAATTACACCTACACTCCCCAATACATTTGAAGTAAAATTGTAAAATCATGATGTTTCATTTATCAACGCTTCTCTTAATGACCGAGTTGCTGGTCCCAACTGTGGTTGCTAAATGAGGTCTACCAGTAGTTTAGTGCACTGTGTAAATCCAGTCTGCTACCTTACAATAACAGCTCTAGGATAAGACTACCAGATCTAGGCTTCAAAAATCCAGACGACCCTCTATATACAGAAATACAGAAGACCTGCACAGACAATTCCTCACAATGCTGTAGCACGCTTGCATATTTTATCTCATTCTGTGTGAAAACAGCAGCAGAAGAGTTACAATCCCTTGTTTATTCTCATGCTAAGCAATGGGGGGATGAAGCATAAGCTTGTAATTGGAAGGCTCTTGCACCAACTTAACTCATATTTTGCCCACTCACACTGGCTTGTCTGCAAACCATAGAATTAGAAGGGGCTGTTAGATGATTGAGTCCATCTGCTTGTTTAGTGCAATTTCATCTTGTTCTGCTAATGAAAAAAAAAAAAAAGACAGCAATACAGCAATATTTTCCCATGACATCCAATGAAAAAATCAAGCCCCATTTTAATACCTGTCAGGATCTGGGCAATGAGTAAGATTACACAATTCCCACCCACCCTACTTCAAAGCAATCCAAGGCTCTAAAGTTTCTCTAAGGCTCTTTCCACAGCTGTGGTTCAGGTGCTCAGCGCAGATCAGGTGATTTTTACAGTTGTCTATGTTCAATGCACGAGACAGTAGACTGTCGGAACCAGCAGCCTATACAAACAACACAGAAATTAATTACCAATCTGGCCCCCTTTTGGATGCCACTTCTGCACCACACAATGATGATCAGCAGCCTGCCAGGTTCACATTTCTGATTTAGCATGCACGGACATGAAACCCTGTAATTGGTATATCAGCAGCTTCCAAGCTGATGCAACAAAGCACTTCTGAAAAGAACTGTAGCATCAATTTAGTGGAAGCTTTAAAGACTTAAAGCAGAATTTTGAATACAGGCAAAGATTTAAGGGGCAAGGGATTAATCTAGTCCTGTCATTTCAGGGCAGTGTCTGGGTTGGCAAGATGATGGAAGTGAAAGGAATAAAACATATGCATCTCTGTTTAAACTGGAGCTTGTAAGTCTAACAAGATCATGGATGGATCAAACACTTTAATAACTGATAAATAAGGAACTAGCAATATTATAGTCTGCAGTTAATTGAGCAGGGTTTTCTTATTCTTGTCTGGAATTTCTTGAATGGGGCATCTCTTTTGCTGCCACATCATTCCTTGTCATCTCCAAGAGGCAACACTTGTGAGATGTGCACTTTGTAATAGGCTATGGTCCATCTAATATCCTTCCTTTCCTTATCTATACTGGAGCATTCTCTGAAATCTGTGTGTGGGGCTTAAAAGAGACATGTCTCTTCACCCTATCAATGAAGAATCAGCAAGCTTTTTTGTGTTGAGAGCCACAAACTTCAGTTGTTAATCTTTTGGCGGTTGTATGCCAACCAGTGAGTGGGGTTGAAGCAAACTGCGGGTGAAGCCCGAACAAGGGGGGGCATCCATTTTCTCTCCTTTTGGAACACTTCCCCCCCGCCCCTTTCCAACACTTCTTTCTGTTTCCCCCTCTCTACAGACTGCTCTTCTAGAGGCTGGAACTGGTTGCTTCCAGATAGACCTGTGTGAAGTGACACAGATTTAATCCAGTGAAGTGATTTTGACAGGGAGGCAACTTTATTTGGTTTGCCAAAGCCATATGGGTGTCTCTAAATTGCTTTGGGACAATGCTGTGGAAGAGGGCTCCTCTCAGCTTTCTCTCTCAGTGCTGGTAGAAATGTTCTGCTGGAAATACTGACAGACTTCATCCAAAACAGACAACCTGCAAGATCTTCAGCGCATGACTGAGAGGTCTTCCAGTTGGGCACCTTCAATGTACCCAATGCACACTGTAGGCAATCCCCCAGTGTTTCTCAAACCAACCCAGTCTGGGAGAATTTTGGTCAGGCTACAGATGAAAGCTCCCCTCAATTTTCTACCACAGAGCTCCCTGAAGAAGATACTTTGGCCTTTTTGAGCTGCTTATCACCTTCCTTTCATGCCACTGGACTCTCTCTATTCCTGCTCAGCTGGCCAGCGGATGAGAAAGCTGAGAAGGGTAGAATCTGAGCAGGAAATCCCTCAGCCCATGCTGACCAGACTCACCTAGACTGGGAGGCTCTCAGCCAGCACTGGAGAATAATTTCTTCAGCTTTCTCCCAGAGCCCTTGCTGTGAAGGATCTTCACAGCCTTCTTCTATAGCATGAGCTCTGAGGGAGAAGGTTTGCACAGGTCCCAAAGCAGACTAAGGCAAAGAGACCTGCTGCTTTGCTCTTAGAAGTGAGGGGATTATGATTTTGAGAGGTTCCTTCACTCAAAACGTTGTCAAATGAGAGTTCTGCTTTGAAGATTCATACTGCCAGGTTTGCCAAAAGCTTTTAACATTAGGCCAAAGGCTACAAGAAATTGGGGCAAAGGCTGAATGTGGAAAAAAGTCATAAGTTGCCCACTCCTGCTATAAAAAGTAGGGAAAAGCTGGATTTGTTTCACATCTCTCTCGGATTTCAAGAAAGCAGAACAAAAATATGTGTTACCTTCATATTTCCTAACTGATCTGATTGGCAAAATGCCCATGGTTGATGAAAGCATTTCATCATGTAAAACTGAACTAATTTATGGATGACACCTCACTAATATATGGTGACAGCAACTTTTACATGGCATTTGAAAGGAAGCATGAAAAGTCATGCGTGCACAGTGGGTCTATCAGCAGCATTAGATATAATTAAATAAGGTAATAGTGTATCTCTGAATACTTATTGGAGATAGAATAAGGGAAGGGCAATGCTATTTCTCAATCTGTGAGATTCCTAAAATGACTTATTGAAATGGGATGGCACAACAAATGGAAAATAGATGGTCTAGGGATCTAATTATGTTCTTAACCTGCCTTCCTTGGATTTATAAAGAGGAACATAATAAAACTTGAGAGAGAGATTTCATTTATTTTTCTGAGAATGCAAAACGGGGAAAAAATGGCCACAATGTACTATGTGGAACATCAAAGGAGATAAAAAAATATGTAGAGTAAAAGGTGAATAGGGAGGGGGAAGAGCCATGCCATCCTGCTGTAACAAAAATTGCTAAGAGTCAGAAGACTAATGGATTTATTGTGGCAGAAGGTTTTCTTGGCTGTAGTCCACCTTGTCAGATGGAGATGGAAAAAAGGTTTCAAGAAAGGTACTTTGGAGAATGGCCAGATTAAAAGTAGCAGCAAAATACCATTCCCTTCACTGCTTGGTCCCTTAACTGAGGACCATCCTTGAATAGAAAGAGCTACAGACCAGTTCTACCCTTACAGAAAAGATGTATCTTGGGCAAAGGCTAAGCAAAGGTTTCCATGGACCAGCTCAGAGGAATCTGATCCTTGGTCCATGAAAGCCTACAGTGTTGATGATGACAGACACCTTTTCTTCCTCTCACAACAATACTAATATTAACATTAATAATAAATCCTCAAAGAAACGCAAAGGAGTTGTAAAGCTTGTGAAGAATTGAGAATGAAAATAGCTGCTTACAAGAGAAAAACACCTGCCCCAAACTGGCGGTCAAGTTTTTGGCACAGTACTGTATTATTAAAAGCCTACCCTTCAACCTGTAAAGGCACCATAAATCCTATCAATAATAAAGGGAGTGGAACATTCTGTCCTGGCAGATCACAGGGGTTGTAAGTGTTTCCATGATCTATCATAAGAAGGAATATTCTGTGTGTAATTTATAACTAAACAGAATTTAATGGCTGCCTAGAAGGCAGGTTTTGGCAATTCCACAATGAAAAGCTTTGAGTGGGAGTCAAAGAGGGATTGAGGAAGGTACGATGAAGACTAGATCGAGACCTAGTTTCAAAGTGGACCCAATACAGAAGATGCTGGATGTGAATGGGCTTACTCAACATGCTTGATAAGGCCAGCTAAGGACCCAGGAACCCCCTTCACATTGTATGCTAAACCTGGTTACTTTTAACTTTTGTTTTTGGTATCTTAGGATATTGTACGAAACCTGCCTTTGGAGTTTTTATCTTGTGTAAAAATGGGTTAATTCAATGACCAAGTTAAGGATGCCTTATGAGTCCAGTCACTGAAACCCTTTGTGGGAGCTGTACTCCCCCACATTGAAATTAACCTAGTTTCTCTATAGAGAGGCTTTCATATCCAAGGCATCTCCTGTATCTCTAAGCTATATTCTCTCCTGCAGGTGAAGATTTTGGGTTTGGTTGTTTGTTGTTTTTGTTTTTTGCAGGGAGAAGTTCTCCACATAAAATAAATTAGTAACAAAGAAATTAAGGTCTTTGGTGCATAGAAATAATTTAGAGCAGGGAGATGACCAGAAATAAATAAATCTGTTTTCCTGACAGCTAGATTTCTAAAGACATAAACTAATTTTAATCAGAGGCAGCACTCAAATATACCAGCTTTCCTCAGTCTGGGCACCCTTTAGAAATGTGGACTTCAACTCCCAGAATTTTCAGCCATGGAGATGTTAGCTGGGGCTTTCTGGAAGCTGAAATCCACATTTCTGGTAGGTTTCCCTGTTGGAGAAGGCTAAATTATGCAACCTCTATACTGAAGGTTTATTGCAGAAATGCTCCAGACATATGTGGCTCCCTGAAGCCTTAAATAAAACCCACAGAGCTCCTCCAGAAGTTGCTGTCAAATCATTACAAAGGGGGACTCAATTAAATAGGTGGAGTATAATTTTAAACCCTAACAGTTTTAAATCCAGGCTTAAAATTAAATTAAACTTGTCATGCCTACTTTCACTTTGTTGACCTGATTCTTGCTCATTTTTTAAGTATAACCACAGCATATCATTTAAAGGTCAAGTATGACCCTTAAGTCAAAGATTCTGGCCCTTCTGATTTTCCATGTGATCTGTCCTTTAAGATAAAACTCAGAATGACCAACTAAGCCTAAAGAAGATAAACAGTGGCTTCAATAATGCACCTGAGAGGCAAAGAAGCATTTGTTATATGAATCATCCTGCCCCAAAGGTTACATTGTGACAGCTTTGATGTGTCAAAATGGCTGGGCAAATCAGTGTTTATTAAACATAAACTTTGAAAACTAAACTAAACCTGGACATCTTAAAAGAATGTTGAAGCTGACACCTTCATGGCTCAGGGAGGAAGATGTAATGATACTCCACTGTCCTCAGAAAAGATTTAAATATCACTGCACTGAAACTTCAGATCCACATACGAATATATATATATATATATAACTTCTAGCAATTTGTAGCCAGCGCCTTTCATTTACACTGAAAAATGGAAGCTAATAAGTTGCAGTCAAATTTTCCTTTATAGAGGTGTCATCACTGGGCAAGAGAGATTTACAGGGGAATCAATGCATCTGTCTTCACAAGAAGATACAATTTATTTGCAAAGATGAGCCACGTCATCTTCTCAATATGCTTCTGCACTGTATGTATGTTATGTTAAAATATGAAGTGGATTTTTTTTTTTAGATTTTTTATCCCGCCTTTCTTATTTTGATAAATAATTCAAGGCAGTGAACATGCCTAATACTCCTTCCTCCTCCTATTTTCCCCACAACAACAACCCTGTGAGGTACGTTGGGCTGAGACAGAGTGACTGGCCCAAAGTCACCCAGCCGGCTTCCATGCCTAAGGCAGGACTAGAACTCACAGTCTCCTGCTTTCTAGCCTGGTGCCTTCACCACTAGACCAAACTGGTTTTAGTCAACTTCCTATTGTAACAGACTAGGACAGCTGAAGGAACAAGCAGTGTAAATTGAATCTACTCTTGAGATAATCTTGGATTAGTTTCTCAGACATCCAAAATTAATTCAAGCTCTAATCAGGTTAATGACCTTATATGACCATTTCAAAATCTAGCAACACAATGAATCTGGGAAAAAGAGGAGGTGAAGCTAGCATGCATTACCCCATGTTCCTTAAATACACTTAAATGCCATATTTGGACCAAATGCCTGAAGAAAGTTTAAGAAGTGGAACAAGGTATTGTTAAATATTGAGTGGAATAAGAAGAAATCTTTCTTCATAAACAGACGTGAGATCAGTTTTCCCTTGTTTATTACCACTTTACAAAGCAGTTTACTCTGACGGATAACATACAGAAGATGAGAATAGTAAAGGATGGCTACTGAAATGGGAATTAAAACTAGTGCCATCTGATGCTTCTCTTTGGATGAGAACAGAGGTGAGAGAGACATGACTAAAATACATATCACAACATTTACAATATTTAGAACTTGGACAAGTTACTACGAGAAGCTAAATATTTAGCCTTCAGGGTCTCTTCTCAGTTGTAATAAATTTGGCAACTGAATGGATAGATTTAAGCTATGAGGGAAACATAGCTGTTACAGATGTAGAAATCTGACTGGGATTGTGGGAATGATCCCCAGGAGACAGCTTGGAAGTAATGTTTGGACTCCAAACAATGAAAATTGGACAATTTAGGAGTTTACCTTTGGGAATATTTGGGCATAGGGGAAGAAATTAAGCATATACTGCAGCTTTCAGAATATACCAGTTCACAATGTATGTTAAGTAAAGGAGGATGACACAAAAATTGTTGCTGGAATAAAATCTACGAGTCTTAATTGGAGAAAGAGCTTCACAGAATATTTTTGATTTTTTAATTTGCATTGCATTGAAAGAAGTCAAATAAAATGTCATTGGAGTAGCAAACCTTAGAAATGAAAATATACCAAATAGAATAGATCTGGATGTTGGAAAAAGGATGACATAAATGGTAAATTATGTTGCTGCTCTTGAAGTTATCCTAAAGCGCTAATTTACTGAACTCAAGTTTTATACATGGTCAAACAGAAAACTGAAATTAGTCTTCATTTAGATGCTTTAATAATCATGCCATTTAATAGATGACCAAAATACAGATGAGATAGATGAACTGAAATCTACATGGATCAATCTGCCAAGAACAGCTATAATCCTTGTCACAAGGGAATGATTGCTTAAAACAACAAACGGACTCCAAAGGATCTACTAGCAGATGGTGCACAGAAAAATATATAAATAAATAATAAAGTAGACAAAGAGGAGGAGGAGGAGGAGGAAGAATAATAAAGATACATATGTTAGAGATTAGTGAAGTATTTTTCTTGCTGATCGTAATATCATTCAGGAGGTTCATTTTGTGAAATGGACTCAGGTCACAAAAAAGAAACACACAGTGAACATATAAAATACATTGTTCTCAAAAGTGGTGAAGGCAACATATGTTTTAGATATTATATAAATTTTATGTATGACTTTATGGGAGGATTAAGACAAACCCGTGCTGGAGGATGACAGCTCTATTTATAGCTATTAATTGTGACTGAATCTCCATGTTTAGAAGCAAAACATTAATGAAGAATCCCACAGTACGGTGAAGATCAAGTGTTACTGTGACATAAGCTATCATGAACTAAATTTCATGATTTATGTCACACAAAGTCTTTCAAGTACTACGAAGTGTCAGTCCCCTCCACCCCCACTGTTGCTCTAGCTAACTAACATAGATTACTCCCTGGAGGATGCCAACGTATGAGGTAGGAGATCTCTGAATATTCAACATAAAAAGCCAGGGCAAGCTACTATATATAAACAGGGAGCAAACTCCACCCTCACTAGCACTGGTGATGTTACCCAGTCAGGTAATGAAATGTCTGCAAACAACCAAGCTCAGAGAGCATCAAGGACTCCACAGTACAACCCTGAGCTACATATATTCTCTTCTATTGGCATACCAAATTGTTGGACAATGAGTACAGAAGCTATTAAGTAGGGCTCAGCTGCTAGAAGGACAGCCTGTAATTGCCCTGGAGGATGCATTTTTGCAAAAGAAATTCAGGTTTCAAAGTATAAATGGAGTTCAGGACAAAATCTCTCCAAGGGATTGCATTTAGAAGAATGTGGTTAGGGCTTAAGCCCAGAGCTATAAAATCATCATCTAGCTCAAGCCTCTGGCAATTCATGAATGAGATCAACCAACAAGTAAATAAGCAGGAATAAGAGTATAAAATGCAAGGCCCAAATTCTATCTCCTAAACTGAAAGGTAATGTCTGTTTTGAATAGAGTTTGACTTCTGGTGCCTTAATAGAAATGTCCATGTAGCTTTCCTAGTTGTTATAAAAAATAATTTGCCATCGCTTCTTCTCGGATTTTTTTTTTTTTTTTACTTCTCGTCTACCCTGCAGATATGGATTTCCTTGTGGCCTTCCACAACTGGAAAGTTGAGCTTGTAGGTTATTTTTTTTTTGCTCACACTAGAAGTTACCTATATGAATATATGCATCAACAGATATTTCTGCAGAACAAAGAGGAGCCTTGATGTTAGAAAAAGATTCTTACAACAAGATATAAATGTATAACTGCTGGCAGGGTACAAAAATATTGGTAGGGCTGAGAAACAGCAGCAACTGACTTTGGCTAATCTTGGAAGTTAAAGCATATTGAGTCCAGTTAGAACTTGCTGGAAGGCCACAAGGAAATCCTTATCTGTAGGGTACAGTTTGACTCCTGGTGACTTCACGGATAGTTCATGCAGTTTTTTTGGCAACAATAAAGGACTGCTCACCAGTGCCTTTTTCCAGGATGTTTTTCAACTTTCCACTCTATTTCTCAACTCCTGGTATTCCCTGGAGGTCTACTATCCAACTAACTGGGTCCAACCATGCTTAGTTTCTGAATCCAGACAAGGTAAGACAGATGCTACCACATGCAAGAAATAGTAAGACAGAAAATAATGGACTGTCTCTCCATTCCTCTTTCCCATATACCAAACATATGGGCATTAATTATTACATTGTTGACTAAGAATCACAACTTCAGATTTCACCAATCTTGAGCATGGCAAAAAGGAGAACTTGAGGGAAAAGTTACGAATGGAGGAAGTTCCATTCGTAAAGGCTGGAGCCATTTGAATAAAGGAGCCAGATCAACCCCAGCCAGGGGTAGAATGCATTTATTGCTCTTTTTTTTCTATATATGAAAATATTAGTCACCCTTTTCTAGGGGAACTGGTAGGCTGGAGTCATCTAACATATTCAACTTGAATTAACTTATTTTTTCTTTGGAATACAGGGACCCTATTTTCCAGAGTTCTCACTTGAAGCACAAGTGATCATGCTCAAATTTTGGACACATTATATAAAGATCTAGCTGGGTGAGGTAGAAGGAAAGAGAAGAGGACAACTAGAAGCAAGGTGGATGGACTAGATTGCAGCACTGGGAGACCTGAAGGGCCAGATCATCAATCAATCAATAAATCTAAGCAAATGTGATGAGTACACATAATATGCTAAACTATGCACACAAAAAGATGAAAACCAATCAAGCATGTTGTGCAACATTAGCATGTTGTGCAAACATAGTCATTAGTGGTTTTTAACTACTCTGGGTGAAATGTACTATGTGTATTCAGCAACGGGGTCCTGAACTCAAGGACACTGTCAAAAGAAAGGCCAAATGTTTTGATAGTAATAGCAGCACTGGTCCCCAGAAATGGAGATCCTGCAGGGACTACCAACATGGCAAACATACAGTAGTTCTGTACAAAGATCAGAGAAAGTCATATTATGCCCTTTCTTCCTTCTGTCTCCCTAAAAGCACATACACACACATCAGACACCACTGCTTGATTAGTAAATTATACATGGACCTCATGCATCCTGAGGACATCTCAGTTTCTGTGTGCCATCAGCACCAACCTGGGCAGCTTGTGGAAGGCCTACCTGTCACGAGAAAGCTGCACCGGCCAGCCCCTGCCTCATTGATGATATTGCAACTGTAATTCCCATAACTGTCCCTTGAGAGGCTCCTGATTGTATACTCTGTGGAGTCCTGAGCATCAAACCTTCCGGTCCGAAGAAGCTTGCTGCCCAATCGCCATTCAAAAGTCAAAACCCGAGTTGGGTAAGCCCTCAGCACCCGGCAGCTCATGGTGACGCTTCGGCCTTGGCCTTGTCGAATCTCAAGGAATGTTGGCTCAACAGCAGGTGGGTCTGCAAGAGAAAAGAATGAGAGGGTGTGAAAAAGAAGGGACACAGCAAACAACCACGTCCTTCCCACCCTTGATTCCCTCACATCTGGCTACTTTTGTCCTGAAATCTTGAGAAAATAAACTCCCAGATTAATCAGTTTACCTATCATTTTGCCTCAAAAGGTTAGTTATTGGAGCTGCTTTTGAAAACCATTCAGAAGTTATAGTTGGCCCACATGGAAGAGCAGGCTGCTTGAACAAAATTGCAGGCACCTGTGCTGCCTTCTTTCCCTCCCATTTGAGCCTTTTCCCCAGGATCAGCATGGCAGAGCTACCAATAAAGGTGCAACCTTGAGACAGGTGTGGGAGGAGAATGGAGGAGATGTGTGTTTTGGAGCTCTGCAGCCACCAGCAAACTGAGGACAGCAGCCAAAGGAAAGAAAGTGTTTTTTCTTTAGAAGGAGTGGACAGTCCAAAAGAGAGGAAAAAGAGTATAGAGACCCAGCAAGGCAAAGCACAATGAGGAAAAAAGTTGCAAGAGCTGTATGTGCTGCCCAAAAGAATGTGAAAAAGAAGAAGAAATCTCAGAGACAGGGAACTTGAGATAGAACAGGCTTAAGAAAGATACATTGATGCATATTAGTAATAGTATAGAGCACTGTATATTGAATAGTAATAGTATAGAGTATAAACATTATCATAGTAATAGTAACTGAACAGTAATAGTAATTGTCATAGTAATAGTATAGAGATAGCAATAGAACAGAATATAGGAATAATTCACATATCACTTTTATACATTTGTCTTTACAAAATAAAACATCTCTCCAACCCTTATAGGGAGATATAAAGAAATGACCTGTCCAGGATCCAGTGCTTTTGTGTCTCTCTTGAGTCTGGGTCAATCTAATCAGGTACAGTTCTTTTTAAAAAAGAACCCATGACAGTCCAAAAGGTGACAACTAAGATTTTGATTGGCTGAAGTTGACTTTGGCTGATCTAAAAAAGTTTGGGATCTTATTCAGAATGAGATGGGAGACTACCAATCAATAAATTAGCCTGGGAAGTAAAAATAGTCTAGAAGACATAAACTCCTTCTGTATTGTTAATATAGCAACAATCTCTAAGATGCGTCTATAAAATGAATATCTGAGGGACCAACTACCTCCAGTTGGCTCTGCCCACCCAGTATGTTCTGGCAGAGTGGACGTGCTCCAGACTCCCTCTATTACATGCTAAACATTTAACACTGTAATTTTGTGGGACTGATGCCTTCTCTGTCAGGGACCCTGCCCTCTGGAACAGCATCTCCCCAGAGATACATAGGTTCCCACTTTCCTGGAGGTACAGAAAGCCCTTAAGACGTGGCTTTGGTCCCAGGTCTGATGCTAATGTGTTTGTGAAGCACCTGTTGCGGTTTCTTGTTCTTGTCATGGTTGTTTTAGTATAGTATATCTGTGTTGGGGTTTTATCTTTCTTTCTTTCTTTCTTTCTTTCTTTCTTTCTTTCTTTCTTTCTTTCTTTCTTTCTTTCTTTCTTTCTTTCTTTCTTTCTTTCTTTCTTTCTCTTTATGGATTTTTTTAAGCCATCAGAGTCTACTGGAGTGGGGGGGGGGGTCACAACAAATTTAAATAAATAAATAAATAAATCAGTAGTAGTACTCAACTTAAAGGAGATTTTACTGAAAGGAAGACAACATGCAAAAACATTGTTATCAATTCATTTCCAGGTTTAATTCAAGATGCTGAATTTGACCTTTAACACGCAAACTGGCCTGTTGCCATATGAAGCTGTCCAGTACGGCTGGTATTCACAGGGAAAGCTAGAAGAACTATTACCATTGCACTCTGCATTATGATGTGAAGGCAACAGCCAGCAGTTCCAAAAGGATCAAGGAGGTGGGGAAGGCATGGATTTGACCTTGAACTAACTGGCCATGCTTGAATTTATACCAGATTTCAAGATAGTACCTTTAAGTGGGCAACTGGGAGAGAACCAACTCTAAGCCAAAAGAGAAATGGGGAATCTGATCACAGAAGCAGGAAGGGAAGCTCTCTCACCCAATCCCGTGTCCCAAGATGGAACTGCCTCTACCCTTGCCTCTTACCCAATGAACGCACCAGACCACACCAATCACGGCATGCAGTAACTGGATTTTAATGTTATTTATGGGTTTGTATTTTTCTTTGTTAGCACATCCTAGAGATGGAAAGATGGGATGGACATAAAAATAGATAAATAACACAGCTCAATGGAGTTTTGTTTTGTTTTTCCCCCAGCAGCAACGAGGCCCAGAGAGCACCCACTTGAAAAAATGAGCTGCATTACTATTTCCAAGGAAAGTGAAACTTCCAAACAGCCCCCCACCCCTTTGAGTAACAATTATTAGCCACTCTGTGTTGCTGGCCCTCCTCTCTTGGGAGTCAGCCTGCCATCTCTTGATGGCAAACCTGCCCTCCTGTGCCATTTTTACTTGCTTTCAAGCTGTTAATGGGCCAGAATTTCTGCACCTGCAGTGAAGCAAAGACCTTTGCGGTTATGTTTCAAAGATCCAGCTTGAATGGCAGGGAAGAGATTTGACGATTTCCACTCTGCCAAGAGTTGCAGGTCATTTGGATTTCTCAGGAGGAGGCTGATTAAAGTTCCCCCTCTCTTTTTTTCTTACTTTTCCTCATCTAAAAGAAAAGAAACTCTAAGTAATTCCCTAGGCAGATTTCTTTCCCTCTCTCTATGAAAAGTTGAGATTCAGTACAGGTGCAGTAAAAAGGATAGTGCATATCTGGGCAAGGTTTTTTGTTTTTTGTTTAAATGAATTAGTTCAGGGCAGGAAAAAAGACATCTTCAATTTTTATTATCAGTTCTCATTCCATTTGATGAAAGCTTTTTTTTCAGAGAGGAGCACCTTGGAGAAACTGCCCTGGAGATAGATAGATAGATAGATAGATAGATAGATAGATAGATAGATAGATAGATAGATAGATAGATAGATATTTGACTTATTCCTGCCCATCTCCCCCCAATGGGGGACTCTGGGTGGTTTACATCAAATTAAAACAAATAAATACATAATTAAAATTTATAAAAAAGAAAAACACATTTACATAAAATGGAAGGAAGAGAAAAAATCCAAGAGGCTGACGGAAACAACACCGGGCCTCTAGGGGGCTAGCCAACCCCATTTCTGATGATCTCCCTCCCCGCCCCAGGCCAGATGGCAGAGCCAGGTCTTCAAATCTCTCCGAAAGGCCAGGAGTGAGGGGGCCTGTCTCACCTCCGGGGGCAAGATGTTTCAAAGGGCGGGGGCTACAGCAGAGAAGGCCCGCCTTCTGGACCCCGCTAGTCGGAGTTCTTTTGCCAAGGGGGTCTGGAGCATGCCCTCTCTGTGAGATCGGGTGGGACGGGTTGAAATTGTGGGAGCGAGGCAGTCCCTCAGGTAGCCTGGGCCCATGACATGTAGGGCTTTAAAGGTGATAACCAACACCTTGAATTGGACCCGGAAGCAAACCGGTACCCAGTGCAGCTCACGGAGCAAAGGTGTTATATGGGTCCTTCTTCAGGCCCCAAAAATTGCTTGTGTGGCTGCATTCTGGACCAGCTGAAGCTTCCGGATACTCTTCAAGGGTAGCCCCATGTAGAGCACATTACAGTAGTCTATATAATGTTGTGTACTTTTTAAATTACAAATTGGCCAAGAGGTGTGTGAGAATCAGGGTCGGATTAAGAACAACTGATGCCCTAAGCGTAATCCAACAATGGTGCCCCTCAGCCCTTCCCTTGCTCAATTGACAAGACATTAAGATTTAATAAGTGCTGAAGATGAAATAAGAGATTAAAAATTCAGTTTTCTTCCAGGCCATCCCCCAGGTCAGACCCCACAACTATATTAACTATAAACTTTAAAACATGTTTAACATGAAATAGAGGTAAGCAATGTAAGAAAATCATTTACTTATAATTAGGGCAAGAGGAAAAAAAGCAATTTTTCAACATTTTTAATGCATTTTTTAAATGAAAGTGTTATAAGGGAAAAATGCAAATACAAACATTTATTGAGGACTAAAGCCAAGTGTGGCAGTGAAAGGGTTAATGGGTTGATAGAGGAAAAAACTCTGTCATGCCCCCCCCCCCTTTCCCTTGGTGCCCTAAGCACATGCTTACTTTGCTTAATCCAGGGTTAGAGAGAATGCCCTATGTTTTGTTCTATAATCCTGTTCCTCTGTAACTTCCCTGGCTTCCCCCACTTCAGCTGAAAACCCAAGAAAAGATATTCCTTTTTCACACTGAGACATACAGGCAGCCAGTAGGCTGGAGAATGATGGAAATATGGCTAATAGAAAAGAACAATGTCCGCTGCCACAGCTTCTCCCATCTCCAACAACAAAGTCAGCTCAAAAAGGCTAACGAGAGATTTGAAAGAAATCCTCCAGCACCCTGAGAAAAAGAGAAGCAAATTTGCAGGAGAGAAAAAAAGGTCTGAGAAATTGCTAGACTGATTTTCAGCACAGTAATAATGTAATGTTCCCTTGGCCTTTCTCTCTCTCTCTTTTTTGCCACTGGTGGCATCATTTCCTACAAAGCTTCGGCCAACGATTTCATAGCCTTTCGTATACATCTGACTGCTGATTTTTCTAACACCGTATTGCAAATGAGTAATAATATCAATCATTTATTTTTTATTTACCAGTGTGTCTTCTTCTCTTTCTTTTGAGTGATTATGTGCCATCAAGTCATTTTTGACTCCTAAGTGACCACATAGATAGATTTTCTCCATGACGATATATAACTAACCTGGTCTTTCAGGTCTTCCAACAGGGCACTCATTGCCACTGTAACTGAGTCCTTCCACCTTGCTGCTGGTCATCCTCTTCTTTTCTTTCCTTCCACCTTTCCCAGCATTACAGCCTTTTCCAGAGAGCTACATCTTTACATGATGTGTCTGAAGTAGGATAATTTGAGCCTGGTCATTTGTCCCTCAAGTGAGAACTCTGGATTGATTTGTTCAATGATTCATCAGTTTGTTTGTTTGTTTGGCTGTCCACAGTATTCTCAGGAGTTTTCTCCAACACCAAAGTTTAAAGGTGTCAATACTTTTCCTATCCTGCTTCTTTAAAGTTCAACTTTCACTTCCATAGACTGTCACAGGGAATACCATGGCTTGCATTATTCTGAGGTCCAAATCTCAAATAAATAAAGTGATTGGGCCCGGCACTTCTAACTTGGATCCTCCCCCTTGAAACTCTTGCTTGCATCTCCATATAATCTTCCATATCTACATCCACAAAGGTGGTCCCTCATAAGATGGACTTTAAGCCATTAGAATGCATGATGTTACTGCACCATAATGGCCAACAAATTTCTACCTTGTATTCACTCACAAGCTTTTTTGGATCAGTGGCTCAACCTTTTGTACTCACACAGTCCCATACCACACCAAGATCTTTGTAGCTAATTTAGAACAACAATTACCCAATGTCTCAAAAATATAATCTCCATCAGAGATGAAATCTTGGACTAACAAATAGGATGTCCTGACAAACATCCATCAGGATTCTACTATCTTCCATTTACCGTCAGCCTGACCCAACCTAGATGGACAATATGTAATAATCTTGATGCTTCTGAACTGAAACTCTAATCAACCCTCACTTGGACACTCTTCCAACATCCAGAGCACTCCAGATTGGTTTTCAGCAGTATGTACAATAGTTTCATTCACTGTACCCTATTCTGTAATTATATAATGGATCTATAAATACTACCTTCTGCTATATCCTGTATAAATTAATTATTACACCCATGTACATGCTTCTTGTATTAATACACCACAAAAATCTTCTCTTTCTGTTCAGGGCTTATGATACATACTTACTACCCAGAAACGGGGGACGCGGTGGCGCAGCGGCTTAATGACGCTGAAAGTTGCTGGCCAGAAATGGCTGACGCTTCAGCGGTTCGAGTCCAGCCTTCGTGTTAAACAGGGTGAGCTCCTGTTTCCTCCCCAGTTCCTGTCAACCCAACAGGTTGAAAACTCACGTGAGTAGATAAATGGGGACTCTCACTCTGGTGGGAGGAAAAATGCTGGCGGCGCCTTGGAAAAAAGGAGTCGGGAGCAGTTGCCAGTAAAACGTGAAAACGCACTCGCCCGAAAAAAGGGCGCGAAGCAACGGAAACCCTGCCTCCTGCGCACGCCAGCTGGGCTCTGCTCTAGGAAGGAGGCTCTGGCAAACCACTTCCGAAACACTTGCCTTGAAAACTGCAAGGACTCGTCCAAGCAGTCACTGCAGAGTCAGTAATGACTGAGCGCAGATTAAAACAAAAAACAAAAAAAAGCCAGAAACACAGACTTAAAGGAAATAATCAGAAATGTCTCAAATTGAAAAAGTAAAAGAAAATAAATCATTGTGGTTTATGTGATTCTCAGGAACAATCTACCAGAAGACAGATGAAGACGTGAAAAGAAGAGCAAGTCATTTGTTTTTATCTACAGTTTACAGCCAAAAGCACTCAGATGTATCATTGGTCATCTAGAGTCTAATCCGGATGATGAAATCATCTTTTCACAAGTTTCTGGTGGTAGGAGGGTATATACTTACCAGCAGCTACCCAGCCTAAAATACAATATATAGAGAAGTCCTTGGTGCTCTCTGAGCTTGGCTGTTTCATTGAATATGTTTCATTACCTAACTAGGTAACATCATCAGGGTGAGGAGTTTGGGGTTTGCTCTCTGTTTATAGCCAGTAGCTTGCCCTGCCAGTGTTGGTGGGGGTGTGGTTTTCTCCTTAGTAGGTCCTTCATTAGGGTATTGTTTTATGCTTGTTTGTCTGGTGTTAATCCCTGCTTATCTGGGTGCTGGTTGCTGGAGGGGATGTGTTCTAGTCTTTTTGTTTTGTTTCCTTCTTGGCTTTTTGTTGTCTCTTTTGAATGGTGTATAAATGTGGTTTATTTCTATATGTCTACTGATGGCTGATTTGTCTGAATGTCAAGCTTCCAGGTACTCCCTAGCATTTTTGGGAAGCCCCAAAGCTAAATCCAAAGACCAAGCCAAATCCAAAAATGCTAGGGAATGCCTGGAAGCTTGGCATTCAAACAAATCAGCCATCAGTAGACACATAGAGATAAATCACATTTATACAACATTCAAAAGAGCTAGGAGTTTTTAACTGGGGGAGTGGGGAAATCCATCACTAAAGGTGATACTGAATCCCCAAGGTTCACTGTCAAAGAAAAGCATAAGAGAGGTGGTGCTTCCACTGACTCTGAAGGAGGCAGTGGTCCTGCTTCTCCTCAAGAAACCATCATTGGATCCAGTGGAGTTGGACAGTTTTCAATCAGTCTCCAAACTTCGTTTTTTAGGAAATATTGTTGAAATGGTCAGGTGGCAACTTCAAAAGGTCATGGAGAAAATGAATTATCTGGATCCTTTTCAGTCTGTAGCACTAAGATGGCATTGGTCACAATTTTTGATAACCTCTGGGGGCTTGGGATGGAGTATGTCCTCTTAGGCCTCCTTGATCTCTCAATGGTCTTTGATTACATTGACCATGATATCCTTCTGGACTGACTCAAGGGATTGGGAATGGGAGTTGTAGCTACAGTTGTTGGTGGGGGGAAACGTGGTCCAATCATAGGCTCCTGCTTTATGTTGTGCCTCAGGGCTCCACAATGTCTTCGCTTTTGTTTAACATCTACATGAAGCCACTGGGTGAAGTCTTCTGTCAGCATGGGACTGAGTACCATCAGTATGCAGATGATACTCAGTTGTACATCTCTGCCACTCTGTACTTCTCCACCTTTAGCCAAACAAGCAATGCTGTCTCAATACTTTCTTGGTGTCTTGAGGCTATGGGGGTCTGGATGGGGAAGAACAGGCTTTGACATAAACTAGCAAGACTTGTGGCTATGAGTTTTGGGCCCCTTAGAATCCAGATCTGGATAATTTTCTTCTTTTGTTCTGAGTGGAGTTGCATTTCTTCAATCAGAGCCTGTGCACAATTTGAGGATCCACCTGGATTCACAGCTGTTGCTTGAGGAGCAAGTGGCAGCTATGACCAGGGGAGCCTTTGCACACTTTCATCTCATATACTAATTACACCTATTTTGGAATTGGGAGGCTATGCTCACAGACACTCACTCCTTAGTTACCTACTGGCTGGATTTTTGCAAGGTACTCTATATGTGGGTGACCTTGAAGATCATCCAGAACTTGCAGGTGGTCCAGAATACAAAGTAAGGGTATGTAATGGGCACACTTTGGTACATCTATGTAACAATACTGCTCCATGAGCTGCACTGGCTTCTGGGTACAATTCAAGATATTGGTTATTGCCTATAATAACCCAGTATTGCATAGGGCTAAGTTATCTATAGGACCATCTATCTATGGCTATTTTTACCTGGGTAGGTACGTTTCAGCTCCTCTCTCTGAGTTGGTGTTGTCTAATACATACATACATACATTTTATTGATTTTGACTGTTTTTGAGTTTTATTGGTTTATTCCATCCAGAGTCATAAACAATGAGTTGGGCAGCCTTACAAATTCCTTACATAAATACATCAAGATAAATAAATGCTTTTTAAGAGCCAATGAGAAATATATAGAAAAAGCAGACAAACTACAAATATTGCTCCAAGCCTGATGTTTGGAGATATATCACAGATTACAGGACAAAGAATATGGGGCAGAAGCAAATATAGATACAGTGGAACCTCGAGTTATGAATTTAATCCATTCCGTGACTCTGGTTGCAACTCGAATTGGTCGCAACACGAGGCAAATTTTCCCATAAGGTTCAATGTAATTACCGTTAATCCGTTCCGGCGTCCGTAGACCACACGCAGCAGGGCGGAAAAATGGCTGCGGCCCATGTGTCAGGGGCGGAAAAATGGCCGCGGCCCATGTGTCAGGGGTGGAAAAATGGCCACGGACCACGCGGCAGGGGCGGAAAAATGGCCGCGGACCATGCGGCACGGGCGGAAAAATGGCCGCGGACCATGCGGCACGGGCGGAAAAATGGCCGCGGACCACGTGGCACGGGTGGATCCAGTTCGTAAGTCGAGGCGAGTTCGCAAGTCGAAGTAAATTTTTGGGGCCGGAGCTGGTCGTATCTCGAAAAATTCGTAAGTAGGGGCGTTTGTAACTAGAGGTACCACTGTATATATTAGGAAAAGCTAATTAAGCAAAGTCTCAGTGAGCAAAGACAAAGAAGGAAATTCACATGAAGCCCTTAAAGTAACAGCAAGTTTATAGCTGTGCAAAGCTTCAAAGGGATGCTTCACTTCAGTGAAGGTCTGAATGAAGCATTCCCTCAAAGCTGCTTCATGAACAACATGGTTTCTATGGGTGAAGTAAGCATGTTGCTTCACCTCCTGTTTTGGAGCCCCACTTAGCTTTTTCTCAGATAGTTTTCTCTAAAGAGAAGGCTGAGAGGATTCAGACTGCTTCCAAAGTAGGTACCTTTGACAAATACTGTTGTTCACACAGTTGTGAGCAAAAGGCAGTCACTCTGTAGCCTCCTCTGGACCACTGGAGGAAGCAAGGAGCACATCCTCCACAGAGCTTACCAAAGGGGTTGGCAAGGGATTTGGAGGCGAGAAGATGCATCTCTTCCAGACTTTTCACCAATAGCTTCATGTGCAGAAGTACACTCTGCAGGGAGTCCCAAGGCTGCCTAATCTAGAAGGACTTTGATAAGGATGGAGAAGAAGACTAAGTGAACCTTCTCCTCCAGCATTGTCCTGAAGCAGCTGAAGACCATCTGAGTTGCTTCACTGAGGTGAATTGGTTACCTCTCTATTTTGGAAAAATGAATCACATTGCCTCCAAGGTACAAATTGCTTCACTGAAGCAAATATACAGTACTGTGCAAAAGTTTTAGGCGGGTGTGAAAAACTGCTGTAAAGTAAGAATGCTTTCAAAAATATATATTGTAATTGTTTATGTTTATCAATTTACAAAATGCAAAGTGAGCAAACAGAAGAGAAATCCAAATCAAAATTTGGTGTGACCACCCTTTGCCTTCAAAACAGCATCAATTCTTCTAGGTACACTTGCATACAGTTTTTGAAGGAACTTGGCAGGTAGGTTGTTCCAACATCTTGGAGAACTAACCACAGATCTCCTGTGGATGTAGGCTGCCTCAAATCCTTCTGTCTCTTCAGGTAATCCCAGACAGACTTGATGATGTTGAGATTAGGGCTCTGTGGGGGCCAAACCATCACTTCCAGGACTCCTTCTTTGTGCTGAAGATAGTTCTTAATGACATTAGCTGTATGTTTGGGGTCATTGTCCTGCTGCAGAATAAATTTGGGGCCAATCATACGCCTCCCTGATGGTATGGCATGATGGATAAAGATCTGCCTGTATTTCTCAGCATTGAGGACATCATTGATCCTGACCAAATCTCCAGCTCCATTTGCAGAAATGCAGCCCCAAACTTGCAAGGAACCTCCACCATGCTTCACCGTTGCCTGCAGACACTGATTATTGTACTGCTCTCCAGCCCTTTGGCGAACAAACTGCCTCCTGCTATAGCCAAATATTTCAGATTTTGACTCATTAGTCCAGAGCACCTGCTGCCATTTTTCTGCACCTCAGTTCCTATGTTTTCATGAATAGTTGAGTCAGCCTGGTTTCCATGTCAGAGGTATGGCTTTTTGGCCACAATTCTTCCACAAAGATCACTTCTGGCCAGACTTCTCTAGACAGTAGATGGGTGTACCTGGGTCCCACTGGTTTCCGCCACTGCTGATGGCACTGCTAAACATCTTCCAATGTTAAAGGGAAGTAAGCATGATGTGTCTTCCATCTGCTGCATTAAGTTTCCTTGGCAGACCACTGCATCTACAGTCCTCAACGTTGCCCGTTTCTTTGTGCTTCTTCAAAAGAGCTTGAACAGCACATCTTGAAACCCCAGTCTGCTTTGAAATGTTTGCCTGGGAGAGACCTTGCTGATGCAGTAGAACTACCTTGAGTCTTGTTGCTGTGCTGTCTTGCCATGGTGTATGACCTGTGACATGAAACTGTCTTCCACAACCTCACCTTAGTAGCAGAGTTTGGCTGTTCCTCACCCAGTTTTAAGCCTCCTACACAGCTGTTTCTGTTTCAGTTAATGACTGTGTTTCAACCTACATATGAAATTGATGATCATTAACACCTGCTTAGTATTATTGGTTAATCATGCACCTGACTCTAATCCTACAAGATCCCTGAGTTTGTGCAAGTGTACAAAGTGTGCAAGTGTAAGAATTGATGCTGTTTTGAAGCCAAAGGGTAGTCACACCAAATATTGATTTGATTTAGATTTCTCTTCTGTTTACTCACTTTGCATTTTGTAGATAATAAACATAAACAATTACCATATATATTTTTGAAAGCATTCTTACTTTACAGCATTTTTTCACACCTGCCTAAAACTTTTGCACAGTACTGAATGTCATTTTGCCCAGCCTAGTAAATACCATACTGGAAAATGTCTGGCTCAGCAAAAGTAATTTGCAGCTGCGCATTCAGTTTCAAGGACACCCCATCAAAACTAATCTGCATTATGCCTTGCCATCATAGAGGAGCAAACTATTAAAAATAGGTTTGCTTCATTCCATATCTGCTGCATTCTAGAAGGTAAAATAGATAATGTAAGCCAGATGGGGGCTCGTACCAGTGGAAGTGGCTTGTGGGGTAATTGATTTTACCCCCCCCCATCATCTTGAATGTTTTTAGTTTTTTATGTATAGGGTTTGTTCTATATAGCTTGACTTTTAATTAATTAATGTGGATATTTATTTTTTAACTGTTTCTGGGTTTTACTCTAATTGTGAGCCGCCCAGAGTCACCCGCTGGGGGAGATGGGTGGCATACAAATTAAATAAATAAATAAATCTAGTGACTTATTTTGGGAGATGAAAGTCAAGATAGGCCACACCCTCTGGATTGGAAAACAAAGCAAATGTTGTGAAGATCTCTCCTGGATGAAACCTGCACTCTCCTTATTTGAATCTTTCTTATACCTCTACAGGGACTTGGATTTGGGGCCATAATGGAAAATTAAGGGTCAGCCCATTCTTTGCTCTGTGCTCTCTCTGCTAGTTATAAATTGAGGGGGATGGTGTGGTGAGGTATGTCTCACAAAATATCATGTGCATAAGATCTCAAATTCTTGAGTTACAAAACCAGAAAAGACCTTTCTCTGCCTGAAATCCTAGTTAGACAATGCTGGCCTAATAAAACCAATCTTCATACTTAGGATAGGAATTTCCATATATTTACTCATGAGCTGTATCCATAGCAACTTGCAATCCATTTTTTGGAGCACACCTGCGTTTATGCATTGGGGGGTGGGGTCTATATCTTCCCTGTTTTAGCATCTTTTTGTCTCTCTTAATCATTTTGTCCTATCCTTCTTCTTAAGTAAAATTTGCTGTTCTCAGCCTGCTGGTGTTGATTCATATATTGAGCACCTCTTGCCTGTTATTCTCTTCTGAGTCATCTCCAGCCCCATTCCAGTTGCTCTCCAGATTTCCCTATCATCTCTACTTGGTTCCATTTAGTATCTCTCCTTCAGTTTTATCTTTGAACAATCCTAGCAGAGATTAGGCGGAAAGACGGTGGCTGGTCCAACAACCCCCAGTGATCTCAAGGCTGAATAAGAATTTGAATCTGCATCACCTTATTTATACTGCATTTTTCAGCCCAGGAATAGGTAAAGTTTAATGGAGGAAGCCTACACTTAACTTTTGAAAGAGTCCAAGGACTGCAGAGGGTTGATGGGGTTGCAATTTTTGTTTTTCTGAGTTCTGGAGAGTTCTTTTTTTATGTTCAAAGCTACATCATTCCCATTTTATTGGTATACTGCTTTTCCTCTGTAGATTATTATTCTGATTTTAGACCCCTAATGAATATGTAGGCGAGCCTGTGATGGGCATGAAAGCCAAACTAGTACTTTCTCCAGTTTATCATGCAGTGTGTAGTTCAGAAGATACACAGAAGACTTTTTTTTTAATGCAACCAAATGTGAACATTCTTTTTTAATGAAGGCCATTGGAGGAGAAGGAGGAGGAGGAGGAGGAGAGGGAGAAGGAGTGTCTGGACTACACTCACAAAGGAAACAGTTTCTGAACACTTCTTAGAGCAGCACTTAGAGGCTGAAGAAGGCTGATGTTTAATGGTATTATTGTTATTATTACTATTATTGTTGTAATTAGTAATTTTTAAGGAGGATGAAGGGCACTAGAAGTCATTTGTCATTGGAAAAATGTCTATCACTAAATAAATAATAATAAAAGAAATAAAAAATAAATAAATGGTGACCCTGTATTTCCCAAGATTCCCTTCCAAAGAAGAGATGAAACTTTTAAGAGCAATGAGAGACACACATAAATAGCAAATAATCTGCTACCAATATTGCTCCCAGCCTGATGGTTTGGGAGGTGATAGCACAGATTACAGCCACTGGTTTCCTGGCCACCAAACACCAAACATAGTAGCGGTACTTAGGAAGAGAAAAAAACAAATTGTTGTCCTTCTAGTCTCTTAGCCGCCCCCCTTCAAAAATATTACAGTGATTTTGGCTTCTCAGCTGCTCATTCCTGAGGCAACAGAGTAATTTAAGGCCTGCTTCAATCAGAGGTTACAAACATTGCTGTTGATATCAGAGCAATCTTAGCTAAGAATTGCATTGGACAGTTTCTCAGCAGCTCTACTGTTGGAGATCTTGCACTTTTGAAAGCCTCATTCCTGTGTGAAATCAACAGCTCCTTTATTTAAAACAATGCTGCAGAAAGTCTGTGCTCTGCCCCCCCCAAAAAACCCCACATTTGTATTCAACCTCTGTGATTCAGCTGTAAAATGGCAAGTGGGGCCCATACCTACCTCACAGGGAGATTTGCAAAGGAGGAAGACATAATGACCAGGTTCACACATTGTCCTAAGTTTAAGAGCCATCTGATTTTGGCTTAATGAAATGGGTGAAACAGGCCACTTTGGATTGTTCAACAAACCATAGCTAAAACAAGCAGCAAATGTGCTCATTCAATTAAGTAATCTATAATGTTCGTTGGCCCTAAGAGAAGTATTAAAAAAAAAAAATTACAGAGCCAGTTTGGAGCACTGATTAAGGTACCAGGCTAGAAACTGGGGGACCGTGACTTCTAGTCCTGCCTTAGGCACAAAGCCAACTGGGGGACCTTGGGTCAGTCATTCTCTATCAGCCTTAGGAAGGAGGCAATGGCAAACTGCTTCTGAAACCTTCCCAAGAAAACTGCAGGGCCTAGTCCATGCATTCGCCAGGAGTCAACACTGACATGAAGGACATCCCCCCCACACACACTATAGAAGGGATTAAAACCTTTCTTTTTTCATCTTCCAGTTTACATTCCCCCTCCCATAGGGCCTCAGAAAATAAAATGTGACAGGCTGGTCTCAGAAAGAGAGCTTAAGAAGTCCCTGCTACTCACAACAATTGTATATATAGGGCACGTCTAGGGCTAGTATAAATCTCAAAAACAATCACTGCTGGCTATTAAATGACTATTATCTTTTGCAAATGATGAGGTACAGAGAGAAAATGGTAGAGAAGTGTTCAAAAAGTCACGGAGCGTGCAATCCTTTATCTACTTCTAAGAATAAGCCACTTTGAAATGAGTAGACATGTTCAGGATTGTAATGATACAGAGGGACCTCAGGTTTAAAATTCACAGTCCCATTACCAAGGCGGTGGGCCCATCAAAAGAGCAGCATCAAACCGGCCAACCTAGAATCTGAGCATGTTGCAAGCTAACAAATGAACCACTTCCTTTATTTTTTCTTTAATCATCACCACCACCATCATTGAAATTATTGTTTTTTTATTATTATTCACATTGCACGTGAATATAGATGCTCATGAGGGCAATACAAACAAACTGCATTTTATTTCCATAGCTAGTGATGGTTCTATAATTTAAATGAATTTTAAAATATGAAACTGCACTTGCTCCATCACTGCAAAGCTTGGGATATTATGGTGGGGAGGGGGAGAGGATGATAATGTGTTTGTCACATTTCATCACATGAAGACCCTGTCTGTTCCTCCTTGTCCATTGTCTAAAATTAGTCAGCTCTAACATTGCATGATTCTACTGTTAGTAAATGTAGAAGCAAGATTCAGCTTAGGTCTTTCTGACTGTGAATACAGATTTGTTCTTGAAGGCTATACTAGTTGCAAGAAGGAATTTACATCTCTTAAAGCATAGTAGGTAGGGACAAGATAGTTTTCTATCTTGGGCTACATTTCCATTGGTTTGGTTTGCATGACAATAGTGGGGGTGACCAGAGCCAAAATCAGGTGGAGACATCCCAGTCTCTATGACATCCCCTTCTCTTTTCCCAACAGTCCAGTTTTACTTTCTCTCTCTCTTTCTGACCCTCCCATCTCTCTTTCTTCATCTCTCCCACAGCAGGGACAAATCACTCTCCTTCAGAGTCTGAACTGCTTGCTTGCCAGAGTTCTTGAAATTCAGCCAAGGGCTGCACAGGGCCTTGTGGCTAGAGGTTTCCCTCTCCCATAGATTAAGCAGGTTTTTTTTACTTATTCTCATGTCTAGCACAACCTAATACATGGGGCGCAGAAATCACTGGGGATGAGATTGAGTAGCATTTCAGTTGATTAAGATTTGAGAAAAAGATATTCAGTTGCCTATAATTATATTTTTCCCCCTTCCAGGGCCCAAAAAATCTTGCCAAGAAAACTGCAGGGGCTTGTCCAGGCATTTCCCAGGAAGACACACACACACACAAAGAGAAGTATCAAGCAGGTACAGATTTTCTATTTCAACAATAAAGTTTGTGGTATTAAATAACAGATAGTAACCTATGTGTGACAGTTGCATCTACCTTAATTGTAAGATAGGCCTTCCGTAATAAGGATAAATTTGCACTTATCAATGCCTACAAACCTTTGAACAGTCAATGATACTTAACCATGATAGCGTCCTACATGAGCATGGTCTGGGATTTGCAGAATTGCTTGCCATCACCATCAACTGTGGCCCTTAAATAACAATATGTGAAGAGATTCTGAAATGGGATTTGCAAGCATACTGTCTATTCATGCACTAAACATGGGGGTTGGTTGGGAGGACCAAAACTGTACCTCTGGCAGCTCTTACAGCCAATTGGAATCAGGCACGCATAGAACTTCTCAACTTAATTTTCAAAGACTAAATGCAGGAAATAATTTTCCAGAATGTGTTATCACGTTCTTCCCAATTCTTAGGCTAAATTGCTGTATAAGTCCCTGCAAGAACATAATTGCTTCAGACATTAAACAAACAAACAAACAACCTCTTTCTTTCTCAATTGTGTTCAATGCAAGCTAAGCACTCAGTCCACATTTAGCTTTTCTTGCTAAAGAAATAATCTGTGAAACTAAGCTGTGTTCAAGCAGCAGCTGCTGAAAGCACCGGGTAGGCATCTGGAACCACATGTAATTTCCACACCTTTTGGAAATGCTGACCCAGAAGTGTGAATCAACAGCACAAGCACACTGGGTGTAAGGATGCACACTGTCCCTAAATTTAAATGCGTGTAAGAGGATTTGTCTCATTTCTAACAAGTTCAAAAATTGTAGATGGGATAATCCCCCCCCCCCTTTAGAATATGAGAACAAAAGAATAGCCTGCTGGATCAGGCTAAGTCCATCTTAGTTTAGTATTTTGTTTTCCACAATGGCCAATCAGATGCCTCTTGGGTGTTTACTTCCAGGAAGGAAGGACAGACTGTAACTTTACTGGTCCTGATGAAGATTGCTGTGTACTGGCAAAATAAAGTCTTTTTTCCCTAGCAATGGTGAAAGCGCTTCTCTTGAACATATGCACATCACAACTTCGCTCTGCATGGTAATAAATCTCTCTCTAAGAATACAATGCACAGTCAGGAGCTTAGCTTGGAAGATTCAAGGATGAGTGTCAAATACATAAGATGCTTTTATTGCAGATGTGGGGGGGGGAGCTCTTATGAAGATAAGCTACTTCAGAATCTAGGAATCTAGCAATATTTAGATTTGAGCTCCAGGGTTTAAACCTTGTTTACTATCATAGAGTAATATTCTTCAGTCTTGGAAGTTGAAGCACTGCATAGCAATTTGATAATGGTCATTCCTTCTTCTATCATTCCATAAACTGCTTCATGCATTGTCTTTTGTTATTTAAACTCCTCACCCTGCTTTTTTTGAGAAGCTCATAAACACCACCCAACTTCCCCAGTCTTTCCATTCTTTTTGACCCAGTCATACTTCATAAAGTTGCTTTTGTGATTCGATCCTGATTCATTCATCACTTCCATGTACTTCTTTTGTAGTGGTTACACACTTTTGCATTCAATCCACTTTTATTTAGCACCCGTTCTTTCTTGTCCTTATCTCTTCCCGTTCGGCCAGATAACTCCTTAAGTAGCTCATTCCAACTGCACTCAACTTACTTTTATGTTTCTTCTGATATTCCCACATATCCATTTCTGGAAGTGAGCAGAAGCAATCTCCTATACACTGCCATCTTTACTTCCTTTGATGAACATTCCTTGCAACAAGCCACATATTACCCACTAACTTTCTACCAGTATTTGTCCTTCTTAATATTACTCCATTCATTTCCCCATCTTTAGTAAACATTCTACCAAGGTACACAAATTAATTTACTTGCTCTACTTTTCCACATTTAATAATTTGTGATTGTTCACTCCATTTTTCTGGCAAATTCAACTACTTTGATACATGTATTTTCAGACCCATATTCTTTGTTGCATCAGACACATAGGCTATACACCATAGCAAAACATTTAGGTTTTCACTCAACAGCCCAGCATTGTCTATATATAAAAGCATATGTAATTCATGTCCCCAACAAGCTCACCTTAAATGTCACCACAAGGATTTCTTGAACATTTATGCATAAATACGTTAAGCAGCCAAACAGAATATCATATATCCTTGCTACTGTTCAGTATTGTACCATTTGCTAAGCACTTCATTCATGTTCACACATGCATTACTTCCATCATATATATATATATCTCTTATAGCATTCAGCAATCAGCCACCAAAATATTCCATAATTCTAACCTACCGTATTTTTCCATCTATAAGATTGTTGTTGTTTAGTCGTTAAGTCGTGTCCGACTCTTCGTGACCCCATGAACCATATTGCGCCAGGCCTTCCTGTCCTTCACTGCCTCCCTGAGTTTGCTCAGTTTCAGGCTCATTGCTTCAGTGATGCTATCTAACCATCTCATCCTCTGCCGTCCTCTTCTCCTTTTTCCTTCAATCTTTCCCAGCATCAGGGTCTTATCCAAAGAGATCTCTCTTTGCAATCTATAAGATGCCCCCATGTATAAGATGACCCCCACTTTTCCAACCCAAAATTAAGAAATCAATATTTTAAAGATAGTGGAGAACACATTTTTATTTAGTAATTAGTTAACATTTACTGATACACTCGGTGGGAGTAAGTCCAAACCGTCTCTCTGCAGCTCTATTTGCATGCTCTTTTGCATAATTGATTACATTCAGTCATGAGTGAAACTGCCAATAGCGTGTCTCTGCAAACAGGGTTCCTCCAATTGGTTTGTTCAGCATCAGCTGACGTCAGTTACATAAGGCTCGTGATTGGAGGAAGTCTGTTTGCAGAGACAAAGTATGGGCAGTTTTGCAACTTCCGGTTCTCTCCTCGGCTTACTTCCTTGCATAAGACGCCCTTCAATTTTTAGTGTAACGATTTTAGAAAAAAGTATCGTCTTATAGACGGAAAAATACGGTATTTACTTTATCATACTTTCACTAAACTAGCAAACATACAATAAATATTTCTTTTCTCACATTTGTCCATGTCTCAATGGCCTCTGATGGGCAAAAAGATCATCTGAACACCCCTGCATGGCATAAAACTGCACTGGGCTTCCTAATTTTGCTCGTTGTCAACTCCTGTTCACTTCAATCAGAATTCTGTCAAATACATTTTCAGGCATACTTAACAAACAACCCCCCCTATAATCATATAGCATAGATTTTTCATGGCTGCTATTTATTGGCAAATTAACTTTTGGCTAGTATCATTTGAACGTTTACATTTCACTGCCTATGCTCCAGCTTCTTCATAGCAGAACTGAAACTAAATGTGGCAACTGATCCTTGCAAACTGACTGTGTGAACATCATTCCAAAGCTTAATTTTTTAATACTTCCTATTACTATTATTTTCACTGTGGCACCAGTTAACATAATTCTTTTCACTGAGTTCCAAGCAGTTCCACATTTTCTTTCCTTATGCTCACTTTTCACTTTCATTCTGTTGGGATCTTCTAATATTTTTCGTACAAGACTCATACTTCTTCCTGCATTCATTCTACTTTCACTTCTTTCTACTACCAATAAATGGTCTGTCCCACACTCAGAACCTCTCTTCACCTTGTCTCCTTCACTCATTTCCTCAATCTTTCATCATAAATAATCCAATCAATTATGCTTTTTTGTAATTTATGTTCCACATCTATGTATGTAGATTTATATTTAAACCACATATTCAAGGAAAACAGCTATTTTTTTAAGCAGATACCCACTAAACAATAACTATTCTGATTCATTATTGGGTCTTCTTCTGTACTCTCTCACTTCAGTCTCACCCATCCATCCACCTAACAGAATCATTTTTCCTCTGCTTCACATTCATTATGAATGTTGCACAGTTTTACCCCAAATTCATCTCATGTGGAAACTGGATATTGCGGTAAGCAAGCTTTTGGTCTAATTCAGCACGATCCTTCTGTTCTTATAGATATACATCTGCTAAAGAAAAGAGATTGACTGCATTTCTCAGACCCCAAAAGAAGAATATAGCTGTTTGTATATTAATGGATGGTGGGATGATTTGCTCTCAATAGAATATCTTTGCTGTAACTGGCTGTCCATGTTAATCCATCAGTATTGCAAAGAGACACCAACCATATGGGCTGCTATGATCCCATGGGAACTTCTCTGATTACAGCAGCCTCATGGACCCAGGTGATCTAGTGGCCAACTCCAATTTTGACATGTTACCTGATTGCATGGGAACCAACCATGAGGAAGAAGCTCTGTGGTGAAAGATACACCAGAAGGATAATGAGCTATGCCATCAGATTGGATCCAACATGCATATTTTATCTGGCTAAATAAATATTCCTTAGAGTATCATGCAGTGTTGTTCCTGCATCATCAAACTATTTGCAAACAGCAAGATCTAACTTCCTCTGAGTAAATTTGTACCTTTTATTTGCTGAAATAGCCACAAATCACAAAGGGACACGCATGTGTATCAGGGGAGGTGGTGTGTGTGAGAGAGAGAGAGAGAAAGAGAGAGAGAGAGATCTGCTCTCAAGGGGCTATGATTTGCCACAATGACAGACTTCTTTAAAGTTCCATGAAGCCTGCATAATTTATGACTCTTCAAAATAGCTCACTCCGGGGCCCATGTTTTATGCATTATTTTTCCATCCATACTTCATACTTTGGTTGAGGTAGTTTGCATAGCGGAGACATATTGCACTAAAATAGTAATGCATCATTTGATACTGGTACAACCACTTCATTTTGCATTCTTGGCCAGGGTCAGTGGTGGCGGAAGAAAAGAAAAATACAACTTTTATAAAATGGAAAAATGAAATAAAACAAAACATGATTGCACAATGCAAGTAAGCCCATGAAGATGGGAGTGTTCCAACATAGAACTTCACCTGGGTGAGTGAGGTGAATGAATGTGTGAAAAGAAAAATGAAAGGATGAAGACAAGGGGTGAAGGAAAGATGACAGACTTAACCAAACATTGTCAATGGAAGAAATACTGAAATACTGTTTCCTAATTTCTATAGCCTTTCTATAACCTCAGAGAAAATAATGGTGATGTCACTAGAAGAGAAAATGCTAGAAAGTTCAGCATTTTCTTTAAGAGGAATGTTAAGAATAGGACAGATGCATTAAGCCAATCAGAGGCTTAACATACCTTTTAAACTTGTTATTTATCCTTTTAAAAAATGAAAAAAAAAGTACTGTTGTGATTCAATTTCTTACTAAATTTTGGCAGAATGACTTTGGGGACACATGAGATTAAAAAAAAAAAGAGCTAGAAGTAGTTTGGTACTGTTATTCCATTCCATCTCTAATTACGGAAAAGTATTAGGTAAAAGAAGTTGATAAATGAAAAACATCTGTTTAACACTTATGGTTGAACTTACTGTAAAGTTAACGTGTAGCAATATATGTTCCTGGGCAAGGATGAACACAAAATTGTAAAGCTTTTTAAGTTTTTGTTTTTAGAGGACTGGAAACTAATTCAAATGAGGGGAGCCTGAAGGAATCAGACATGATTAATCTTGAGAAGACTGAGGGGAAATATAATGACATTCAAGTACCTGAAGAAGTGTCACACAGAAGAAGGTCAAAACCTGTTTTCCATATTCTAGAGTGCAGGACATACAATGATCTAAGTTGCAGGAAGGCATATTCTGGTTGAACATTAGAAAAACTTCCTGACAGAAAGCAGTTCAACAGTGGAACTAATTACCAGCAATGAGGTGGGTTCCCCTTCAAGTGTTCAGTCAAGATGTGAAGGCTAGACAGCCATCTGGTGGGATGATTTAATTTGGATTCCTGCATTAAGCAGGGGGCTGGACTCAGTCTAAATTGTTCCTTCCATTTCTATGACACTATCTGATTCAAAGGAGATTCAGTATTAAAGGAAAAAAGGAAAGAGTATTATCATGTATGTGGGTGTGTTTTGTTCTGTTTGTTAAGATGTTCAGGGCATATTTTTTTCAAACAACTTTATTATGTTTTAAAATAAGAATAACAAAAAAACTAGTATTAAAGAAAAATAATGAAAAAGGAGAAAAAGATTGAAAAAGAAAAGAAAGAATAGAGTCAAAAGTGCAAAAAGAAAGAAGACAAAATAGAAGAATGACTTCTGACTTTTCTCACAACAGATATAATTAACAATTTACACCAGACTCTTACTCTACGTTTACAACATAACTTTCATTTTTTCTATTGTCCAGTATTATTTCTAATCATCAAATCCATACAGCATAATTTCATTTTTTTTCTGTTTCATGCAAAAAGTCCAAAAAAGTGTTCAGGGCATATTTTTAATGCATTTCCTGAGTGCAGTTTTCAGCATCTACACATGACTGAATGTGTCTCTCAGCCTAAAAATGCCCACTTGTCATGGGCCAGGCTCAGGACTCCGATTCTGAATCTGCATCTGACTCTGAAGAAGCTGCTCCAGCTGAGCCTGTGGAATGTCAGCCTCAGGAGAGACAAAGCCAGGAATCACATGAGGCTGATCAAACACAGGCACCACCTGAGCAGCTGGAGAAGTCAGATGCGGATGACGTAAGGCCTCCCCAGCCCACACCCCACAAGCAGATAAGAGAGCAGAGCAGCGAAGTTCTATTAGGCTCCTTGCCAAGCAAGGGAGTAAATCTCCTGATTAGTGCAGCCTTATTTAAGAAGAAGCTCTGACCTGTGCGCTCTTTGCTGGAAATAACAATAAACTTCTGGCGCTTGCATAACGTTCCTACAAACTGTCTGTATTTGAAACCTTGAACCTCTGACCTCTGGACTGGCTGACAACTCTGACCTGGCTCTTGGAATCCTGGATTTGAATTTGGACTACTCTTCTGCACACTCCTATTTAGAAAGAAAACTTCAGGCAAGCCTCAGTTTTCTTTACCTTCCTTTGTTTGCTGTTATCTCTTCAGCCTTGGAATAAAATTGCTAAACTTCATAAGCAGCTGTGTGTGAGTGTTTGTGGATGAAACCTGAAGCAGGACACCACTCATGCTCTTCAGAGAAGACAGTTGTGATTGTATTGTGGGTATAAGAGGGAAATGGTTTGGCTCTATCACTTCTGGTTTTAGGTGGACACTCATAATCCTTCCTAGACTTGGCTTTGAAAAACTGTATGTAGTTTGTTTGTTTGTTTACAGGGTGCAGTATTCAGTCAGGTGAACTTCCAATTGCAGTTTGAAAGGATATGGAGAAGGCATGCATTTAGCATCTCAATGAAAAGAAGTCTGTGAAGTAAGAATTATGAGTAAAATGTGAAGGAAAAGCTTATGTTTAGCCTGAATGAGAAAAGCATGCAATGGCACTTCTGAACACTTCTAAGAGCAGTCATACAGGAGAGGACCAACACTTTTTTTGAGCTAATCAACAGCATAGGAGTAGGTTTCTTGAATAAGCAAAAAATAAATTTCAGTGGACTACTGAATTGATTTTTCGATGATAAGTACAGTATACCAATGCAACAAGAAAGGAGTGGGCAGGCTGACACTGGAGGTCTTCAAAAAGAAACAGGATGAAGATCCACTATGAAATTCTGTAACGCACAGTATCCAAGTCCTTCTCCAGCTCTATTATTCCCAATTCCCAATTACGTTATTCAAAGACATAGAAATAAACTGGAGAGGATATTGATTACATACTTCAGTGCAGAGCATCACAATCTAAGGCCCAGCATCACATGTACCCTCTGAAAAACCTGAATGCCTTTTGTAGTGTAGTCCATGGCATGCCGCTCAAACCCCAAGTTTGACTTTTTGCCTGGAAAAGTTACACGTCAATCATTCAGTGCTCCTGGTTCATGGGACACAGCTCTTTTATTTAAAACAAAACAAAACTCAGTGACCTGAGGAGACCTGAATTGGGTGTGTAAAGAGGATTTCACAGCCCCATCTGGAAACACTTCTGTCTACCACACTCACATCCTTGAGACTTGATTACAGGACAAGGTATACCGTACAAGTATTTTAACATCTGAAATCTGGTTTCCATATAATAATGACTTGCTTTTGGCTGGGGTGAGGTAGTCTAATACATTCTCTACAACTGAGAAAGTTCCTTCTTCATTATGCAAATAAAATGTTCATCCAGTAAGTATTATTTTTTTCAGTATGTGGCAATACTGGTTGCAATGTAGGTCTTTTTGTTGATTAGCAATAAAATCTTCCCTCCAGACCATTCAAGGGCAGACAGACTCCTTTTTTCCCCCCTTAGTACAATAATAGAAGTACTTAAAAATGTTCTGCTAAGGAAACCAAAACCCTTGCAGCTAGGTTTGCTCACACTTTCACAGGCACCGCGATGAATATTCCAAGTGCTTTCCTAGCAACTTTAATGGCTTTGGAGGAGAAAATAAAACACACCACAAGCAACTGGAGTGGACACAACCTGGCAGGCCCTTAATGCTTATGAAAATATTGCCACCAGACTTTTCAGATCACATCCAGAATAGCATTCTTGTTTGTTTGTTTGCTTGTTTTTGTCAGCCATATACTTGGCTTCTAAGGTGTTTTATAGGCTCATAAAATGGAGCTGGTCTCCTGCAAGAGGCTGGACTAATACTCCCATACTGGACACAGAACACAATATTGTTTTGTTCCCCGTGAGTGATAAGGGCTGGAGCATGTTGTAGAAAACACCATGCAAATAATGATGATTCAACTCAGTGACTGCATATAGATCAGAGCTGAGCTTGCTCTGTCTTATCTCACCACGTGTGTTCCGTGTCCTGAAAATTGCTACTACATCTACTTTAGTCCAACTGTTGACCATTTTTGACCCCAAGCTGATGCTTTCAAAAGGGAGTTTTGAAAAGCCCTCAATTGTTTACCCAGATGCTTGGCAATAAACCTCATGAAATGGAATGGGGCATACGTTCTACTATATCTGGACTGCTTGGTGATGAAATGATATAAAAGAAATGTGCCCAGCAGAAGTGGCACTTTGGAACTTTTAGCAATGTCATATTAAGCATCAGCTGTCCAATTTAAGCAACTCTATGCTCAGATATATATTGGAAATCATATTTAACACTGATATAAATTTTCTATTTCGAAAAGCTTAATATATTTTAAAATTACTTTTGCTTCCAGTTTCTATTGTATAGACACCACTATACTTAGCTATTATTGGTATTCCACAAAGTATTATTTGTATTCTGTAATAAAACAATTTGGCAGGAAAAAAAAATGTGCCCAAGACTTCTTTTACATCAAAGTTGTATCATCTATCTTTACAGACTCCAAACTGCTGAAACTGCAATAGTGTACTTTCACTTAGTTTCTAGCAGTCCTGGCTTAAAGTCCATGCAAAAAAAGTGTACTTTTTGAGAAGGGTTGTTGGAGAATTGAATTTAGCAGCAGTCTTGTTAGAAGCCTGGTATTCCTAAGCATATGAAGACTGCCAAGCAAATACTGAGTAACTGAATAGCAGCAAGTCCCATTCAAAAAGAAAAACATGGTCATAATATAGTTTTTGGACACAGCCGATAGTCTTAGCTCAGCTAACCATGAATGCCAACAGCCATCCATTATTTAAAGTAAAAAGGTAGATTTATTAAGGAATGCATAGGATAGCAAAAGCCTCAATTCTATCTAAACTAGTGTACATCTTGAAGAGAAAGGGAGAAGTTAAATGAGGCAACTGGTCATTTAACTAACAATTTGTCAAGTGAGAGACAGAGACAGTACAGGGAGAATTTGTGAAGACTCTTCCCCTTATCTGTCTCTTGCCGTTTTCCCTGGTGGTCAAAAGGCTCTTAATGTAAAGAAATGATGCGGTCTAACAAGGATACATTCAAAAATGTTCATGAACTACACTTTTTCAGAGTAGTATATCCTCTCTTACAGATGATCTTTGTATCTATCTGGGCAAGGATGCAAACATTACATGGAGTAGAGGAGAGATCCAAATTCACAGTGCAAGTGAGCGTCCAGAATAAATAGACTTGTTTTTCCACATTTCATTGCTTCAGCAAAAAAGCTAGTCAATTCAAAACAAAATCTGTACAATAATACCTCGGTTCACGAACGCTTCTGTTCACAAACAATTCTGTTCGCAAACAGCAGCGTTTGCAAATTTTTGCTTCCATTCACGAACTCCGCATCGGGTGACGAACATGACCCGCGGCCATCTTCCCTGCTCTGACACGTGGTCGTGGCTTCCTCTAGGCGAGATCACGGTCGCAGACAGACATTTGCTGTGAAGCTTTTGGTGTTGCCTCAAGCAAGGTTAGTGTTCTCGTTCTTCATACTGTACTGTACTGTACTTTGTTTCATATTTTTGTGGTTAAAAAAAAATACATATGGTTCAGAATGAATTAACCTTATTTACACTAAACCTTATGGGGAAATTTGATTTGGTTCGCGACCAGAATCATGGACGAATTAAGTTCGTGAACTGAGGTACCACTGTATTTACATGTAATTGATTTAAATCCATATAAAAATTAGCAGTGCTTTGGACATACTATGTATACTTTTGGTATTCTGCCTTTTTAGTCCCCTGCTGAAATAATTTTCTTGGTTACAGACCAACCTTACAACAGAAGCAAGTATCAGGAGCAATATATTTAACCTGTCTTATCAAGGGTGCATTACATATGTCCTATACATGTAAATGTGTTTAATAAAACATGCCTTACCCTATGTTTTTATATTATTGCTTAAGGACTGCAGAAATATAATATAGAGCTCTTAGATTATAAGAACCACAGCAAATATCTTTCTTCCAACTGAGATGATATTCTTTCAGAAACATTTAAAGAATGGACAAAACATTTGCTAGATTGTTAAGGTTACTCATGGTATTATAACATTATGTGCCATCAAGTCAGTGTTGACTTTTAGCAATCATACAGATATAACTAATCACAAAGTACAAACCATCCTATTTTGTATCAATCTAAAATACTGAATTGGAGTCCAAACCGCTAAATAGCTACTCCAGTTTCCTTTTTGCTTACAAAATGATGCATGCATATGAAAAAAGAGGAAAGTGGTTATTACTGAAATGTCCCCATTAATGGTTAATGGCAAGGGATTGTGGGAGTTGTGGTTCAAAATATTGGGGGAGCAAACTGCCTATCCCTGACTGAAGGCATCATCAAGTTTCTCCTAGAGACCAACCAGATGTTTCTGGGAAGCCTATAAATTGTGTTTATAGGCAACAGGTACCTCTGCACTTGTTCATCAGTAGCTCGTTTGGTTGTGATCCTGTCAAATACCCTAGAGAAGAACTCACTTGTAAAGCTCCATCCCCTGCTCTGCCTCTAAAGGGCTAACCATCCCAGAAAAATGAATGTCCAATCTTTTCTTGAAAACCTCCAGTGATGGAGCACCTGAACTTCAGGAAGCAGGCTTAATAGCTCTCACAGTCAGGAAATTCCTCCTTATTTCAAGTTTGGTTCTTGTCTTACCCTTGGTGCTATGGAGAATAAATCTAGTCCCTCCGTCCTGTGACAGCCCTTCAAGTATTGGGAGATTGCTATGAGGTCTCCCCTTCACCTTCTCTTCTTTAGGCTAAACATACCAAGTTCCTTTAACTGCTTTTTGTAGAATTTAGCCTCCAAGTCTTTTACCATCCTTGTTGCTCTTCTCTGCTTCCAGTTCCTCAGCATCCCTCTGGTATTGTGGGGACCAGAACTGGCCATTATTTTCCAGTTGTGGCCTGAGCGGTGCTATCACTTCCCATGATCTTAATACTATACTTTTGTTGATGCAGCCCAATATTGCATTGGCTCTTCTGGCAGCTGCAGCACATTGCTGGCTCATGCTTAATTTGTGGTCTTCTTTTCTGCCGTTAACATATCTAATCCCCTGTAAAAGCCATCAAAGTCTGTGCCATCACATCTTGTAACAGCGAATCTCATAAATCATGGGCACAAAGGAAGGGAACTGGCACAGCTATAGATTTCTAGGAATTGTTTAGCTGGTAACCGTTGGATGCAATAGACGATCCAGTAGCATTCCTCCTGCTCTGAATCACAGCACTGCAATCCCCGTTCAGCTAAAACCTGCATAGACCAGAGCTGTAAAAAGGCACTAAGGCTGCAAAACACAAATACAGAGCATCAAGGCCTTTGTGACAGCCTTCCTTTATAACAAAAGTTAACAGAGCAATTTGCTGGTAATTTAGATAATGTAACAAGCGAGCAGTAATCACTTATGCCTAATTTCTAACAAATTGGAATTGTCCAGGGTTTGTAATTTTTACCTGCAAATGATTCTTCCTAACATGGTTCATATGTATAATGCTTGTAAGATAGGATGGCCATTTGCAACTTCATCATCACAGCTGAGTGACAGATTCCAGTAGCAAGGCTGTCCTTGTCTGTACTTGTGCTAATGCTCTCCAGGCACTGAGCAGAGATAGGAGCAGAATGCCTCTTTCTGTACGGTATGTCAGGAGAGGTAAAGTGCAGAAACTCACACAAATAAGATACTAAGGATGGGAAAGGGGTGTTCACCTCTTTATCTGTGCAGTGATGGTCAATTCTGCTTCAGTCAATTTTTTCATCTCATGATTAAGCTCTGTTACTTCTGACTTTGGCAGGAAATAAAATGGGCACAACTCTTCCAGTGTATGCCTTTTTGGCAAAGGAGTATACCTGTCAGGCCTAGCCCAAGGAACTCCAAGAGACAATGCCAATTCAATCCAGCTATGTTTATTAGCTACAACCTCTAGCAAGAATCTTCCCAGACCAAAACCCCAGTTCCCAAAGTCCTCCAGCCACAACAGTGTGAATTCCTCAGGGAGGTGCCAGCCTCATCCTCTTGATCCTCCCACGCTCTTCTGGGGAGCTAAGAAAATGTTTATCTCCCTGAGCTCGGCCTTCATAATTCCATTCAATCACATGTGTGACCCCTCTGGTTCCCCCCAGAGATGCTACCGTCTTTTTCTTTGAAAAAGAACTCTGCAAACAGTATGTGAGTCACCAGTAGTTCCATACAATGGGAGTTTTCCATTTAATTCAGAATGTAATGGGAGAAAAATAATCCAAATTTTGTAGGTGTTTTCTCATTCAAAGGGAATCAGGAAAACTTTAGGCAGAGTTTTCTTGAGATATATAATCAGACTAACTAAAAGCTTAGCGGCTGTATTTGCAAAACACACTAAACTTGGTATGTTTTAACCTCAGTTTTTGTGGCTTAGCATGGTGTGTGAACTTTGCCCATTTGTTGAATTTATGATTCAGCGTATCATGGGAACCCAGAAATGGGATTAATTCAGTAACCAGTTAAAGCATATTTTGTGAATGCAGCCATATGCTTCCAGCCTTAAAACTAATTTGAGATAAATTTAGAAGCTCTTGTCAGAGCAAACCATAAAGTTACAAGCACCACTTCATCCATTGTATGTCTTAAATTAAATTACACATATAAAATATTTGAGGAATACACTAGAAAAACAGCATAAATTCTTTCTTACATTTCAGTTTGGTATATCAGTTTACATATTCTGCAGGTTTGGGCAGCGTGCTCTTTGAATTCATGAAATTGTGGTTTATTCTAACAAACCAGTTAGCAAACCATGGTTAGCACATGATGCCAATAGTCACAAGGTAAGATGATGTCACGAAGACTTGCATTCTAATTAACGTGATTTATTACTGCAGTCTAATTAATGTGATTTATTATTAATGTGATTTATTATTTTTGATTTATAGGAAATCAAAATCAAATAAAACAATTGAAATGATTATGAAAAAAGCAGAGATGCCCTTGAGTCAAATTAGTCTCCTGATAACACGTCCATGCACTTTTCTCAGCAAAATATGAAAATGTCTTGCCTTTGCCTTATCTTCCTGCAAGGTGTTTCCTTGCCTCCTTACTCTAGTTTATAGATCTAAGATTTCTTGGAATTCAGCAGGAATCCACTGTGCAGCAACTCAAGAGAAAACATTTTTTGATACAACCAAAATATGCTAACTGAGGAATTCCCCCAAGGTTTAATTATGGCTTGCTCTACGTCTCATGCATTTTGGGCACCAGGCTTTTAACTGAATCTGCAATGCTGTACCTAATTTTTCTTAAAGAGCTGTGATTTTATGGTTTTACAATGATACAATTTTATGATTGTTGACATTTCAGTCCTAATTTGTACCTCCGTTTTGGGATTATCATAGTCATGAAGGATGAAATAAAGTCAGTAAATGAGTAAATGTCACCATGGCTGCTTAGTATTTTCCATTACAGAGACAAAATGATTCCAAATACCATTTGCTGGGGACTATAAGCAGGATGTGGGACTGCCATATCAGTATGCTCCCTATCAGCCCTTGGATTTTAAGTTTGGTTGTTAGATTGTATCCCATCTTTTCCCCAGGAGACCAAGATGGTTTATGTGGAGTTTTCCCTCCATTTTAACTTCACAGCAAGAACTGTATGAGATTGGTCTGAGAGAGAGAGAGACTGGCCCAAAATCCCGCAGGGGCTACTTAAACCAAATTCTTCCTAATTTTAGATCAAAGCCTAACTACTACCCCACACTGGCATTCAACAACATTGACCATGCCGAGAATTAGATCCTATTACCCTTTTGCCTGATCCAGCAATCAGGTCCTGCTGACCATAAGGCTCCTTTTCTGCCAAAGGCAGAAGCATCTGCACCAGGAATATTTTGTTAGTTCAAAAAGTATGTGAAGAAAAACCACAGCTGCTATAAAATTATTTTGCCAGCGTTAAGAGAACCACATTGATCAGAGAGGATAAAGAATGGCAGGTCAGAGCTTAAAATTTATGTTCTACAGCTTTGGAGACCAAGGGAAGTACAAGTCTGATGGTCCTGCTGGGTCCATCAAACAAAAGTCTCCCAGCCAAAGCGGGCCCTATACTTCCTTTATGATCTTTTTCAGGGGAAAGCAACCTTTCACTGGCCAGAGACTCAACAGGATTGTGCTTTGGATTTAAAGACAGGACAGTGCTTCAGCAAGGCCACAGACTTTAAGCAGATGTGCCTTGTCCAGATGGTGCTCCCAAAGCATGTTTTGCCCTTGAATCTAAAGGCCTGCACAGCCCTAGGACTTAATGCATTTGTGGAAGGAGAGGGCTGCAGTGAGTGGAACCATGAAGTGAAATGGGTGATTCCACACCAGACACATGGGTAAACTCGTGTGTGTGTGCGTGTGTGTGTGTGTGTCAAGATTTGAACCTTCCCTTTTGTTGGGAGGAGTTCTGGAACTGATCTGTGCTTTTTTCATATTCATCTTATTTTATGGTTTACGTTACTGTTTAGCATGCCACCCCTTCTGATAGGGATTTCTAGGCTGCAAAAAACAAAGCAAAACATATAGTGAAAAATGTGACTACAGAGTCCCAGACTGCCCACCCTCCCTTTGGGGTATTTAATAGAACAACAATACATGAAAATATATCTTCGTAGATGATTCTCTTTGAATATATCTAGATAACACACACACCCCCGCACGCTTGCTCAAAGGAATCTGATCCAGACACAACTCCTACTATTCTCTGCTAAGTCTACTAGGTAAGGCGATTATACCTTTATACGAGATCAATTCAAAAGCAAATTGATTTTTGCAACGGATAATTGCCTTATTTTAGGATTCAATGAAATCTAATGCTGCTGCATTAATGTTCTCTGTGCTATCTAATTGCCTGAGATTATTATTATTTTCGGTATTTTGTGTGCATATGTAAATCTGTAAAAAGGTACCCCGTTGTTCCTACCCTTTCAGGATTTTTCCCCAGCTCCATTCTTCTAGCATGGCCAGCTCCCATTCAAACATCTCCTTTTTTTTAATCACACGATTCCTTAAAATCCCTGCTTTTTATCTCTCAAACTGAATGTCAAGGTTAAGGAAAGAAAACATTTTTTTTCTCCCGCATTCTCAGTTCTTTTCTGAATTCTGTCACACCTTCCTGGATCACTGCAGGGCAGGGAGTGTAGGAATCCTCCTTTCATTCTCCTAAGGCTGTCACTAAGCAATCAGCCTTGCGTGGAAACTACACGGACTCATGGTGCTTGGCCCATTCTCCCATCTCCAAGAAATACAGAGCAAATGCCAAGTCATACTGGCCTCTCCATTCTTCATCTTATGGCTGTCAACTGGGCCATGAAGCACACTTCTGTTATGCTGAAGAGAAGTGACACTCTTGTGTGTGAGGCAGAAATTGCATTTTAACCAGGCACAACTAGATTTGAAAGTCTTAGATGCTACGACAGTTTTGCTTATTTGGCATTATACAGTACCTGATTCTTCTTCCCTTGGGTGACAAAAAGACGTTATTGCTAAAGGTCAGACCCAAGAGTAATTTTTGGTAAAGCGTTTCCAGCTTGGCATCTTTCTACTTTGTGGTAGCAATGGGTTCTAAAAAAACCCACAATAACTTTATCATCCAACAAGATTCCCCTCTTTTTCCAATTTCTTAAATATCATCTTAACATTAAACAACATTAAACAGGAATCTGGCATATTGCAAAACGTCAGCCTCTGACACTGGGTTTATTTCTAAGGATGCCCAAATCCTCCCTGCCCCCCTCCCCCGAGGCTGTGCTAGAATTCTTAGAGAATAAAAATGGTTGGTTGCAGTTTAAGGCTTTGGGTGCCCACTGATCCAGAGTAAAAAAGAAAAATGCACTGTGTGGTTGAAAGCATTTTGTGGGACCAGAGCAGGGTGAAAAATCATAACCGGTATATCTGCAGATCCCAAAGCCCCCAATTTAACTTTGGAGTATTTTGTGCATGGGGGCTTGGTCTGTGTGCGTGTGTGTGTGTTTTGGAGATTTTGGGATAAACCCTCCTCCCTCCTTTACAAGGCAACTTAAGAAGGAACCAATTTTCATGTTTGAGGACTTATGGGACAAAATTAGCACCTTACATTAATTTTACCCCTTAAGTCCATCCCAAGCTTGTTGCAGTCTCACTGGTGTTCCTTCTTGTTGTGGTTGTCCATTATGTTTAAATCCCCATGACATCTTAATATGGTATCATTTGGGGACGTTCATCTGCACCAGTGTAAAGTAGAAGGGAGGACAGACTTACATTCTCCCAAATTAATGCTGAACTTGAAGTGCAAAATTCAAAAATTTGAATCGAAGCACAATATTTGGAACTTTCAGGATTCCAAAATGAAGTTCACCTAGTGCTACTCTTACAGCAATGATGAAAGATCCAAGAAACTAATCTATTTAATTACCTAAAACATCTTTCTGTATGCTGATATGCAGAAGTTTCAAGATTACAGCTCCATACATTTTCAACTATTATAGCCAAAGGTTAAGCCAACTGAAGTTCAGTCCACAGTATTTTGAAATTCTGGGAACTGTAATCCAGAAGCAACTGAAGAGCGGTAGGTTGGGGAAGGCCAAGCTAAATTTTTAGTGAGGGGCTATTTGATTATTGAGATTATGACTACAGCATTATCAATGCAGTGCTTGTAGCTCAAATAGCTCAAGCCTTGTGAAGTTGCTAAATCTTCTGATTTACTCCAAAACAAGCGTACTCCAACAAAAAAAAAAAATCTCTGGAGAGGTTTGGTCCTGTAACCAAAAATTGTTACTGTAACAGAAAACCTCTTGGGGAATCTACAACACTGGCAAAGATGAAGGAAAGGGAAGGGCAACGAGCAGCAAGGTGGATGGACTCAGTTACAGTGGTGATGGATATATCATTGGAAAACCTGATGGACCAAGTTGGAGACAGATCCTCCTGGAGAAAATCTATGTGGGTGCTAAGAGTTGACACTGACTTGATGGCACTTAATCAATTAAAAAAAAAAAAACCCTGAAAATCTCATAAGATTCTGGATGAGAACATTTCAATTTCATACAATTTGGCAACCTCTTTAGATTTCAGCCATAAAAAGGGGGAGGGGGAGGGGGAGGGGAGGAGAGGTCATCATGCAAAATTGCATGGTAGCCCCCAATTCCTAAAAAGATTTCCAACCCAGTTTACTAGACTCATTTCTGAAAAGATAGTTTTGCTGTTTGTCATGGGAAGTGCAAAAGAAACACTTTTAAATGCTCACCATCAATGATAGCATCTGTTTATAAAATGTGAAGTGCTTACACGTTCTCCCATATCTTAGCCATCTGTATTTAGGCTTTGGTAGGAAGCACTTTATTTACTTACATTTAATGGATTCAAATTCTCAAAATAGTGGATGGAGTTCTAGTTAATAGTCACACTGGAAAAAGGCTCGACTACGTATGAATAAACAAAATAGAACATCTTTTGCTTATTGTTTAGTCTATGGTAATGGCACATTTGCCTGATGGATGGGGCAATTTAGTTTCACTTTATCTCCATTTCTCTTGCAAGAGCAAAACGGATGGCATAACCCGATTTCTGCACTGCTGTCTTTCTGTCATGTATTATTGATTGTCCATGCCTTGCTGCCTCTTAGCATATCCCAATAACAATTCTCTGAGCAAGTCAATAAATCTTTCGTTAAGCTACCCAGTTAAATCTACAAGTTACAATATTCATATTACACACCTTTGCTTAATAACAGCACATGAATGGAGAGAAGATAGGCAGAATTTCATATAATATACTGGTAAAGACTCTTCTAGTAATCTTTGCATATAATTTACAAATAAATATATGTAAAGGTAAAATCTTCTTTTATCCAAGCTCGACTACATGATATACCCGAGCTCTACAGAAGTGGTCTTTGCCTTTTTTGCCATATTTTTTGCCTTTTTTTTTAGTACTTTTGTTTTTCAATTTCCCAGTCTAGGTCACAGGTGTTATTCCCAACCACTTATGAAACAGGTCCAATCCTGCTTAGCGCTTTCAAATTTTGCCAAGACCTACAGCTAAACCTGGTCCCAGGTCATGATAGAAGATCAAAAGAAAATCCGTGGGCTTTTGACTTTCCCAGTACTATATTTCAGAGCTATCCACTACTTAAACTTTCCTGGAGGCTGTTCTCCAGACCAGATTAATAGTTGTTGTTCCGTGCATCTGCTGAGTTATCCATCCTGTCACCTTCAGTTTATAGTACTACAATGGGGTTTAAATAGGGCTGCCCTTACAAACCACCTGGAAATACCAATTAAATTCAACTGCTGGTGCCAGAGTCTTGACTGGTAGAGTGGGATCAGATGGACTGTCACCAATCTTCTACCAGTTTCACTAGTTGACAATGTGTTGTGAGTTTTCAATTCCAGACTTTGGTTTTTATCTCTACAGTTTTGAACTGCCTGGGACCAAATATCTCAAGTACTGCCTTAGCCCACACAATTTAGTTTTTCTCTACTTCTATCATAGTTCACAACATTCAGTAAAACAATATGAACGTCGGGCACAGTGAACATCATTGACAGTAGAATTCTATGCATGCTTACCCCACTGAGCTCAGTAAGACTTATTTTGGGGAAAGTGATAAAAGGATTGTAACCTAATTGGCATATATGTAGTACATTTATAAATAATTTAATAAATCTGATCAATTTAAAAAAAAATCAGCTGCAGATGAAACAAGAGCAACAAACAGCAATAGCAGATACACAACAAATCATTCTAAAGCCAACAGGATTAGAGAGAGCTTCAGGCTTTTTCAAGAGATCATTAGAGAGTGAACCATAGTATCTCAGTATGGAGAATATTCCAGAAATTTGCAACTGCTACAAAAAGGCTTCCTTTGTATGATATATTAGTTGAACATGTGTGTGTGTCTGTGTGTATGTACATGTGTGCGTGCATGCGTGCGTGCGTGCATCTGTCTGTCTGTCTGTCTGTCTATCTATCTATCTGAATAGGGCTACCAGATCTGGGCTGCAAAACTCTGTATACTCACTGGATGGCAACAGAGAGGTATCTATATCTCTTTGCTGCTATCTAGTGGTCATCTAGATTTCTGCAGTACATATATGGTGGCCCTACTGCTGAGGGAGCAGATAAAAGAAGCATGCTATAACATGGGATCTAATCATAGGGAACAGACATCTACACTGAATGATAATATACTGTAATAATATAATATAGTATAATATAATATAATAATATAAACAATCTTGTTCATCCATGGTCACATATGAGTAGTAACAGTGGTAGCTATTTACTTGTTATTCATTAGGTTGGAAATTGACAGATTGGTAAAGATTTCCCCATTCCACAGTAAAATAGACCTGGGCACACTTGATGGTTTGCTATGCACAGTATACTATGGTAGGCTAAAAATAGGTTGGGCAGTCTGAGGTTCAGCACATATTAAACCAAAATGTGGTTTGTTTATTTGGACAGAGCATGCTATGTGAACTTAAGGGTTGTGTTTTAATAATATTGGTTTAGTGCAGTGTTTCTCAAACTTGACAACTTCAACATAAGATATGTGGAATTCAACTCCCAGAATTCCCCAGCCAGAATTGGGGTCCACACATCTTAAAGTTGCCAAGTCTGAGAAACACTGGTTTAGTGGGACTGGGTTGAAAAGGACTATGTCTGGGACCCCAACATAGCATCCATCAATACCTTCCTTGATGCCTGTCAGGTTCCAACCTCACACGACTGTATTTTGTTTAGATTCTTTGAATTAAAAAATAAATGAAAGATCATCATGCAAAGCAAAGCATTTTTTTCCCTCAAGAATGCATTATTTATTTGCAAGAATGCTTTCTCTCCCTGCATATCTTCTGGAAGCATTCTCAGAAAATTAAAATGACATGGAGCTGCAGCCTAGTGCTTTCGTTGGAAGTGTGCCTACTTGTCTAGAAAAGGTAAGCTGAGATGCTTGAAGGCATGTTGGAAAGCTATTGAGGATGGTGGAAAGTAATGCCCCTGATAAAGATGTGTTTCATGACCATGGCAGCCATTTTGCTAGATGCTCATAACTTGTTCGTAAATTTCCAGTTGTGCCCAGTGGCATAAAAAGGTTGCACTAGGGAATGTTTCAGGCAGATAAGCAAATCTGAGCCATCAGGCTACAAGAGATACAACAGGAGCTGGAAATGGGTATATGAAACAAGGGTAGACAGCTAAGTAGACACAAAACCTCAAGGGGAAGAATCTGCAAAACAGGAGACTACAACTTTGAATGTTGGGGGGAAAAAAATCTTCCTAGCAGTAACAGTAGTTTGACAGTGGAATCAATTATTTAGAAATGTAGTGAACTCCATTCATTCAAGTGTTCAAGCAGAGGCTAGACAGCCACCTGTCAAGATATGTTTTAATCTCCATTCCTGCAGGGGACTTGATGTCTTAAAGGACTCCTTCCCACTCTGTGGTTTAATGAAATCTCTTGAACCTGGGCTGTAAAGAGTAATTTCTGGACTTGGGCAGATATATAGCTATGTTAGCTGCTCTGGCAGAGGGCACATCGTAACCCAGAAAGCCTTCGGACCTCCATCTATAAGTGGTTTTCCACTTGGAGTATCAATTCACAGATCTGAAAGTTTCTGTTCTGACCCATCAAATCCTGCCAACAAGCAACAGAAGCAGAAATTATCCAAAGTCCATCAGTGAATCAGGGAGGTTTATAGAGAGGCCTGTAGGAAACATCCTCATGCAAAGCTCCAAGGCTGACCAGAAACCTTTTATGAGGAATCAATTTATATTAACAGGGGCAAACTGCAGGCCCCCAAATTTAATTGGGCATCAGGATTTAACGCAGAAATATTTTTCTGAAAATGCACTTATCAGAAGAATCAATGTTGCTCTTCCATAGCTGGGAAGGCAAAATGTTGGGGGTTTAGGCCACCTAGTGCTAGCAGTATGTGAGAGCTATGACAGGACTATATTGAACATCTCACTACTTGGTACATCAGGGTATGGCCAGGACCAAGTTTCAGGGTTAGCATAGTGATGGTGGGCTGAAGGCATGGTATTCAACCTATGCACTACTGCCTTTGGCACACAGAACTTGGAAGGGGGAAATTCTGTGCAAGTTTACACAGTATTATTCAGATATGAACATTTTCACCTGCACATACTTATTACTGAAGTGAAGTCTCTGCTCCTGCATTCTCCCCTATTCACATATGGACAACACTGCTACACTTGGTGCTCCAGATTATTATTTAGAGAAATCTACTCATGTCTGATATACAAGTTAGGAGTTTGCTAACTAGATGCATATTTTGACCTAGAAGCCGAAAGCAACCCCATCTCACTTGCATTTGGGACTGATTAGCCATTAGGTAAGAAGGAGAATGTTCTTTTGAATGACTGTGCTTGATTGAAAATAAAATCAAGATAGCCCTTTGGAGTAGCCATAAGATGCTAATTACCTCTTTAATGAAACCAAACTATCTGGGGGCATTCCAGAGGAAGATGCATGAAGGACTCATCTCCACTTCTGCACAGTCCCCAGAGACAGAAACTTATGAGATCAGCTCCTGCAATCAACCTGCATAATATGTCTAAGAAGGGATAAGCCTCTAATTAGCAATTTTCCAAAACAAAGCTGTTGGAGCTTGTATGAAAGGGCATGAACAAGGGATTAACAGTCTGGAGCTAGGAAATTGGAGATCTGTTTGGAGGGCCTGATGGGCGTAACTAGTGCACACTAAGATGCAAAATTTGGAAAGCTACGGATAAAATATATTCAGAAACCTTAGTAAAGCCTGATTTCCTTCCAGCCACCACCCAAAACAGACTTGTTACTCTTCATAGCTCAGAATCTTAAAGCTAGCAGACATATGGCTACAAAAGCTGTCCAGATTTTGAAATTTTTTTGGAAGAAGTGCTTCAGACTGCATGTATCTGTAAGCCCAGGACCTTTCCGCATGGGCCACATTGATTTTAATGAATTAATTCCTTAAATGCAGAACTCTGAAAAAAGTCAGGTTGCTTTCAAGAACATCTGTCAGGTACTGAGCTCATACTTGTACACAGTACTTCTTCCAAATCATTTCTGAAGTTTATCCAGCCCTAGTAGATATTGTACAAGAATCTATTCTTGGGTTTTGATCATAGCCTACTTCTTTTTTGATCATTCAGCCTGGTAAAGAAACTTCTCTGTAATTCATTATGGACATACAACACACATACAATCAATCAATCAATCAATTTTCTAGTTCAGTTCGTGCACTGTGCCAAGTCATGTTCTATTTTAACTACAACTTTCTGAATGAGCACTAAACTGGGTTCACAGTTCTGACTAAGATGTGTTCATCGTTTATTTTTCATTTCAACTTATAAGGCTGCTCAACTCACAGAGACTCTGATATACAGAGTGGTATACAGATTAAAAGCAGGACCCAATGCACTGAATCAATAAAAAGGAAAAGATGGTATGGCCAGGGGGAACAGACGTACTACAAATATACAAAACATAATCCAATTCAGGTGGATATGCACCCCAATCTAACCCAGAATCTGGGGGAAAAAACCAGGTCTTCAAGGCTCATTTAAATGATAGCAAGGTTGAGGCTCTTTGAATCTTTGCAGGATACTATTCCAGAAGGCAGCCACTGCAACACAGAAGGCATGCCTCTTAGGTCCCATCAAATGACATTGCTTAATAGATAGAATCAGGATCATTCCCAATCTGTCAGACATTACAGGACAGACAGAAATAAAGGGAGAATGGTAGTTCCTAAGATAGCCAGGCTCTATGCCATTAAGGGCTTTGTAGATGACAACCAGCAACCTGAATTGTATCTGGAAGCTTACCTGTAACCAGTGCAGCTTGCATAGCAGAGATGTTGCATGGATGTACTAGGGTAGCCCCATAACTGTTTGTGCCACATATTCTGGACTAGCTGTAGCATCCAACTGTTCTTCAAGGGCAGCTCTATATAGAGTGCACTGCAATAGTCCACATGAAAGGCGACGAAGGCATTCATGACTGAGAAGTAACTCTTGGTCCAGGAAAGGGCACAATTAGTGCACCAGACAAATCTAGGCAAAGACCCTCCTGGACGCAGTGATCATCTGCTCTTTGAGTGGGAGCTGTGAGGAAAGGATAAACCCCAAATTGTGCAGCAGTTCTGTCTGGGGAAGTGCAGCCCCAAGTGTAACTTGTTTAATCATACTTTATTGAATAAACCATAGCTGGATTCACATACGCTAAGCCACAAAACATTATATACAAAGGATGGTGTCTGGGTCCTCAGGACCTGCTAAACCAATCCCATTATAGCTTAGCACAAGGTGTGAATGAAGCCATCAGCTCTATCTATCCGTGCGATTATCTCAAATTCTGATCAGACTTTTCTTGTTAAGTGAAAGTCATTGTGCTTTTGTATCATGTCCTCCTCCCATTAAAAAAAAAAAAAAACTTCATTGAGATACTCTTCAGCTGGGCTGTGCATCAAGTCTTTTCTCCCTAGTGGAACTCTTCTACAGATAGAGCAATCATACTCCTTGGTTGCACCATTTCTGATCTACTAGCTCTTCTATCTGGGGATCTGTAGGACTTCAATCATCCATAAGAGCTATAAAGGCATCCAGTGCTCACTGTCTTCTAAAGCCGTCGGTTTCTAGGGAAACCATTATTTGTATAATAGAAGAACTCCCAACCTGCTCTGGTGTAGTTGCTTGGTAATAGCTGAAGCACTTAGATTTCTAGAGCATCCTATAAATTACAGAGCAAGGCTCCGTAATTGAATTTGTCACTTTCACTTTCAACAACACTCACACTTTTCAAAGCAGAACTTTCTGCATCCAACTGCATATTTGTCTCTTTTTTCCTTCATGCAAGTTCACACCAAATGGCATATACATTTTGGGGAAGACAGTTTTCCAAAGCTGGGTCTTTTGGAGGGCAAGCTGATTTCCAAATGTATACATTTTATATGCAGTTTCCCCCACATGGATATTATGTGTATATTTTGACGGAAGAACTGCATCACAACATTGAAAGACACGTAAAGGCTGAGGGATAGCTGTGTTCTGCTTTGCATATTAGTTTGGGAAGTGTGAATTAACGGGTTCATATTAAAATGCAAATTGTTCTCCTATCCCTGGTTCTAACATTAAGGACAATTAATCAAGCAAATGATGAAGAAGTAGATGATAAAAATATAATGGTTGGTTCACATATTACACTAAGCTATAATGTAGTTTGTTTGGTTTTGCCTTAGGATTTTATGCTGTTTTAATATAATGTGATGTCTTTACATAGCCACTTGAAGAGCCAGTGAACCTATTCAAATCATGACGATAGAGCCACAACAAGGATCTTATTTCATCCAACATTGCCTAGTGACTCCTAGCTCAGAAATGGATCACTGCAAATATGTTGATAGCCTCAAATCTGGAGGTCAAGGGTACAATTACATAAAGAAGCAGAAACCAGCAATGAGCAAATAAGCCCTGTTGTCATTCCTAAATTGCTAGTCAAAGTACAGATCCAATATTGTAAATCAATACAAATCTCTGAATGCCATTATAGCCTTGACACTTGAACAATGAACTTAGGCATGAAGGATACAGTCTTGTCTTGAAAAGGAGTACTTGGATCCATTTTTATTTAATTTCTTCTAGCTTTGTGATCATTACAGATGATCAGAGACAGGGGAACACAAGCATAAGATAGGACTGTGTTTGAGATGCAAACTTCTTTGGCCACTAGAGGGGGAACCAGGAGGGGGCTAACAGAAGTGAAGCTTGTTCTAAATATTTTAAAACTTCACCTACAATACTCACAGAATTTGTGTTCATGCAACATATTTAACCAGGGGAGGCAAACATATAATGTTTTCACCTAGATACTAAAGTTAATTACTGTTAACCTTAATTAGGCTTGTAGGGATTTGGTGCATTGTGTGAATCCAACTCATCTGGTTAGTTTATAGTTTCTTATATTATATGAAGCCAGAGAAGGGTTTAGTAACCATACTGGATGAACACAGCCATAGTGAATGGATGGTTAAATCCAATTTTAGCAGGTAGGAACCAAGAATACCAGCTTGAACTGAAAACTATCTAATGAATTAGCTGTCATTTCCTGTGCTGAAAACTCAGAGCCCTCTGGATAATAACTATCACTGGCAGGCAGAAGGCTTGCATGGGTAACCTTGTGATTGTATTCAAAAATTTGGGGGGTGAGGGACATGGTAGGTGGGACAATGACACAAAGTAGATTGGGTCATGTTGCACATGTGGGTGGGGTTATGATTTTTATTTTTTCCCATGTTTTTTGAGGGGGATGCGTTTTTGTTTCTGTTTTTTTTAAACAGCATAAGCCTATTTTAAGGCTCTAAAACTGTATTTTTGGCCTTATAATGGTAGGGTCTTTGGTGACACCATAATGCTTAGGCCGCTGATTTTCAGTTCCATGTAGTCAGATGGTTCTCTGGGGACTGAGGAGTGGAGGAAGGATGTTGGGGGATTGTAAAGCCCTCAGCATTGTATGATTGCCAGGAACTGGAAGAAAGACAGGGAACAAAGGAAGATCCCCAAAGATACACAGAAACCTATTTATGATATAAGCTTCTTTCAAACATTACAGCTCTTAGATTGGGTTAGCACTTGGTATTAAACTATAATATGGTTGAGTTTTGAAGCTCAGCAAATTGCATGAATCCAGGCTGTCTGGTTTGTAAAATGTGGCTTAAGGGGTTGTGTTAAATGTAAAGCTAGCAGGTTGTGGCTTAGCCACCAATTCATGGTTAAGCAAACCACAATTAATATAATGTGTAGACCAGGTCTTATTTAAAAGCTTTACAAGTCTCATAAATAGGAAATGATTTAACTCTGATTTATGCTAGTTCACAAAATACTGTCAGCCAGGGCACCTGCTTGATAGAACAGGTGCTGTTGCATCCCCAACTCCTTATTGTGGGGGCTGGCCTGAGCACAGAGCAATCCACAGGATGTGGTCAAAAAGGTCAAGATGGCAGCCACAATGGTGTGATTGAAGCTCCATCCATTTTTTATGTGCATCACATGTAAAAAAGGGTGCAGGCTTGATCACACGTCCGTGGCTGTCACCTTGACATTTTTTTTATCATACTCTGTGGATACCCCGCCTTAGCATTTTGCAGCCTGTGTATGTACATGGGGAGAGATGCTGCACTTCCTTAGGCCATCTCCCTACTTCTTTGCTGCTTATCAACAGAGGATGCTGTTGACATATCCCTTGTGAGCAAGAACATGACACCAATGAAAGAACATCACTGCTGGAGAGAATGGAAGGCTCCCTGCCTCCAATATTTGCTCGCTGATGAGAGCTGTCTCCACACAGGGACACAAACTCTTGCTTTGTTTGTGTGCTGCTGTTGGTTTGTTTTCTAAGCCAACAGATCTCATCTGTTTCAACAGATTTTGGTGGGGGGGGGGGGGGTTAGAGAGGAACATATACAATGTTTTGCAACTTGCAAGCCAAGTTTGTTTTTGCAATGAAGTCATGTATTGTAGTGGAAAGGAAAATGAGGGTGATGGGAAGGGGCTTAAATCCCAGATGCAATCTACCCTAGATTTACTTTTGTACAAGTTCACTATGTACACCAATACATATTCATTACAGGCATTCCTATAAAGTATTTTATGGAAGGGTTCCCGAAGAACAGTTCTTGCATTGAGTTCAAAATGCTTTAAGCTAAATTCCTCCATCTCTTGCTTGAGGTAAGAAAGACTCCTGTTGTCAATTGTGGAGAGTCACAGCTCCCAAGAAATGGCTGAGTTCACACATTGCACTAAGCCCTGGTTTGCTCTGACCACAATTTGTTGAATAAATCACAATGGACAAATTCAAAACCCACAGCCAAAACCTAAGAAATCATCATCACATGGCTTAGCCTGGGTAGACCAGGGGTGTACAAATGTTTCCAGGCCTTTGAGAAGCATGCTGGGGATTGCCCTCCGAAAAATAGGAGGTGGAGGGCAAAGAAGGGAGCAGAACCAGGACAAAAAACTAAATGATTCAATTCATGTAAATTTTAACCTAAGACCATTAAACTAATTATTTGTTGTGTATTTAGTAGTTTCCACTTTCTGTCCTATAAACAATTAAATGGTATAAACTTTTGGGTGGGGTGGACTCAGGGGGTCTTACTCAAGCATTCCATGCATTCTTGGACCTTCACATTTTGCACCCCCAATGTAGGCAATGTCGATGGGGAAATAATCTAGATTGATGTTTGACAATGTACCATGCTCTATTCAATAGAACTGCTAAGGAACATAGAGCTTCAACTTCTGATTTCACTTTGGTCTATGCTTCATTTGGTTCAGTTCCCCAGTCCCCATCTTCCCATTATGGACTTCAATCACCCACCCAGGACATTTACTTCACTTTGTAAAAATTCTACACCAATTTTCATTACATCATCACCATCTGCAGGCACATCTGGATTAGAGGGAAAGGAAAACAAAAGCGGTTTATCATCACAACCTACATTTTTTGTCAACATGTTACAGTGTTCTTGTGAAACACTGAATATATTGTGGGGTGGGGGAGAGAGAAAAAGCCCTTTGAATAGTCTGGGCTAGGTGAGAAGAAAAAAGAAAAAAGAATAATACAGCTAGTTTCTACAGAGACAGTTTTGGGAAACTATAGTGATGTCTGCAAGGGGGATCAAGAGTCAACATGGAGGTCATGACTGTGCCATCAAAGCCCTGCCCCTTTCTTATGTGTGGCACACCTACAAAAGGAGTGGGGCTTCAACCACCATCTTGACTTTTTTGACACTCCTGCCCCCCCCCCATGAATGCTCCTAGAAATCTCTGTATGAGACAATAGTGGAATTCCTGGTTGAAGCTGCCTTAAACTTCCATCTAGAAAAATGACCTAGAAAATTTAGTATTAGATGGCATCTATTCCCCTAAATTAGTACCAGCAGAATGGTAATCTCTAGCTATTTGTATTTATCTGAAAAGAAAGCAAATCTGTAATTAAGACAATTCCTCCTACAAAAGAAGAAAAGAAAGATTATATGATTAAAAAGAAAGTCATTAGCCTCTGTTACTATATTCTCGATAAATTTAAGATGACCCTCCATTTTTAAATATTTTGGAGACAAAAATCTAGCTTCCTTTTAGGTAAATTCAAAATCAATCAAAACATGTCACCAAAGCCGCCTTGAATATATCCAGATGTTTTCTTTCACTGAAACAATAAAAAAATATTTTATTTTATCTGGCTTTTTAAAAGCTTTTCTCCTGCTGTCTTCTGATGCTTTTTGCATTAATTTTTGTTGACGTACTGTTGTTCTAGAATGTTTGTAAATGTCTTTGAAAGTTTCATTAAAACTGCATAATAAATAATTAAAATAAGTACATAGCTTTAGCAGCTGTTCTTCTTTCACATTCCCTTTAAAACTGGCAAAGGCTTAGTGTCTGATGATAATCTTGAAATCATTTCATTTTTTTAAATAAATGTATACACATATGCATGCTGGAAACAGAATTAAAAGTTCTCTTCATTAGCCACTGGCTTACCAAATGAGTACACAATTTATTCTCCACATTTACAAGTTATACTTTCTCTTAATACTTGCACATTTCCACAGATCTCTGCACATAAATGTCAGAGTTAATCCATTTGGCTTAATAATCACATCATTAGTTTGCTCATTTTGGATTCTGAGTTTTATTTTTTTCTCTCTTTGTGAAGCTCAGGTATATATGCTAAGGGACACAAATAGACAGTCATTTTACAACTTTGGGTCCAAGTTCTATTTTTTGCCATTTTTTCTTTCTTTGGGCCCCAGAGGGATACCACACTCCACTGATGATACACCAATGTTAGCAGAGTGGGAATGGCCTTTTCTTAAAAAAGTTTTGAGGGTTTGGAGGATTTTTTTTTTTAAAGTAAAATAAGTATATTCAGCTTATCATATGCTTAGTATACCTGTTTGACATATTTTTTTATTCCTTATTTATTAGATTTCCTGATTTATTTATTAGATTTTTAGATGGCTGCAATCTTTGGACTCTCATCAGTTTACAGAAATAAATTTCCACAAGGCAATAAGATAAACTAAACAGCAAAAACATTTTTTTAATAATTAAAATGAAAACAGCACCCAAGTAATAATTAATAATTATTGGTAATCATCTTATCCAGACATAAATGGCATTATTATGGTTGTTGTTGTTGTTGTTAGTATTATTATTATTATTTAATGTAAGCTGCCCAGAGTTGTTTTGGTCAGGTAGCCTTACTTCTGTAAAACCAGCAAGGATAGTGCAAGTTGGCCAAAATGGAACTCTTCCAGAGTGCTTTTTATTAATTATTTTAATTAATTAATTACCAGGGTACCATTGAAATGGATTTGTTTGTTTGTTTATTAGGTTTAAGGCTGCCTGACCAGAACAACTCTGGGCAGTTTATGTTACAAAACAACAACAAAAATAATACCATTTAAATCTGGAGTTTTGTTTTTGCATTTTGCTACCGATTCTCAGCATTTGGCTGCCAAATTGTGGTGGTACCAACTTGGAGAGCTTCAGGGACCAAAAAAAAGAAAGAAAGAAAGAAAGAAAGAAAGAAAGAAAGAAAGAAAGAAAGAAAGAAAGAAAGAAAGAAAGAAAGAAAGAAAGAAAGAAAAGGATCAGAGGGCTGATCTGGTCCCTGGGACATGGAACTGGGGCATCTCTGGTTGAATAGATGGTTTAGGGCCTAGACTGATTGCTGAAGATTGGCCTGCAAAAATTAAAATGAAAATCTCTCCAAGGATCAGTAAAAGTTGTTCTGAGTTCCTCACAGGACAGTTAAGGTTCAAGAGATTAAATATGCATAAGTCCCATGCAACTTGAGCCCCTTCTTTACCTGCTACTAATTTGATGGTTAATGATGATAAAACTGGTTAAAGCAGGGTAGATTGGATAGGGAGGAAATCAAATCATTAGCATTAGAGATACTCATTTTCTAATTCGTCACATTTCTCTTCTTACACAATCCATCACCACAAGGCCTACTAGTGGACTTCAGTTCAGACTGGGTAGTATACACGAATTAATTATTCTGATTAATTAATTAAATCTATTAATTCAGAGTTAAGAGTGCAATATAACTTTTTGTAAAAATATACGCGATGTGCGCTCTACCACAAAAGGCTTCACTGGAATGGCCTTGACAAATCAGACGAGAAAGTAGGGAGAGGTACCAACACAGAAGATACCAAGGATCTATTTTAAGAGGATGAAACATATATTTTGGAAGGGAAATAATCTATATTTAAAATTGGCACATTGCAATCTGCTTCTCTTAACAAAATTTACATACCAGTATCAGAGAAACAGATTTTCACAATTTTTCCCTCTTTGGATGACATTTGCTCTTAGGTATGTGTATGGATGTAACAATTATAATACATATGACATAATGGTATGAATCTATTTTTACTGTTCCTCAAATCCAGCTTACATGGTCTTCATTTATATAACTGCAATTAAGCAATATTTCTTGGGGCAGGGGAGATTTTCTATTTTCTCTGGTATGCTAAAATGAAATATTTTTTTCATTAACAGGTAGATGACTTCCCAAATTAGATTTTTCCAAGAGTTTCATTGCAAAAGAGTGAGGTTACGGCAGTGATGGAAAACAAGTGTCTATCTCAATGTCATCTGGGCAACATAAAGCAGTATCTAGAAACCCACAGGTTTCCCCAATCTTGGACTAGGGCAAGTATGACTTGTAATTGTAACAGCTTGAGGGTATGTCTCAGTTTACACATCACATCAAATGATGGTTTGTTTTAATTCTAGTTGGTCAAACAAATCACAGTGTCCTGGTTCTCATGTAATCTTAATAATGAACTATGGCTTACAAACTACGAGGGCTGGGTTCACACATAGGCTGAGCCAAAACCAAAACGAGATGGGCGGTGACAAATTTGACAAATAAATAAATAAACAAAACAAAAACAAAATTATGGCTTACTGTAATGCATCAAAATACCCAACAGATGCACATACCCAATGGAAGTTTACCCAATCATTAGTTTACAGGAGGATGCAACCAAACCCCTTTGAATCTCAAAGTGACTGCCTCACACTAGCTCAGAAGTACTATTAGCTACTCATGGCATTAGAGAAACTAATTGTAAGCACACCTGGGAAGCACACAAGTATTCTCAAAAGAACCTTTACTCGTGAATTCAGAAGCTGAGCCAGAGCTATGGAAAGAAAGCACATCATGAGGTCTTTTCTTTTTAATGTAGCAAAAGACAACCAAGGAACCACCATCTCCTTCCAAAATGGCAGAAGTGTTCTCTTAACTGTTTGAATAACAGGATTTTGTACATAACTCCATATATTTTTCAACCAGAAGCCTCGAAGCCAACAGAGTCTCTTCATTACCTATTCAAATCCCTACAGTTAGAATTCAAGAATAAAGCAGTTTATCAGGAGAAGGAGATGGGAGAAAGAAGAGAAAGTCAATTCAACATAACAATTTTTTCTCTCTCTCTCTCTCTCTCTCTCTCTCTCTCTCTCTCTGGTCACCAAGGGAGTATTTGTGGTGAAACAAGTTGTTAGATCTGCAATAGGTTCAAAGGTCACTGTAGGGGGATGAAAAAAGGTCCACGTTATTAAAAAAAAAACCCAAGGATGATAATGATCAAAAGGAGAGAATGGGAGGGTTGCACTGAGAAATAAAGGAGGCAAAAGAGCAGTCTTGAATATGTGCAAAGTGTAAGTGAAAGCAGAGCAGAGGCACCCTACTGTAGTTAAGTCGGATCCCCTGCTGTGGAGGAAGAAAGGCAAAAAGAGGGGTGAAAATAAACCTTTCAACAATGGCATTTGGACATCATTCTCAAAAGATAAGGGCAACAATGTTTCCATCTTTACCAGTTACCCGGAACTAGAGTGTTGTAACATTGAGATAAGATACTTAAAAAGATGAAGGGAAGCTCTCATTTGGTGCTTCTAGCTCCACTTCTTGATTTGGCTTGAGCAACTATCACTAATGCCACTATCTTAGGTACTGCAGTCTTATCCTTTAAGACTTTGGACATGAGATTGATGCAGAAGATGATCCATGTATAGGGGATGGGAAGGGAAGCAACATTTGATTATGCTTTAAATACATCCCAATTAAATGACTGTGATACCATGATTTTTCAGTGCAAAATATTGCCAGGTTGTTAATAACTACAAGGCTGCTAAGAGGGCAGGAGCCAGGGAACATCATTTGTGTTGAAAGACCTGCACTAGTTAACCATTATTTACTGGACATAATTTGAGATGTGTTAGTTTCAACCTCCAAAGTCTTAACCGCTTGGAGCCTGACTATCTGAAGGACTATTTAAATATGATCCAGTCAAGATGCTAAAGTGAGAGGAAGAGGCCTTCTTAAAAATATCTCTACTTTCCAAGGTCCAATGCTGGGTACACAGAAAGGGCCATCTCTTGTCTTGCTCTCAAGTGATGAAAGAGACTCTCTCAACTAACACTCCTCTCTTTTGAAGAATAGAATAGAATAGAATAGAATAGAATAGAATAGAATAGAATAGAATAGAATAGAATAGAATAGAATAGAATAGAATAGAAATCTTTATTGTCATTGTACAACGAAATTAATGCGACCCCAGTGCAGCTTTAAAAATATAAAAACCATAAAACACATAACACACATAAAACACATATAACACAACCTTCACATTCCATATTGCACAACCCCGATGCTGCATTAATACTGCACTATACGATAGAATTCAGTATAGTTGCAGCTCTAAGGTAGAAGCTATTCCTCAGCCTATTGGTCCTTGTTTTCATCACCCTGTACCGTCTGCCAGATGGTAATAGTTCAAAAAAAGAATGTCCCGGGTGGGATGGATCCTTAAGAATATTTTGAGCCTTCTTAAGGCAGCGGGAACTATAAAGTTCCTCCAAAGAGGGGAGAGGGCAACCAATGATCCTCTGGGCAGTGGTGGTAACCCTCTGGAGCGCTTTCCTATCTGCCACTGTGCAGTTAGCAAACCATACACAGGTGCAGTAGATCAAAATGCTCTCAAAGGTACAGCGGTAGAAGGTCACCAGCAGTTTTTCATTCAGTTGGTGTTTACTGAGAAGTCTCAGGTAGTATAATCTCTGCTGGGCCCTCTTAACCAAGGCTGCAATATGAGTGCCCCAGGTCAAGTCCTCCTTTATAATAACACCCAGAAACTTAAAACTGGCCACCTGCTCCACTCAGTCTCCATTGATAACCAGGGGCTGGACATCTAATCTATTCCTCCTATAGTCCACTATAAGCTCCTTGGTCTTATTGATATTAAGAGCCAAATTATTGTCTCCGCACCACGAAAGCAGCTGGTCCACCTCATCTCCTTTGGAGATAAGCCCCACCACTGTTGTATCATCTGCGAATTTAATGATAATATTGCTGAAGTGAGTGGGGGTACTCACTTGTACCCCCATATGTATAAAGAGTGTAAAGTAAGGGACTCAACACACAGCCCTGTGGTGAACCAGTGTTGAGAATAAGAGCTGAGGAGATATAATTGACTAATCTAACCCTCTGGGAGCGGCCAGACAGGAAGTCCAAAATCCAAGAACAGATTGAATATGGAAGCTCAAGATCCATAAGTTTAGACACCAGTCTATGTGGAAGGATTGTATTAAATGCAGAACTAAAGTCTACAAAAAGCATCCTCACATACACTCACTTACAGAAAGTGAGTAAATACCTTTTCTTTAGGCAGGCCTTTTCAGTTTGAGTACATTGATAGTTTATTTCAACTGTTTTTAATCAAATTTTCACACTTACATTTTATATTTTAAGATCTGCAGGAAAGGCCCTTCTGAAGATGCCACCACTGTCAGAGGCCCATCCTTCTGGAACACAAGACAAACCATCTTTCTTCTCTTAGGCTATGGGGCACACTCCCTTGGAAATTTTGGGCCCCACTCCTCTAGCATTTAAAAATGCATCTCTCTTGCTAAGCACTGTATTTCATTTTACTTTTAAAATTCTGATTCTGCTTTCTGAATTCTGTTAGCTGCTTTGAGTACTCATCAAAGTAGAAAGACAAGGTAATATCTCAGTAAATAAATAATAATATTAATGGAGACAGGTAAGGTGCAATTTGGGTAATGATAAGCTCATATAGGTAGGCAAACGAGGGGACCTAGCATGTGAGAGAGGAGAACCTGTAAGTACTTTCCAATAAAAGCAATGCTATCACTCAACAGCACTGGCTAGCAAGCCACCCTATATGTGCTGGTTTTAGGACACACTGGCCTTTAAACCAACCCACGAAGTAATCACCATGACCCAGTTAGGAATGTCATGCAAATTCAGGAAATGCAAACAGATTGTGCCATGGTTTTTTCAGAGAAATACTTGTATGTCAATTGTCGGGAGAGTTAGTATGTAAAAAGTTTTTACATATTAGTGAGGCAGTGGTCTAGGCAGTAGATTGGAAGAACAATCCAAGGGGCTTCTGTCCCAATTGCCACCACTTAGTTTGCAGTCTGAAATGACATGTTATTGTGGCTAATGGCATAGCCAATCTTAGAAGTACTTCATTGTGAGGACTCCATCATTTGGATTGGTTCCCAATCTTCTCTGAGTACAATGAAAATAACAGCTTTTGTTCTGCATAGCAATAAATGGTCTTACAAAGATTACCTTCGTTATATACAATATAGTGATGGTATAGCGGTCTATTTGATTCCTTCAAACATATGAAGACTGTTTGGGCTGAGTGGAAGGGGGAAACCAAGAAAGTCAGGATTTGATGCAGCTCTTTCAAAAAGAGAGGAAAGAAGTTTTAAAAAAAACAAAAGGCATGACAGTCAAGTATGGACTTGGTGGAAGCAAGGGTGGTTTGCAAAGACAGAAAGGCATGGGGCAATATCGTGAATGACATTGGTGTAAACTAGTTTATGTTATATTTCTTCTTCTGTTCTCTTATCTCCTGCCTTAAATTTCTTTTGCTTAAGAAATCTTAGTGTTTTCCCATACTTTGCATTATGTTGCTCATCTTGAAAAGGAACAGCATGAGTTGACAGTTAACTTAATAATGGCCATGAGTCATGACTTAATGCCTCTCAATACCAGTTGCTGCAGAAAATTAGTGAGAGAAGGCTGATGCCAGACTTCTGGTGTGATCTATTATAAGAGTTTTATTCTTATTCATCTAGTACAGCATTTATTCACTGAGTCTTTAAGTCAATTTTTGCCCTTTATATTCACCAAAATGCTATTGGGGCCACCAATATATTGCTCATCCCTGTTTTATAGACCCAAGACCCCATAGAAGAATAGGTATAACATGAACGTTAGAGCTGGATCAAAGTAAAGGTTCATCTAAACTGGAGCTGGGGAACAGTCCTCATTTCAATAATGCATTGTGAAAGAGATTATGGAACTACACAAAAGCACCAATGGGTTCATGGGGTGAAAGGCCATGGATTGCCTACCTTGGATGAAGTTCAACATCTCCTTCCAACAATGGCCAGACCTATACAAAGTATGATGACAACATTCCTCCCAGGAGCATCTGGTACTCAAATGTCTGTTGTTTTTAAAGATGGAGCATTCATTTTATTAGGGACTGACAGACTTACATTTCTATATTGAGTAATAATTTTACTTTGTTGCTTTCCCATGCCTCTCTGCTCATCTCTTGCATACTGGTCATCCTACAGTTTTGTTCTCTTTAGCCTACTACAGTCCCACATTAAATAATTACTCTGGTTTGAGTTGTCCCAGCATTAGTTATTACAAATGCAAAATGATGAATTCTTTGCTCCAAGTGAAAAGGTACCTACAAACCTTATCATTTGTAAACTTCTGAGTTTCTCAAATAAGTTTGAAAGCCATACCCTTTGTTGGCACAATTAATTAAATTGTTTTACATCATTCTATAAATACCTCTGGGAGACTGAGTTTTCTTATTGCTGTGCATACAGTGAGGCCTCTCCTAGGTGCTGATGATACTCAATAGTTACTCTGTTCCTGATATTAACTTTAGATAAGAGTTCTTTCTTTGGTGACTTCCTCAGGGAGAATCTTTCTGAGATCCCAATCACTATTAACAAAACAAGGCCATTAACTCATCAAGTCACGGTATACTGAGATCAAGACAAGGTGATCCAGTTCTGAACGCCAGCTGTATTCCATGTATTGCACAGCTACATAATGAGGACAATGTGAGACTATTTAGTCAATTAGTATGGTCAACCAAAAGAGCTACTACAACATGTAAACATAAACATGTAAGAACATACATATTGCAGCCTAACTGGGTAGGAAAAATAACTTCTTAATTAGTCCATCTCACTTATAGTTTTGCAAATTATTACTCAGTAAGGTAAATTCTCTTTCATGTTGAGCTTGACACCAATGTGTCAAAGATACTCTGGAATGTATACATGCACAACAAATGCTCACATTATGTCTGCTACAGTTTTTGTTGTTCTACTCTTCCTTTTTCCTACCATAGACAATATTATATTATATTATATTATATTATATTATATTATATTATATTATATTATATTATATTATATTATATTATATTATATTATATTGTATATGTCTCTATGGTTATTTCTTTCTAATGTCCACTCCAAAAACTTTTGGACCTGTTACAATCAGTCACTACCTCCCTGATAAGTGTTATCAGAATAACTATTCCATAGCTTATTTTGGAAAATACATGGGAGCTACCCAAAAAGGAATTAACATCTCATTTTCCCAGGTATTCACGATGAATTCACGTTGTGCAAGTGCTAAATGAAGAACTGGAATATACCACTACCATTTAAAATTACCACAAAGAAATGACTAAAATACTACAATTAATCATGAAATACAATACAACATGTAAATTCAAGCTTGGCCACAAATGAACATTTCTTTCATTGCCTCCAAAAAACAGTGGGTGAGCTTCATTTCCACAGCATCACGTCTATCTAATGTTCCATTAGCAACCTTTCTATGAGTTACCTCCTGAAAATACCTTAATCCTGTTCTCTTAAGTGTGGGACTCCAGCTTGGGAAGGTCTTGGCAAGTTCCTGCCTCAGCATTTTCTGTTCTTTCTCTTTCTGTGTGTTTTAAATTATCTATCTATCTATCTATCTATCTATCTATCTATCTATCTATCTATCTATCTATCTATCTATCTATCTATCCATCCATCCATCCATCCATCCATCCATCCATCTGCCTACTCACCCATCTTAATATTAATTCAGAGATTGATATGTTACAAACCAAAGTGCACTATTGCCATGTTTGTTTTCCAAAATAATTTAGGCTGCATGAGAGATGAGTGTGGGAACAGAAAATAGTAAATTCAAAGGAGCACTAATATGTTTGAGAACTTAATCACAGTCCTAGGTGCAAGGAAGAGCTGGGATCTAAATTCCCAAATGTATCAGTGCTCCTTTGACAGTTACTTTTCTTTTAGTTACATCAGTTTGCCTTTGGAAAAATAATATATTTTAAGAATAGACATTCCTACTGGAGCAGTGCTTATCAATTTCAAATGCGTCCAAAAGGATTAGAGTCCCCTACTCCAGTGACTGAACATGAAGAAAAACAAGCTCTCATAAGAGATTGCGATGAGGCTGAGAAAATAACAAGAGGAACACTGGACATTAACAGCCAACAGATGGGAAAGGAGTTTGTTAGTACCTTATCTCTTAAATGGCAGCTGAGAAAAGATTTGGAATGTAAAGAGACTTCGCTTTAACCAACTCACTAATAAAAAAGGACTGGAGGCTCCTATAATCGCTTCCAACAGTCTGTACTTTAACCCTAATTCTTGCATTCACGCGCATTACTGAAGCCTGTGTGATACTTCTTTTCTTGATTGCACCTTGCAATTCAGGGCTTGACTGCTCTGCCATAAAGCTATATGTGGTTCAGTGAGCAAGTGATTGATCACAGGCTAACAGATCTGATGAAGCTTTCTGTGGAACAAGTCCACAAATATCCTTATGCTTCACTGGTTCTCCTCAAATTGAATCAAGTTTGTGCTGTGGGGCAAATTGGCATCTGGCTTGTAAACCAAGTAACCTCAGAGAAGAGTTGCAGGTCTAGCTAGAGCTGGGCACAAATGATCTTTCAAACTTTCTCTGGAGAAAGAAGTATTTCTCCACATTGTTCAACAATTTATCAAGGGCAAAACACCCCTTCTTACTGAAAAGGCCATATCAGAGGAGTTGCATCATGAGGTCTTCTGCTAAGATGCAACTAAAACATTTAAGGGCCAAGAAGGTTACTAATGACTGAAGAGTAGATTTTGCTATAAGGACAGGATATCCATTACACACTTCTTGGCTATCTTATCACCGTGTAAGTGCAAGGACGCCCTACTCCAGCCACAAGAATTTATCCAACATTATCTTCACCTTTGGCAAAATTTCAAAAGCAAATGGAAGAATATCTGGTAGAAAAAAGTGCAGGAGAACTTCTTTTCCCAGCACTTTTTCAGCTTAACCCAAACTTACATTGTTCAGATGTGCATGCTGGCAGGAAAATGATGGGAGCTGTTGTACAACACACCTGAATAACTTCTGGTTGGGAAAGGCCGATTGGGAAAACTAAAACAGTTTTAAGAGCAATTCTCTTGGTGAACTGTGGGTGCTCTAAGGAATATTTTTGTGCAGCACCAAGTGAAATGATGGCATATAAACTCTAATCAGGAATCCCAGCAATCACTTACTCTTGTCTTTTTCTATGTCATTTCCTGATAAGGTCCATGATGTAAACATTTGATTATATTGTGCCTGATATTGTGTGTCAGCAAAAGAGGCTCACTTGCAATTGCTCTTGGATGCAGTTTTTTTCTATATTTATTCCCCCCCCCCCCCCCAACCCCTTAGCACTGATGTGAGGAACGAATAGTAGAAAGCAAAATCTGATCCAAACTCTAGATGTATGTGATCTCGTTAATCCCTCCCTTGTGCTTTGCTGTGTTTTTTAGCAGGCTGAGATTAGAGCAATGGACCTCATCCATTGGATAAGCTTCAGTGAAATGAACAGGAGCTGTATAAAATATGCTGTGGCACATCTTCCTGTTTTTGTAAGACTTTGGTAGAAGAATTTCCAGTGGATGGGTCTGCAATATTTAAAGAATACGTATTCCATTGAACTGAGATGGGGTCCTGGATCTTTCCACATCTATTGTGTATATCCAACATCCTTTAGCAAACATTAACAAAACTATTGCAGCACAACCTTCATGTGCAATAGTTATTTCTATGGCATCATTCAACATATTAATATACCAATTTGCACTAGATCTGGAAGCTCTTGGGTTTCAGAAGATTAAAAAAGAAACTTATAAGATTTCAATTACCCATTATAGCTTATAGCACAATGGCTGGGGGTGATGGGATTGCAGCTCATCCTATCTGAAGGACGGCCCTTTTGAGGAGGATGCTATAAGCTGTTCAAGCATTATTGGGTGATAAAATAATTTTTTTTAAAATAGGGTGGCTTTGGTAAAGGGAATGGTGGCTCCTGGGAATCTAGGAAGCTGGTGGATGCTTCCCAGTCATAGAGAAGTCAGTTCAGTGAGAGAGATGGAAATAAGGAAGAACTATGCAAAACAAAGAAATTTTGAATTTGCAAATAAACCGGGGAAATGGTTGGCATAGAAATTGCAAAAAGAAAAAGAAAAGAAAATGATATTAAAGTTACAAGAAGGTAATACTGTAGTAAGAGATAACACAAATATGTGAAAAGTGCTTCATCAGTATTATACTACTTTATACAAATGACAAGAAATTTCTTGGAAAAAGTGGATGAATATTTATAGAACAGAATTTACTGAAAATCACAGGGAATCAGAGACAAATTTTGAATGGACCTATAACAATAAGGGAACTGTGTGAAGCTATCAAAAAGACTAAAACGGGAAAGGCACCTGGTCCAAATGGGTTGCCGGCTTCTTACTCTAAATGTTTTGAAGATGAGCTTTAAAAACCTTTACAACAAATGATGAATATTATTCTACAGAATGGAAAAATTCCTGATAGCTGGAAAGAGACTAATATAGCATTAATACCTAAAAAGGGTCAAAATCTGACTTTAACAAGAAACCATCGACCAATATCTTTACTGAATAATGACTACAAGCTGTTTATCATGATTTTGGCTGAAAGACTGAAGATAATTTTACAGGATTTTATTTACGAAGATCAGTGTGGATTTTTACTTAAAAGATAATTACGAGATAATATTAGAAATGTTTTGGATATTTTGGAATACTTGAAGCATCATAATGAAAAACAAGCTGAATTGATATTCTTAGAGGCAGAGAAGGCCTTTGACAATTTAAATTGGACTTTTTGGTTTAGAGTTCTGGAACATATGAACCTTGGATATAATTTTATTAAATGAGTAAGATTGATTTATGCTTCTCAGAAAGCACAAATAATTGTTAATGAAGAACATACAAAACCTTGTGAGATTCAAAAAGGGACAAGACAAGGATGTCCGCTGTCTCCACTTTTGTTCATCTTAGTTCTTGAGGAACTGAACAGAGACATAAGACAAGATTTAAAAAGATTAAAAAAGAAACTTGTAAATTAAGGGCATTTGCAGATGATTTGGTGTTAGTTTTGGAGGATCCACTAGAGGGAGTAGAAACATTAACAGAAAAATTCAAGGACTTTGGTATGTTAGCAGGTTTTAAGATTAATAATCAGAAAACAAAGATGTTAACAAAAATATGAAATTAGAAGATCAAACAGAACTGATGTAAAAAACTGGTTTTAAGTGAGAAAAAAGTAAAATGCTTGGGTATTACTATGACAAATATGAATTGTATGATATTTCAAAATAATTATGTTAAGACATTGAATGAAATTAAGAAGGACACGTTAAAACGGAAGAAATTAAAATTGTCACTGTTGGGAAGAATCTCTGTGATAAAAATGAATGTTTTGCCAAGAATGATGTTTTTGTTTTAGACAATACCTGTTTTGACAACTGATGTACCCTTTAAACAATGGCAGAAGGATATATCTAAATTTATACGGCAAGGGAAAAAAGCCACAAGTGAAATGTGAAGTGTTACAAGATGCAAAGGAAAGAGGAGGATTGGGTTTACCAAACTTGAAATTGTATTTCACTGCTTGTTGTTTGGTCTGGATGAAAAAATGGATGTGGCTAGGACACAGAAGGCTTTTAGAGCTACAAGGTCACGACCTGAGGTTTGGGTGGCATGATTATTTATAGACATGCAATATTGAAAATATGGAATAGATATAAACCCAGGTTGTGCCCGAAAACACCTTTATGGATCTCAGCTCAAGAAACATATCATAGAAGAGAAACAGCAGACAAAAACAAATGGTTGATGCACCAGGAACTATTGGAAAACCATCAAGGGGAATTTAAAAGTAAATCAAGAGAGCAATTAATAGCAAAAGGATATAATTGTCAATGGTTTTCCCATTTACAGTTATCAGAAAGATTCAAAATGGACAAAAAAGACTTATGGTATGGAGCAAAGTAAGACAGAATTTGAAGTACAGTTGTGCACTGATGATGAACATGTAATTGTTAAAATGTATAAACTTTGGTTGAAATTTGAAACAGAGGAAGAACAGGTTAAAGAATGCGTGATAAACTGGGCTAAGAATTTTGGTTATAATATACAGATGGATCAGTGGGAAAATATGTGGTTAAAAGTATTGAAATTTATATTGTGTTATGGTCTGAAAGAGAATTTTTATAAAATGATGTATCATTGGTATATGATGCCAGAGAAATTACCTAGAATGTATAAAGGCACTTCAAATGTATGTTGGAAATACAAACAAGATGAAGGGACATTTTTATCATGCTTGGAGGACATGTAAAAAAGCTAGAAAATTTTGGATTCAAGTACGTACTTTGATACAGAGAATTTTAAAGATTAATATTTAATTGAAGTCAGGACTGTTCCTTTTAGGACTAATGGATAAACAATTAGAAAAAAGCCATGGAAGATTATTTCAATATATGATTACTGCGGAGAGATTATTATATGCACGGAGATGGAAAGATTCAACATTACGCACTATTGAGGAATGGTTGGTGAAATTGACAGATCTTGCTTTGGTGGATAAACTAACTTCTCTGATTAGAGAAAAGACACTACATTTATTGGTGACTGGAAGCCTCTTATGGACTTTTTGCGTAAAAATGAAAAAGAATGAACTCGTGATTTATGGCTTTGAGGATTAGACAGGATAATTATAGAAAGAGTATTATGATGTAACTTTAGAGAGAGAGATTAAAATATAAGTGTACTTATAACTGCTGTGAAGAATATTGGAAGCCCCTGCTTTATATCTTTGTCCTTTCCTATTTTTCTTTTTTTTCTTTTCTTGCATTTTTTGCTTTCTCTTTTTCTTTTCTTCCTTTCTTTATATTAGTTTGTATTAGTTTTTATTTCTTTTTTAAATGTTTTAAATTATATATGTATATGTATATGTATATATGTATGAATGTGTATATACTGTATATATATATAAAGTCAGTTCAGTGTGATACCTTTTGATATCGTTTTTGGAATGACTCCTACTCACATTTGGTAGAGCCCTTTTGGGGGGGAAAAGGTTCCCATCAGATAACATGATTCTTAGTAGTTCCAATTTTGCTCCCTCTTGGCCTGCCCAAATCATGAAAAGTCTGCCTGTACAAAATGTTGGAATCAGCAAAAAATTTAAATAAATGTCCATTATCTCTCTTTTTCATTCTCAGAGCGCGATTCTATAGATATACTGTACACCCCATAACAAGGAAGACATATGCTATGATTTACATTTAGAATGGTTTTAGTTTATGTCTCTTGTTTTTCAAAATAATAAAATAAAATAACCATGAATCATACACTCCCTCCCCCACACTTTCAGAAACCCATTGTGAAATTCTATTCATAGCTTATGACAGTTATTCCAGATGGAAATTTATATAATTGCTTCCTTAAAAAAGAAAGAAAGAAAGAAAGAAATGGAGTATCTTAATAAGGTGCTCTACACAATCTAGCTTCTGCTGGAAATAAGCCTGGACTGAATTTAAACATGCCTTTACCTGTAAAAATGAACAAAATTAAAATAAAAATGCTCATACCCTTTTTGGGAAAAAGTCAGCCAGATTGTATAACACTAACTCTGATGCTTTGGTAACAAATCCATGTTTTAAAATTATTTCTGAGAAGCAAGAATATAAGTCAATGCTGGATGAAGATCCTAAATGCATTTTCCTTGCAATATTAGCTGGATTTTGTTTTGAGTTGGAATCATTGTGGCATTTTATAAAACATGTCAAAAACAGCCATCAGAACACATAAACAATATTTACATGTACATATATTACATACATTTCACATACATAAATCAAACTGAAGTCCATTCTATGTTGCCTTGGGATAAGCTTTCAGCACGGACAATCAAGATTCATTGTCTTTTTGTATTTTATTTGTATTAGCAATGCCTTACAAGAGTCAGCATCTCCTCTCTTGCAAGCAGCAAAATATCTGCCTCAAGAACCATTTGGATGAAGAAGGGGAAAAGGGGTCTCTTCCCTTTTTTATTGAATAAACCATCTACGCTAAGCAAGCAAAAGATCTGACCACCCTTCAGTTCTATGACAACAGTTCTAAATCATTCTTATATATTCTACTTCAAGGCTTTTGAAGAAAACCAAGCTTAAATAGTCCTTGTCCTTAACTATCAAAGTATTGAGGTCATATACATTAAATCAAAGAGAAACAAAGTAGGGGTTCGCCTCCTTTTTTTAGGGCAGGTTGCAACTATATATAAACAGTCAGTTGCTTGATAAAGTTTAGAAATCTTCTCACTCAAGTTCTTTTTCCCAAAGGACACTAGGTGAAGAATAGAGAACACTGGCTTTCAAGATATCTGTGGCCTAATTGATTCAAATGCATGCTAAAAAGCATAAATTGGCAACAGAATTGGAATCAAAGATTATCTTAACATGTGAGAAGCAGACCATTAGGTAATGTCAAAATTTCTTTGCTTGGGCGTAACGTGTTATATGAACACAACCACTGCATTTCATTAACCTGGGTCTACTTATGTATATGTGCTGAGTTATGTGAACTCAGTACATATACATAGACCAAGTTGGCAATTCTTCCCCAAATTTTGTGTCAGTCACACATGTTGGACTTCAACTCCTACAATCCCTTGTGAGCACAGCCACTGGCTAGGAACTGTGGGAGTTGAAGTACAAAACACACAGAGAGCATCAGATTTCAGAAGAGCCATTAAGATGGTCCCAGTAGCCTAAAAGGGAATAACAAGTTGTTTGCTTTTTTTCACCCTAGTTCCCAGAAATGGTAAAGGCTCCTTGGAGTTCTGGTTTGTGCTCTAAATGTTTACTGCTATCATGAGAGCAAACTATATGTCCATATCTTTCTTCTCTGATAGTTTACCTCTTTTATTTTATCTACATTTCTCCCCAATTCCCACTTTGTTTTTTTTTTTTCCCCTCCTCCAGGCATAGGCTTTCAAAGCAGCCTTCCAGCCAAACAAAAACAAATTTTTCATTGGTTTGCTTGGAAAAGATACTCAAATGCCATGATGCCTCTATACCTACAAAGATCTGAATCATGCAAGCCATGGTATTCCCTGTGACAGTCGATGGAAGTGAAAGTTGGACTTTGAAGAAGCAGGATAGGAAGAGTATTGATGGTTTTGAACTTAGGTGCTGGAAAAGACTCCTGAGAATACCACAGACAGCCAAGAAAACAAACAACTAGATCATCGAACAACTCAACTCAGAATTCTCACTCAAGGTACAAATGATCAGGTTCAAGTTGTCCTACTTCAGACATATTATCCAAAGACCTAGATCTCTGGAGAAGGCTGTGATTCTGAGAAAAGTGGAAAGAAAGAGAAGAAGAGGAGGACCAGCAGCAAGATGGATGGACTCAGTTACAGTGGTGATGAATGCACAGTTGGAAAACCTGAAAGACAGGCTAGGGACAGATCGTCATGGAGAAAATAGTGGTGTGTGTTTGCTAGGCATCAACAGCAATTTGATGGCACATCATCAATCATTGGTTTGCAAAGGGACTGGGTCTTTTTAGTTGTTCTGATGAAATTTCAAGTTAGGGCTAATCAGTTTTGGCCCCTCAGCACATTTTTTTCAGGCCAATTTTTCACGTGAGAGGAAACTGGAAGATCTCCATCTTAGAATCACAGTCCTGACTAAACTGATATATGGAGGGATAATGTGCCTACTTAAGATAACTCTTCAGGCATATGGCAACATGGGTTCCAGTTCATTTGCTAATATTTAAGCTTCTATCATGATCCCCAGTTAGTTTACTGCAACTAAGAACAGACTGATTAAAGCAGTTCTTCTAGAATTTGCCGTTAAAAAAAAAACACACCTGTTTACATTAAAATAGAATTGATATCCAACATTATTTTATTTTTTTAAAAAAAATTCTCTGCGATTCACTGGTGGGATTTACACAGCATGCTTGGCTAGGTTAAAATGAGGTTGTATAATTTGCAGTTCAGCTTCTTTGGGAACCCAGCCAAAATCTTAGCATCTTGTACAAATCAAGCTATCATGTTAAATTGTACTATGATTTATTGTTTGGGCAAAACATGTTAAATAAACATAACAATAGGCTTTGGCATGATGAGTGAACCCTGCCAATGAATGTCAGCTTGATTTAACATCAAACTGATAAAATGATTCTTCTATTCACAGAAAAATAAGGGATATACCTCACATCCTAGTACATCCCAATCTCTTTCCTGTTCAAACTAACCAACACTCCACATCCAGGTTAATCAAAGACAGTTTCTTGTTTATGGGCAACCAAATACTGCAGCATATTCTTGTTTCAGAGAGGACAGTGTTGCAAAAGCTAATTCCATGCAGAGGACAAACAACTCCACAATTCACACAAGAGGGAAGTATGTTTTGAATTTGCTGATTGAAACAATGGTGCTCAAATCCCCAAAACACTGTTTCACAATTTAATGTTACTGCAGGAGGGCTGGAGTAAAAGGGAACAGAGACTTACACTGTACGATCAGTTGTACCAATGCTTCCCTTGGCTTGACGTTAAATCCATTGTATTGGCTGGTTTGACACCTGTAAGTCCCTGTCATCTCCCTTGAGACGTTGACAATCCGCAGGATCCCATCATAGCTCTCCATCTGCATTGTCCCATCTGGCATGGGAATCTCCTTGTCTGCCCTGGACCAGAGGATGATGGGCTTGGGCTTCCCGGTCACCTGGCACTGCAGTTCGATGGTATCTCCTTCTCTGGTGACCAAGGGTGACTTTTCTTGTGGAACAGTCAGGTTGGGTGGAACTTCAAATGGGTGCAAAGGGGAAAGGAAAGGAAACAAAACAAGAAGTAGAAATGAAATGGTTAGTACATGAGAGTTCCGTGACTTTGAATGTCTAATGGGACAATAGAAGGCATAATTTAGGGGTCACTCAACTAGCTAGGATGCTCTGGAAGAGTAATATTACCCCATAGCTAATCTTTTTGTAGGAGGATGAGCAGCAAAAATAAATGAATAAACCAACCAACCAGCCATCTTTCACTGATGCAGAATTATTTGTATTCAGTAAAGAGATTTTCGCATCTGAATGTATTTTGACATAGAGTTATACACAACCCAATGTAAGGAATGAGGAACAGATTGGAACCTTGCCTGTTCTCTGAGTGTCATTATTTTCTTTAAGAGGGATATTTATTTACTTTATTACAGGGAGGCATGTGAACACCCATAACTCATTGTGTGTGTGGTTCATTGACGGAATAAATCGGATGTCTGTCTCTTTCCAATTTGCAGTTTGTGTGAAATACACCATATCCTTGAGTATGTATAACAATCCATGTATCTTTGAGGTTATGTTTTGATTTTACAACACTGGAAATCAATGTAGATATCAGTACTATGGTTACCAATATTTTTCCTGGCAATATTTTATTAGTAAAGAGAAAGACTCCCTCAAGTCAAGGCTGGTCCTAGTGACCATATAACATACACACCTTTGGATTTTGGGGGGCAACAATATAAAAATGTTTCTTATTGCTTTCTTTTGGGTTGTTTTTTCAACTTCTCAATCTAGCCTATAGCCTTAGGATTTCCTTCTCATCCAGCTATTTGCAAGGTCCACCCTTCTTAACTATATTCAAACTCAGCCAAATATCAGCTCGGGGCTGCTACCTGCTCCAGCATTTTGTCCAGAGCCCCCCTCAAACCTTATAATGCCTAAGATTGCCTGTACAGACTGTCAGAGCAGCAATGGCCACAGATGTATGGTAAGAGCACATCTTGAACTTTTTCATCAGTCAGGTAGCACTGTAGATGATATAAATACTGCATATCTTTATCAATGTGCAATGGCTTTCCAACCAACATGCACCTACCAGGTCTCTCTCATACGTACTTCTCTCATGTTTTCCACTATGTTCAAAAACACATATTATCAGCATCACACTGTCTCTCTTTTACTTTTCACTGAGAGCCTGTTCAAGACATTTGGCTGCCTAAAGTAAAAATAGGAAATTATGCCATCTCTTTCCCCAAGTGTAGTAATCCAGTTGCAGCCAAATAATTTTGCCATACCAAATGGACAATGCCAGAAATGCCTGTTCTCCTTTTCTAGCAATGTGTGTATAACATAAAATAAATAGTTATTTCTGTTTTTTCAGGAAGCAGACATTCAAGTGGACAAAGCAACTGTAGAGATAGTCCAAATCCAGAAAAATAGGGTGCTTCCTTTCTAGTGCATCACTACTTTGGGAAAGCTTGTTTTCTCAATTGACTCAATCTACTACACTGAGGAATAAAAATGTTTACAGAGACCTTTACTGACTAAAACAAATGCATACAACTAAAATAACACTATGGAAAGAATGCTGGCATTATTGTTTTTTTCCCCTTGAAATGTGAATACATTAATGCTCTTCATCAAAGAACTTGTCTTGATTTTATGATGAACACATTTGTTTGCAGATCTTGCTGTGGTACAACACTGAAAAACCAAGAATACTTTCAACTATAGTGCTACTCCTGCAGCTCCATAATAGAAATAAACACAAAAGATATATAAACAAAAGCAGCAAGAGCCATATTCAGCTCATCTAAAAACCAGCAACCTATCCAACTCCTACTCTCTGACTAAAATTAAAACATCAGCCATCAATTGTGTGGCAGAACATCACTGCTTGTGGGCATTGTTGAAAGCAACACGCTGGACAAAATGGACTACAAAGAAGGACATTTCTATTCTTACATATACTTATGGTATAATTATTAACCAAGATAACCAAATGGGGCCTCTGTGATAGAAACAATGTATCTTTGAAAGGCTCTTTGGGTGTGTTCCTTGTGAGTTTGTGGTGACCGAAAATAATAGATATGACATGGACTCTTGGCCTGAACTCATCAGAGTTCTTACCTTCTCACCATCCTCATGGAGTGAAAGAGGAGAGGGAATCAAAATGAGTCTCTACTGGTAATGCTTTCTGCATAGCAAGAACAACAACTGGGAAGGATTATTCTCCAAGTCCTCTCTGGTATTTACAGCAAGATCCTTATGCGTGATTTCAGAAGGCGAGAAGATAGATTCAGTCAAGCATGGTTTGTGTGGTTATACTGAGACAGTTCCAGAAAGGTGGTCAAAGAAGAGATAAGGTCAATTCAGTGGGATGGAGGGTGATCAGAGAAGGCCTTGTATATTTCAGTTTTTCTACTCCTTTAATATATATGGTGCAACACAATCTCTCTCTCTCTCTCCCCTTCTCTCTCTCTCCCTCCCTCTCTCTCTCTCTCTCTCTGATGGCTGAGAATAGAATACCTTTAAACAATTGGTCACTGCAGACATGTTCTCCCAACTCAGTTCTGGTGTTAAAACCAAGATGGGAGGACCAAAGATAGGAACAACCAAAGGGATATTTTTATCAGCCTATATTGGCCAAGTACGTATATACAGCTATTCCTAAAATATTTCACATTTGACACTCAATCTACTATATCTGTGTTAACACACACACACATACATGTCTATACATAGACATACCTGCATCACATATAATGGTTAATGGAATCTGTTGTTCTCCAGATACCATGCTTTTTATATAGTAATTTTATTAAACATTACAATTAAAAAGATAAAAACGAATACAAACCAAAAAATAAAAATAGAAAAAATAGAAAATGCAGAAAGAAAAAAAAAAAGAAAAATAGAAAAGAAAAATAGAAAAGAAAGAAAAAATAGGAATATAGTAAAGAAAAAGAAAAGAATTATATAAAGAAATGACACCCCCATTCATCACAACAAGTATAACAACTTTAGTAACTTATCACCTTCTCTTAAAATACAACAAATGATATCTTCTTTCCATTTCTCATCTCTTATCTATAAACAAATCCTTAAAGCCTGATCAGTCCTGATTAGGAAAAGTCCATTAAGGGTTACCAGAGATAACAACATGTCTATTTTAAACTTGATCAAATAAACCAACTTTATATGCCTTTTATTTTTAACAATCTTATCTTTAATCCCTTCAAATATTGTCCTAGAACTTGATTAGTTGTTTTTTTTTGGTCCCTCTCACAAAATTCTTCAAAGCTTTAACAAGTCTCTTTTGTAAATCCAATATAGGAAAGTTATCCAGGTCACTCTTTTAGTTATTTGTATATCCCCTTTAATTATTAAGACATCAGCCAGTTTCATTTGTATATCCAGTTTAGCATCTTTTTCCATGTCATTCTTGTAGACTGTCATTTTTAAATCCACTTTCAGATAAGTCTTGTCTGGTATAACTTGTTCCTCTTTCATAACATCCTTTAAACACAGTCTATCTATAATACTCTTAAAATTAACTTCTGGGTCCATTGTTCACAAATATCCTTCAATACGTCCAATGTTAAAATATTTTGCTACATTCTGTATTAGTATGTTAAAATTAAATGTTCTTCTCCTTTAATTGTAATCTTTAGTTCCTTCTGGCTCCCTCTAATGTCCAACCTTCAAAGTCCCATCCTATCTTTTTTTTTTTTTTTAAGAATTCAAAACAAAAGCATTTTCCCATGGGAAGGATCCTTATAATTAATTCCAAACTCTTATTTCAAATCCATCTGGACCCTTAGTCCATTTGTAAACTTTCCAAAATCAACGTTCTAATCACCCTTTTGCTGTTTATTTAAAAAAAAATTAAGTCCTTAAACTTGTATTTAAAACTTCTTTCATTAAGAATTGAAGGAAACTCACCTGGTGCTATAAAACTTGTTGATCCAAATGTTCCTAATAGCTGAAAAGCAGTTAAGAAGCAATTTCCAAAAGTGATTAGAAAAGGAAGTTTGCAAACCCTGTGTCCATAAAGGTACCAACTGTGGTTTGAGTGAAGATGGTTTTCTCTCATCTCCCAGAGCTCTAAACCCACAGGAAACTGCTGTCTTGCAGTCTCTTCGCAAGGAGCAACTATCTGGGCACTTGTGGGTGACCTCAAGTACTCTCCTTGTCTGGAGAGGAATTACAAAAAGCCAGTCCACTCACTGGCTCTTCATTCCACCGTGGTCATTGACTCCACTTTTAGCAGAGCCACCTTCAGTTCGCCATTTCTTTTCCTGAAGTCGTGTTCTCCAGATATTTTGCAATAAATTTCCTATAGAGTCAGCCATGTTGGCTAGGACAAATGGGAATGAAAGTCCAAAATATCTGGTTGGCATAAAGTTGCTTAACTGTGATGGAATGGCATGGGACTGGAAGGGGGGTAAAGAATGTGATCTCGTCTCCAGAGCAACGCACTGGAGATAAGAGGCGAAAGCTGACGCACCCCTAACATTCCAGGAGATAATGAATTCCTGTTCCTGGGAACTAGCCGGCAGTCTGAGAAGATTCTGTAAACAAGGACTAGCTAATAAACCTTGCTGACTGAACCTGTACGGTCTCCAGGAGTTCCTTGGGCTAGGCCTGACATTAACCCTAGTATAAACACATGAGAAAACCTACTTGACCTGGGATATTTTTGAGGAGATACAAATGGAAATATATGCAAATACATCTTCAAAAACCAGGAAAAAAGATCTAATATAGAATATGAACATTCCAATTCATGGTCTCTTTATATGTGAGAAGTCTAGGATGATAGTGATAACGCTGATGAAATTTTTGGGTGGGCAGGATCTACACTAGTATATTTCTCTCTTATACCTCACATCCTTCCCATCTGTAAGCTTTTTATCTCAGGAGCTATCCCATTGATCTTTGTTTCTGAACAAAGATTTGTAAAATGTTTGACTTTTGAAATTGGGAGTATAGAATTTGCAATAAATAAACAAAGCTTAAGAAAAAGACTTACTGAGATATTACATCAGGGTCATTTTGGAGTTGGGCAGCTTAGATTTGTAACAAGCAAACTGTGGCAAATTTTTCATGAGTAAAATAACAAAAGGCAAATTGTCCAGGGCATTTATTGGGGAGGTCAACAATGCCAAAATGGTGGGCACAATTGGGCAATTGAACTCCTGTTCCTTTTTTAAATATGTGCCATTTGTATTAAAATGGGGTGAGGCTCCAATTGCCTTCTCGTGTAGCCATTTTTAGGTCACTGACTCGCTCCCCACAATTGCATGTAAAGCATAATAAAAAGGCATAAGTATATTTTGCAAAACCCCTGGATTTCATCTCCCTCTGTTTATGTCCAAGAATGAAAGGAAAAGAAAACTAAACTTCTCAATTAAAAAGGGCATTTTCCCAGTCAATAAATGACAATAATAAAAGGGATGAATTTTTTGAAATGAAATTGTCACTCCAAAGAATGCTTGCAGCTTGCAAATGTCTTCACTGAGCCATTAATTATATAGCCTAGAAAATTACTTTCGTCATTACAACAACAGACACAACTGAAGAAAAAAAAACATTAATAAGCACTTCTGAACTAAAAAGAAGTAAGATTACTGCTTTCATATCCTGTCAAAGTTACCCAGAGCACACAGCAGTCCACCAGTAGGGCCAGAGACCCAGTGTCTAATAGGAGAGTGAATTTTAATTAGTAAATTTCTTTTGTACATTAAAAAGTTAGTTGAAAGAAGAGCAGCCCACCCTGACCTACCCTATCAAAACCAAAACACAGAATGTGATAGAATTTGGAGATATATTGGATAAAATATGGAAACACCCTTTCAAACTGCAAGTCATACCTTTGAAAAACAAGGAGATGGAGGCAAGTGATGTTCTGGTTGTAGAGAGAAATGATGTACTTCCAGATCAGCTAGTCAAGGTATTGGGCACCAACCTTGTTTAACCAGGCTGATGTAGGGGCTTTTCCAATCAGATGCAAATCTTGATTCTTCAATCAGCAATGGCGTTTCAGACAAACAAAGAGCCCAGCATTATATGTTTGGGATGGCTGAATTCCCACATGGTCTCAAACAGTGAATAGTCTGAGTCCTGCTACTCAAGGGTCTTTTAAATGAGATACTGAGGAGTGACCTTGGAACCCCTTTTGCACTGAAAAGATATAGGCAGTTTCCATATCAAGGACCCGAATGAGAACAGGAAGCTAGGGGAAGGATATGCATGGTCTGCCATGCTAAATCATGACCAACGAACACTTCCAGCTTCACTGAACCACCAGACAGACAGATGATAGATTTCAAAAATGAAAAATGCAAGATAAGCTGGCATTCCACAAATCCAAATGCTTGCCTCTGGCATCATATTTATTTAGAAGAATGCCTCCAAGTCACATAGACAAGAATAGAAATTGAAAAAAAAAAACAGTGGGAGGCTTTGAGAGGTTGCCAGTCTACCAAGCAAAAGGACAAAGGTAAGGTAAAGTGACACATAAAATCCTACAGAGTTAAGAGAGGTGGCAGGATGTATCCTTAGATTATTTCCTGGTAAATGGATGTTTTGAGGCTGACTATGCCTTCCTATAGCAGTCACTGAGTCTCTTTCTTCTTTGAGAGTTTTTTGAGAGCTCCATAACTTGTTTCCAATAAAGGCCCAACAACAATACTTAAACGGAACACCCAGGAGAAAGGAAGTCACCTTGGAAATGCCATCTATCTCCTATAAAAATTACAAAGCTCAGCAAAAATACAATTTTTCTTCCTCTTCTTCGTTGCCAATGTATAGTATCTTGTTCAGTCTCTAACTTTCTAGGATCTCTGTATGTCCTCACCTAACAGTTAATGTGCTTGTATGTTTAAGCTTAGGAAAAAAATTTCTTTCATCAAGTTTTGGACATGGCTTGAAGTTCTGTCCTTCTGTTGTTATATTTTGGTCATTATTTTAAGGTATGAAATTAGGTTTTAATTATTTGAACTAATTAAACTGCAAGACTGCTTTTAACATAATTTGCATGTGTAACTCATTTCATGATATATTATTTTTGTGTTAGTTACTTTGAATTTATTTAACAAAGAAAAAAAGGAACATATATAAATCCATACCTAAATAAATTGTTACCATGGACTTTGGTAAGTCAGTAATGATTTTACATACACAATGAGATATCCATAGTTGTTTTATGACCAAGATGATCCTACAACAGAGTTGAGAGCATTAGCATCCTACAAGCATTGGCTTTACTCTCCCTCCTTTGACTTTTCTTTACACATGGTGAAGTACCAAATCCAGTGGGTAGCATAATCTATCACTGGCTGAAGAAGCTATGAAAAGCTTTCAGGTACAGCCATCTGATGGATTCTTCTGATACATCCAATCACTCTTCCAAATGAATCTATCTCAAGAAGTAGTAATGCATTGGTTACTTTCTTTTAGAGGAGAAACCCTCCATGGGATAGAATGGGCCTCTCAGCTTCAACCTTGTAAGACAAGCATGTACAACTATTATTCATCCATCATATGCCAGACATTTAATAATCTCTGCTAGACATACACATATAGAGATACAAACATTCTGCCTTTTGGCATATGTTTTGCTAGAATTGAAATGAAATACATCAGCAAGCAACAATATTCCCTGCTCCTATGAGCAAAGCTATTTTCAGATCCACAAACGTTTCTCACATTCATTCCCACATCAATGTGAAGGTATTTTGAAGGGTCATAGCACAGAGAAGCATGTGTGCTTTGCATGCAAAATCTCCATCAGTCAGTTGCTTGCATTTTTAAAGAGACTGGGGAAAATTCCATTGTGAAAAACCAAACAGCTGCACAGTTGGGCAGGGAGTGTAACAGGATCTTCATTCCTTTGGGAATAATCTGCAGGGGGAGGATTGCCAATGACTGATGGTGCATGAACAGTGGGAGGGACAACCCATTCTCTTTTTCTGAACTTTCTTTTTTCGCTTCCTGATAGCCTTTCTTTTTGACACACTCTTATTTCTTGTTCTTTTTCAGCCTCTCACTGAAGAAGGATATGCCATAAACCTGGTCTGCAGAATTAAAGCTTTTGAAATTAGGCTGATGGCTCCAGTGTGCCCATCCCAGGTGCAGACAATATTGAGTTTCAATAGAAAAATTAACCTGCCTTGCTTTCAGAAAGCTTCCTATGTTCCTAAAAGAATTGGTATTGAACTCCTTCAACTGACCTACACAAAGTTGCAGAAACACCCTCACCTGTGCTGCTGGAAATGTTGACATCGATGCTGATATCTGAGATGCCACCACCTTTCAGAGATGCGACACATGTGTAAGTTCCAAAATCAGTGAATTTCAAATCAATGATGTCCAAGTTGGTGGTCCCCGGAGAGACATCAGGATCTGTCTGAGTAATCACCATCCTTTCGGAGCTGCGCAGTGGTCGACCATTTTTAAACCAACTGAACATCAGCTCTTCAGAGGGAACTGCCTCCACTTGACAAGAGATCTTGACCTCTCTCCCTATCTGAATGTTGTCATCTTTATGATATGGGTCAGGTGTGATCCAGAATCGTCCTTTCTTCAAGGCTAAAATGAGATAAGCGCAAGATGAATCAGTTGGAGGCAGCACTGACATATCTGCACACAGATGAGAGGCAATACCATTTTTGAGGGGATAACACTTCTGAATATAATAATCCCTTCTGCAAATGTATCATATTCTGAATTCTATTCTTCTTCCTGCAAAACACATTGCACTTTGGATGGCTGCACTATTACCATTGTTACCTCTATCATCCCTAGGAGACTGTAGAAAAGGAAGTATAAATTCTGGCTTCAAAAGTATGCCCAATCCTGGCTTTAACAACTGGACCCACAGCAGTCTGCCAACTTTCTATTGGTAATGATAGTAGCATTATTGCCATTATTGTTATTATCATTTAAGAAAGTCAAATAGGATATTAAGCTTGGTGGTACTAGGGAATAGTTTGGGGTTTATTGGTGGTTATAGGAAGCATACTGCATATCTCTGGACTATAGCATGCCTGGCCTATTACATTCATTTAATTTTTGAACAAGGTGGGCTTTTTATTTCATAAACCATGCCCTTCATTATTCATCCTGTAGACAGAAAGGGAAAGGAAAAAGGCTTCCTGAACCTGCTGCTCTTCAGGTGACCTGTGTTTCAGCTCCCAGAATTCTCAGCCAGCATAGATGCCTAGGCATTTTGGGAGGTGAAGTCCAAATGTGTAAGGAGGTCACCAGGTTTATGAAGGCTGGCATAATGCAACATAGCTTTAACACCTATACAGTACATACCCATCATGGTATTCCCTTTCTGGATCAGCAACATTATGCTGAGTACAAAGTAGTAAGAAATACTAGGCCAAATAACTAAAAGCATGGGATGGAAGGAAGAAAAGGGAACAGCTAAAACTAATGTATACTAATATTACAATATTTATTATACCTCCCCATATCTTTTTATCCTTACAAATCTCCTTGCTTCCACCATATCCATCCATTGCTACAAAAACTGCCTTCTGTTCTTCAAACTTTTTTTTTGTAGGATCTCACCAACTCTACCCAGCTGCAACTTTCTTGGTCTTCTCCTCCTTCTAAGTCTATTTGTTTTTCCTTCATATATTTGTTTCAAAATTGGGTCTTCATTCATTCTCTCATAGTGCCCAAACCACCTCAAACCACTACCTTTTTCTTACTGATGCTCTAAATGTCTGTCACGACATTGCACATCCTTCCTAGTTGTTAGAATGCAAGGGACATTATGCTGCCTTGCAAGATAGCTTTCAGATTAAAGATCCAAGTAATATAGCACACTTAGAGTAAAACTGGGCTTTGGTAGTACTTGTGACATGCTGGTCAAAATGTTCCAACTTGACCAGAAAGTATATATGCATGTATGTATGGAATTCATTATTTTTACATTGCCCTGTTCCATCCAGCTCCAGATGGTTTACAATAATAAATCTAAAATATGAACACAATGATAAAACCATTTCAAAAGCAATGCAGTAAAAACAATCCAAATAAAGCTATAATGAATCTGGCACACTCCCCATAGAGCACCCTCCCCATACAAGCAACATGAACACTCAATCAATTCCAAAAGCCCCTTGAAATGAAATACTTTACATTTTCTTTCTGAAAACTGCAAAGTAAGGTCAGTTCAGTTCAAACTGCTGTGGATAGGGCCAGAGCCAAGAGGATCTTCTTTTGGACCCCCACCTGATGTATTTCCCACCGAGGGGAACATGACGCATTCCCTCTAGGGTTAAACAACATAGGGATAATTCAATTTAATTTATTTACTCAATTTAGGCACCCCCCAACTCTGAATTAACTCTGGGTGGTATACAATAAAACCAAACAGAATAGGAAATACAATACAATAATTATAAGAAACGAATAAAAAAGAAAAACGGATGGCAAGTCTGGATAACCGCCCCCACCCCCTCAAACAATTTCATAGGGGCCACAACCACCCTACTCTGTGGCCTGGGAGAACAGCCAGGGCTTTAAGGCTTTCTGGAATGCCACTGGGGGCAGGGGGGAGGGTGCCACATGGATATCACGGGGAATCTCACTCCAGAAGACAGGTGCCGTGATGGAGAAGGCATGCTTCCTGAGTCTGGAAAGATGGCACTGTGGCACTGAAGGAACCCAGAGTGTGCCAATCCTGTCAGCTTGTACCGGCTGGACAGACACCACCAGATATAGGCAGTCCCTCAGATAACCAGGCCCTATGGTTAGGTAAAAAAACCATGGAGGGCTTTTTTAGAGAGTAAGGAGGATGAACTTGATGGAAATATGCAGGGTCTGTTACCTGGGCAAAAGGGGCTGAAACAGATCTTAAGTCAGAAACAGGCAGAAAATATTCATAAGAGGCTCAGACAGACACCTCCCCAATTCACTGAAGAATAAGAATAGGAGGAAGTATAGCACAATCAAACTTGCAAGATTCTGTTATCATAGCCAATCTCAATAAAAGCAGTTTTAGTCTTTTTATGGGGTGGATTTCCTGGTCTGGTCTACTTAGTGGGGCTGACAGCTTTATAGGTCATAACCAGCACCTTGAATTATACCCCAAAGCATTCTGGTAACTAGTGCAGCTCATGAAGCAGAGATATCACGTGGGCATACTGCCTGTGCCACTGAATCCTGGGCCAGTTGAAGCTTCTGAGTGGTTTTCGAGGACAGCCCCATCAGAGTACTTCACAATAGTTGAGCTATTGAGGTGAACCAGGGCATGAGTCACTGTCTGAAGGATGAGGGGTAACTACCTGGGAGCCAAGTCACTGGTCAAAAACAACACCTTTCATTTTCTTCTTACCTTAGGAGACATTGCTGCCAGTGGCACTGATACAACCAAAGCTAGGAACTGAGGCTATTCTTTGTCTTACAGAAAAACTTCCTTTGAAAGGATTAAGTTCTAATAGCTGTCAATAATATGATATCCTCATATTATCTTTATTTGCATCCCTGCAAGTTATTGCTTAAAATAAAAAAAGGAATGAAATGTGTGTGTGTGTGTGTGTGTGTGTTTATACTGTATCTGTGTATGAAATTAATCAATATGAGCTGATAGCTCTAAGTAGACACACTGGGCTTTACAGATGTTATTTACACATAACCTTTGTGCCAGCGGCACTCTTTACATAATTTCTGGCTGTCCGCGCACCTCCTATCTTGCCTCACACTGGAAAATACCCATGAGGAGGAAGACTCTGGCTAGACAGTTTGTTAAGTAAAGGTTCAGGAGAAATGCAAGCTCCAGATGACAAATATTGAAATGCAAATTTTAGCACTATTGTCCTGCACTCCAAAGCCTCTCAGCCTCTGTATTGTATTGGTTTGAATGCTGCCATCCTGGCATTCCTAGGAGGAGAAAACCTAGATGAAATTAGGACATAGCTAAACGTTTATCTGTCCTGTGCAATAAGCTGATACATTCCCAGCCAACATTGTCACTACAAATGGTAAGGCTAGGGATCAGCTCCTCATTTTGGGTAAGGACATCATTCTGAAGATAATCATGGATATTTTACACATTTCCAGAAAGCTCAGCAGTGCACACTGGGACAAATCCTGTGAGAGGCATCACAGCTTACACCCAGTGGTACAATCCTCCGTCTGTTAATAAGAAGACAGGAACATCACATTTTTACTCAATGTGTTGGTAACATGGGTAACATCTACAATCTGGCAAGAGCTTGGGCAATAGCAAGCAAATATTTAGATAATTATTTGATTGTACTGATTGATTTAAAAATCAGCAATATAAATAGCATCTCCAATTAATCATAGAATACTGGAGGGGTCCCCTTCAAATGTTAATCATATGCCATAGTAAGCAATAACCAAGTAAACAAGTTCCCCAACTTTTAGCAGATATCATTTTAGCAGAGGGACCCCCATTTTCAGAATTAGAGAGACATAGTGATTTAAGGTCAGAGGTGAAGATTCTATAACCCTTCAGATATTTCTGGATTCCGGTCTATGTATGCTTGCATGTATGCGTGTATTTATTTACTCCTTCAGATGCAAATTACTTTAAGCCATGTACTGTACACTCCAATGATGAAAAAAAGAAAAGCTAAACAATCAATACTAATGCTAATATTAATTATAATTTTAAAGATTGATAGTAACAACCAAAACATTCATTATGCCAAGGAACAATACTTTCACTAACAAGGAACACTAAATGGAGGGGAATGAACCCACTATTCTATCAATGCTCAAACACTTCCTGAAACAGCCAGATCTTGGTGCCTTTTCTAAAAGGCAATTGGGTAGGTGCTGATCTAACTTCAGGTGGAGCCCTGTTCCAAGGGAGAGGAACAGAAATGGAAATTGTGTTTGTCCTCTCTGATGGTAATACCCCTATGAAGATGGAACTCAAAGGGTTCCTTTGCAACTACTGTACATCTTATTGAATAGGTAATGACAGTTGGGAGAAAGTAGTTCCCACCACACCAGCTATAATGGCCAGAGTTAGATATTTCAAGAATCGAGAGTCAAAAAATATATGGATGACACTCTTTTCAGTGGGAAGGGATAAATGAGGATTTCTTTTTTACCCTCTGCAGAAGCCCTTGGGACACAATTGCAATCATCTCACAGTTTTGTAGTGGACAGCAGTCTATTAGTCCAATCCCCAGATGAGTTGACGCTAGTTTCCCGATTGATAAGATGTACTAACAGTCCTGATCTGATCTAATGCCAATATAATCCAGCATGTTCTCTTGTCATGCAGAGGCTAACCAGATGTATCCAGAAAGCTCCCACCCAGGACTTATGCTTTTCATTTTGATTCTGAAGCTGGTACACCGTCATCAGGACCACAGTAAATGTTTTAAAAAATATTTGTGTGGCCCCAGGGAGACCCAGGTTTTAGTCCACCCTTAGCCAAAGGAGATCCCTAGGTAATTTTGGACTCTCTCTCAGGCCAATGTTTTCCTCACAGAGTTGTTGTGAGGAAAAATGAGAGGAGGAAGCACTATGAATGCTATTGTGAGCTTCTAAAGAAAAAGCAGGATATAAATCTAACAAGCAAATATTAAATAAAATGTTTATATCCCTACCTTCCATGAACTTGCTGAGTTCCCTTTTAAGATAAGCTGAATTGATGGTCATCACCATATCAAGCAGTAGCAAATTTTATAGTTTCGCTATGCACTTTTTAAAGAAGATCTTTTTTATCACTCCAGAATCTCTTTGCATTTATTTTCAGTTATTTCACAGAAAAAGTTAATTCTGGACAAATTTTCATGGGGAGTGTAGTATTCTTACACTTATTTAGTTGGCGTGGCCAATGGATACATATGAATTGTCTGTTTTTCATTGTATAATCATCTCTCCAGAAATCTGGTCCCTCTGAAACACCATTTATTCCCGCATCTCAGTCAACTTTACAGATCTCTGGCTTCCCAGACACATGAAAAGAAATAATCCACAATTCTGAATCAGTTCAGATCTCACCCTTCCTGCTTTTGAGCTCAAGCCTGCATTTTCAAAAGTTAATTTTGAATGTCTTTGGCTAATGGGGAGATAGATCTAGCACTCCAGGCAGAACATGCAGTCTGCCGAAAACTCAGATTCTATCTGTGGCATTTCAGGCACTGTGGTGAGAGGGAGGCGGGGGGGGGGGGGTATCTCAGGATCTGAAGCTTTCCTTCAAATGACAAAAGCAACAGTCTGCCATTGCACTAGATCTGCATGCAATATCCCGACCCACACATCAAAGGACAGAGCTTTGTTGCAGTATTGCAATGCTGCTTTTGTCATTTGCCTCCCCCATGAGGAAAACCCCTCTCTCTACTTGACATCTGGCTGTTGGAGTAAACATCTCCCTTGATGCCCAACAGGCTGCTCGTCCCACCTGGCTTTTCTATCTCTCTCTAAGATAGAAGCAAGCACACTTCAAAGCAAAATGCCAGCCTCAAGCATGATCTTTATTTCTAAGAATGCTCCCTTCCACTGGGCCCTACACAGACTAAAAGCATTCTTTGAAAATAATGTTGGAGGTTGGTTACTTAATTACATATTTTAAAAGACAATGTTATGTTGGGAGGTGTGATGGAATGGAATTATGAAGGCCAAACTCAGGGAGAAAAACATTTTCTTTCATCTCCTGAGGCGCGAGGGAAAGATAAGAGGATGAGACTGACACCTCCCTGAGGAATTCACATTGTTGTGGCTGGCATTACTTGGGAGCTGGGGTTTCAGTCTGGGAAGATTCTTGCTAGAGGTTGTAGCTAATAAACATTGGTGGACTGAATTTACATGGTCTCTTGGAGTTCCTTGGGCTAGACCTGACATCAATCTTCCCAGACTGAAACCCCAGCTCCCAAGTAATGCCAGCCACAACATTGTGAATTCCTCAGGGAGGTGCCAGTCTCTTCCTCTTATCTTTCCCTCACGCCTCAGGAGATGAAAGAAAATGTTTTTCTCCCTGAGTTTGGCCTTCATAATTCCATTCCATCACAGGAGGTGATAGATAACATCTTTGAAAGCTTGAACAGGGGACAGAGAGAAACTTCAGCAGTTGTCTTGGGTACTCTCATCACGTCAGTGATTTTGGGAATGGGCAAGCATTCTCTATGGCGGTCATCTGATAAGAGTGCCTATGGCAGGATCTCAACACTCCAAATATGATCAACATCCTTAAAAGCCTGCCAACTCATGCAGTAAAAAAAAATCTGACAAGATGGACTAATGGATGGATACAAGAGAAGGAAACAGTATAATTAAGAGATGATTATGTGTCACATAGATAGATTTCCTCCTTGATGATCTGTCCCTAACCTGGTCTTTTAGGTCTTCCAACTGTGCATTCATTGCCACTGTAACTGAGTCCATCCACCCTTCTGCTGGCTGTCTTCTTCTTTCCTTCCGAGCATTAGACCCTTCTTTACAGAGTTAGGTCTGTGCATAATGTGTTGCCTGTTCATTTGTGCCTCAAGTGAGAAATTTGTTCAGTGATCCCTGTGTTTGTTTTCTTGGCTGTCCATGGAAGACTCCTGAGAATACTATCCTGAGAATACCATCCATATCCATTCCTATCCTGCTTCTTCAAAGTCCAATGATCAGATGAGAGTGCTACAATTTCTCCATTTATTACTCCTTCCATCTTTTTCAGACACACCAGTGTGTGTCTGAAAAACATACATACCTTCTACCTCCTTTCCACATCACCTCAGCTTTTTGTTGATTGTCAGATTGCTGGGTCAAATATCATTTGCTGTCTGGCAGTTAACTGTTAAATTTCTTACCTCTGGTTGCTGCCCTCCAGTTTTGGTCTGAACTTGATGGATTGTTTCTTTGTGACCTACTCTGTGGCAATTCATATCTCTGATAACTGGTATCCAGATCTGATCTGGTGGCTTCCTTTTCAAACTCCTCTGCATGTCCACATTTTTCCATGAGTTCAAATTCTGTTCATCTATTTCTCTGAGCAAGAGTTCCTACTCTTTAGACTTTGTTGAGGTCCCTCAAAAACACAACATGGTGTGGCTACATCAAAATCTTTATTGCAAACTAGAATGAAGCCACACACATATAATTTTCCTGCCCCCTGATATATGAATGTACAGTTCCCATCTTACACCCAAAGCAGTTCAAAGCCTTCGCTTCTTGTCCTGCCTCTCATGTTTCAAATGACTTTTCACCCAGCATTTCATGGTCTTAAAGCCATTGGTTGTTGACATGACTGACATTTCTCTTCTGAGAACTACTGATTGTAAACTTCTCTCTCACAAGTGGTGGAGGAGGAAAGAAACCAGGCAAAGAATAGGTAGGAGAAAATCTGACTCTTCTCAGCTGGGATGGATGCTGCTAGACTGGGATCTTTACTAGAGCTGAGGGCTTGTAGTTCATTATAGTTTTATAGACCAATGTAACTGTATGTTAACAAGAAACGCCAACCAGGTAATATTCACTGGGAATGGAATTCTATTTGCAGAATGGCTTATGCATCACATAGCCAATTATAGTCTGAAAATGTCCATTCATATGAATGAAAACTTACTTACAGAGAGGAACCTGACAGATGTCCTTCCATGCACACGGAGGGTCCCTTTCAGATGCATTGTAACATCTGGGGTGCATGCAACGTATAATGCTGTTGTGGACAGGCAGGGCTAGTGAGCACTAACACAATCTTATATATTCAGTGAATACATAGAAATTGCCATTTTCTTGGTGAGGCTTATTTAGACTCTAAATGTTTTTCAGATAAATATCCACGTTCAGAGACAGTAGGTCTGGGAACACCAGATGCCAAAAATGACAGATAGGGATAGCTATTAGTTTTATGCCCAGCTTCCAGAGCATTTGGCTGGTTGATGCTACAAGCAGCATGCTAGGCTTACAAAAGCTTAGTCACAGATATGTTGAGGTCATTTCTGTATGCACATCTGTTGATATGTTCTTTTTTGGGCCTGGGGCCTGGAATTGAATGTATGCAGATTTAAGGGCTGAGTACCAGCAAGCTTCAGCTAAATATAAGCTTGAGAAAAAAATAGAGCAACACAGGATTCATATACATTTGTTTCAAATGTGCATTCACCACTTTTCCTGCCCTGTATGGTGTAAAATATTTCCTTAAGAAGTTCTCTTCAGTGTATATCCCACTCACCTAGCTTCTGATTGGACTTAGTAATTTATTGGAAATTTCATTAAACTACCAGAACTCTTCCATTAAATGTAACATCTGGAAATCCACATTTAATACAGGGAGCAATCAAATGCAAAGGCTGATCCATGCTTTATTTTAAAAAGTAAATAATAGCCACCCACAATAAATGACAGCTGATGGTCTAGCATAGCAATTCTTATTGTTATTCCCATTTCCCTCCGTTCAAAGGACCCTAGTAAAAGCAACACCTATTAGCACCATGGAAACAAAGCCATTCTCATGTTGCATTAGCTAAGCATTGCCTAGTATAAAGCACAACCCCAGCACAGTGACTGAATAGCTGGAAAAGTTGAATATTCCCCTACAACTAAGGAGGAGTGACAACAAATTATTCATGCTTTTCTTTATTCAAGCATCAGGGACTTCAGGGTAGCTATCACAAAGTAGAGAGAACTCTGGAGACCTCTGGTTTCTATTTAATAATCTATTTCCAAAATGTACAGGCACCACAGGTATTGTAAAGGCATAGCAGCATGCGTCAGTTCAGACCTTCAGAAATTACAGTCATTTCTGAGCAGAGCATCAATTCCAAACACAATTCCAAACAGCGCTCTTAAAAGACAAATCTTTTAGATGAGTTCAGTGCCAGTGGAGTAACATAGAGCAGCAGTTTTGAAACATGAAGGCTTAGATTCAAGTCCACAGCTTGGATGCAAAGTTTTCTGGCTGGATTTAAGGAAGTCTCAAATTTGGAGTGCAAGAAAGGAGATAGGGGGATGTTACAAACGGATGGGAGAGAGGACCTGGTTGATTATGTAGAATACACTATCCTTAAACTGTAAATTGCAGACTGAAGCACCTAGGAAAGAAAGGTTCAGTTGCCTTTTCCAACCTTGCCCCCTCCAGATGCGTTTGGATGAAAATCCTTAGAATGTTCAACCAGCACATCTGGAAGATGCCAGACTGCAAAAGTATGTTGATTTGACTCTGCTACTGCAACAGGATGATCAAAGGCCACTTTGTGCTTCTACAATCAGGTAAGAAACTTCTGCTTTCTTCACATGGCCTTTGAAACTCTGCCACTTTTCTGGTTCTATGAAAGAAGTTTAAAGATGAGCAGACCAGGACAGGTTTTCTTCCTCTATCTGTTCACTTAGAGAGGGGATCTCTGTTCAGACAGAGAGTTTCCTATTGATTTTTAAAATTCAAAATCCATAGAAAAGAAATGCCAGTCAGGAACTGGAAGGCCAGACAAGTGTGTGTCTGTGTGTGTGTTTTACTTTTTTAAAAAGTAAGAGATGCCGAAGAGACACTTTTAACTTCCTTTAGCTTTCTGAAGCCTAGTTTGCTTTACAACAGCTCTGCTTCTTTGCAAAATAGAAGCTTCTTCTCCAGCATCTCTTGGAACAGCTTTGTGACTACATGATTAGTCCTGATGGATACCTATCCTTTTCAGAGTCAAAGGGTGTGGGCTGAAAAATAGGGCTATGTAAAGATTCAATCTGGAAATTTAACTGAAAGGCTAATCAATCAAATCACCAACTTAAATTAATTAGTTGAATCCAATCAATTTTAACTGACAATTCAATCACTTTGGTACATATACAGAAGCAGTCTGTTTTCTGAGCAAAGGAACTGAACAAACCTGAAGATTTAAGTAGATATTCCAAATAAAATTGTTTTAATGTTCCAAATAAAAATAAAATTTCACATTGAAACAATTTGATATTTCAGATTGAATTGATGATGCTAATCCAATTCAAAATGATTTGCACACCTTTATTGAATACCTTTTCCTAGGGAGCAACTGTGGAAGAAGGTTATGTTCCCCACAGCATACTTATGTACTTGCAGGATGCATACGGCTGGCTATGTTGTGACACAGAATTCTGGACTTGATAGACCTTTGGCCTGATCCAGATGGGTTCTTCTTATGTTCTTAAGGCTATTCTAGTTTGGTACTAGCTATTCTGACCGTCAACAACCATCTAAGATATGTTATGGAAACTTTCTCAGGTTTGCTGGCTGAGCTCTTTTCCCTGAAGATATCAGGAACTAAAATTGGGAACTTCTGTATGCTGAACACATCCCTCTGAATTGACTAGATTCACTACCTAGATTCCAAATCTTTACTGGGTGCTAAAACCCCACAAATTTACACGTGGAATCCTACAAAGAGAACATGCTTAAACCAAGGTGTCACATCTCACTTATTTGCTAATGCCTTCAAATCGTCTTTCCTTGTAGATACCAGGAGTTTCCTACTCTGCTCTCTGTGAAGACTTGTTCACTCTTCACCCTTTAATCAATCCATAACTTTCAAAAACTGTCAGTACAATTAAGTGGTGAGCCATTATCCTACCAGGACATCTCCAAACTTTTAAATATCAAATAATTACTTGGCACTTTATAAGACCAGATGCATTCACATTTTCAATTTAAATGCAAATACTGTTGAAGGATTTACACAGGTTGGTACCTCTAATTTTTATAAATTATTATTTGAAAATAAATAGATAGATGGGAAAAAGAAAAAGGAGGACCAAGTAAAAAAGATAACCCAATCTTTTTTTGCAAGTGTAGTACTGCAGCTCTTTCTTTTTATCTGGAATTAAGTTGATTAGCTGCAGTTTGTTTAGCAGAATTTCTGCATCTAAAATTAGCTTTTTTAGCTCCCACACCACACTGCTTCCTCATGTTCAGCTGGTGATCCAGTAGGGCTCCCAGATCCTTCTCATCAAGCTTAGTTTCATTATTTCTGTACCTATGCATTTGATTTTTCCAACCTTGATAGAAAACCTTACATTTACCACACCTGAACCTCATTCTGTTGGATTAGGTCCAGTGTTCAAGACCATTGAGGTCAGGTAGAAGCATGAAGTAGAAAGCTTCAATAAATGCTTGTTATTCCAATTTTGGAACTAATTTTAGGCATTGTCCCAGTTATTTTTTTATTAAGTAGAATGCAGGACAGAATACATAAACTGAAACACGAATGGCCCGGAATGGTGGGAAAAGAGACTTCTCAGCTTTACGTGCAAAATTTTGTGTGATAAACTGGGAATGGTACATGTCTTCATGGTTCCCCCCAACTCCAGTGGAGAATACAAAATGATCATTAAGAAGCATTGGACTGGAAGAAGAAATTTTGATCATTAATAATGAAAATTGCAAATTACCCTGAAATATTTCATTCTGGCTTTAAAGAAGACTTATTGCACAGTAAACCTATTAAAACACTGGAACCCTATCTCTGAAAGCAGACTTTCTCTGTCTCTTGCACCTATTTTCTTTTCTTTGATTCTTTGGCAGAATGTGACTGAGTTGGGGAAGAGACGTTTATTTCTTTAAATAAATACTCATTTGTTTCTCATCGGACCTGCTCTTCAGATGTTGATGGTAATAACCATGTTAATATACTTGGGCATAATAGTTAGCAAACGAATGACCAAGGACAAAGGCAAGTAAACCCTTTACTCCAGTGGGTGATGCCAGCTACTGTTTGAAGTTTGGCATCTGAGGCACAGTATCTTCCTTTCCTCTGGCAATATCATGCAGAGGAAGACTGCTGTGCTAGCTTCCATTTTCCAGAGCTGTATTTCAGTGGCTTGGAGGACTGACAGAGGGCTGCAGAGATCTGTATGACCACTAAACAGCAGTAAAGAGATGCAAAAAACCCTAACTTTGGCTGCAAATTTTTGCAGCCCATCTATGATATGACTAGCACTAAGAAAGGAAAATACAAGGTTGCATCCAAATAACCAGCCTATGTGCTGTCCCTTGCAGATGGCCTTCTCTGTAGGAACATTAAATGTTGTGTGCTATGAGGTTATCAGCTGTGCTCCACGGTGCATTCATGTTGCCTAAGGGAAACCTAGGTTATTATCAGCAAACTGATGACCATTTCACTTGCTTCTGTGAATGTGTAGCTCCTCCAGCCATCTCTGTACTTTTTGCACTGCTTGGTTGGAAACAGATTTCTAGGCCTTTAAAATGCCATGACAGCTTCCTGTACATGGACATAACTGTTGTCTGCTACCTTTCACCAAACTTGACTATACACTCCTGACCCCAATAAATCTAGACACCATCCAGGGCACTACAAGCTTTTAATGTATCATTGAGATCTAAGGTGATGGAAAATGCACTTTCATGGATAAATTCATGGAGGACAGGTCTATAAACAACTGTTACTCTTGAGACTCAAGGTTACCTCTATAGGTGGGCAGCATGACTCCAAATACCAGTTGCAGGGGAACAACAGGAGATGGTGATTTCTCATCTCCTGGTTGTAAGCATGCAAGAGGCATCAGGTTGACCGCTATGAGGAATAAAATGTTAGATTAAGATTGGTTCTGGCCTCATACTACAAGGCTATTCTTACATCTTTATGAATCAAGCTTGATTCCTGCTGAGTACATGGATGCATCTATGCTGTTTTCTTGGCAACAATATGGAAGTCGTTTGCCATTGCTTTCTTCTATATGTTTTCAAACTTCTAGAGCTCTAGTATTCCCTGTGGCCTCCCATTCAGTATGAACCATAGCAATTTTGCTTACCTTCTGAGCCTGTAAAACATCAGCCATACGTTGCCATTTGCTGAGATATTACTGAGGTCTGCACATAGTATTTCTTCTGTGTATTAACCACTAGTCATGCCTGTGCCCATCACACAAAACCTCCTGTAATCTTGCTGTGAGACATGGTAAACTGGAAAAACTGTGCTTCCATGTTAACCCTCAGAAAACACTTTAGCCCAGTGTTTCTTAACCTTAACAACTTTAAGAGAAGTGAACTTCAACTCCCAGAATTCACCAGCCTGCTTGCAGGCTGGTAAATTCTGGGAGTTGAAGTCCACATCTCTTAAAGTTGTTAAGGTTGAAAAACACTGCTTTACCTTCTTCAGCAATGGAAGGAATAAACCTTCCAGCAAGTCCATATTTGTATTTATAGAATGGAAAACAGAAAGGTAGAAGAGTGGGGAAGAACAGCAAGAGGAGGAACGGACAGACAGAAAGAGGGATTGAGCAAACAGCTTTTATATAACTGTTTTCTTTAATTCAAGAAGTTTCCCAGAGGACAAGCTCAGATTAATTTTACTACAGATTTCTTACATGCTGCTTTGTAATAATCTTTCCCTCTCATTCACATACATCCTTGCCATGCTGTTATTTCCCAGTTTACATTTAGAAGCCCGTGGAATGCCATTGTTGTAGATCTGCCCATGATTTCTGGTTATCATTTTTACAAGACTTCCTGAAGATGTTCTCTCTGGTTGGAGGAATGATGAGGACAAAGGAGAAGGAAACACATTGCCTTGAAGGGGCATTTGGGATGGTTTGGCAATAAAACCCAGGATAGTGTTTCAGGGTTCACTGAAAAAAAGAAAAAACTTTGTCATATTCAGCAAACATCCCCGGAGCCTTAAAAAAGGGAAAATGGGAAAATGGAAGGGAAAAATACAGCAGTGATATCAGTGAATAACCTAGCTACAATTCAATGTGGAGTCACCTATATAATTGATCCAGGGAATGCCTCAGTGGGTAGAAAAGCAAAAGAGCCTGGTTTTATCTTCTGGCTGCAACAAGTGTAAGCTGATTAAACTGTAGACATCATGATTGCATATTTTTGCTTGACAACGTTTGGAGGGAAGAGGGTGCATTTAACAGCAAAAGGATACTGAGTGCCAGGAAGGAAGGAAAGAAACCAGAAAACTGGCTTTGGGCCAGCCACTCTCTCTCAGCCCAACTCACCTTACAAGCTTGTTGTTGTGGAGAAAATAGGAGGAGGAAGGAGTATTAGGTATGTCTGCCACCTTGAATTATTTATAAAAATAATAAAGGAGGGATTAAAAGAATCTTTTAAAAAAGGTAAACTTTTCTCTGGAATTGTCTATTTTTAATGAGTATTCCTCCACCAGTGGTCTCCCCACTGGTTAAACTGGCTAGGAGTGTTGGGAGATGTCACCCCAATGATTCCAGATGGACTCCAGATTGGAGAAGACTGCTTCTTGAACATCTCTAGGTCACACTGGTTCATGAAAAGACTATGCTCACTGAGATCACATGATCTTATTGGAAATTTACCTTCCCTGACTATATAGGTAGTTCCCAGGTTAAGAATGCCTGGGTTACAGACGACCCATAGTTAAGAACGGAGCCTACTGTTGCAAAATTCGAGTTAAATACACAGTGATTTGAGTTAAATACACAATGCTTCGAGTTCATTATATAATACTGCTTCTACAGTATTATATAATAATACTGTTCCAGCTTACATACAAATTCGACTTAAGGACAGATCTTGGGAATGGAACTCGTTTGGAAACTGGGGACTACCTGTACATGCTTTGATTTGCTTGAGGCACATGCTGATAGCTATCTCTGTATTGTGAGACTGACTCCATTCTCAGCTGCCTCAGTTTATAGCATGGAAAGGGGGACTAAGTCATTTTCATTATATTATTGTGTTTAATGTAAAACACTTCAAAACACTTACTGCTCTTCACAGTTAACATTATTCTGGAGATCACATGCTGAGGGCATTCCAAGTTAGCAATACTGTAATCCTGAACAGATATCCTGTGGCTTTAGTTCAGATTAGTTTAGTTCTGCCCTGAACAAAGTGGGACCATCAAATACTTCTGAATCTCTGATATTGAGAACAAATATCAAGGGTTAATTGCCCTTTCAGACCTAGCATGGAAGCTTCCAGTGATATCTTCAAAGGTTGCTGGTTGAGCAAAAGGTTGATTTCAGCCTGATTTAGCAGTCCTTTTCTCCTTGCTGTGGACTAAGAGTAAAGAGCAGCTGGATTTGACTGAGGTGCATCTTGAACTGGTTTCACAAAAGAGCTATTTGCAGGTTACAGGAAGGGAATCCAATTCAGCCACTTGCTCTGGCAAGTGGAAATGCTACCAGATTCCTCAGACTGTGGAGCTGACAAAGAACTAAATAAATCCCAAGGTTGCAGAGGGAATGGCAGTGACAGGATGCTTTTACTGGAAGGGCAGAGTGAAATTTTTATCCTACTTTTTTAAAAAAAGAAATAACTGCATGGAAACTTAATACACCTATTTTGCTTGCTTTTGGTTTTGCTAAACTGCATTGAAATTGCAACTGTATATTTCAGTATTTTAACACCAAATTATGGTGGCACAATCTGGAACGAGGGCTCATCCCAAATTTTGGCGATCTAAATTCTGAGGCCAAAGCATCCCTAAGCCAGGGCTGCTGGATCCAAAGGAAGAATGGCTCATGTGTTTCTCTCTGATCAGAGTCTCGCTGATCCAAGGTGATTTAGGTTAAATAAAGGGAACTTGTTCACAGAATTTTGAATATTCCTACCTCGGAGATGTATCTTTTAATATTTCAAAGGAGAAGGCCAAGCCATTTTAAAACAACCAACTGAATCCAGATAAATATTTAAATAGCACCCACTTCTCTTGGGGGGGGGGGGACAAAGAGGCAACAGGGACAACCATTTTTTTACGGAGGGGACAAGCCAATAGCTGGAGCATATGAAACAGTATAATGGGAAAGGTCTCTACTGTTTGTACACAACAGATATAAAAAGCTGGCAACAAAACACCTCATTGTGCTAATGATGTGGCAGGTTTCTGGCATTTTCAGCTCTAGTCTCAACACAGGATTACTATTACCTTAATGACCTGTTCTTTCCAAATAAACTACAGAATTTATGGCTAGAGCCATTGAGAAATGGCAGGTTCAAGACCATGGCATGTCATGTTTGCCCACGGGAAGGGAGGTGACAGCTTCCCATTCTGCAACTGTTATGCATGTGAATGGGCTGCCAAGACTGTCTTTAGCCCTCTTGCAGCCATGAAATCTAAGTCTGTATTACTTAAACCTTCCAAGGCCCCTCTTGGCTGTGGTGAGACAGAGAAGAAAAACAGATTCTGAATGATTTCCCAGTTTTCTCTGCTTAACTCAATCCAAAGAAAGCACTTGAAGAACGGGGTCTTAGCAGTCCCAGGATGCACTATTTCTAAAGAGCCTGTGCATTGAATTCAGAGCAGCCCTGAATGCAAGGGAAAGCAGATCTATCTATCTATCTATCTATCTATCTATCTATCTATCTATCTATCTATCTATCTATCTATCTATCTATCTATCTACCTACCTACCTACCTACCTACCTACCTACCTACCTACCTATCATCTCCCAGGGCCAGGGAGAGCTAACTTAATCCAGTTTCAGTTTGTATCGAGGCCTCGTTAAAGTATGGTCCTGATTTCTTCCTCTGGCTCTTCGGAGTATTACTGCAGCACCCTTGGAAAAAGCATTTTTGCATACAGTGGGCGGAGAAGAGATAGAGGGGAGCAATGGCAGGAACATTTCAATAACTAGCTGAAGGAGTGTCCATTCAGATAGCATCTTGTGATCGGATGAGCAAGGCCAGCTGAGTGGCACAGGAGAGGAATGAAATCATTTTCATTCCAGTTTGCTGCACATGATTTTGTCTTGTCCAGCAACAATTGTTCTATGTTGCCATCCATCCAGGCAAGGCAGTGTATAATTGCTACTTTAATTCCTAACCACCCTTCCCAGTTTACTCAGTAATATCCATATACTCAGCACTTCATTTATGAGCTATAAACCTATGGTCATTTTCTTCCAACCACCTTGTAAGACATCATTCCATTTATGAAGGAGGTTTAATGCTGTCTTTCTCTGTAATTCTAGAGTATATTTTTGCCTTTTCTATATGTAGAATTTTTTAGTAATTGCTGGGGTTTTAAAATGCTTTGAAAAAGGACTGCATGGGAGCACAAGTGTTGCACCTCTTTATAACAATGTTTTTGTTTTTCCAGGCTTCTGCATGAGCCTGAACACAACACAGCTGCTTTAGTGAAATAGCTTATTAAAGCAGCCATATTAAGGCACATATAAAATAGACCCAACTTTGTTTAGGCTCACGTGAGAGCCTGGAAAAGGCAAGTTCTATGTGATATTGTGGCAGGTTGAGTCTAGCACCAGGGAGACCCAGGTTCAAGTTCACCTTTGGGCCAGTCACTCTCTTTCAGCCCAACCTACCTCACAGGGTTGTTTGGGGGGGGGGGGGGAATGGAGAAGGGAGTTCTATGTAGACCACCTTGAGTTTCTCGGAGAAGGATGGGATATAAATTTAATCTAATCTAATCTAATCTAAAAAAATAAATAGGGTTGTTATGCTTGCTCTCTCCTCTATTCTGAAGAATTAATCATTTTTGGAGCATGCACGTTTCTGGTAGTTTTGAAGGAGAGGCCGGAGAAGGACAGTTTAACTAGTTTTCTTTAACTTTGAAGAGAGAGAGTAGATGATCTGATTTGGTGTCGCGTGGTATCTTATAGGCCTACTGCTGTTTGCTGAAGGGTAACAGCTCAGTGTTAGAGCACATGCAGAGGTCCCAGATTCAGTACCTGGCATCTGCAGGTAGGGCTATGAAAGCCTCTTATTTGAAATCCTGAAAGATCACAGCTAGAGTAGTAAAAAACATGAGGGCCAATAGTGTGATTTAAGTATATATCAGCCTTCTCTATCATTAGTAGCATTTGGGAAACAGTGCTGATTGCCTTTTCCATATGTCCATCAATGTGTAAACAAAAAAAGGAGACTTATTTTAAGGACAAAGGTACCATGACATGATTCCCCTGCTTGCTGCAGAGTGATTAACAAACCACTTAATGCAGTGTTGTCCAAACTTGTCCACTTTAAGATGAGTGGACTTCAACTTCCCCATGCTGGCTGGGGAATTCTGGGAGTTGAAGTCCACTCATCTTAAAGTGGCCAAGTTTGGACAACACTGACTTAATGGATTGGATTTTTGCATCCATTCTCTGATCTCACAGCAATAGAATCAGAAAGCTGGAAGGAACCTCAGGGGTCGTCCAATACAACCCTGATCAGCCACATCACCACAGAAAGAGACACCTTGGCATATTCTGAGGAAAATGCAGCTCAGTCAAAACAACCTTGAGCATCATGCTTTCTGTTGAGAGAAAAAACACAAATATAAAGTCATCTTTCCCAACTCTTCCTTTCTTTTTCAGAACAAGACCTGACACAATGGAGGCAAATAAATGACTTCTTTCTCATTTTTATCAGACTCAGACATAATAACTCTATACACCTTTTATCTGGCAAAAGCAACACTCACCGCAGATAGAAAATGAAGATGTTCTACTACTAGCAAATAAAGATGTTTTAGAGGAAGCTCCAGCTATATGCTCATGCCAGCATAACCGGCCTGGTTAGTGTGTCTGAGAGCTGTCAAAGGCAAAGGTGTAGGGTAAATATTCTTGCATTGAGGAAAAAGGTGAATTTGGCAACTGAATCTACTTGTGCTGCATTAACTGTGATGCTTCTTTTGGGCCCTGGAAGGGGGGGAAATATAATTATAGGGAACTGAATATCTTTTTCTTAAATCTTAATCAACTGAAATGCTACTCAATCTCATCCCCAGTGATTTCTGCACCCCATGTATTAGGTTGTGCTAGACATGAGAATATTTTTTTAAAAAAATCTGCTTAATCTATGGGAGAGAGAAACCTCTAGCCACAAGGCCCTGTGCAATCCTTGACTGAATTTCAAGAACTTTGGCAAGCAAGCAATTCAGACTCTGAAGGAGAGTGATTTGTCCCTGCTGTGGGAGAGATGAAGAAAGAGAGATGGGAGGGTCAGAAAGAGAGAGAGAAAGTAAAACTGGACTGTTGGGAAAAGAGAAGGGGATGTCAGAGAGACTGGGATGTCTCCACCTGATTTTGGCTCTGGTCAACCCCACTACTGTCATGCAAACCAAACCAATGGAAATGTAGCCCAAGATAGAAAACTATCTTGTCCCTACCTACTATGCTTTAAGAGATGTAAATTTCTTCTTGCAACTAGTATAGCCTTCAAGAACAAATCTGTATTCACAGTCAGAAAGACCTAAGCTGAATCTTGCTTCTACATTTACTAACAGTAGAATCATGCAATGTTAGAGCTGACTAATTTTAGACAATGGACAAGGAGGAACAGACAGGGTCTTCATGTGATGAAATGTGACAAACACATTATCATCCTCTCCCCCTCCCCACCATAATATCCCAAGCTTTGCAGTGATGGAGCAAGTGCAGTTTCATATTTTAAAATTCATTTAAATTATAGAACCATCACTAGCTATGGAAATAAAATGCAGTTTGTTTGTATTGCCCTCATGAGCATCTATACTCACGTGCAATGTGAATAATAAAAAAAAAACAATAATTTCAATGATGGTGGTGGTGATGATTAAAGAAAAAATAAAGGAAGTGGTTCATTTGTTAGCTTGCAACATGCTCAGATTCTAGGTTGGCCGGTTTGATGCTGCTCTTTTGATGGGCCCACCGCCTTGGTAATGGGACTGTGAATTTTAAACCTGAGGTCCCTCTGTATCATTACAATCCTGAACATGTCTACTCATTTCAAAGTGGCTTATTCTTAGAAGTAGATAAAGGATTGCACGCTCCTTGACTTTTTGAACACTTCTCTACCATTTTCTCTCTGTACCTCATCATTTGCAAAAGATAATAGTCATTTAATAGCCAGCAGTGATTGTTTCTGAGATCTATACTAGCCCTAGATGTGCCCTATATATACAATTGTTGTGAGTAGCAGGGACTTCTTAAGCTCTCTTTCTGAGACCAGCCTGTCACATTTTATTTTCTGAGGCCCTATGGGAGGGGGAATGTGAACTGGAAGATGAAAAAAGAAAGGTTTTAATCCCTTCTATAGTGTGTGTGTGTGGGTGTCCTTCATGTCAGTATTGACTCCTGGCGAATGCATGGACTAGGCCCTGCAGTTTTCTTGGCAAGATTTCAGAAGCAGTTTGCCATTGCCTCCTTCCTAGGGCTGAGGGAGAGTGACTGGCCCAAGGTCACCCAGCTGGTTTTGTGCCTAAGGCAGGGCTAGAACTCAGTCTCTGGGATTCTAGCCCAGTGCCTTAACCACTACACCAAACTGGCTCTCTCCCCTCTATACACTGAGTTCTATATCTGGACCATCTCTTCCTACCTATAATTGAGTGATTACTAGCATCTTTCTCTTTCAATTGGCTACTGCATGTATTTTATTTATTTGGAGAGAGTTTTGTTAATGCAGCAGTTCAACCCTAAATTTGGTTAATTCCTAGGCCCAGCTAAACTCCTAGTTTCATTTTTTCTATACTCATGTAATTTTTAATCTCAAATTCTTTCTATCCCATTTATAAAGTCCTAGCAAAATTCTCACTCATTCACACTGGCTCAGTTTAACAGGCCTATCTCCCCACCCCACTTCCGCCAAGCATGGAAAGATCCAGGATGTTCTTAAAAATGAGGAGCTTGTGAAAATAAAACAAGTGGCAGGCCAAATCAGGACCAGAAATAGGGATTATGCCGATCTACTGTACTTTCAGCCCTACAAAAGCTGTGACTCTTTTCCCAGACTCTTAAACTCTAGTTCAGTCTTACTGAACTAACACTTTTTGAATTCTGGAGTAGATCGCAAAATGGCTGACATGGTGGGCATGACTAATCACTGAAATGGAGGGCACAACTGATCACAAAATATGCACTTGACAGAAGGCAAATCTGGCATAAAGCAAATTGTTGTTCTTTGCTATTTCTCTAGATTTAAGGATGTTCACTAACAATCCAGTTTATCTTCTATCCATCCCCAACCTGGGCAGATAATCACCCTTCTGTAGCCACCTTACTTCAATCCTTACTTTCTAAAAATGCACTCATTTCACATGCTAGCAAGGTTATGCTCAAAATCCTACAAGCTAGGCTTCAGCAATACATGAACCGAGAACTACCGGATGTACAAGCTGGGTTTCGAAGAGGCAGAGGAACTAGAGATCAAATCGCCAACATTCGCTGGATCATGGAGAAAGCACGAGAGTTCCAGAAAAATATCTACTTCTGCTTCATTGACTATGCAAAAGCCTTTGATTGTGTGGATCACAACAAACTGTGGCAAATTCTTAAAAAGATGGGAATACCAGACCACCTTACCTGTCTCCTGAGAAATCTGTATGCGGGCCAAGAAGCAACAGTTAGAACCGGTCATGGAACAACCGATTGGTTCAAAATAGGGAAAGGTGTACGACAAGGCTGTATACTGTCACCCTGCTTATTTAACCTATATGCAGAGTACTTCATGAGAAATGCCAGGCTGGAAGAATCACAAGCCGGAATTAAGATTGCAGGGAGAATCATCAACAACCTCAGATATGCGGACGATACCACCCTAATGGCAGAAAGTGAAGAAGAACTAAAGAGCCTCTTGATGAGGGTGAAAGAGGAGAGTGCAAAAGCTGGCTTGAAACTCAACATTAAAAAAACTAAGATCATGGCATCTGGACCCATCAATTCCTGGCAAATAGAAGGGGTAGAAATGGAAGCAGTAACAGACTTCATTTATTTGGGCTCCAAGATCACCGCAGACGGAGACTGCAGCCATGAAATTAAAAGACGCTTGCTCCTTGGGAGGAAAGCTATGGCAAGCCTAGATAGCATATTAAAAAGCAGAGACGTCACCTTGCCAACAAAGATCCGCATAGTCAAAGCTATGGTTTTTCCAGTAGTAATGTATGGCTGTGAGAGCTGGACCATAAAATGGCCGAGCGCCGAAGAATTGATGCCTTTGAACTGTGGTGCTGGAGAAGACTCTTGAGAGTCCCCTGGACTGCTAGGAGGTCAAACCAGTCAATCTTAAAGGAAATCAACCCTGATTGCTCATTGGAAGGATCGATAATGAAGCTCAAGCTCAGATATTTTGGTCACCTAATGCGAAGAGAGATCTCTTTGGAGAAGACCCTGATGCTGGGAAAGATTGAAGGCAAAAGGAGAAGAGGACGGCAGAGGATGAGATGGTTAGATAGCATCACTGAAGCAATGAGCATGAAACTGAGCAAACTCAGGGAGGCAGTGAAGGACAGGAAGGCCTGGCGCAATATGGTTCATGGGGTCACGAAGAGTCGGACACGACTTAACGACTAAACAAAGGGGCACTTTGGATGTAAAGGCATTTTTGGAAATAATGATGAAGTTAGAGGCTGGCACTTGTTTTGCAAACTTGCTAGCTTCTCATTAAAAACATTAAAAACAAAAGAATCTTTGAAAAAGAAAATAAAATCAGGTGCCTGGATGGCTGAATCTATTCATTTCACTTTCACCCATATATGATTTGTTTTCATTTCTCTTTTTTTCTCCTGTTTGTTAAAGAAATTGTATTGGTAAATTAGCAAACCAACAAAGGAGCAAAATTATCAACCAACTATCCCTTCTTGTTTCATTTCCTTTTATCATGCTCATAAGCAGCAAATCTTTATTAGATCTTTTTTTCCCTCTCTCTCCCCCCCTCCCTCCCTCCCCAGACAAAAGTAGAGATCTAGTCATGACTTTTTCTCTAGGACATTTTAGTATTCCATATGCAAGGATTTTTATTTGACTGTTGTTTGGAGAGGTATCCAATCATGTAAGCCCTCACTTTCAGTCTAACAGGTTAAAATTGAGGTAGAATTTTATCACCTTATCAAAAATGCAGCTTTCATAGAATCATAAGATTGGAAGGGTATAATTAGGCTAATGGGTCCAAATTAATCCAAATGAAAGAAACTGCAAAAGAAGAAGGTCCAACCTCTGCGTGGACATATCCAGTGAGGATGATCTCACCACCTCTCTAATTGGTTCTACTATTAAACTGCTGTAACTTGTAGGAAGCTTTTTTGCATCATTCAGTTAGAATCTTCTTGTCATTTTTATCCATCATTTTATGACCTGTACTAGTGATGGAAAGTCAGGTCTTGACCTTCTGTGGAACATAGTTTCAGTTCTTTGACGAGTAAGATCATATCTCCCCCCAGTCCTCTCTTCTCAAGACTGAATATTTCAAGCTCTTTCAATTTTGTCAAAGGACTTAGTTTCTGGAACTCCAATCATACCATTTGCCCTTCCTTTGAATCAGTTCCAGGTTCTCTGAATCCTAAAGCATGATGCCTGGAACTGGACACAGTACTTAAGGTGGGCTCTGATCAGATCAGAATAAAAGGGAAAAAATTACTTCCTGTGATTTATCATCATTAGTCAGTGCACAGCATACTTCACTTGATGCAACCTAAAACTGCATTTGCCTTTTTGGCAGCACATAAAACTGCTGACTCATATTCAGGTAGTGATCACCAATGGTTCTATTCCATCATTCTAAAATAGGCCATCATTCTACAAATGTCTAACTTGAATATGCCATGTTTGCTTCTCCATGTTTTTAGTGGGAAAGAGAAGGTGTGTGTGTGTTGCGGGGGGGGGGGGGGGGAGGATGAACCTAATACATATTCCCACAAGTGCAAGTTGTATTAAATAGCCAATTCAACATAGACATAATGCTATGTATGCATTTTTTAAAATTTCCCTTTGTTGTCCTGCCTTTCATTCCTATTACGGAAACAGAAACAGAATAGAAAACAACATTCACAAGCACACAGGTACACATGCATGTACTTGTCCAGTTAAAAGCAAACATAGAAATATGCAAACAGCGGGTAAGAGCAAAGGGCCTGCCTGAAGAAGGCGTTGACTTCATTTTACAAAATGGAGAGAACGGGTGCTAACTGGGAAGCCCAAAGCTATGTAATTCAGAACTTGGAAGTAATGCATGGAAAGGCCTTTCTTATATAACAAATGACAACTCCTATGGTAAGAGCTGTTAAGAAGTCGAACTGCTTGCTTCAACAAGGAGAAGACTCTCCTTGTTCCCCTTGTCAAACAAGGGCTGGATGATCACCTGTCAGGGATGGTTTAAGGCATTTCTCCACTGAGGAAGGGGCTCTCTTTCATAGCGCTCATAGATTCTGTGAAATAGGTCTTGCTGACATAGCGTCTCGCTGACTTCAGTGCTCGGATAGATTCATTTTCAGCAGGATCACGCTGAGATATGCCGTCCTTCTAATAGGCAGTCCCAAGTCATTTGGGGGTTAATGTTTAAAGCCAACATCTTGAACTGCACTTAAAAACAATTAATAACCAATGTGTTTCTTTCAAGATGGTTAAAATATGATCCTGATATCATATGTAGTTACCAGCTTAGCTGTCACAGTCTGCATCAACTATAGCTGGACATTCCTTAAAGTGAGCTCTGAATAAAGCACATTGGTCTACCCATTATGTAAGTAAGACATTGGTAAAAATTGCCAGATTTCAATGAACTTTATGAAGCAGTTCTTTGAAATTGTGAACCAATATCCCCCTTTCCCTTCCTCACTACAGAAGTAAGCAAGCACATCAGTGCTGTGAAACTGTTCACCACCTTCATGGTAAAAAAGTCCTCCATTTGTTTTAAGCAAAAGCACGAGAACAATATGTTTCTGGCAGACAGACATATGTGATCAAATTTTGTTTGTTCATTTTCTTTTTTGGGTGGGAATGAGAGGGGGATATGGTGGTGTTTCAAAATTAATTCAAAAGAAGTCACTGAGTATGTCTTATTTTCAGGTGGTTTTTTTTTTTTTTTTTAGAAAGTTTGGCATTTTAATACAAACTAACCAAATTAGCATTCTGTGAACTATTGTTATGCAATCTGGAATGCAATTAGCCTTCTGTTTTTGCAGTAGAGAAATTGGTGCACTAAAACACAACTTATACAGAATTGTATACAACGCACCACATACATGAAGGAGTGAGTACAGATCTTCATACAGATTTCTGAACCTGCAGAACATCTGCACCTCTAAAATTATGCATAATAGAATTAGGCCTCCAGGAGTAAGAGACGAAGAGGAAAGAGAGAGATAATGTTTAAGAAGTTGCAATAAGGGAAACAGATCTGTCTATTCCTATGAAGAATAAGAAAAGAAGTCACAACTCCAAAGTCACACCAGCTCATTAATAGGGCTGTTTGTTTCTGAAATATAATTTTCATAAAGAAACCTTAACTTCTGAGCATTAATTCATTCCTTTTCAATGAGGAATAGGAACGAGGTGCAGAATGAAGGACAAGGCGTATAATTGCAAGTATTTTTCCTTGTTCTTGTCTTTGAGGCTGCAGAGATGCAGCTAAGTTTACCCAAGTTTCATAGCATTTTCATTTCCTCTTCCCAGCTTCTCATCGTTTGAAGATTTCATTTGGTGATGCACGTTGTTGTTTTTTTTTTTTTTGTAAATCAGGACAGAATTTTAATTATATTTTGTTTAATCTCATGAGGCACAGGCTTGAGTTGCTGTGAATAAATATGCAGAAAGGCTTATTTATTATTCCATGACTCATGAAATCTTTATCCAAGGGGAACAAGGGGAATCTGGGTATATATGTGTGTGTGTGTGTAACCCCCCCCCCATATATATATGGAGAGAGAGAGAGAGAGAGAGAGAGGGAGAGAGAGGAAGAGAGAGAGAGAGAGAGAGAGATTTTCAGAAGTTGTTAATTGCTTGATTCTTGTTCCTAGGGCTGAGAGAGAGTAACCAGCCCAAGATCTCCCAGCTGGCTTCATGCCTATGGCAGGACTAGAACTCACAGTCTTCTAGTTTCTAGCCTCATACCTTTAACCACCACACCAAACTGGTGTGTGTGTGTGTGTGTGTGTGTGTAAAAAAAATCCCCTCTGGGTGGCATGTGTCTTCCTCAATCTCGGGTCCTCTACCAGAGGCCTGGGAGTTTGAGGGTTCTGCCCAGTATCTTAGCTGTTCCTACAACTGCACTCTTCTGGACAGAGAGCTCTGATGTGGTTCCTGGGATCTGTTGGAGCCATTCTGCCAGCTTAGGAGTCACAGCCCCGAGTGCTCCTACTGCCACTTGGACTACTTTGGCCTTTATTTTCCACATCCTCTCTAGTTCTTCCTTCACGCCCTGGTACTTCTCCAGCTTCTCATACTCCTTCTTCCTGATGTTACTGTTACTTGGCACTGCTACATCTATCACCACCACTGTCTTTTGGTCCTTATCTACTACCACAATGTCTTGTTGATTGGCCAGTACCTGCCTGTTAATCTGGATCTGGAAGTCCCAGAGAATCTTAGCCCTGTTATTCTCCACAACCTTCTGTGGAATCTCCCATCTGGACTTGGGAGGTCTAGCACATACACTGTGCAGATGTTCCTGTACACAATGCCAGCTACTTGGTTGTGACGTTCAGCATATACTGTTCCTGCCTGCATCTTACACCCTGCCACCATGTGTTGGACTGTCTCTGAGGCCTCTCTGCACAGTCTTCACCTTGGGTCCTGTCTAGTGTGGTAGACCCCTGCTTCTACAGATCTGGTGCTTAGTGCCTGTTTCTGTGTGACTATGATCAGTGCCCCAGTGCTGTCTTTTAGTCCAGCCCTTTCCAGCCACTGGTAGGATTTCCCAATGTCAGCCATGTATGTATGTATGTATGTATGTATGTATGTATGTATATACAGATATATACATACACTGTATACTGTATATGGAATCTTATGGAATCTTGGATAGTGTCATTTTCCCTGGTTCTTTTGAAATACTGAACTCACTCAATGCTTGAACACAGGATAGAGGGGAGGACAATTAAGAACACACCAAGATGTACGGCTAGTTGCCTTTGTGTTAGGAGCCTGAGCTTCTCATCTGTGGAACGCAAAGGAGAAATTTCAGCTTTAGATTTATTTTCTTAGAGCAAAATCTTGGATTTCCATGGAAGATGTCAGGTTGATTTGAGCATCCCCTGTTTGCATTGCCATGACTCCTGCATCTACAACTGCTCACTGCAGTTTTTGTTTTCATACACCCACAACTTTTACACTTGAACTGTGCATTCACACAGCATGCTTTGTTACAACCTTAACTCTTTTTCAGGACTTCCGCAATACTGTATATTAAATTAAATAATCCTAAAGTAACCAACTGGGCTGAGATCAGAGCACATATGAGCTACAAGGAACAAACCAACTAAGGTGAACATTAATCAAGTTTAGCTTGTTGTGAGAATGTATCTGCTACGTTTCTATCTGACCAGGTTAAGTGTTTTGCGTAAATAGAATATATTCATTTATATTATTGTACTTGCTACATGAACAATGGACATAGTAATGAATGGCTATCACTTTGCATTGTGGGTTCTGTTGTTACCATATGAACAAAGGCAAAAGAAGGGATGCAATGTGATTGTCTTAAATAGGCATGAAATAGGACTTATGCTATCTAGGTAGCATCTGGCACGATTGTCCTAAAGCAGTTAATCAGAGGAAAGGAACATAAATTCCAGTGCATTTCTGTGGATTTTATAAATACATGTTCATATTCATGGGTTTGGGCAGTACCCTACTTTGGGAAGAGGAGAAACAGCTTGTTCTTTATTCTACTTACTATCTAGACCCACCCCTTTCCAACATTGTTAATTAATGGTATGATTTCTACACCATCGTTCTGCTCTGGGTGAGCACTCAAAGCAGCTAACAAAATTGTTAAAAAGAAAAAAGAAACAAAAGCAGAATAGGAAAGGTTAAAAATGAACAATAAAAAAATACTCAGACAATTAACATTCTGGCAAAAGGGATGCATCTTTATAGATTTTCTAAAAGCTGAGAGAATGGGAGTGGACGGCGATACAACTCCCAAGCCTCTGACAGTGAGGGCATTTTCAAAGGGACTCTCCTGCACATCTTAATAACAGGACAGTTCATGACAGGATAGGCGGCCCCTTAAATACTCAGGCTTTAAACCCTATACAGTGTTAAAGGTCAATGTCAATGTCTTAAATTGTGCCCAGTAAAATATGGTACAGAACTTTCAGCACAGGCATCATGTGATTTCTCTGTACTGATTAACAGATTAGCTGGTCACATTTTGCACCAACTGCAACATTTGGACACATAGGAAACAGCCTACACAGAATGTACGGCAGGAGACAAGCTGGGATATAATCAAGGTATGGGAAAGCCAAATCCAACTAGCCAAATCCAACTAGCTTAGAAAGGATTGCAGCTGAGTGCATTAGATGTAATTGTGCAAAGGCCCTCCTTGCAACAGCCACCATCTAGGAATCCAAAGACTGTAATAAACATTCATTCATTCATTCATTCATTCATTCATTCATTCATTCATTCATTCATTCATCTAGCTGAAGATGTACTATTTCCATACTGAACCTGCTGTTTCAGGTAGAGTGTAACCCTATCTAAATGGAATCTCAATCCTAAAGTCCAATAGCATGTTTATCAAAAGCACTTCTGTCTTGTTTGGTGTTTAATTTCAGTTTCCTCTTCCTCATCTAGACAGTTTCCAACTTAGACAACGTTTAAAGATACCGATAGGTTCCTTAGATTTGACTGGTAAAGAAAAACAGAGTCTGGTATCATCAACGTACAGTACTGATGGCACCATACTCCAAAGTTCTGAATGTCCTCCTCCAGTAGTTCCCTTTAGATGATGAACGGCATGGGGAGAAGATGAAACCCTGTGCAACACCACAGGTCAACAAACTAGGTGTAGTTGTAGTTCTCCAGCTCCATCTTCTAGGTGGACTGACAGAAAGGACAAGAATCACTATAAAAAAGTGTCCTGCCAAGTGACCCCAAAAGGAATGTTAGTCCAGCCACTGAAAGTTTCTAAGAAATTCAAGGGATCCAGAATGCCATATTCCCTCCATCCATTTTCTGGTAAGGGATCCATAAAGTCTATAAACCAAAGTAGATTTAAACTCTACAGCAATTTCTCCTAATTGAAATTAAACATAGGAAACAATGGAAGCCTCAGGAAGTGCATTCTGCCCTACAAAAATTGTTGCATGGCCATACCTCCATGCTACTTTTTAATAAAGCGAAGGATGGGACACAAAATAAAGCAGGAAAAGTAGAATTTCTGAAGTGCTTGCAAATGCTTGTTTATTTCATAAATGCCAATGTATTTTGGAGTAAATAACTCATCTCTTGAAGTTCTGAATATACCCGTTGGCTCATGAATGCAAATCCTCAAAGCAGAGGGGAAGAAAGCTACAACAATTCATGAAACAGTGGTTTCCATTCTTAATTCACTTTACTGATTATCCACCTAACTTGCCACTTGTAACCTCCCTGGGAGCTATATATTCTAACTTGTCATCCTGAGCAAAAACAGAATGTGCTGGAAAATAAAGTGCAAAGATGATGACCCTCATAAAATAATAATGCCAAGGCCTTTCCGACATGGGGAAAGTCCTCCAGTGAATGATTAATCTCCAGTTATTAAAAGTTCTCACTGCAAAGGAGTTTGTGTTTGAATGTTAGAAATGTTTTGGATTACAGGGATAAAAATGGAAAAACAGTTTCAGATGAGCTATTGAATTTGGGCAGATTAATCCAATAGATGAATGCTAAGCAACCGAAAGGAATTCATCCACAAAATATATCCGGGAGTTTATTTGAGCCTCCTGCTTACTGAAGCAATTCTTGAGGATCTTAGGGCTTTAACTGAATATATTCTCTTTGAGAAAAATGTTCACAGAGCTGTATTACATGTTGCACATCTGTGGCTGTACAGGAAAAAACATGAGGGAGAGGTTTGGTATCACTCAAATCTCAGAATCCAAAGTAGTCGTTTAGTAGTATGCTCTAAGACTGGGGATATCTTGTTTCTAATCCTGATACAATTCTGAAGCTCATTGAAGGATGCTGGGCCAGTCACTAACTCTCAGTCTAATCTACTTTCCAAGGTTGTCAGGATGTTAAAATGGGAGGAATGAGTGAACCATGTATACTGCACTGAGCTCTCTGGAAGAAAGGCAGGAGGCAAGCAGAATCAATGAATAGACAATGGAATGAATCAGCCACCCAGGTGAACAGTGGTCTTGAGCTATCCATGGCTACTAGTTATTGAATCTAGATGACAAAACTAGGATCTATAACCAAAGACAGCATGCCTCTGAATGCTCATTGCTGAGGAATATCACCAGGAGGGTGCTATTGGTTTGATAGTTTGTGCACTTCCTACTGACATCCAGTTGACCCTTGTGTGAACAGGCTGGTGGAGAAGACAAATTCTTGGTTAGATTCAGTAGAACTGTTATTGCCTGCTTTTCAATTCTATATAGACATCTGCTTGTAAGTTCTCAGTGGTTTTCTTCCACTATGAAAAGGGATTGTTTTTCTACCTTACAGCATTTTTAGTGATCTTAAGAATTTGTTTTGAATTTCTCTTGTGGCATTTTTGAGTTGACTTTATCATTGGGGCAGAAGAGGGTGTTCTTGTTGTTCTTTTGTACACATCTTCCCATCCTTCTGAAGCCTTCCTGGCTGCTCATAACTGTCCAATCTGAAAAAACCAAGATAGGAGGGGTTTGCAGATGACATATTCCTTTGGGATATAATTGAATGAGAAAAAGCCAGAAAGGCTGCAGATTGCTAGAGAAAAGATTGTACAATGAAATATAGGATATTCATACATAAATCTTGTCCACCTTGTAACTAAGTAAGTGCAAGAATACCACGCTCTGAGTATGAGAATTTCACAGATAGTCTCTTCACCTTGAAAGCAATTTCAAAGCAATTTCTTTCTCATTAAATTGAATGAGAACTGATAGGAAAAAAATGCACAGCATTAATTCTTCAGGGCATGCTTTCCCCAGTTTATGTTGTAATTAGCTTAGTTCTTCTGAACTCTCATAGAGAAGAGGAAAAACTTGAATCTTATTTTGCAACACATATGGAAGGTGCTTGGAAGAATTATACACCAGTCCACTCCAGTGGTACTGGTTATATAAAAAGTGTGAGAAGGAAGGGGGAAGATCTGAAACAGAGTTTTTTGTTTTTTAATGGAGGAAGCCAGGGATAGGCAATCTGATCCCTTGAATAATGGCAAGGAATTATGGAAATGGATAAGTATCTACAGAGGAACAATTTACCTATTTTGGCTTCTAGCTTATGATGCTTAAGAACTGGGTACCCTTGAGGATGCTTGGATAAGGAGGAAAAGGTTGTAATGCTGGGATGTTTGAGATTTCTAAGAGTCCTTGGAAACCACAATCCAGCATTCCCCAACTGGGCTCCCTTCAGATGTGTGGGATCTGCAACTCCAAGAACTCCTAGTCATGCTAGCTTGGAATTTTAGACATATCAATCCCAACCCACCTGGGTGTATGCGTGTGCCAGGTTTGGGAAGGCTACCAAACTATACTTCCTTGAAAACTGATATAAGCTTTTAGCCATTGCTAGCCAGTCCTGTCCATCACCAAGCTCTTCTTTTACAGAAGAACAAATTTGCTTCATCAGAATGAAATGTTCTAGACTGTGGTTTGACCAGACTCCATAGGCAGCTGGAGACCAAGTCACAAGGAAGCAAAAACGGAAATCATTCAGGATCAATAGATTGCAGAGAAAGGTAAAATGATGATTCATTGTTCAGTGTTTCACGGTAGGGAACAACTTGGAGAAATCTGGTGAGAGTTGGAAAAGCCATTATCTGATAATATATTTAAAAGACCTTAGCCACTGCTTAGACAATATGAGTGAGCTGCTCATAGTATGGAGTTCTAGTTCTAGTTCTAGTTCTAGTTCTAGTTCTATCTATCTATCTATCTATCTATCTATCTATCTATCTATCTATCTATCTATCTATCTATCTATCTATCTCACACTATAGCAATCCAAATAAATTTTCTTGTTTCCTTCAAAGTAAAAATATTTTTCATTTATATTTAAAGCCATAGAGAATGAAAAATTTTTATTCACTGATGTTCCATGGTTACACCTTTGAAAATGTTTCTTCTTTATGCTTCGGATTACTTTAAATGCTGCTCTCCCTTTTTTTAAAATTCATTACCTTATTTTTGTCCTGCGATTTCCTCAAGACATCTCAGATGGTTCTCATAGCCCTACTTCATAGAATCCTACAGAATTTCAAAGAGGCACTTTGATTCATCACAGCTTTGATCAAAGTTTCCCTTCAAAACGAAGCAGCACAACAATTCTAAATATTAGAGCAGAGTAGCCCTGTTACTGAACAAAAGATACAGATCAGACTGGACCCATCTCCATGTAGCAAAGTGCTGTGTTAAGGAAGAGAGATTTGTCTCCACAAAATGATGTGCCCCATCCAAGTGAACTGGAGCTGACCCACACAAGCCTACTCTGAAGTCAGCCACACAGCTTCCTTTCCCCAGTTTTGAGATGGCCTGCTTACCAGTTATTGAGGACATATCCTCATGCCTATATCTTCATCTCAGGGCCAGCCTGATACTGAGGCAGGATCAAGGTGATCTGGAAGGAAACTAAGGTTTTCTTATGGAAAACAGAACAAGCCTCCTCTGTGTAACATTGTGTTTTACGTGGAGGTGGACTCTGAAGGATGTCAGTGATTTGCAGGGCCTAATCGGCCTGCTACAGGAGCACCCTCTTCCATCTATCCACATGGCTCTGGACTTCTGTGGCCATTTCTCTTTTACCTGCTGAAGATAACACAGGCTCACCTGTTTCCTATTGGTAGTCTTGGCTGCTTCAATAGTCCACCTTTGCTGTTAGGGGAGACAGGAGCAGAAAAGAGACTCCCTCTTTTATCTTTATGTGAATTGCCCTGGTAATGGATCTTTCCTTTGTCCTTCAAGGCCATCCTTTATATTCACTACACATGGAGTAGCAATAGCACTCTCCAATTGTAGGTAAAGGCAGAGATTACCATGGTGGAAGGCAGCTAAGGACCCATGCTGAGGTGGGGTAGAAAGATAGGTAACAAAGAAAGGGAAGAGCCACCTTCCCTATTTCTCATTCCCTACAACAGCAGCAGAATCTGTTACCTCCACCCTTATATGACAGGACTTTATTGGCCTTTTTGTTGAGATGTGGCAAAGGGAGCTCTGTCAGGCAGCAATTTTTGACTGTCTTCTCCTCTGGAGGACAGGACAAAAGCCCATCACTGGCGATGTGGGGAACATCTTTATTTATTTTATATTTGAAAGAAGTGAGCAAACGGGATGGTGGGGTGGGAATTGGCCAAAGTTATGGTAGTAGCTTCCATGCATTATTAGGGATTTAAATCTGCTTCTCTGTTGACTATATCCACCACACTATCCATCACATCGCACAACCTGACAGTCCCACCACTCTCTGTATCTCCCCTGGCCTCGATGTTATCAACCTGATCTACTACAAACTTCAAAATGTGGATGTTAACAATCAAACTGGGAGAAATGGATAGAAACTGTTCTATCTACATCATGTTATTGATGTTGAGCCTAACAATGAAATAATTCAAAACTTTTTGAGTTCTCTCTTGCAAAAGGCCTAAGCAAGCAATCCACATCCAGGCTGGTGGGGGTAGCAAAGCAGAAAGAGCAAAACAAGACTGCGAGGCATGAAATGATCATAGCTGGAGAGAAGAAAATATATCCATAGAAAGCTACATTGCCATTGTCTAAAGTACCTCATTGCAGTGTCATCATGAAGGGTGTTTTTGATTTTGGGGGGGGGAATGGAGGTGGGGAACGAACATATTTAGCACAATCACACAGTCTACAAAAACGAGAAAACAAGAAAAAAGGAAAAGCTGCTGTATTCTGGCATAAAACAACACCTAGAGGGAGCAGAAACCATGTCCAGGTCACTTTGGGAAAGAGGAATCCTCTGCAGATCTCTTTAGAAATACCTTCAGGCTATGCAGCTTGCAGGCAAGCAAACCCAGCTTCAGGCTTGTAGGATGGCTAACCATGGATGCTTTAAAGCTTTTTTTGTTGTTGCTTTCATGCAATAGGGAAAAGAAAAATGGCTGGAGGACTGCCTTGCAGTGATCTGTTGGTCTTAGATGAGAAAGCTGCAATCAACCCTCATATCAGTGCAACAGCAACAATAGAATCTTGTTGCTTATTATGATAATCTGAGTGTGAAAATTCCACAACAGGGGGGCTTAAATTAAAATATAATTGAAAGTATATTGGCCATAGGGCTGCAACAAAATAGTGTGTATGCTCTCCAATTAGAAAACCTCAGGTTCAATCTTCACCACCTTCAGGTGATTTTACAAAAACATTGGCCTAACATCCTGGAAGGCTACTACTAAATGGTATGGCCCAAATAGTCCTGGGTATATTATTGATTTATTCAATTTACACCCCACCTTTCCATTCAAAAAATCCAAAAAGAATAAAGTGATTCTCAAAATTAATACCAAAAGTGATTAATAGTTAAAAGTCTAGCAAAAGAGATGCATTTTAACAGAAGGGGTGCCTTCCATATTCTGATAGACATGTAGATAGATAGCATTCTGTCATGCAGGTATTTCTGAGAAAACTCCCCTGCAGGTTTTAACACCCAAACAAGTTTGTAATGGGAGAGAAGGTCCCTCAGAAGGTCAGTCCAAGCTGTTTATGAATTTAATTTGTGTCTGTTAAACAGTTAACAACCACTGCAGATCTTTCAGTACAGGCATCATCAGGATCCCCTCTACCTTGTACCAAGTAGCAGTCTACCTTTCAAGGGTAATCTCAGGTGCAGCATGTTTGAACAATCTGGACAGGATCTAACCAAGGTATAGACCTGTACAGCAGCTCCTTGCATTACTAAACACAACTCAGTGTGGATAGCCTGTCTCTATAAGTAGGCAGAAATCAACAACATCCCCTTATGCACATACACATTTTTTCAAAAGTAAACCAAAAAACCCTCAAAACATAACTGCATATTTGTTCTCATGAATATGTTCTAGTAAAAAGAAGTTAAAGGATGGCTTGCATGACACTAAGAGAATAAAAGACCTATACAGCATAAAAACTATCCCCAAATACCAATAATATCAATGTTCAAAATTATCCTGTTAGTACATGCTCAGATCAACTCTGTCATAGAAGTAAAATCCAGTCCAATTGTCCCACAGCTGGTTAATCTGATGATAAGCATAATCCCAGAAAGCTCTTACCTCGGACAATGATGTTGGTGGACTTCTTTGCTGGATTCCCCACATTGTTGTTGGCAATGCAGCTATAGGTGCCAGCATCATCAGAGTTGATAGCAGGGATGGTCAGTGTCCCACCTTTCAGTACTATCTTTTCAGGTAAGGTACCAACAGATCTTACCCAGGTTAGGGTTGGAAGTGGCTCACCCCCTGTTGTGACACAAACCAAAGTGATGGCTTCCCCAGGGTTCACCACAATGGGATCATCCACCAATAGCTTGATTGAAGGAGATGCTGTAAAAAGACCACAATGACAAATCAGTCATGGTTCACCATTAACAGTAAAGATATAGATATTATTACTGAATAGGGCAGGGTAGTATTTTGAATTTAGTTTTTAAAAGATATCTTCAAGTGCATGAGGATCAAAAATAATCACTTTTCTGCAACTCTTTAAAACAACTGTATCATTTCCCGGGATCATACAGCTGCTTTAAAGAGTTGCAGACCAGATACTATGTTCGTGCCCCTCTTCATGCTCCAGTGCAGTGCACAGCCCTAACACTGACTCCAACATGATTGTATTGTGAGAAATGCCACAGAATTTATATGTCTGAGCCACTATTTGCTCCTTCCAAATAAATGAAATAACCTCCCCCTACCAGGGTGAAAGTTTTAGCTCAGTAAGCATTTCACATATATTTATTGATCAGGAGGGAGAAAAAAAATCCTGGGGAGGTACAAAATCTATGAATGGTACAGAAACAATGTTAATGGAAGAATCAATAACTCTTTATGGAAGAAAAAGAATCATAGGCATGGAGGCTTTCTGTCTGTTACAAATTCATTTTTGAGAGATGCCTGTTCAACCTTCACCTGAAGGGCTCCAGAAAGGGAGAACTATCACCATTCATGGTTATTGGTTCCACTGGTGAGTTGCTCTTACAGTCAATATCCTTCTTCTCAATAATTTGAGCTCATTAAATTTAGTTCTGTCTTCTGGATCAACTGAGAATGACTATTTGTTCTCTCCTACATGACAAACCTTCATGGTTTTGAGGGTCATATTGTATTCCTGTTCTTGTCTTTTCCAGCTATTGGCTCAGCTTCCAGTCTCTTCACACTTTCCTCATAAGATTTATTTCCTTACACTGCCTTTATTTTCTTTCCCTGAACCCATTCCACTGTTCCTACTAGGGCTGTGCAAAGTTTTGATATCTGATGGTGATTCAACTAAAACATCCAATGAAGGCAGACCAGCAAAGCAAAGCCACACCCTCCCCTACTTCTAAAATTAAAGCAGAGCAGCTGTGCTGCTTCCCTTTATGTGCTGCTGAGGACTCCTCCCATAGTTTCTATAGCCAGAAGAGGTGTCCAAGGGACAGGTAGTGCCTTCTTAAGGCAAACTGTATCTTGCAGAGGGAAATCCAATCTCCTTCTCACAAGCCTAATTCCTATATCCTTCTACTTGCTTACTTAATAGAATTATAAGATCATGGCATTAAAAGGAGCCCTTAAGCACTGAAGTCCAACCACAGGTGTCTTCATCCAATCAGGATTGATGGCACACGCACAGTGACATCATGAAGCAAGTTACATACAGTATCCAAATGTCCAACTCAGGTAGGCAAGTCACATTCTTTACCTTATGATGCAGGACTGCCTTTCGCTGAGGGCCCATCCTACCAGATCAGCTAGGGTAGGCTCACTCCAGGTCCCTTCCCTAAAATCTTGCCACCTAGTGGGACCTGGAAGCATGCCTTTTCTGTGGCTGCCCCCATCTTATGGAACACCCTCCCCCTGGTGAGTCGGCAGGCCCCCACCCCCTCAGCCTTCTGGAAGGCCATCAAGTCCTGGCTTTTTACCCAGGCACTGGGATTGAATGAGGATATCTGGAGCTGGTTGTGGGGCATCCCAAGGGGATGACTGAGGTGCTGGGTTTTTGTTTTTATGTTTTTATGGTTTATGATTTTTATAGTTATTGGGTTTTATGGTTATGAACTGCCCAGAGTTGTGTTTAAGATGGGTGGCCATACAAATCAAACCAAATCAAATCAACCAATCAATCAATCAATCAAGTCATGGCTCACATTTTGTCACTTACACAGGTTATTCCCCCCTGAAGATACCTATGGTTCAACTCCTGAACACTACAGGAATCCAAATCCCAAAGCACCACTGAGATATCTGTCCAACTTCTACTTCAACATACCTCAGCAAAGAGTTGCCTACAGCCAGCTATTTAAAGCATTTGTTAAAACCAAAAAGGCTCTTAGAATGATTCACACAGATCAATAATATGCCATTCTCTGCCCTCAGACTTACAGCCTAAAAGGCATAACCTACAAAAGTGATCCTTGTCTGACCATATTTGTGTGAACCTACCCCCTATAATTCAGTGTCATGCAACCCTGCAAATGAGGTTATCTGAGCAAACCATGATTAGGTTAACAATGAACATGTTGTTGTTGGGATGCAGTGAAAAAAAAATGGGATTCGGAAGGAGGAGGAAAACAGAAGCCCGGGCGGGTTACAGTGCTCAAAATGACTATCTGGGGAAAAATACTGGGGAGCCTGATACAATTTAATGGCAGCTGATAAAAGGCTAATGTGCCTGATCTCTAAGCAGAAGAGGAAGAATAATTCTCCTTCTCTCGCCATTTGTTTCCAAGCCTGCTGAAAAGGTTGCTGCTGCTGCTGCTGCTGCTGCTGCTAGGTGAAAAGGAAGGCAGATCATCTTAGCCAAAAGAGTGAAGTGTGGGGCCCAGAAACCAAAAAAAAAAGCAATAATTTCTATCAAATTAGGGGCAACCATTGTCTGACACACATTGTCGGCCTGTTGGTTGAACTGTGCTATTTTCCTTAGGATAAAATACTATTTTGTAGGTGTCCAGATTGGGGTCTCCCTCAGCAAACGCCCAGAAAGATACATTCTTCTATATGGCCAAGTGGCAGCACCTTCCAACCCCCATTCTGTGTGACTCGCGCTCTCTCTAAAACACTGTGCGCAACACACACCTGATTGCTACCGAGAACAGCTCAAAAGCCTGAAGAACAAAAGATAATGCCAAGCTGAAAACCACAGCTTTGCTAAGTTTAATGGGTCTCAGAATGCTTCAGATGAAAGCCTGTTGTGTGTCAGGGGAAGGAAGGGTCAAAGAGGGCCAGGGTAAGAAAAAGAATGCATAGTGCCTATTTCATCCAAAAGCATTCAGAAATAACAACTGTGGGGAATGATGATAGGTGACATGTCTTGGAGGAAGAAATGATGTACAAAGGGCCTAAGAGGTTCAGCAAACATGAAGCAAACAGGAAGACAACATGCACACACACCCCCACAAAACAAAATCACGCTACTCTATCCTCAAAATAGCAGAAGCCTGACTAAAAGCATATAAATCAAAGAAAGGCAGTAGTCCTGGTCCACTTAGAAACTCTCTGACACAAAATCCTCTATTGCCAACACAAACTATGTCGAAGTATCACCTGGATTGCACACGGGGCAGTCTGCAGGGTGTGGTAAAAAAGTCAAGGCATGATGGTGCGATTGACGCTCTGCCTGTGTTTTACACGCGTCGCTTTTTTGAGATGAAAAGTGAGGTATAAATGCAATGAAAGAAGGGCTAAAGACTTCAGACAGCTAGCTTGCTATACACAGGGTCTTTGGGGTAAATACAAGAGATGAAAGGTTTTATAAATCTCTCACGTGTAGTGTTAATAGGTAAAGATGCATTTGTGTATGGACTTGTTAAGAATTAAGACAAACTGACAAAGCAGGAAAGTTAGACACAGTGTGGAAAGGACTGAAATCTAAACTGCTCTCTCTGTTCCTGCAAAACTTAATATTTAAAAGCTTAAGAACAAAACCATATGTATTCTTATACAGGATTTTCTTAACACAACATGCACTTTTTGAATGAAGTTGTACCCAGTATTGGTACATCCCCTTTCTAACAATATACACCTGTGTGTATGCACTTTTCTCACTTATATGCATTTCAGAACTTTTTTTTTAACTGAAGACCTGCTTTACACAATTGTAAATGTTGAAGTCTAACTACAGAAAGAAAACAATATCTACTCCTCTCTACTCTGACAGTGATCAAAGAGAAAGGGCTTCTCCTGAAACCTTAACACCAGACAGAACTCATCAATAGATATAGAACTGTGTTGTTACTTTTTTTCTAACCATGTATATTCACAGACAAGCGTGTCTCTGAAATATGAATTACAGAAGTCTTGGGGTGGTGCAAACATCTGTGTAAATACAGAATGCATTTGAAACTTTGAGTCTCTCAATTTTAAAGGCTCTGCTGGATCTTGCCCTGAGCAGGGTTGGACTAGATCACCACTGAGGTCCCTTCTAACTCTGTGATTCCGTGAAATCATTCAGTGTTTTTGAGGCACCATGCAGGAGACATTTCCAAGATGGAGCCTCATGTGATGTTCCTCTGCAGAGCAGCAATACATCCCTGGGTCAGATTATGGGCAGATATTTTATTAGGGATATCACTGAAAGGCATTTTCACGGAGAGAAAGCCATTGGGAATGCAACCGTATTTGTAAAGTGGCTCCCCCCCCCTTTATTTTACACCCAAAGATCACTTTACATTCTTAGCATCCTCAGACCTGAAGAAACTAGCAGGTAGGCAGGCCCCGAAAAAGGAAGTCAGGGTACCACAACCTATTATAGCTGGCAGCCACAGTCCAATTCCTTAGCCAAAGGCAGGGTGCTGACTTAGGAAGCTATGATGATGATGATGATGATGATGATGATGATGATGATGATGATGATGATGATGATCACTATGGTCACTATGTTTCATTTGTGCAACATCCCTGTAAGGTAGGCCAGTACATTTACTCCTATATTATAGATGGGAGGCTGTGGCTAAAGATGAGTGCTTCTCAGAGGCCATTTCTGTTGGAGGTAAGTTTCCAAAGACGAGTGTTTAGGCTAGCCTTCTTCTGACCGCATCCCGCAAACCATGTTGGTTAGGGCTGATGAACGTTAGAGTCCAACACCCTTGAAGGGTGCCCACCCCCTCCCATTTCTTGCCTCTCAATATTTGGCCAGCATATTTGCTTCCCCAGAGGGCAGGCACCCTGAATGAAGAGCAATGGCACCAGTTACGGAAAAGAGCAGCATCTTGCTCTTGTGACCCACTGCGATGCCTCCTGCTTCCCAGACAGAAGGCCAGATCTCTTATTAATGCTGGCAGTAATTGCCTCTGACACGCAGCGTACGCCGAGGCCAAAGGTCCGGCCCCGCTCTAGCACCTGCCATCCGCTGAGCAGCACATCAAGCAAAGGAAGCTTAGCAGTGTACAAACCTTAGAGGTTTGGAAAGATTCCCCAGTAGAGCTGACGGGCTGCCTGAGCATCAATCAGAAGAGGCAGGGTGGGGACCCGCTTCATTTTTACATGAGCAACTGTCAAGAGAGCGACGGAACAACAAGACACCAGAGACAGCATTTGTGCCACGTTAGCAAATGCAGGCCTGAACGGCTGAGCTGGCACCAGCACACTGAACCGGATTGCCGAATTCACCCCTTTTCTGCATTCTTAAAATATATTTCATGATCAACTAACCAAAGGAGAGGGGGTCACAAAACATGGGAGGTCCCCAAAAACAAAGCCCACACGCATGCTCACAGAATCCCTACAGGGACAAACCTAACCAAGCTTGTCATGCAGTGTAAATGTCAATTATGTACGCTGTATAATCTAGCTAATCAATGTGGTTTTGATTTGTAACATTTTTGCACTTGTTCTTCCACGTCAGTTCCATACCATTTCCACTTTAATATGTTCAAGATGAGCATGATTTGTTTTTTTTTAATGTGTTTTCAAAATCTGTACTCTTGATACATTTCTCTTGATAAAAAAGACAGAAACATGTACTAGCTATTCTAAAAAAGAAACTATAAAGTTTGCACTAAAATCGGGTCCGTGAATAAAAATGAAACTTTTTGAAAACATACACTTCTCTTTGTCTCCACATACATATCCATGTGGAATCACAAAAGGGAAGTGATTTTGCCTCCCTGTGATTTTGTTACAGAGCACAGAAATTCATGGGAAATATGATTGTCCAGTATAAGGACACAGAAGCTCCGAGAACTGCATATCATTCCCAAGGACCTTTGTTCTAGGAACCCTTCATTGATAAGGTATTGAAAGGCTAAAGAACCAGAAATATGTGCTGGAATCAATCAATCAATAATGTTCAAGCTGTTTTCAGTGGATGTTTGAAAGAGATTGAATAGATATTTCACTACCTCTATGGTAACCTTCTTCATGCGCACCAGATGTCTTTGGATGGTGTATCCCAGATCTCTCAAATGACATCACCACCTTTTCCTTTTAATTCTAGAAGTTATAATCACAATACATTTGGGGGAAATCAGGTTGGAGAAGGCTATGATATAAGATCCTCCTTATTTTCTTTTCTCTTCTCTTGGGCTCAGACTTGATGGGACAAGTATTTCTAGTGTGTTTCCTTTTGAGAGAAAAATGTGTCTTTTTGAGAGAAATGGAAATCACCACATCAGACATGAATGAGAGAGCCAACCCAATGGTCAACAGTCAAACAACGCTTTTCCTTCCTGGTTAGAGGCTGGGTACATCAGTAATTTGTTATTTTATATTTTTTTCTCCCTAGTACTAACCCATTTTATCATTCTATTCTTATTAGAAGAACTAATCTTTATATTTTCCTTAACTGAAAATTAAAGGAGTTTTCAGAGCCAAGCAACTTGTTGCTGTTTGACAATCTGAAGAAATAATGTCTCCCTTCCACGGCTATATACAAACAATACATTTGCATAGACATACTGCTCAAACCATATCATTAATGTCACTAGTGGAAGGTCTCCTACCCTTTTTCAAGAACATCTTTGATTAAGCACACTGATCTGAACCAAGAGATCAAAAGCCAGGGCAACCTTTTCAATCTGGATAGCAAAGAAGAGAGAAGGGCCATTTATGGCACAAGTTCATTACACAATGCCCATCATTAAGGCACCACTTGCAGGGGATCGAGAATTTGGACTTCAACCCATCAGAATCTAACATCCATAGCATCACAAGGGCAACTGCAATCTCCAGAGGAGAGCAATCTGTTTAATCAACCCGCAGTGCATTTTCAAAACAAGTGTCAAAAAGAGTCCAGTAGAACCTTTTTGGACTAACACATTTTATTAATTAATTAGTCTGAAAAGTTGCTGGACCAGCATCACTCCCCTCCTATGAAACAAGTATTAAGCTCTCACTTGAAACAACAGCTAAGCTGAATAGAGGCAAAAGGGGCAGAAAGGTTACAGACTTTGCTTGCCTGGGCTTGGCTGAAAGCCAGCTGACCTTAAAGATCCTATTAAAAACATCTATCATCTCAAGAACACTTTCCAGTAAGGAAGGATGAGAATGGGGTAACACATTTAGACCTCTCATCTACCCAGGAGAAACCAAAGGAAAAATACATGCCAAAATTCATATACTGCAAATTGTTGTAGCAGACATATAGTCAAAGAGAGAAAAAGAGAGAGAGAGAGAGAGAGAAAGAGAGAGGGAGGGAGGGAGGGAGGGAGACAGGTGTACAAGACAAAAGTACACCCAGCACAAAAGTTTACTACAGGAAAATTTCTTGCAGACCAGATGCCCACAGAGGGAAAACAGTATCTGAAAATGCATACACTGGAAATGCACCCAACAACAGTATTTGTGTATTTTTTGTTTCTGTTGAGTGGATTAAGCAAACAGCATCTGTAGTCATTATATTCTATTCATAAAAAAAACACTATTCCTAGGCAATTTAAGAAGTACAATGCTTTTTACAAACAGGCAAATACATTAAAAAAAAAAGTTATTTTTATTGTGTCTTGTCCAGATTGTTTTTGTACTGCAAATCACTCTCACTTTTTCCTGTGAAAGTGATCTGTACATGTGTTGAAATGAAGCAAATACTGAATACAACAAGAACTCTGTTGAAAACAAAGTGAGACAGTATTGGACAGAACCATCCACTCCTACTTCCCAGGATACGGAACGTTTTTGTCAATTCACTTAACTGCCTTGCTGCCGTAGCCATCAGATCCTATAATCCCAGGAATGTTTTTAGATAAGGAGACTGAAACATTTTAGATCTGAAAGGTGCCATGCAGCCTCAGGACCTTTTGCTAACTGTGTGATGTCAGGCCAATTGCATCCAATATCTAACCGGCTTTCCTCTCTTCCCTCCTTGCCCCAATTCCCCACCATTGTTATTTTCATTTTCCTAACTAGATCCTGAAGAAAGGAAACTCCTTTACTGTTTTGGTTTTTGCAACCACATTTCTACCATGTGATTAGGGCTTCCTTCCAAAAGGACTTAGCATTAGTCCTCCTTCTTCACCTTTGGATTCCTGATCCAGATGTGACATCACTAGGCATTCCACCTCTTTTGCTCCCATACTAAAATGATTAGCCCATTTTGAATATGTGATTGAAGCTAGAGCAGCAACTGCTTGCTTTTAGTTTCCAAGAGATTGCACACAACCAGGAAGTCAATGTTCTTTCACTGATTCTTCCTCCAAAGCAGTTAATGATATTCCAAGATAGGCAATTCATGATACTCCAGAGTGAACTACAATTCCCAGCATCTCTAGGAAGCATGGCCAATGTTGACAGAATCCCATAAATAGCCAACTCTTGCTATAGCTATTGTGACCTTCTCTCTTTCATTTTCTCTTTGCTGCACCTAGGCCTCCCAGTACATCATAGATCTTCAAGTGATAGATAATAGTTTCCTTCTGCAAATATTTGTGATATAATTAAAGAACGACATTCTTAAATATATCCACGACAGAAGTCATGGAAAGGATCCTTTAGCCAATTCTTTTATCTCCATTTAAGGTGTGGACAAAACTGTATGTATTGAGAGAGGTAGATTTCTTTTGTGCAGGATTATGGTGAAAAGGCACAAATTAAGATAGAAACGGCACCAAACAGCTCAAAATAAGAAATACCAAAAACTGAGAAAAGTGAATTTTTACGGAGATGTCCTACCCCTAGCTAAGGAACACCTGGGTCACTGATGCAGAATCAATTGTAACTTACAGTCAAACCCAATGGATACAGCGAAGCTGCGGCTGATCCTGGTGAATAAGGTGGGTGTAAATGTATCCAATTACACCTCTGTTTAGTGTTGTAAAGCTCCATTATGTCTGATGTGTTCCTGATGGCATCTGCTTAATTGTTTGTTTCTGATTAAGTCAGAGAATCTTGCAATTAGAAAACAACCACCTGATGGTTACATTGCATATCCAGAGCATGCTTTCATAAAAGGTATAAAGAATATCTTCTTCCCTTGGTGCAATAAACAAACAATTCTGACATACTGCTAATGGTTAGAATATGTATGGGCAAAATGTGTGGCTTTCTGTAGAGTCATTTAGCCTTCAGGTTTATTCATACTATGCAACAAGAGAAGCAGATATATGCTGGAAAAGAGTTCTTGGTAAGGGGTTATTTAAGGCAAGAAATCTTCCCTTTCCTTGAAATGGAAGCAGCCTGGAAGTAATGTTATGTTTCTTCTATTTGCAGACGCATGACCAACGACAGATGAAGGTGAGACACTCTGCAGATTAGAAATGGGCCCTGATACATTAGTCCAACATAAACATGCAGAAGAAAACATCTATTTTGAGGTTCCAAATCAAGGGTGAAGTTTTACATGTGAGTTTCGATGAATGGCATATGGTGCTGGCACCGTGACATTGGCCACGCCATCACAAATCATGACATATTTGCTATATTGACTCTTTTCACATGGGTCTTGTTGATCAACTAAGTTAGAGGAATGCTAAATGAAGTGAACTCTGACTCTTAACAAAATCCAAAGGACAGAGTTTAGACGGACTTTATCCAAAATCCAAGGCGGTCAGAAAGTCTTCTACTTTCTGTACTTGAACACTTAAACTGTATAGCAGTGTTTCTCAACCTTGGCAACTTTAAGGTATGTAGACTTCAACTCCCAGAATTCCCCAGCCAGCATGGCTGGCTGGGAAATTCTGGGAGTTGAAGTCTACATATCTTAAAGTTGCCAAGGTTGAGAAACACTGCTATATAGTGTTAACCAGAGGATGTGGCTTTTCACTGAGATACCAATTCTTTTTCAGAGGTTCCTGGAGAGAGCATGTGATCACAGAACTCTGATACGAGAGAAGCATTATCTGAGCGAAGAGCATGGGGGCATTTTAAATGTCAAAGAACTGAAAAGGGAAGACCCTTCAGCTATTTTGGGCAGTGGATCATAAAAGTCCAACCTCTGGCTTTTCAAACAGGCCAGAGGCCAGGGTGATTTGTGATCCTGATCAGCATTGAATAGATGGTTGGCATTAAAGTACATTTCCCCCTCAATGCAGTACATTTCCCTATGTGGTTTTATATTGCTGTTGTTGTTGTTAACCTGCCTTTTTATGCACAAATAACTCAAGGAGATGAACATATCTAATACTCCTTCCTCCTCCTATTTTCCCCACAACAACCACCCAGGGAGGTGGGTTGGGCTGAAAGCCAGTGACTGGCCCAAAGTCACCCAAGCTGGCTTTCATGCCTAAGGTGGGACTCAAAGTCACAATCTCCTGGCTTTTAGGCCAGCACCTTCGCCACTAATGCTGGTTGTGCCATTTTAATTCTACACCACCTAGAGTCTTTGGATTTGGCATCCTATAGATCTTAATCCATCAACTTCAGGTAATTTTGCTGAATATTTAAATTATACACTCACCAGGAATCAGTCCCCAAAAGATAAATCAGGCAGGTTTTATCTGATCCATATATTCCTAGATCTAGCTTTAGATACTTGGGCAGAGCCATGCAAGCTGGAAGATTTCATGCAGTACAGTAGGTTTTTTTTCCCCCTGATGCTACAAAGAAATCCAGAGAGAGTAATTTTCTGGGAAAGCCAACAGGCAATCTGCAGTATGCAAAATCCAGATAACTTCCCAAATCTCACCCTAGGCACAAAGCAGGAAACTCATTAATGTTTCCTCTGGCAGCTTCCTTCTTCAGTTGTTTTCTGGGCCTTTTCAGCATTTATATCGGCTAGTAACCCTATGCCCACTCTCTTCTAAAAGTTTTGACATTTATGAACTTAAAGCCCAGCTCTATTGCATGATTTTAAACAGTTAGGGAAGATGGGAGACGACTGGAGAATTCAAGGTTTGTATATCAGATTGGGAAGGTTAAAAAAAAAAACCTCAGAAAAAAACAATGGGAAACCATTTCTTGTACTATCACCTTGAAAGCAACATGTTTATCAAGTCAGGAGTTCAGCTCATCCCAAAAGAGAATGTACTTTTAGTTATACAGAATTACATTCAACCTAACAGTAACTTATTCATGAAAACTTCCTTCCTTTTCATTGAATGAAATGAAGGGGTCTTTTTAAGATAGAAGATGGGATGGGTTGGTGGAAGGAAGAATCTGGTATGTTTGGCTGTTGATTCATGCTTTTAACAGCCCATCTTTTCCAAGGAAAACATTTTGGATCAATTAATCCAGGCTGGATTCCAATAAATGCCTGGGGAGGGGGAGATGAATTTACCAATCAGATTATCTCATGCATGCTATTGAGGACCCCACGTTGTCTGATGTAGTGCCATCTCAAGGAGGAGCCTGTGCACCATAGCATCTCTTTTAGTTCTGGTTGGACCCTAAAGAGTGCCAATAGAAGAGAATACATGTAGCTCAGGGTTGAACTGTGGAGTCCCTGGAGTTCTCTGAGCTTGACTGTTTTCTTGCAAATGTTTCATTACCCAGCTACCCAACACTGGCAGGGCATGCCACAGTATATAAACAGAGAGCAAACCCCATCCCATCCTAGCACTGAAGATGTAACCTACCCAGGTAATGAAACGTTTACAAGAAAACAGCCAAGCTCAGAGAACTCCAGGGACTCCAAACACTAAAGAGTTGCTGGCAATAGCTTGATGGCGATGATGGTGGTGGTGGGAAAAAGGAAAGGGGATTTTCTAAAATATTTCATATCAGCCCATTTAGGGACATAAGAATTTAAGGGCACTAGAAGAGAGAACATGGAATACAATTCAACTAAACAGCAACAACAACAACAAATCAGGGTGATTTAAATCACTAGTCAGGCAGACTTGATTTAATTATTTACATCACAATTTATTCATTAGTCAGGAAAATTCCATCATTATTTCTAGCAAAAGTACACTCTTGTTGTTTGGTACCCCCTGAATGCATATTCTTCCTCGGAGAGAAATGTAATTAGATTTCATTTTTAGTTGGTACATACCATATAAAGCAATTATTTAGTCAGATTTTTTACAGATTAATTTTCAGGTGAAAATGGGATGAAGAACTTGATACTAAGCAAGAAGACACTTTATTTGTTCCACCCTGTAACAAATAAATCCTGTTATCTGTAGCCTCAGCAGAACAGTTTGAAGAAGAAAGAAAGAAAGAAAGAAAGAAAGAAAGAAAGAAAGAAAGAAAGAAAGAAAGAAAGAAAGAAAGAAAGAAAGAAAGAAAGAAAGAGAGGGAGGGAGGGAGGGAGGGAGGGAGGGAGGGAGGGAGGGAGGAAGGAAGGAAGGAAGGAAGGAAGGAAGGAAGGAAGGAAGGAAGGAAGGAAGGAAGGAAGGAAGGAAGGAAGGAAGGAAAGAAGGAAAGAGAGAGAGAGAGGAAGGAAGGAAGGAAGGAAGGAAGGAAGGAAGGAAGGTAGGTAGGAAGGAAGGAAGGAAGGAAAGAAAGAAGGAAAGAGAGAGAGAGAGAGGAAGGAAGGAAGGAAGGAAGGAAGGAAGGAAGGAAGGAAGGAAGGAAGAAAGAAAGAAAGAAAGAAAGAAAGAAAGAAAGAAAGAAAGAAAGAAGGAAAGAAGGAAAGAAGGAAAGAGAGAGAAAGAGAGAGAGAGAGGAAGGAAGGAAGGAAGGAAGGAAGGAAGGAAGGAAGGAAGGAAGGAAGGAAGGAAGGAAGGAAGGAAGGAAGGAAAGAAAGAAAGAAAGAAAGAAAGAAAGAAAGAAAGAAAGAAAGAAAGAAAGAAAGAAAGAAAGAAAGAAAGGAAGGCTGTCCCCAGATAATCAACTGAAGTAAAGCATGAAGGGAAAATTGTTGTGTGGGTGCATGCAGCTTCTTACAGGAAGGACAGCTTAACACAAGACTGATGTTCTACTGAGATGGACATTGTAGTAACTCCACCTTGTGGCTGCTTTGGATGAAACACAACATTCATCTTGCAGGATGTTCTTCTTCAACATTCCCCCAGCTTACATCTGAATTGGGCTCATACTTCTAGTCCAGCCTGCTTGGTCAATATTCTAGATCACCACCCCATCCCATCCCATCCCATCCCATCCCATCCCATCCCATCCCATCCCATCCCATCCCAGGTATTTGTACTTAAGAATCCTAATATTTGTCCTAAAATCATGCTTGAAAAAGGATACCTAACTATAACCCTCAAGGGAGACAGAGGCAACTGGAGCAGCATAAGTGGCATAAGATGGCTCCATCCTCCAAAGGAAAGTGTGACAGAAGTCAGGGATGGATGGATGGATGGATGGATGGATGGATGGATGGATGGATGGGTGGGTGGGTGGGTGGGTGGGTGGGTGGGTGGATGGGTGGGTGGGTGGATGGATGGATGGGTGGGTGGCTGGGTGGCTGGGTGGGTGGGTGGATGGATGGATGGGTGGGTGGCTGGGTGGCTGGGTGGATGGATGGGAGGGTGGGTGGGTGGGTCGATGGATGGATGGATGGATGGATGGATGGATGGGTGGATGGATGGGTGGATGGGTGGGTGGGTGGATGGGTGGGTGGGTGGGTGGATGGGTGGGTGGATGGATGGATGGATGGATGATGGGTGGATGGATGGGTGGGTGGGTGGATGGGTGGATGGATGGATGGATGGGTGGATCGGTGGGTGGGTGGATGGATGGGAGGATGGATGGATGGGAGGATGGATGGATGGGAGGATGGATGGATGGGTGGATGGGTGGATGGGTGGATGGGTGGATGGGTGGATGGGTGGATGGGTGGGTGGATGGGTGGATGGATGGGTCGATGGGTCGATGGATGGGTGGATGGGTGGATGGATGGGTGAATGGATGGATGGGTGGATGGGTGGATGGGTGGATGGGTGGGTGGAACAGTGTTTCTCAACTCCGGACAGCATGCTGGTTGGGGAATTCTGGAAGCTGAAGTCCAAACAAGTTAAAGTTGCCAAAGTTGAGAAACACTGAGATAGAGAATGACTAGCTAGCAGCAAGATAGGGGAAAAAAGATTAGTTAAGTATCAACAATAACAAACTTCAGAAGTTTATTAAAGTGCACAGTATGATTTTATTTATTTATTCAATTTGTATGGCTGCCCATCTCAACAAGTGACTCTTGGCAGTGAACAATCTTAAAATAAATTAAAAACAAATTCCTATCATAAATACAAAAGTTAAAATACACAGTAGCTGAGGAAGACGTCACAGTCAACAGCTGTTAGCACAATGAGGAGATGGGACCCTTCACACACTGAGGGCCCCAGTCTTATTACTATTACTATTACTACTACTATTACTATTACTACATGTGCAATAGAAATGATTGAATGAGAATAAGAACCAGTTTGTAGGATGGAAATGCAATAGATAGAGCAATGCCAGCATCACTTACTACGTCTTTTCTACAACACCCCCCCGCCAAAAAAAAAAAAAAAAAGTTCAGTACACCTCTTAGGAGAAATAAAAAGGCCCAGGAATTCCAAAATACCTGTTTTGTTGGAAAGACGGAACGACACCATTTTGTCAGAAATATTGCAGACATTCCTGACTGAAGCGATACAGCTGTAATTGGCGTAGTCCTGAGGTCGAAGATTCTTCAACTTCAGAATCTTGGTTTCACCCTGCAGCCAGCAGAAGAAGCGTTATCACAGGGGCAAGATCATGATTCCAATTCAAGAAAGAACATATAGGATAATAAATGAAGGAAATCTATTCTAAAAGAATAGCCACATTGCAACTTTGTCCAATCTAGTGTCCTCCAGTTGTGTTGGGACTGCTATTCACAACATCTCCCAGTGCCATGAGAGTTGAATGCCAACATATCTGGTGGGCCTCAAGTTGTGGGGCAGTGACTTAGTGCAGTGCATTGCAAACTTGGCAACTTTAAGATGTGCGGACTTCAACTCCCAGAATTCCCCAGCCAGCCATGCTGGCTGGGGAATCCTGGGAGTTGAAGTCCGCACATCTTAAAGTTGCCAAGGTGGAGAAACACTGTCTTAGCATATCCAGCCAAAATATTCACTGGTTCTATTGTTTTATTTCCAAGAAGAGATTATTTTTCTTGCTTGTTTCTAATTAAAGTTTGGGGGAAGACAGGCTACTCAAAAGCATATCACCACTGCAAATGTTCCCCCTTTCCCTATTATGTCCTTTTCCTATTATGCTCTTTTCCCTTCTTAAAAAAATGGTTACCTTGAATAAGAGATAGAAGGTTACTGAATTCAAACAAGGCACTGGTTTCAAACATCACCCTAAGTAATGATGTGCTTTTACTATGGCTTTTTGACCAAACCATACTATTTTGTTTCACACACAACCCTAAGCCAGAAATCATCATTTAAAAACAATGATTGGGTGTCACATCAGATTAATCTCCCCCACGAAAAAAAACTCCAAACCACTTAAACAATCCAGAAGAAAACAAACCACTTAATAGCTTAATGCAATACGTGAACAAACTGCTAGGTTCCCTCTTGGATAGCTTGTACTTTGTAGAAGTTTTGGAGATACTTGAGACACCACAGCTAGTAAGCAATCTTTATTGTACACCAGGACTGAACTTCATATACTTCTAAGGTTGTGTACACCTCACATATCCTTATCATAGCTCAAGAGAAACCATATTTTACACTTCCTATATTTTGTGCTAGGTAACAGTTGATTATTTACATTTTCAGCATCCCTGCCCTGGGAAATTCTAGTTCCCAACGTATCCACTTCAGTTAAGAGTTATAGATATTGGGCTTCCAGTGGGGATAATGGCGGCTTAGTCATCTCTCCATGAAAGGGGAGATGGCATTGCAGCTGGATAGGTGGCTGGCGGCAAGCACTGGCCGCCCAACGTAACCTCTGCGATGGTTCTTCATAAACTAATCACAGAAACAGAAGCTTCTGTGAATGGCTTGCAAATGGATGGGAGGTGGGGGATCCATTTTCGTTCACAGCTGTGGTGCGGCCTAAATATGGACACTAGAGCTGGCCAAACCCCATTTCTAACCCACTTTGGAATATAACTATTTTTTAACATAAGAGAGACCTTCCTTTGCAACAAATAAGTAATTCTCTTGGTGTTTTTTCATTATTTCTGGGCCTGTAACTTTAAAAGAAGAATTTGATTGTTTATTGTAACTCTCACAAAAAGCTGCAAGATAAGGAGAATACAAAAAAGATATAAAAGTTACCTATGGTGAAAAGGGAAGATTTATTTGTTGTAAGTTTAATTTTACAAAACTCCATCTGTATTAATTGGATTTAATTTTTCTACAGGAAAACTTTTTGTTTTTCTGTGATATGCCTGTTAGTTGGCTGGATTTTCAAAACAGAAAAAGATAGTAATTTGAGCTTTTTGGGTATTCCCTGTTGGCGTGTGCCTGCAATTACAGCTTGAAAGGCACCAGAGGTCATGAACTGTCTGCTTACTTTCACTTATACAATAACTATGGTTGCTTGCTTTGGGGAAATTAAAGAAATGTCTAGAAAAGGCCCTTTGGAGCAGCCGTTAGAAGATAAAATGATTTTTTTAAGTTTACTCCAATCAATGTTTGATGAATTAGGAACTAAATTCAAGTCCCTTGAAAAGAAGGTAGAGGAAAGATTGGATAAGTTGGTTAATTTTGAAATGGAGGTAGAGATTGACAGAATGTGGATTTGGAGTTCAAAAAAATACTGGATTACGATGGTGGTATGAACAAAGATGTTGTGGATCTGAAGATGGATTTAAAAATGCCAAAGAATAAGAGTGATATGCAGAAGAATGTCAGAAAGGATTTACAAATAAAGCCAACTGACGTCGCCATGATCAAAGGGGACATACAAATAATGGAAAAGAAGAATGACTTGGAAAGAGTCTTTATCTTGGATTTGCCAAAGGAATGTATTGAATCAGTGAGGCTGTTCCTGGGAAGAGACAAAGAGAAACTACTGGGGCTGTTTCTGGGAAAAGACAAGGAGAGAATGATGGGGAATCAACTTGTGGGACACTATTTGAAAGAATTAAAGATTAAGCTCTTTAAAAGTAAACAGAAGGTTTACAAAGTGAACTTATTTGATTATGGTTAATATATACATTGAGGATTTTTGTAGTTATTAACAGGATCTTTTTCTGACCAGGATTGAATGACAAGGTTTTAAGGATCTGTGTATAAAGGGGGAGAGATTTGATTTGCTTTTATATATAGAGAGAGAAAATGATAAATTGGATTATAAATCCAAATAAATAAATTGGATTTATTTTTGACTAAGGTTAAAATTGTTAGGAGTTTCTCATGGGAAGAAATGCATCTCGCTATCTTCAAACATATTGTTATGGCTAAAAAGTCAGGCCAGCTGCAGTTATTTGCACATATACTGCTATTTACTGCCACCGATTGGCGTCTGTATGTTAGTTACTCAAGGGGTGGTGCATAGTGTTAATAAAAGTGTGAGGATTACATGCCTTGCTACTCAGTAGAATTTTAGTCATCATGTAATCAGTTTTATGGGTTATGTAGTAGTAACTAATAACCAAGTAGTGTACCTCTTCTCTGAGAGTTTTTGGCTAGAGACTTTGCTAAACTTGTGTAGTGGATAAGTCTTGGATGCCACATATATGAGAAGAAGTGATTTTTTCTATGTTTTGCAAAACTTGTATTTTATGTAGTTTTTATTTTTCTCAATAAACAACCAGATATTTTATACTTTCTGGCTGGATTTCTTTGGAGAACAAGATAAGGACATTGCATTCTTTAAATCTCTCTAACGCTGGTATGTATTTTTGGCATGAACTGTGGTCATAGCTGCACTCTGCATAACAAAAATATTGTTAGGTTCTGCCCAAAGAACTCCAAGAGACAATGCAAATACAGTTCTGTTGCGTTTATTAGCTTCAACCTCCAGACAGAAATCTCCCCAGATTGAACCCTAGTTCCCCAGCCAGCCAGCCAGCCAGCCAGCCAGCCACAACACCATGAATTCCTTAGGGAGGTGCCAGCCTCATCTTCTTGAACCTCCCACACTCCTGTTGGGGGCTAAGAACATGCTTATCTCCCTGAGCCTGGCCTTCATAAGGCCATTCATTCTATCACAAATATATTTGTTATTAAATTTATGGAATTTTTGTTGTTAAATATAACTGCTGTAAGGTTTTTGATATGTACAATGGTGGAAGGATATGACATTACCAACAATGGAAGAATGCATGGTGAAGCTGGTTTGATTTGAGAAAAGTCTTTGTGTAATTTTAATGTTAATTGAAAACTATTTTTGGATTCTCTGTGGGAAACAGGAAAAAATGAAATTATGCTGTATGGATTTTATTATTTATTTATTAAATTTAATAGAAATAATATGGGTTTATAGTAATAATGAAAGTTATGTTATAAACTTAGAGCAAGAGATTTATATATACTGTTACTTATATCTCTTGTGAGGAAGGTCAGAAGTTAATTCTTTTTCTTTCTTTTATCTTTCCTTTTCTTTGTTTTTTTCATACTTTTGACCTTGGTCATTCTTTTTTTTTTCTAATTTTCCTTTCTTGTTCTTATTGTCTTCCTTTAATATTAGTTTTTGTTAGTTTTCACTGTTTCTATTTTAAAATTTAATAAAGTTATCTTTAAAAAAGAGTTATATTGATTTCAAACTTCCCAGGACCAGCAATCACCATTCTTCAGGATAATTGTCAGCCTTCTTGCCAACCAACAGTGACCCTGGAAGGCTTGCAGGCCATGATTCAAGGACAGAATTTCTGCTAAGCCAATTTTACTGCAAGAACTAAAAAAAAAAAAATTCTACAACTGCAACATTTAAAATGTGGGCCACAGGTTTAGCAGAATCAGAAGTCAAATATTTCATCTCTTACTTATGCAGTGTGATGGGCTGAATGCTTCTTAATTTGGGGCAAGAGGAGAGATCAACACCTGTGTATTGTTACTGTAATAGATCAATCTAATATCAGGTTCTTTTCTTCTGACCTTGGCTACTGGTACGCAGAATGGCATCATCCCAACGTATTATGACTTTACAGAAAGAGAAGCTATAAGGTCTTTGTGTGGGGATTGGAAGCTAGAGGCTACCAGAGAAATTCTACTGACACGGGGAGGAACACATGAGACGTGTGACAAAAGGGCACTTGAATGACCAGCAAGGAGTGGTAAAACCCCCAGCTCAATATAAAGTGAGTTTATCAGTTTAAAAAAAAAAAAATCCTCCAGGAAGATGGAACAGTGATCTCAGATTGTGAATACAGAGGTACCACTCTGGAAGGCAGGAAGAGAGGAGTGGGTATGTCCAGGAAGAGAGGAGTGTGTCATTTTGTTGGGAATATGAGAAGCCATAGTGAAATCTAGAGGAGAACCTGGAAGTAGCATGAAGTTGAAGCCAGAATTCTTGTTTGGTCGACCAGGTAAAGGTAGAAGGCCAGTCATATCACAAGGAGTGATGACCCTGCATTCTTCTTTATCCCTTTTTGTATCCAGAAAAAGGTTTCGGCACTAGATATATGCCAGTAAAAACCTAGACCTTTTTCATGCTTGCATTAGTAGGGAAGTAATTCACTCCACTGGGCTTTTTAATGGGTTTTCTTCTTCCTTTTAAATCTACAGAAACAATCTGTATTCATTTATATTTGTAAATTGCTTTGGACATAGAGTTCCCTGATTTATGTAGCTTTTAATGTAAAATGCCCACGAACTTGTTTTAAATGCAAATTTCCTCCAAAGTCATTCCTTCTAACACTAATTTTTCCAGTGTAGGCTTTTAAAATCCTTGATGTAAGTTCTTTTTTGTACAGTAATATAACTACTGCTGTCTGCACAAAAGATTTAGTGGGTTTTTGATTAGGGGGAAAGACACACACTCACAATCCTCACCTGATGTTAGTGTCAAAATCTACTAATACAATCAGCCTCAGTTAATTTTACCAGTTTGATTTCAGCCTCAGGTCACATGAGGTTCGATACAAGTCCCAGATTCCAAGATCTGATCATTGGTCATTTAATTTCACTTGGATTTGAATCCCTTAAGCAGAAGAATTATTGACACAGCATCCAATTCAGTTAGCACTAAACAAACCCATTCTGCAGGTTTTTAAAAATGGGGAGTGATTTTGGGGAATCCAGGAAGGGTAGATCTGCCCTTTGGAGGACCTGCACCTGCTTCTTAGCTGTTCTGGTGCAGAGTTTCACCCTGGGCTGGGGTGCGCATGAGGACCAAGTGTGAAAGGGAGAATCTGGTCCCATGACATAGGAACCTTCATAAGCTAAATTGTGCCCTGGCATTGCAGAGAAGAATTGGGAAGAGGGGTGGGGGAGGTGTTTACAGGGAAGTTCTCTCTTTTCCTTTAAGTTATTGTAAGGAGAAAGTCTGCTGGAGACAGGGACAGGGGAGTCAGTGCTAGAAATTGTACCTACCTCAGTATGCACATTATTTCTTGTGCCACTGCTTCCTTCGCCAGCTACAATGCAATTGTGACCACAGCATTTGCACCCAATGGAGCCATGGCTGTAGGAGAGGCTCCTACAGCAGGGACCCAGGCAGAGAAAGTGCAGAAGCAAGCAATCCCAGTCACATCAAATCAATTTGATTGATTTCTGCATTTATTTTGTAATCTGAAGTGTTGCTTCTTTGAGGGCCCAATGCACACTGCCTATTGCATCTTTGAAAGCAGCCCAGGTTGGAGTTTGAACTACTCTGAAGATGCATCCTGCTTTAAAGATGGTTTCCTAGGACAGTTTACTTTTAGACAAGAGTATGCAACACCAGGCAAGGTTGGCTGATTGTTGCTCCTGTGCAGAAAAACTTCCAGAAATGATGCAAGTTCCCTCTACTGTAGGAAAGCTTGTCCTAGACAATGAGAACTTAGGGAGAGGCAAAGTGTTCTTTTGAGACATCTTCTAAAGCACATTATTTCCAGCACTTGGCATCAAACACAAAGACCCATTTTTAATGTCAGTGTAAATGGAAATAAGTCAAGTTGACCCCCAAATATGTAGGCATATGAAAGTCCATGCAACTTTAAAATGTGATGTTCACTTGCTAGACCAAGAGAAGGCAACATGGTGTCCATGCTCAGAACAGCGCTTTCAAAGGGGCACATCATTCGTAATGACTACAGCAATAAATGGGAATTGGCAAACTACAAAATAAAGCCCTATCCTTTGTATCAGAAGGACTCTTAGACTATAACAAGGTAGGGAAAGACGGCAGGACGTGGCTTTTGGAATTCTTTCCAAGCCCTTAGTAATAGGTCCACTCTGGGTCATGTGACCAGGGGAGAGAACTAAGTACTTGGTTACATTCCAAACCATTAACCAACTATTTTTGACATGGGATTCATTGGAGGAACTTTTTTTCCTGGATGTTTTTCTCAATAGCCCCTGTTCAGATCCAACCCCTTTTCAAACTCATACTTTTCTTGGTCAGCTTCTCTCCGCTCACACCTTTTTTGGCCCTCTTCTGTTTCTGAACAGTTATCCTGCTGATGGAACAGCAGATGACACAGAGAGAGTCCCAAAATAACAAAAATTGTAGGAGGCTGTCACCCAGGCTTTTGCTGTACAATAAATGTATTTCCAGCTGCTTTGAAAAGACACAAACAGAGGTAAGAGGGAGTGGTGGCAAGCATGCAAAGGGATGAAATGGGGGTGGGTGGGGGTGGATAGTATATAGGTCTCCCTTATCTGCTTTCATGACATAGGCCTGATTACTTGAGGGGCTGCCTATCTCCCAAAGTATCTGTCTAGCCAGTTTGATTTGGCAAGATTGGCACCCTCTGGGTTCCATCAATTAAACAATGTCAGTTGCCTGGAAGTGCACATTCTCTGTAGCAGTGCCTGCCCTCTGGAATGAATTTCCCCGAGATTCAAACAGCCCCCACCCTACTGGTATTCCAAAGGGCCCTAAAGACCTGGCTTTTCGCCCAGGCCTTTGGCGAAGACATCTGACACCCCTTTCTTCCTTTTTCATTCCCTTCTGGTTTTGTTTTCTTTCCCATCATTGTTCTTTTGTCTTCTGCTGTTTTTGTACTGTTCTTTGTTTTTAGCAACCTTAAACTGTCCAGAGTCGCTAGGGATTGGGCGGAATATAAATTTAATATATTATTATTGGTTGCACAGTCAGTCAGTTGTTTAGACTGGATTTGGCATTTTTATCTACCTATCAAGTCCTTCCCAAGGACCTGGGATAGGCAGATGTTGTTGCTTGATGGTGTTAAAGGTATTGTCACAGAATGTAAGCTGTTCCAAGTAAAGCTGCCTTTTGCAATTGACTGATGGTGATTTTCTCCAGTTCTTTCTCTTCTATTTTGCAGTTCTTTCTCTTTTATTTTTCTATAATCACAAAATACAAAGAACTGCAAATAGAAATAGAACGACTGTGGCAAAAGAAGGCAAAGACAGTACCAATAGTAATAGGCACCTTGGGTGCAATCGCAAAACATCTGGAGCACTTGAAGATCATTGGCCTTGGCAAAATGCCAGATCCTATATAAACAACTGGCTGACTGGGTGACCAATAATAAAAATCTTAACAAGTAAGAATCAGCAAGTATGCCATGTAATCCAGGCATATAAAGCCTCATTCAACTGAGGGCATGATGTGTGCAAGAATTTATTACAGCCGCTAGAATGACTGAGCCATGACTTCTGTGGCTTTAGGTCATTGAATAATCAGGGGAGAATTGAAAATTAAATTTCAGCAAAATCCAACAGGTCCTCACTGGATCAGCACCTACTGGAATGAAATATAGTTTGAAATAATCAGACCTCACCTTCTCTGCATGCTGTGTCCTGGTTCTCCATTCATAAAACACGTTTTGTTTTAGGAGATACAGCATGCTTTTAAATGAATATTTTGAGAGAAAAGTCACAATAATAGTCAAAATATTATTTAATTGTAATGTTTGTGCATTTATTTTTAAATACCTTAAAAGTAGGGAAGAATTGTCTTATTAATGAGTGCACTCCAAAGCAGAACAAACCAAGGGCAAACATTTTTGTTTGTCCCTGCAACTAATGTGATGTATTCTTCTAGGAATAAGAGCTGTTCAATTCAAAATATTTAGTTTTACATCTCAGTAGTGCAATAGAATTCCACAAACAGTTAGCATACAGAGGGAGCAAAAGGCTAGCCAACTCCAAAGTAAATTTAGAGCTGATCCCCCAGTTTAAATTCAATCCACACTGTGAAAATTTCTACCATTTATCAAAATATTTTTTCAGCCAATTTGAGTAATTAGACTTATTATGTCTAATGGCTTAATTAGCGTAAACACAGCTCATGTAATCTCATAATTGAGCACTGCAATTACAATATGTAATGATTATGAAAATTATTGGGGGAGTTGGGGTGGGTAACATGATTATTGTCTAATCTGGTCCCAATCCCACCAATACGGTAGATAATTTCTCAGTGTAAATTAAAATGTCATTTTCCATGCATATGCATAAATAATGGCATGTTCAAATGTATTAATTTCAACTCAGGCTATGCCAAAATGTTATTTTGCATTTTGATTTTAACCATTCTCATTCGTGGTGATGGAAAAGACCAAACCATTGGTGACATTCTTTGAAGTGGGTTGTAGAATGCTTGCCCTTATCATACTAGGGCCTGAAGGATGTGCATGATTATTCGATCCTTTATTGTACAATCACATCTATGGTAGTCAACAATCTTCCTGGCTTCTCACATTTCATAGGAACTTGAGTGTATTGGAAGGGACCTTGCAGATCATCTGATATAACCTCCTGCCCTAAGCAGAATCTTAGGATCCCCTGACAGATAGCTATCTGGCTCTGCTTAAACACCTCCTGTGAAGGAGAGTCGATCACTTCCCAAGACAGTCTGTCCTATTGTTCCCTTCCATTATCATTAGACTTTTTTTTTTTCTTGATGTCTAACTAAAATCTATTTCCTTGTAATTTAAACCCATTGTTTCTGGTCCTTATTTCACAAACAACTCTGATCAATTCTATTCCATCTTCTACATGACAGACCTTCTAATCCTTGAAGACAGCTATGTCTCCCCATGGTCTTTTCTTCATGCTAAACATGCCCAACTCCTTCATACATTCCTCATAGGTTTTCCTTCCAGGTTCTTATCATCTTGGTTGCTGTCCTCTGGAAATGTTCCAATTTCTCCCTGTCCTTCCTAAAACACAGGACACTGTATTCTGGCCAACGTAAAGAAGAACAATCTTTTTCTCTTGAGGCTGACTCTAGATTTCTGTTGGTGCACTCTAAGATTCCATTTGTGGTTTTTTGCAACTGCATCATGTTGTTGGCTCATGTTCAGCTTGTGGTTTGCCAAGACACTAAGATATTTTTCACATGTGGTGCTGTTCAGTATGGACTTTCCCATTCTATATTCATGCCTAGATTTTTTCCTAGCCTAATTAAGGACTTTGTATTTGTCCCTATTGAAATTAGTCTTGTTGGTTTCTACCCATTTCCCCAGCTTTTCAAGATCCTCCTGAATTTTTACACTGTGTTCTAGGTGTTTGCTTTGTGTTGCTCTTTTGCAATTTTGATCATATTTTCTAATCTCTCCTCCAATTCATTTATACATATCTTGAAAAGTACAGGATTCAGAATGGAGCCCTGTAGTATTGTCAGCCTTATGAGGTAGCCCAGACAGGAAGCACAACCAGATGGACTAATTCTTCTTTATTGTAAGGTTAGATTAACAGAACCTTGCAAATCTGAAAGTACATTTCTTCCCCTTTGCCTTTACAGCCCAAGAAACTAGGGAGCATCCCTTCTGGGATGTTTTCCATGCCCACATTTCTTTTGCGGGTTAAGCTACTTCTTCTCTGATTGTTCCCCCAGCTGTGGCTCTTCCCCCTGTCTCCCAAAATCATTCCCACATACCATTACAGGTATGGCACCTGACTTTCTACCAGCTTGATACAAAGCCATGGATGTACATTTGTTGGGTATCCTCTATATCCATTGGATGATAGCATAGTCCAGCTCACATTTTGCCATAATTTCTACTAGGCTGTCATAAAAGAATTTGTCAAATGCTTTGCTGCAGTCAAGGTACACTATGTCCCCTACATTTTCATGGTCAACTAAACTGATCACTTTATTTAAAAAAAGTGATCAGGATGATTTAGCATGACACTTCAGCATCTGGCACAATGCCCATCCTCCATAATTTCTCAGAGATCAAGATGACATTTATGAGTTCCTTCAAGACTTTTGCATGTAATTGGTTTAGTTTTAGATATTTAAATTCATTCATAGTAGCCAGATGCTCCTTAACTATCACTTTACTTACCCTGGTTTGCCATTCCCTCCTTTTGTCAATTGTTCTGCTTAGTTTTGTTTAAACAGTTCAATTTTTTTAGGGAGAAGATTAAAGCAAAGTAGAAGTTGATGATTTGAGAATTCTGTCCTCTCCCTGTCACCTGTTAATATCCCACCATCTTCTCCAAGCAGTGAGTCCACCCCCTTCTTTTTTCTCAGTTTCTCTCAAATGAGACATTTCTCCTAGGAAGATTTCGCAGATCATGATCCCTGATGAAGAGGTATTAAGCAGAAGATAACATCATCCATTTCTGCACTATGCAACAATAAATTAAAACCCTGCACTGAAAGATAAACTATATAGTCCTGTGAGTCATTCAGCGGCATTGCATTTTTCAGCCACCATTTACACAACTAGATATTTTACTATGAATGACCCCTCTGCTTCTCTTGTCAAACAGTGGTACCTTCCCTTTAAATACACCTTCCTCCCTGTTTAGCTTCTGAGCTCTGTCAAGGTCAGCCATGTGCTGCCACTGGCTGAGATGAGTCCCAGTCAGCAACTGATAAACTGTACTTTGAACTGACCAATCTGTATGGAACGAACCATGTTGGTGAATCCCTCTCTCTCTCTCTCTCTCCCCCCCCCCCCCCCCCCGCCCTTCTGGTAGTGAGAGGAAGAGGAACTTCAGACACCAACCTGGATCATTAGAACATAAGGGGCCTGGTTGATCACGTTAAACTTCACATCTAAAACAGCATTCTGAGGTGGCCAATCAGATATAGTAGGCAACAAAATAAAATCATAAGATACACATACCTAGGAATCTAAAGAAAATGCTACTTCCCCTGAGGCTTTTACTTCCTTAGATGCCGGTCCTCCCTCCCTTTTTCTTTCTCTCCATTTAAGTCCTATCTGAGGGTAGGAAAAGAAGCAGTGAGTGGAAGCTCATCAGAGGGAGATCTAACCTGGAAATAAGGAGGAATTTCCTGACAGGAAGATCTATTAAGCAGTGGAACAGCTTGTCTTCTGGAGTTGTGGGTACTCCATCACTGGAGGTTTTCAAGAAAAGATTGGACAACCATTTGTTTGAGATGATATGAGGACTCTTGCCTTGGTCAGGAGGTTGGACTAGAAGACCTCCAAGGTTCCTTCCAACCTTATGTTTCTATGATTCTAAGTTATTGGGTCTGTTCTCAACAGCTTCATTCTGCAAGGTTAGATATGAAAGCATAGACAGGCTCGCACAATCCACACCTGAGAATAAAGAGTCATCCTGTGTGGTTAGGGTTCTCTCTCCCAACTTGCACCCTGTATGTATGTATGTATGTATGTATGTATGTATGTATGTATGTATATATGTATGTAAATTGCCTCTAGATTTAAGATATCAGAACTTTGCAACTGATTTGAGGGAAAGAATTTACAAAGTCTCTAACTGTTTTGTTTGTGAACATATGAACCTTGTCTATTTAGCCTAGAATTATATATTCAGTCTAGTAGAAGGACCTCTGGCTAATTGCTTATTCCTAGCCTACCTATCCAAGATTCTTTTTTTTTTTTTTTTGGGGACCTCTGAGAGAAGTGCTATAATATGCTTTCTAAATGCAAAGTATATACCACTGAGATTTAAACCATCCTATATAGGAATACGTGGGAAATGCAAGTATAATTCTTAAACCTTTAATTACACTTTGTCCTTTTTATAAACATCTTTTCAATCTCCTACTTGCCCAGAGAAAGAGAGAGACACTAATTCAAGCTGACCTCTGATAAATATAGAAAGGTTAGTGATAAGCCTTCAGTTATCAACATGGCAACTTGATTTGTTCATTAAATTCAAAGCAGAAAATGAAACCCAGGCAGCAACCTGAAAACCAAACACTTTCCAAAATGGAATCTAATTTAATGTGACAGATCATATAACCCAGTGAGAACTTATCTAATAAAGGAGATAATAATAAACATTTCCGTATCATGGCATTATTAGGCAAGGAATGCTGGCTCACAAGCAGCCCTTCAGTTTTAATTAAATGCTTACAGAGAATCAGTTGGCCTATTTGCAACCATTTCCACAACAACATAGTTTCTTGGCTATATTAACATCTACAGCCATCGTTTTACTCGGCGACTATATCTATTTATTTGTATTGTTTTAATTATTTTATGTTTTTATGATTGTATGCCATCCAGGGTCACTTGTTGAGATGGGTGGCTATAGAAATCGAATGAATGAATGAATGAATGAATGAATGAATGAATGAATGAATGAATGAATGAATGAATGAAGCAATGAAGCAATGAAGCAATAGCCACAGGAGCCATGTGGCAATGATAACTTAAACTAAAGCTCGGTCCCCAAGACTATGTTTGGCAGGAAAATTTCACCAGGCTGGAACCTTGGGGCAAACATTGGGTTTCTTCACTATGGGACTTTTCACCACCTAGTATTCATATGAATCACACAAGAATCTCTCACCACAATCTAAGTGCTTCAACACAGCTAATTAAGAAGATCTATTAGCCTTCCAGCCCATCTCTGGATCTGACCTTCTGTTGGAAATAATGCCAAAAGAATATCAGATAAGAACTTCTAGGACAAACAACCTAGATTAACAACTTGCTTTTGATTATGGCCATCCAGATGCCTCTAGGATGCCCCAAATTAAGACATGAGGACAATCTCTCCCACTACTCTTCCTCTAAGACTGGTATTCATAGATATGCTGTTTCTAATCGTGGAAGCAGGATGTTGCCATCACAAGTACAGTAGTAGTTGCATCTTTCATAAATACAGAAATGGCAAATATTTTCTGTTAATATTGGTTTTATATTTATCTATTGCAAACCATCCATGCCCTTCAGTAACTGGGAGATATACAGTATACATGCTTATACATCCTATGACCGTACACACCTATCATGCTATTTCCTTTCAGAGTAAGCAACATTATATAAAGTGCAAAAAAGGAGTAAAAAATAGTCAACCAAAGAAACTAAAGACATGAAATAAAGAAAATAGAAGTGGGATATAGCAACCTCTGGTTTATGCCAGCACCATTCACCATTTTTATATCTATCTTTGCAAACCATCCTTGCTTCCAACAAGTCTATACACTGCTTCATTCATTAACTTATGTTCTTTAAAATTCTTGTCCTTCCTTCCTTCCTTCCTTCCTTCCTTCCTTCCTTCCTTCCTTCCTTCCTTCCTTCCTTCCTTCCTTCCTTCCTTCCTTCCTTCCTTCCTTCCTTCCTCTTTCTTAGGATTTCATCTTCCAACCATGACCTTCTCATTCCCTTCCTCCCAACCCATTCATTCTTCCTTCATATATCTGTTTCTGATTCAAGGCTCATTCATTCTGTGTATACTACCAAACCATCTCAAATTCCTTCTTCCAGACTGGTCACACACTTTTTTATTCAATACATATTCATTTAGAACCCATTCATTCTGATTCCATCTCCTCTTGTTGTACCATACTCACTGCTTAAGCATCCTATTCCTGCTACATTCAACATACATTTATATCTCTCCTGAAATACCTTACATCTGCTTCCATATAACAAATTGAGCAAAGAACACTCTTATACTCAGTCATTTTCACATCTTGACAAACATTTATTACACATGGCAGACCACTACCTTTCATCCATCATTTGCACCTCATTTTGACATCTTTAATAAAGATTCTAACCAGGATATACAAATTAATCTATTTGTTATATTGTGGTCTTTTTTTTGCTTTTGCCATTTACATATAATTTTCAATTGTTCATTCCATTTTCCCTATCAGTTATTCACTATCTTGATCTTTAATACAATAATATATCAATATTCTTCTAGTCTTCTTACAATCTATCTAACATTCACTGTAAATCATTCAGGTTCTCAGATAACATGGCATCGTCTGTATACTTCATTTCTGTCATAAACTGCTCTTATCAAATTCAGCAACCAACTTTCACTTCATGGAAGACATTCCATAATTCAAGCCTATTCACTTTATCATACAGTTTCACCAAGTCAGCAAATGTACAATAAACCTTCCCCCCACATTCATACATTCCTCAGTGACCTGCTCAAAAACAAAAAATCTGGGATGCACACTTGGTGCCCAGCATAAAGCTACACTGCAGAGTTATACTATCTACACCCACAGTCTTACAATTTTTCAACATTCTCCCAGCATTTATGACTTAATTTTCTTCATCTTTCTTTAGATGAAATATTAGTAACTTTTATTTCAATCTTAACATATCCCAGACAAATCTCTAAAATACTCCTTCCAGAATTCCCTCATTTCAGTTTTATCCCAAATAATCCATCACTTTTATTTTTAATTCCACTCACTCACTGCTTTGTTTGAGTCCTTTCACCCACTTCCAAAACAATTTTCATCCTCATCAAAATTGCTTTGCATTTTGTCTGCCTCTTTTAATGTTAACCATGCCTTGCTCTCTTTGACTACATTCTTTTCAACTGTCTTTTTCTCTCTATACACATGATATTATATTCTTTCTTTCTTTCTTTCTTTCTTTCTTTCTTTCTTTCTTTGCAATAATCATTCTCTTACAGTATGTGCATTTGTTTCTCTCCCACAGCCTCTCTGACTCCATCATTCCATCAAGCTTCCTGTTTCCTATTTCCCATGTGTGGCCAAAATAACAATCTGTGGCATTAACAACAAAGGTTATTAGTCAAGTAACAAATACCATGATTGATCTATCCTCAACAATTGATTCAACTGTTTTCCAATAAACAGTTCTCTCAATGCTCTCTTTCAAGTCTGTGAATGAAAACAATATGGGCATCTGGAGAGGAGGGGTATGTGTGTGTTGGGGGGAGGGGGGTGATGAAATAGGTATCATGAGACCACAATCCAAAATCCACTCCTTTTGTACTTGTACTGTACTGCATGCAGTTATGTAAGGGGTGGAGCTTCTGCAGTGATACACCTTTCATTATTTTAATGAAATCACGGCTTGCGACAGATGTCTTTAGAGAATAGAGGTCCCAACACAAAGCTGTTGTTAGGTTCAACAGAATAATTGTACAAGAAGTTGCTTTATATCCTTCAGGATAGCATCCTGTTATGCACACCGAGAGCATCCTGTTATGCACACCGAGCTCCTGATACTTTTCCATTACGTTTTCCTTTTCTCTTCTTTTCCTCACTATATTCAGTTTTCTCTTGGAAGCCTTTATATGTGTCTAATTTAGACAAGCATTAGTTGAGCAGTTCATGAACTCAAACCTGGAATGTTCTAAGCATATGACCAATCTTCCCTCAGGAGATATGTTTCTGGAGGTCTTAAATACCGTATTTATGTTGAAATACTTTGAAATAGCTAGGTAGTTGGTTACTTAGTTTTATTTATGGTTCAAGACCAATCATAAAAATATATCAAATACTACAGATGCAAATTAAAAGAAAATAAAAGCTACACTTGAAACAGTTAATAATGCAAGGAAAACACCACATGATTTCTATAAGCCATCGCTATTGATAGAAATTTTGTAACTTTCTTGGAGAGATCTGGAAACTCATCACATAAAGGAACAGCAGTAACCTCTTGATCATAAGAATAGTTAAATTTTCTGACAATTAATGTTATAAGATCCATTTGCCATTGAGTGTATAGTGAGCACTTTAGCAGTAAAGTCAGGCAAAAAGTGTTTTTCTCTTTTTTTACTGAAACATTATTATACTGCTAGGTTAAAAGAGCCAAAAATTGTACCAAAAGATCTCAAAAATTGCTTTACCATAGCACAGCATCAATATAGTCAAATCACTGATGCGTGCCTATATCAAAGCTGGTAAAGTCATTTACTCAACAGATCTAGCTAAACAATCTGCAGGTAGGAAAAATCTGAGCTGTCCATTACATGCAGTGGAACTGACTTCAGCTTATGTTCTCCTTTTATAGTCTTCTTTGTCTAATATTCAATAGTTTGGGTCTCATGTTTGATGGATGTCCATGGGCTGAGCCTAAAAGTAATACCATTTTCTCTCATATTCTAGTCTCTAGATATATATTTTCCTGAGATACTTAACATGTGGATTTCTGGAATATCTACGCAGGGTCTTCTGCAGCAACCTTTCTTTCATTTTCCAGAGATCTGCCAAGGTAAAGCAGGAAATGTATGGCTCTGACATCCCTCATTCTATAATTTTTCCTGGCTCTGAGTTCCATTGATACTATGTAGAAATGCTAGGATCCGGTTAAAGGATGCAAGTTGTTTTCTATCTCATTTCTATCATCCCTTTTTCTTCCCAGCATCCTTCTTCTTTTACTGGCTTGTAATCAAATGCTTCTTTTTGGACATTTTCTATATCTGATTCACTAGTAATCTTGTTCACATTGGCAGCAGCACAAATCTAGATGGCAAGATGCTGGGACAAGGACTCAGTACACCGTAAGATATTTTGTCGGGTTGACTGGGCTCTGTTATTTATGGCAGTGCATTGTTTTCTCGTTGCTACTTATCCTATACAATTATTTTGCAGAATAAGGTGGAAAGCAGTTTTCCCTACGTTGGGATAATTACAGGTGACTAAATCCTATCAGGTTACCTCCATTTTGGGGGGATATTGCTCTATAGGTCATGCTAGTTAATCCAGCAAAGGAAACAATGAATACAGAATAGCATGACATTTCTATGAATTTACTCTAGATGGTGGGAAGTACAATCTAACAGTGTGAAAGAGAGCCAAATCCCTCCCCGCCCTAAGATTCCAGCCTGCTTATTTCTCTGCAAGGTTTTGCCAGTGATTTTGAGCAATATAAAGCTGTCAAGTATAATAAAGGACAAAAGTGATGGGGCTTTCCAAGTCATTAGTTGAGAATTATCTATGAAAGTTGCAAGTTGTTCTGTGCCTGGGTGCTGATTGTACACTCAGCATCTCATTTGTTTCCTTTCATAGATTCTTATGACTTGATCCCAGGAGTTAACTTCACTGGCAAAGAAGGAGGTAGAATCAAGCACCGTGTTCTCTGCCTTGACAGCTTGTACACTGATGATCTCTAAGTCTAGCGTGCAATGTTGCATAGATGGTCAGCAGATGATGAATAACGGTGGTCCACCAAGCCATTCCTTACCACCCATGAAAAAAAGGAAAGCAGGGGCACCATCTCAGATTACCTGGGCGCAATTCATACCTACTTCCTTTCTTTTAAAGCTTTCTCTACATCTGAAGAGGGGCTGTTGTGACCTTTCTTGCTTGATTCCCTGACTGAGGATGGTTACGTTCCTGAATCCCACATCTGCAGAGGGGCAGAACAGGGAAGGCAAGCAGAAGCAGTAGGGGAGGAACTGGGCAAAGCCGCACCCATTTCCCTGCTTACTTCAGCAAAAATAGTTTAAGCATTTCTGCTATGCGTTCTGTGGATATTTTGGGATTTCTGGGAGATGGGTGTTAGCAGATCTTTCCCCAGGAGGAGAGAGGGGGAAAAAAAGAAGTGAGATTGGATGCAGGTTGCAGTTCTTTTTATGGTATACACAGGAGCTTTCTTTAATTTTAATTAACGTCAACTACAGTGTGCTTATATTCTGTTGCCATTACACAGTATGTAGAGGAAGAAATTTCTAATCTGTGGAACTCAGGATTATGTTGTAAGCACAGATCCTCCTAAAAAAAAACATGCATGTTTTTGAGGTGTTCTATGGTGCTCATTTTTGGGGTACTTCTCCTCAGATGGGAAAAAATGCAAGCATTTTCCGCAATATAATGTATTTTTCATCCTATATTTGTATTTTCAGAATACACACTCGAGTGGGGTAAACCTTACATTCAGCACAAAAGAAATCACAAAATTCAGAAAAGAGTAAATATTGAAGGTTATTTACATTTTAGATGTTATTAAGTGGCCAGATTGCAGAGATTTTTAAAGACAAAAAATAATTCTTCTCAATACCACCCAGTAATGACCTTATAATGAATACAGTTTTTTTGTAATGGACATCATATGTTCTTGCCAGTTGGAAGAGGAAATATGCAGGATTGCTCTGTAGGTAAAGTAGCATGGGGGGAAGAAAAATAAATAATAATAAAAATATGACTGTACCTTGATTCCTACCTGCGTAAAGAAGGGCTCATAAATTTCAACACCTTTGTCGGATCCTTGTAGAAGAACCTCCTGCCCTCGCCTCCAACTGTACCGAACAGGTGGGTTGGAATTGGCTACACACCTGAGAAACACAGTTCTCTCGTAGTAAAACTGTTCTTTTGCTTCCCCTATGCTCTGGTGGACGGTCACAATTGGATCATCCAGATCTGGGAACACAAAGAAAGAAGAAAACAAAAGATTAAAACAGGATGAAATGAGCTTGAGAGAGAGAGAGAGAGAGAGAGAGAGAGAGAGAATCTTTTAAATAGTAATGAGGGAAGAATGAAACCGACTGCTTTATTCATTCAGGCAGGGAAGTTTGAGTGCTTAGACATGAAAAGTCTGGTTTGAACCCCTCTATTTCCAAGCATGGTGACAGCAGTTGTACTGCTGAAAAAGAGATGGCCTTCTCCATTCTGAGGATTACCCTACTTTAATGAATTTGGCATGAGACAATGGCTGAGAATATTATTTTTGCTCTTTTTTTTGGTTCTTTTTTGTTTTTTACTTTGTTAAGAACTTATCAATATTCATGAATGTCTTTATAAATGGAACCATGATGAAGACCTAATGTGAGATTCAACCAACTTTATATATTTCTCCAGTTTCTTAAGGAAAAAAAAAATAGCTATTTTGCTGGAAGTCCTCCTTCAAATGTCAAGGGAAAAGATTTTACAAGAGATCCTTCAAATCTTGTTTTCAACTGATCCATTACTCCAGTTCTCTAGTGAAGTCTTACCTGATTTGGATGCACTGCTTTTGGACAACAACTTCCATAATTCACAATAAATATGGCTCCCCACCCCCCACCCCCGCAATTATGGGAATTGCCTTTTCATACATCTTGAGGGTGCCAGTTTAGGGGAAGGCTGAAATGCTATCCTTCAATTTGGGTCATATCAATTTTTTTTACTTCCCAAATTCAGCATATTGATGATATATTTTCATATATTACTTATTTTTTATTTAAACATTTTATCCAACATGACTGAAAAATAAGCATATTTTTCAATGTGTGTCTTAAATTGGTTTTCCCCTGCTATTAGATCCTTTAATATTTGCCTTTTTAACTCATTATCTATAAAGTAGAACACATAACTACCCTATGTGGGTAAAGATCACTGAGATCAATGGACAGATCACTCATTTGATTTGTGTGCATTTGACACAAATTTATTGATTTTAGGGGGTCACAGCACTGCCGTTTAAGAAGCTTGTCTTAAGCCCATAAAATTCACCAGATGCATTTCAGTTTTTGATATGCTCAGTGGTTGATTTGTAACTTCCCAGACTTCAGTTCTCTGTCCGTAGGATACATTTCATAACAGATTCATGCGCAAAGCTTTTTCATTCATAAGATAAAAAGGCTATTGCAGAGAGAAGGTGCCAGGGAGATAAAGAAAGTACTTTGACAAAGCCAAATCACAACATAAAACTAGTATTCAAAGGGATCTAGAATAAAGGTACAACAAATTTTATAGTGGAATCCCTTGATAAAGGGATTCCAGCCAATCAACGATATTAACAAGGCAGCTAATTCAGGCTAACCTCACCCCCACCCCATGCCATTGTTACTTTTCCAACTGGTTTCTTCAATGTTCTAGGCTTCCTGAAAGTCAACAAGTGTGCTCAGATCTTATATAGCAAAAGCCCATTGATATTTAAACATCCTGGATGCCTTCTCAAACATATAGGAATCATTACGTTCTTTGTGGATTGTTCCATTTTCCTTGCAAACCAACAAGGCACTTGTCCCTGAGTTTGCTATTAGTGACAAGCATTGGTGAAAGAGGACCTGCACAAAATACCAAGGTTCTCTCCCATTCATAGAAGCATTTCCATTCAGGGAACTAACCAGCTTTCTCTTTAGGATTTATGTCAAATCTCCCCATTCTTGCAACTACCCATGTTGGCTATCTGAATCAATAAACTTCAGTGTGTACTTTTTCAGCTAAATTTACTGAAATCTGGAGAGACCTCACCTGAACTATAGGCATGATGAAACAGGGTCTTGAAGAAGAGACACATAAGGGAATTTTAAGTTATGTTGCAGGAGCCATAAGGTCTAGAAGCTTAAGTAGATGAAGGCAAGCCAAGAAGTGAGACCAGAGTGGGAGACACCCATCAGCCCTTCCATGGCTGATTGCTTCTTGCAATGCTGGCAAAGGGTTCTAGGTTCTAGGGCCAAAAGGTTGGGAGACAGATAAAGGAGGTGAAAGTGGATTATATATTCTGTGCATAAGCATTATGCAGTATACACAGGTAGACATTCATGCAGCAATCAAGGGGATAAGGGGAGACTGATAATAGGGCAACCTAGCAAAAATATTTTCAAATAAATTTCTTTTTGGAATAATGAATGCTGAATTGTCTGGGCACATTTATGAACATTAGGAACCTGCATTTTCACACGAAGAAACCTGCATTGCTTCATTTGTGATTGCCTTGCTTTGCGTATCCCTGGACACAAACAGCCGTGCATATGTATAGTTCATCAAAGTTTCTATTTCCTCATTTTATTATGTCCCTCTCAAAAGAAAACTTTTCCTGCATGTTCATCTTGACAACAATTTTATCTTCCCGAGAATACCTGCATCCATATTCCCTTTGATAAAAAATGACGTCTCATCTTAATCCAGCTTGATTTCTACTGACTTCATGGATATGTGTCCATGTAGTTTTCTTGGCAACAATACGCAAGTGGTTTGCCATTGGCATTTTACGGGATTTTTTTTAGAATTCCTAGTATAGCCTCCATCCCTGATATTCTGTAACAGACTCCATTCAAGTATTAACTAGCCATGACCTGCTCAGCTTCTGAGTCCAGATAAGGCCACCCAAGGTGCTGCTATTCATCCTGATGAAACCTAAGTAAAAAAGAAGTCCTGGCATGATAATATCTCTTCTTAATGTACATAGGGAGATGGCATGCACCCATGAATACCTTTTGATAGTGGAATCCTGTTGAAATGGCTTTTTTGCAGTATTTTATCATTGTGCCTATGGTGGAGGAAAGCCAACAATGTACTGAAGCAACTAAATGCTGCAGCAGAATGAATGTATGCAGGTTTCTGAATTACTTTTAGGAAAAAATTGTCCTAATTCAGCTAGAACTGAGGAGTGAATTCTTCCTCTCAAATCTAAATGAGACTCTCTCAACCTGGTACCTCTTAGATATCTTGAAAATCCCATCATATCCAAGCAGCGTGACTCCCCATGATGGCTGGAGGTTCAATGTGATGCAGAGCAACACCTGGCATTAGTTATGGTGGTCTATGACTGTAATAAACTTTAACTAACTAAACTAACTGGCTCTAGTTGTGGAAGATGAGTCTAAAAGCTGGAGGTGCTGTTGAGTGATGACAAAGGGCAGCAGGAACAATAGGAGAAAGAAACACCAACTCTCTGAATAATTGCAGATCATCAGGGGAAAAGCAAAACAAAACATTATTGGTTTCTAGCTTCCTGGTCCTCAGAGAATCAATTAGCACCACACAAAAAGAGTTGAAACACAGAGATTAAAATGTGATTCCTTTTGGTTCTGCTTTGTTTTCTTTTCTAGCACAAGAGACATTTTCACAGAATACCAATATTCTTAGCCCACCTTCTCCCACCCTCCCCAGACCCATCATAATCTACTAGTTTCTGCTCTGGAACAATGCCTGAGATTTGTGTTGGGGTCCAGAGGGAGGCCTCTATTATAAGGCCAGCCAAGTCTCCCCTGTGAAATACATGGATTAAGTTTCCCCAACAATCAGTGCTCTTGCTGCCACTTGCTACCCTCGCTGTCCATCCAACTGTGGCAGGAGACTCTGACCCCTGAGCTCAGAAGAAAAGTTTGACACAGTTAATTTACTAAAAACGTCATCACTTCTGCTAACTTCCTGCAGATTTTGATTCCCAGCTTCCCCTCTGACATGGGGCTAACTCTGAGGGACCTGGAGGAAAAGGAGATTAATGCAGTGCTGAAATCTGGCCCCGGAATGTTTTCTTCCCCTGCAAAGAGGCTCACGATATTTCTACTTTAATTTCAGGGCCTTGAGAATATCATTAGGGTAGATTTTAGTGATGTTTTGTTAAGCTGACCTTCAAGCTGAAAGGGAATAGAAGGCATGGGCAGCAAAAGGATGAAGGCAGGAACACAGGGTCCCCTCACAAGCTCTGCTCCTTTTGAGTTTGTGCGCAGTTTCACTATGTATGGATAAAAGTGATGGGACTGTCATTTCCATGATCGTGGAATGCTGTTTTCATCGGTCTGTCCTCACTCCCCTGTCCTGAGACACCTTCAGATGCAGGAAAGTACTGTTATTTTCTGTCACAGATCTATCATAATGCACCCCCCAACCCAGCTACCCTCACTTTCTGTCCTGGATCAATGTCAGGAGAGAAGTTGCTTCATGATTCTTTAAATAATCATGGGCAAGATGCTAACATTGGGAAGATAGTTGTACAAAGAAAAGAGTACAGTGTAAGACTGTGTATTGACAAGGATGCCCCCCACGCCTTCAGCCATCTTATAACTAAAGTAAGTATCAGAACCCCAGACAGATTTCCTCCTCCTATGCAGGAAAAATAAAATGGAAGGCAGTTCTTCCCCATTGAAATAATGGAGAATGGTTGAAAAAACTTGCAGAATGTAGAGATTTTTTTTTTAATGTACAAATCATCCACGTTATAAAAAGATGAGGAAAAAGCAAATTTAGTTCTGACTGCCATGGGAATTCAGCTGAGTTGAACACAAAGCCAAAGAAGAGAGCAGAAGCTGCTAGAAATATTTGACAGGTACTGTACAAGGTCCATGGAAAGTATTCTAATGGGCAAAAATGTTTGCCAATCCCAGTGCACACCATTAAATTTGTTACTGGTTTTCTACTTCCAGGAAGAGCTCTTCTGGGAAATTCAATTGTTCCCTGAGATAAAGGCAGAAGCAAATGCTTGAGGGGAATGTGCTACATGAGAGAAACCATGCCTAAAAAACAGGAAGCTGTCTGTGAAAAATCCCAGGAGAAAAACTCTCCTCCTCCCCCTCCCCTCTTCTCAAATGTAGGGGCTGTAGGCCCATAGTTCAGAAATGGTATCCAATTTATGTATACAGAATGCCATATCTCTCCTATTAAAGAATTAATTGGACTGGAAATCTAAGGATCTGTAGCCAGACACATTAGTTGGCTAGAGTTTTAACAGAACAAGACATGGCATAATTCAAATTCATTCTAAATGCAGCCTTCAAGAAGGTCCTGTTCACAATGAAGATGTTAATGCATCCTGGGAACTTCAAAAAGGGTTAATGCATCCTTTTAACCAAGGGGATCAGATTTAGCTCTAATAAAGAAAGTTTGCATAGGGTTAAACTCCCTGGAGTTCTTGATGCTTTCTGAATTTGGCTGTTTGCTTGAAGACATTTCATTACCCAACAGGTAACATCAGTGTGAGTTGATGTTACCTACAGGTAGTCCTCGAGTTACGATGGCAGTTGGGACTGGGACTGTCATCACTAAGTGATGTGGTCATAAAGTGTGATGTCATATGACCGCATGGCTTAGCAATGGCAATCCAGGCAGTCTCAGTTGTCACTGTAACCTCAAGATGCGTGGATCATTAAGTGGGAAGCAGAGGGAGTCCCAGGTAAGGAGCGTGGGAGTGCCCCAGGGGGGTGGGGAAGGCCCTGGGAGGCCCAGCACAGGATGTGTAAGAGTTGGGGAGAGTTGGGGGAGGTGGGCACTGTGGTGCGGTGCAAGCTCAGGAAGGCGAGGGTAGTAGGGTGCTGGTGGGGGTATGTATGTGTGTGAGCGCAGAGAGGCCAGGAAAGGAGGGCATGGTGTGTGTGAACAAGCCAATAGGGAAGGAGGGCACAGTGTGTGTCAGCAAAGAAAGGCCAGGGGAAGCTGGCAGGGAAGGTTGCAAATGGCAATCACATGACTGGGGGGCACTGCAATGGCTGGAGCTTCGAGGACTGGTCGTAAGTCATTTCATTCAACTCCATCATAACTTTGAACAGTCACTAAACAAATGGTCATAATTCGAGGACTACCTGGATTAGATAATGAAACACCTGCAAGCAAACAACCAAGCTCAGAAAGCACCAAGAACTCCACACTTTATCCCTGAGCTACAGATATTCTCTTCTATTTAAATTAATTCCATTGGTCAGTTGTATGGGTTAACTACTCTTTATCTCTCCTGAGAGCAAATTAGAGTCCTAAAGAGGTCCTGTGAAAATGAAACTTCTCTAGGCACTTTCTATGGTTATTTAGGTTTTCATATCCTCCATAGTAACATGGCAGAAGAAATAAGTAAGTCTTCTTCCTCTGAATCTCTTCCCAGTAGTGCCAATCCTGATTATCCCACTGTGGATTTTTCTTCTTTTTCTTTTTCTTTTTCTGTTCCAGTTTCAGGAAAAAGAAAAGGAAATGGAAATGGAGCACCAAGTGACAACCTCTCAGTCCCTTTTGCAGCATCTGGGAGGTTAAAATGGCTGTTGGAACATAATCCCAGCTATCTTCAATTATGTGCTACAAACACACGATGGCGAATCTGCTGACTAGGAAAGGGGGCAACTAGGTCTTTGTATCATGGGAACAGGGCCTGAATTTCTGAAAGCTTTAGGAAGGTCCTACACTGGTCAACTGCTAGAGTCTTTGGGAAGCCCACAAGGAGGGGCATTGGATCCAGTGATGTTCAGATCAGCTTAAATGTATTCTATACATGTGTGCTGACATTATTATTCCCTCCTGTCAAATTACGACAGTGGATTTTTATCCACCCACCCCCAATTTCCATGGATTTCCAATTCATTTTTATATAAAGTATATGAGTAAATTATATGTTTATAAAGTAACATCATATAAATCAAAACTTAGTAGCTTCATATAAGCTTTTACTAACGTAAGTACTTGTAATTCATGTATTTTACTATCCAACTTTACCTAGTCACTTTTTTCTAATAAATTTGTAAAAGCAACACTTTATTTTAAATAACTAAGCTCCCTGATGCACTCACTTTTCAAGCGAAGAATAATGGGTGTTAGTGGACTTCATTAATTGCCATTATCCATGCTATGATCGAGCCTGTGTTTTAGCCTAAAAGAAATGGATGACAGATTTATTTTGCATCTCTTGATGGGGCCTAGGTAGAAAAGACAAGAAAATAAATCTAAATGTTTCCTTTTCACCACAGGGTGAATCTTTGGAAAGGGCAGGAATCACAAAAAGGTGTGAAAATCACATCTCTTCTATTTTGCTTCCCCTGATGTGTAGAAAACAAATGGGCTGCTTTCAACTTCTCCAGGTACATTTTGAGGGAGATAGATAGGTAGAGCACATTTGTTGTTGACCGGGGCTGTTCTTGAGCTCTAAACTAAGTGCTGTTGTTTACAACCCAAGTCCACACACACTATTCTAATTCAAGTTTTAGAATGGGGGCAGATGCTTCATAATAGTTTGATCCTCAAAGCAATACTAAATTTATTATAAAATACTTTATAATAAAAGAGAGGCAGTTTGGTCTAGTGGTTAAGGCACCAGGCTAGAAACCAGGAGACTGTGAGTTCTAGCCCTTTGGGTGACTTTGGGTCAGTCACTCTCTCTCAGCCCAACTCACCTCACAGGGTTGTTGTTGTGGGGAAAATAGGAGGAGGAAGGCGTGTTAGGTAGGGTTGCCACCTTGAGTTATTTATAAAAATAATAAAGGAGGGATAAAAAAAATCTAAAGGAAAACAAATAAACATGGTGTCCTTGTTTGAACAGAGATGTAAACTTAGCTGGAGGTCTGACAAAAGCGGACTTGTTCATGACAGTGAAATACTGGGATAAAAATATATAAATTAATGGGCTGGAGCGATCATTTGCATTTTGTCTCCATTTTAAAAAGAACTAATTAATATGTTTTATTGCACTAATTGCTGTGCCATCAGCTTTTGGAACAGGGAAAAAACAGATCTTAGGAACATGTATTCAGAAAGAAAAATCTTACTGCTAACACGCATGACTAATAATGTATAGAGCTGTGTTAAAAATTAACAGCACTTTAATTAAATGAGCATCACAATGATAGCAAGGCAGGACTTTCAGATTTAATGTCCCCAGGACTAAGATTGCCATTGGTTATATGGCAAGGAGACACATAGCTACTTATATATAAATATAAAAATAATCTAGGAAACACCTTACCCCTGCTAATCACCCATTAAATTCTGTAGCACACACTCATAAGTTAGAATGTACTAGACCATTTAAAAAAAAAAATCCTTTTCTCTTTTTCTCTCCCCTAGCCCTTCCTGCAAGGGGATTTTTTTGCTGAGTTTGTTGCTTCCTCATCTGCAGAAACTTCCATGCTTCTCATCACATGTGAAAGATTTTCACTAGTAAAATAGGACAAGGAAAACTCTCTCCATCTGTGCCAAACTGCTCTCCCCATGGGTGTTGTTAGGACCAGAGTATGGGAAATAGGGCACATGTCTGTTGGGGAGTCACTGATAGAGAGTATCATTATTTAGATTTCTATTCCCCATTTCTTCCAGGATCTCAAGGTAGCATACCTCCCACAGTTTTTCTACAACAGTCCTGTGGGTTGGGTTAAGCTGAAAGAGAATGAATGGCTCAAGTTTCCCAGAACATTTCAACCTTGTTCAGTGTCTTAACCATTATGCCACATTTTTGAAGTACCTGTAGCCCAGAAGACCCCTAAATGATGGGCTTCCCTCGCTTCCTGTTTTATTCTCATAACAGCTATCCAAGATAAAGTAGAAGAGGAATAATGACCATCTGGCTAAGTATAATTCAGGGCTGATGGCATGGGTGCATAAGGAACCTATAATCGTACCTTCCATATTCATTTTTCCAGAGTTCCTCTGACCCCATTCTGGAGTTAATTTTATAATTTGCTTGACTGCCCATTATAAAAGTGGGAAGGAAGTAGCTGCTGTCCACCATCTTTTTAAGGAAAGGGATGAAACTTTGCATATTTATGTCCTGGCCTCCCAAACAGCAGCTCGTTATCTGGATTATAGTCACAATATAGCCATTAAGTTAATATTTTGGTCATAAAGCCAATGCAAGTTCAGAATTCAGATTCGGGCTTGTTGAGAAAACAAGCAATCAAAGGAGCAAACTGAGAGTTCAATAGAAGAGCCTAAATCTAATCGCAGGGATTTTCCAACAGTAAGGGTTTTATTAAGCTGGAAGTTACAGAGAATCTTCTCAGCTCCAAGTTGGTCAAGCAAATTCTGATATGTCCAGATTGTCTCCTAAAGACTGGAAGACATCTAGCCCCAGCCAAGTACAGCTTGATCAAGTTTTGTTCCTTCCAATAGGTTACCCCTCAGTAGCCTGGCTTCATTCAGCTATTTCCCAGTATAGCCAAATAATCCTTCTTGCATAGATGCACAATTGAAAAGTAAAGGGAACAAAGTGGATAGGTAGATAGAAAAAAAATTGAATATACATGAAATTAAATGTCCATATAAAGATAAATATTCATCTCTTTTACTTTCACATCCAAAGCATTGTACAGCCCTAATTATCAGAAGTCACCCTGTATTTGTTAAGAACAGATCTTGCTAAACTAACCTCATCTCATTTTTTGACCAGTTGAATTTCTTAAGATTGTAGGAATGATGTAGACATAATATAGCTTGACTTCAGCAAGGAATCTGTCAAAATATTCCATAGCATAATACATTAGCAAATGTGGCTGGATGCCATGGCAATTAGGCAGATATGTAGCTGGTGTGAAAATCACAAAGAGTGTCAACAATGGTTCTTATCAGATAGAAGTATCAAATGGGGTGTCACAATGATCAGTCCTGGATCCCCTACTCTTTAATGTATTTTATTAATGACCTGGAGGAAGAGGTGGACATAATGCTTATCAAATGTGCAGATGGGACAAAATTGGTTAAGATAACCAGAATAGTGGAATCTGCAGTGTGGATCAAAAAAGTGAAAATGATGGTAGCAGCAGTATGATTGAAACTCGACCCCTTTATATGTTTGGGGGACACTGATGTATATACAAGAGGGGTGGGACTTTGATCAGGCTCCTATTACTAACATCTTGACTTTTGTGACTCCCTTCCCTTGAAGTTAGCACTGCCCTAGAAGACAGAATTAACATTCAAAATCCAAAATGGCCTTAATAGGTTAGAAATAAGATAAAAGTCACTTTCATGTGAGATGGGCGGCTATATAAATATGATAAACAAACAAAGTAATATCAAGAAGTTTTAAGAAGTGCACAGTTCTTCATGTAGAAAATAAAAATTGATTGTCAATCAATAGGGTTTGGGGATTCCTAACTGAATAATAGTGCTTGTGAAAAAGATCTTGGAATAACAGTTCATTGCAGGGGAGAAAAAACCCTGAATATGAGCCAGCAGTTAGATGTAACAAAGTAAGTAAATGCAATTTTAGGTTGCAGCAACAGAAATATAATTTCCAAATCATGAGAAGTAATAATTCCACCTTATTCTGTTTTGGTCAGATTCCCTTCGAGTATTGTGTCTAGTTCTGGGCACCACACTTTAAGGAGGATTTAGAGAAATTGTAACCAGTTCAGAGGAGAGCAACAAATATGAACTAGGGATTAGAAACTAAGTCCTTTGACAAGAGGGTGAAGGAGCAGCCAATGTCTTGACAAGAGATGACTGAGGCAGAATATAAGATAGTACTCTTCAAATACCTGAAATAATATCTATATATGAAAAGTCTGTTCTCTCTCATTCCAAATGGCAGGTTCACATCAGTATTTTGATTATGCACTGTTGATTTTGTCACTGTTTTGCTGTTTTATTATCAGTGCTCTCTGCTGTCCCCTGCCCAGTGCCTTTTCCATTGGGCCAGTTTACCAATAATGTAAGTAAACAGATAAATAATGGGTTTTTATATTACAAGAAGGCAGATTTGGAATCAATGTTTTAGAAAACACAACGAAACCATTTCTAACAGTAAGAGCAATTCAGCATTGGGTTGAACAAGCTAAAGAGCTATCTGTGTAGGATACTTTAATTTGAATTTCTGTATTGATCAGAAGGTTGGGCTCAATGGTCTTAATAGCCCTTTCCAACTCTATGATTCCATATACTCCACTGTTCTCAAGCTGGTTCAACACACACACACACACACACACACACACACACCTTTACCTGCTCTGACTTGAGCAGAAAGAATGAGAGGATGCTGAGAGAACTCTAAGGAAAGTTCACAATATGCCCTTTATTCTGTTGGGAGCTACCTTGGACAGACATTAGAAGTAGCATTGCAATGACAATTTGAAGTGTTGCAGAATCCCAGGCAAGCTCAACTCCGAAAGGTACCATGGAAATTAATGAGGAAGCTGAACTATATTTTCAGCCCCTGAATTGGATCTTAATTGCTGCAATTGGGAGAGAGTTATAGGTCTCTGCAGGGACATTTACTGGAAGTGCTCTAGATTATGTTCATGGAAAGCCAGAGAATCTGAGGGTTGTATCATATAAAAAGGGTTATTAGCTCCATCTCTCTGGGCACAGAAGGAAGGGTCAGAGAGCATATTCTCAAGCAAGCGTGCATTAGATAGCACCATTAAATTGGTTGGCTGTTGCTTCCACTCTCAGGGATACTTGGGAACTGATACTTGCTGAGTGTTGTAGGGCATTTCCAATAAAATTCTTGGCACCTACAGTTCTTAAGATTCCTTAACAATGGAGAAAAGTGATAAGGTAATACAGAAGATGTACAATCAAGGTAAATACTTGATGCAGTTATGGCTTCCACTGGAAGGCAGATTTTTCTGTGTCAGCCAAATCAGAGATCTAAAAACGTAGAATTTTTTGGCTTTTGCAATCGATCAATTAATGAGTCACACATTCTTTGAGATCTAGGCAGTATTGTCACCAGATGTAAAATGCCAAGTTCAGTTTCAGTGTTGGCTGGCTTGCACGGAGGGAAACTCTATAGCCATGTCTCTCACTTGGTAAATTTATCCTCAGTGTTCCTATGTCTTCAACGCATCATACTCGAGCCAGGCCCTTTTTCTCCAGATGAAAAACACTGATGATATTTTGACTTGGATGATCTGGAGATGCAGACTCTCCCTCCTCCATTTTCCTTCCTTAGCTAGGACTTTTCAATGCATAGATTAACTGTGTAGCTGCATTATCCCTTCTGGAAAGGAACAGATCATTTTTCTGATTTTTTCTAGCAAAAAAAAAAAGGAAAACCTTCAACAATTTTTACAGGGCAGAACTGCTTCTTTTAGCAATGTGTGAGAAGCCAGGGAGGCTGCAGACCATTGGGGAGATTTAAACAAGGTTCATACAGACATAATTACATAGTTGAGACAAGAATGCTAACTATTTGGGAATCTGCTTGTACTATGGTTAGAAATGGGTAAGAACAATTTTCAAAATTCAGCAACAAATGTCTGGGTAGCTGATTTTTCCATATTTCTCCAAGGGAAGCAGAAATTTTCCAGTGATTTCTCAAGAGCACATCTCCCCATTAACGGTGCCAATAGCACTGCTATGAAAAAACCCAAAAAGAGTGGCGTTCCCTTATTATGTTTCCCTAGGATTTAATTGAAGTGTGGGAAGCCAACAAAGCTGCAGACTACCTAAGAGAGGACTGTATAAGACAGTGTTTCTCAACCTTGACAACTTTAAGATGTGAGGACTTCAACTCCCAGAATTCCCCAGCCAGCCTTGCTGGCTGGGGAATTCTGGGAGTTGAAGTCCTCACATCTTAAAGTGGCCGAGGCTGAGAAACACTGGTATAAGGAAAGACCAAACATTCACACATGTCCTTTCAATACATCATGGTTAAGGACATACAAATATTCCATCCTTTAAAGAATGCTGAAAGCAGAGTTTGGTAATTACATTGAATCAGAACTGGAAGTGAAAAAAGGAGGATCATTTCTCTGCCCAGCACTACTCACTGCCAGTTGTTGGTGAATAACTGATTAGCCAGTATAGGAAACAGGATGCTGGTTGACGTCGACTCTTCTCTGATCCAGCACAGCTCTTCTGATTATCTTAATCCTATCTGAAAATGCTTCCAACCTGAACGCCTGCATCCGTACCTCAAACAAAGCCTAAATGCGGGCTTACATTAATCCTAAATTACTAGTGCCTTTGCTTTTTCTTGTCTTCCTGTTTTGTCTTTTTTTTTTAATATGAATTTTGACTTTTAGGTCCTTGGGGCAATGATAAGTCATTTTGTATGCTTTATTCTATAAAGTGCCACATATGCTGATGATAGAGGAAAGAAAAAGGATTGTTAACAGACCCATTGTTGAGGGAGAGAGGGAAAAAATTCTGCTGCAGTTAGAATAGTCTGTTTTCCAAACGATGATGACCAAGTCTCTGAGAAATAAAGAGGAACCGCGTTGAGGAAGGTACTTCCTGTTGCATGACTGAGATAAGTTTTCTGGGATTTAACTTGCTGTTCAAGATCAAACACAATCACACATTCAGATTTGTGTAGCAAGCGGGACATTGCACATTGCATCCTTGTGCAATGAAAATGAAAATTTTGCATCCTTGCAAAAATCCTTGCAAACATGGATTGGGTTGGGCATGGAGAGAATTATGCTGCTTTGTCGCCCATATTCTGCAGTGGATTTTCTCTGATCTGGAAACATAGACGTCTTTCCCATCCAATATTGCAGGGATAATCTGTATACTGGGGTAAGATCAGAGTCAGCTGTGTTTCATTCTTGCTCTGAAAGTTTGATTCATAGATGATAAAAATGAAGCTGGACAGATTGATTGTCATTTAGTAGCCACCAGTCATACCTGAAGAGCTCCTAAAACTATCCCAGCCTTTCCTATCCCAGCCAATTCTTAGATCTCGTATCCTGCAGAGAAATTCTACTGCTTTGGACTGGCTCGTGGGTTCATGCTATTCTCTTTCTGGCTGCATTACAAAAGGAATCCATGTTGTAGGCTTTTTGGTTTTTCAACTCAAATATATATGCTTCTGTGGAGCAGGGAGAGAGCAAGTTCTCATTTTGGCCCAGCACATTCAATAATACAAGGTTGGCAATCCTTTTTGGCCTGCAATATAAACCACCTTTCTCTTAATCAATTATCATGTCCTTCAGGAGTTCCAACAGGTGGATTCTGTGATGCAATGACATCACCAAGAAACAAGGGCCAAAATGTTTCAGCCTGGTGGTTTGGTGGAAGGGGGGGGGTGTTAACAATTGGATGTGTTAAGCCCACAAACACTTAATTCATCTATCCTGATTGTGATTTTAGTGAAAATTATGCCCTAAAAACCAGCTATTTTGGGACAGTATATCTGAAATTGCTTTGGGAGTTGCAAGTGGGGCCCACAAGTCCCTGGGAGAGAAGATTTCCCTTTCCACATTCTTCTTTCTTTTTCTTTAGCAGACGTTTGTCTTCACTGTAGAGTTTCTACGAGACTTAGCCAAGCCTTGATTCTTCAAATCCCTTTCCCGGAATGAACCTTGCTAATTCACATAGCTCCTGCAATTATCATTTTGATTTGTTGATTGCATATGAAATGCATATTCCACCCTTCAGGCTTTCCCAGCATTATAACAGAATTGCAATTGTATCCCAACAACCAGAAAAACAATCAAAACTAGCAACTGCAAAGGTAATGCCAAAACACAACAACGGAGTTGAAAACAAACAAGGCGAGCAATACGTCATTGGCCTGCAAAATAAGAAGGGCTTCGCCTAGCAAAAGATGGCAAAGTAGATGCCAGGTGAGTTTCCCTGGGAAAAGAGTTTGAAAAGTGGGGCACCACAAGAGAAAAGATGCTCTGTAATTTCAGCTCAGTAAGCTGGAAGGCTGATCGCTCCCATTCAGTCATCCGCTCAGGGCCAGCTATGTCAAGGAAGTAGCAATGACTGCTGCTACTCTTCCTGCAGAAATGGGTCAGCATTGCAGGGAAATTAAGCCATATAACCTTCCTTCTCCCTCCCATGGTAATTTACTACAACATGGTATCATCTTCAATACAAATCCAAAGCTGTCTCTTTTCTAGAAGTTGATTTAATGACCAGTTGCCAATGAGAACTGAAGCATTTGACTTGAGCCACATCTCAGGAAAATGGAAATTCTTTGAAATTTAATGCTCCAAATGAGTTTGATTATTACACCGAGGGTAGTCAATACCCCAAATAGCATCAGACAAATTGTAAAATTTGATAATGTTACATACATTCACATAAACATACATAAAAAGACTGGTTTTGTGTGTGAGATATTCCAAGAAATTGTACAAAATCGCCTTCAGTCTCATAAGAACTAGATTTTGGCAATCGAAATTATTATTTTAAAAAAAAATCCTTTGGCATCTGCAAAATTGCTTGGCACTGTGCTGCCTGAAAATGTTGCTGACTCCTGAATGACACATAGTATATTGATGGCCCTATAAATTCAAAGCAATGTGCAATTCTTTAAAAAAATTAATTAACAAATATGCCAAAAACTGGTGAACTTCAGGTGCCAATAACATGACAATGATCAGACTGAGAAAAGTGAAGAACTGGGGTTTCCAACCATCAGTTCTGATCATTTCATAGAAATACTGGGTCCATACAACACCATCACTCCCTTATTGGCAGTAGAGTTTCTTAGCATTCTTTTTGTATCTCCAACAGATTTTATATTTGGGTGCGTGGTGTGCATAGCAGAGAAGGGAATGTTTTTTTGGATGTTACAGGCAGGAGAGATGTGGAATGATAGAAACCATCAATCAATCTTATAGAAAAAGGCAGGCTGACCTTTTCATGAAAGTGTCACTTGCATGCTTGGGAAAAGCTATTGCTGAGAATATGTTGCCTGTTTCCTGGGAAAGAATCAAAAGACAAAAAGAAACACCAAACCCGCATGTGAATGCATGCAAACCTTACATATTGGTTCAACTTGGCTTCTATGATACAAATGCAATTCACTCATTGCAAGTCAGGTCTTGTAAGCAGATGTTCCATAGGGTCTTGCCAGCTAGAAAGAAATGCATTTCTCTCTCCATAATTACAGATTTTGAAACTAGCAGAGGAAGTTGGTGAGAAAAATAGGAATGCTTACAAAATCTTTCCTATTGGCATTTCTCCCCATATTTTGAGATTTCAGGATAACTGGTCTTGTGTATGGATGGATTTGTGATCTACCTACCTTCCTCCCTCCCTCCCTCTCCACTGTTCATCTTGATGCAGACAGTTTTACATGCACAGCGTGTAGCATTTTTCAGTCCTGTCAGCTGATTTGCATCTTTTGTTCTTTCCTTTGGATGCACACTGATAAAACACAATGCAGGGGGGAAAGGAAAAAAAAAACAACCGAAAGGATTCAGTGGTATACCTGATCACATCACTTTGTTCTAGTTCTGTGCACAAATATTTGCAAGAGGGCTTGTTATCATTCAACCCTGGGCACTGGCAACTTGAGTAGGAAAGGATTAATTGAATAGAATGGAAGTTGGTCCAAAGTTGTTTTGCACTTTCCTGGATAATTAGATAGAAGAAAAAAAAATGGCTGCTGTAGAACCTCACATATTGACAAGAACACAAAACTTTTTTTTTTCCCCAGTGCAATCTCAATGGTAGCCTGAGAGGGACACTGCAAGAAAAAACAAATAGCTGTCTCATTAAAAAGTATAGTTGTGTCATCTTATGGGATTCAGGAGGCATGTTGCTGGACCCCCCAATACTGGACAATTTTCATCCAGTATCCAATTTCCCTTTTTGGGGAAGGTTGAGAAGGTGGTTGTGCAACAGCTTCAGAGGGCCCTGTATGAGGCAGATTATCTGGACCTCTTTCAGTCAGGATTCAGGCCCAGGTAAGGGACAGAATTGGCATTGGTCGCACTTTTGGATGAACTTCTGGCGAGGGTGGGATGGAGGTTGTGCACCCCTCCTTGCTCTCCTTGACCTCTCAGTGGGTTTTGTTACCATCAACTATGGTATCCTTCTGGATCGGCTCTGGGGATTAGGGGTAGGTGGCACCGTATTGTGCTGGTTCACCACCTTTCTCTGGGGTTGATACCAGTCAGTGGTGGTTTGGGGGGTGAGAGATTCTGCCCTCGGCCCCTACTATGTGGGGTGCCACAGGGTTTGGTGCTCTTTCTATTCCTATTCAACATCTACATGAAGCCACTGGGTGAACTCATCCATTGCCATGGGATGGGGTATCATCAGTACGCTGATGATGCCCAGTTATACATCTCTGCTCCTGGAGAATTAAGTGATGCTGTTGATGTCTTATCTCAGTGCATGGAGGCTGTGAGGGTCTGGATGGGGAACAACAGGCTGAATTCTGGCAAGACTGAGTGGCTCTGGGTTTCGGGTCCTGCCGGTTCTGGGCTATGCCATCTTTGGTGCTGGATGGGGATACACTGCCCCAAACAGACCCAATGTGCAACTTGAGGGTCCTTTTAGACTCACGACTCCTGCTGAAAGAGTAGGTGGCAGTCATATCTAGGAGGGCCTTTGCACAGCTTCATCTTGTGTGCCAGTTGCACCCATTCCTAGATCAGGATATTCTGCTCATGGTCCCTCATGCCCTAGTCACCTCCCCCTTTGTGCATGGATCCTGTCACTCCTCATGGATTATGGAGGAGTTGAGGGAGATTAAACAGGTGAAAATTTGCCTAGAGCACCACTGGAGGTCAGCGAGGAGCAAACTCAACCAAACATGGGTTAGAGCCATTATTAAGGTTTACCTTGTGGTGGGCAGCAAAGCATCAGTACTTCTCCAACCTTATTGGGTAGCCATCTGGTAACCCTGTTTAAGATGAACTGGGCCCTCTTGGGTACAGTGGCCTAGAGGTTCACCTAAAGAGCCTCGCTAAGGACTATATAGGACATCCATCAGACAAAATTGCTCAGATCTGCTCCTAGTTGAATAGCAGCCTTGACACAGTTCCTATGGAAGTGCCCAGGGCACAGTCTTGTGCTGTTATCTGGAAAGAGTTTGGCCATATTGAAGTAGACAGGATCCTCATGAATGTGAGGCCACTTATTTATTAGGTCCATGTCCCTTCTGGGAAGTGATATTTGCCTGGGTTTCGGCAGTGGTGAATTGATCCTTGAGAGAGAGGATTGCCCTCCCCCATCTCTTAAAGAGGTGTTGGTTCATTCCCTCCTTAAGAAACCATTGCTAGACTCAATCATCCTGGACAATTTTCATCCAATATCCTTCCTTAAAATAGGTTGTTGAGAAGATGGTCACACAACAGCTTCGGAGGATCCTGGATGAAGTGAAATATCTGTATCCCTTGCAATCTAGTTTCAGAGCTGGGTATGAGACTGAAACAACATACTTTTGCATACACAGCAGAACAAAGAACCAGCGAGTGGACAAGCTCTTCACAGTTCCTCTCCAGACAAGGAGAGGACTTGGGATCACCCACAAGTATTCCAGACAATTGCTTCTTGGAAGAAGACTGCAAGACAGTGGTCTCCAGTGGGTTTAGAGCTCTGGGAGATGAGGGAACACCATCTTAGCCCAAACCATGGTTGGCACCTTTCTAAAGGACACTGGGTTCACATACTTCCTTTTCTACTCACTTTTGGAAATTGCTTCTTAACTGCTTTTCAGATATTAGGAACCTTCAAAGCAGCAAGTCTGAAAACACCAGGTGAGTCTCCTTTAATCCTTAGCAAAAGAAGTCTTAAATACAAGTTTAAGGACTTTAAAAATATATTTCTTTTGGAATAAACAGAAAAAGGGTGACTAGAATATTAATTTTGGAAAGTTACAAATGAACTAAGGGTCCAGATAGATTTGAAATAAGATTATATTATAAGAATCCTTCCCATGGGAAAATGCTGTTGTTTTGAATTCTCTTTAAAAAAAAAATGATAGGATGAGATTTTGAAGGTTGGATGCTAGAGGGAACCAGAAGGAAATAAGATTACAAATTAAGAAGTACACTTACATTTGACTTACTAATACAGAATGGAGCAAAAATGCTTTCACATTGGATGATATTTGTGAACAATGGACCCAGAAGTTAATTTTAAGAGTGTCTGCCTTTATAGATAGACTGTTTAAAAGATGTTATGGAAGAGGAACGAGTTTTACCAGACGAGACTGGGACTGATCTGAAAATGTATTTAAAAATGACAGGCTACAAGAGTGACTTGGAAAAAGATATTACACTGGACATACAAAAGAAACCAGCTGACATCTTAATAATTAAAAGGGATATACAAATAAGAAACCAAAGAGTGACCTGGATTATTTTCCTATATTGGATTTACAAAAGAGACTTGTTAAAGCTTTGAAGTATTTTGTGAGAAGGGACAAAGAAAAAATGAAAAAGAAATCAAGTTCTAGGATATTATTTGAAGGGATTAAAGATCAAGATTGTTTAAAGTAAAAGGAAGGAATATAAAGTTGGTTATTTGATTAAGGTTAAAATTGATGTGTTGTTATCTCTGGTAACTCTTAATGGACTTTTGCTGACACCAGGACTGAACAATGAGGCTTTAAGGATTCGTTTATAGATATGAGATGAGATATGGGAAGAAGAGATAATTTGTTGTATTTTAAGAGAAGGTGATAAGTTACTAATAATGTTTTTATTTGTTGTGATTTTTTATTCTATTTTTTTGGTTTGTATTAGTAATTTTATTAAACATTGCAATTAAAAAGATAAAAACTATTTTTTAAAAAAAGGAATATCATTCTCCCCTGGAGCTTAGACAGGCCCCAACTCTACTTTCCTTTCAGAAGGCTCTAAAGTTGTGGTTAAAAACTGTTAAAATGTTATTATCATTATCAACAATGACAATAGCATTGGCAATAATAAACTTGAGTGGAGTGAGAAGTCTGTAATGGATCGTGGAACTGAGGATTTAAAGGCCTGTAATTTTTAAAGGTTCCCACCCTTGCAAATAAACAGTGGCTTTTCAACAACATATACAAGGAACATCATTGAAAATCCAACATACTGCATTAGATGCTTGTCCATCAATTTCTCCCTGGAACAGCATACCTGTGTTGGGTATATCCTACATGAAAAAATACCCATCCATCAACGAAGCAAATGCATGCATATAGACGACTTTGTCAGGAAGAAAGCAACACCTAAATCTTTCCTCCCAATTTGCTCCTTTTTATTCCTCAGGATTTTATTTACAGACAAAAGGAAGCACTTTTGTTACATAGCACAGAGCTAACTGGTAGAATTCATAACAAGGTACAGGGATGATTACTAACTTGGATGGCTTTAAAAGGGAATTGGATAAATTCATGGAGGTCAGGTTTGTCAAGAGCTATTAGAGTTGTGACTTGAGACTCAAGTGCCCTCAATTCCAAATCAAAAGCAATTCTTCTGCTTGTGAAAACTTCAGAGGCATCTGAGTGGCCACTGTGAGAAACAAAATGGTGGATCAAGATGGGCCTTGGACTGATCCAGCAAGTCTAATCTTATGCTATCATGTTCTAATGCTCTTATTTGTTGATATAAAAGTGCATTCAGTCAGGTGAGTCCTTAATTAGACCTTCAGATGGTAGAGCCCAGATATGAGCTGTTCACCCCCATAGTGCTAGAACCACATTATTTCCTATTCTATGCTTTATGTACCACACACAGCACGATTCCTGGTCTTGTGAATTTGCCTGGGATCAGTAACACAAAAAGATTAAGAAAAAATATATTCTTAAGGGATCCCTTAATGCTCCTTTTGTTCAAAATCTACTCAATTGCTTCTTTTGAACAGGAAATACGTCTATGACTAGAATCCCTTTTTTAAAAGCATAATATTACCTTTGTTATTCCAATAAGCTTCTTTTGCTTTTTAAAATGTATAAAATTCCCCCATCTCTAGCTCAGTGTCCTAGGTTAATAAATGAATGAAGCTTAAAGTAAGGAAAACAGGAGTTTCCACTGTTGTTAAAAGAAGAAGGGATGTGCTTTAGGCTGAGTCAAATTGATTCCCAAATATTGTCTCACATCATTGATGGACAGACTACACCTTAAGCCCTGAGACCATTCAAGCAGAGCCTAGCTACCGGGCCTCCAATTAAACTTTAAAGAATTCTGAGCTCCAGTACCAGAACAAGACTCACTTCATGTATAATCAGAAGAACCAGGGCTGCTTGCAGTCTGTGGGTATGCCCCCCTGCCCTTAAACCCTTCCAAACATCACTCCCAAATTGTAATATTTAAGGGGCCAGCATTAGGAAATTATCAATATTTGGAGAGTAACCACACAAACTGTGTTTAATTATTTCTATTTTATTAAATAAAATAGGGTGCATATATGACAATTGCTCAAAGCAAAGGACTTGCTCAGGTCAAAACCTACCTAAATCCACATCTCAGACTGGGTGATTTTTTTGACTTAGCCTAGTCAGGTAGAGACAATAAGAATCACCTGGAAGATACTTAATTAGGCACTAATTGGTCCCTTTTAATTTCTCTCCTTGGAAGTTGCTCCCATGCCCTAGAAATGCCCCTATTGGATGAACATGCTTTATCTTCAAGACAGTGGAAGAGACTAATGGCCAGGCCATTGTGCATTCTAGGGAATTGCTTTATAAGTACAGGTAGCCCCCGCTTAATGTCCCTAATTGGGACTGGCAACTTTGTCACTAAGCAAAGCGGTCATTAAGCAAAATGTCACATGACCACCCCACTTAGCGATGGCAGTTCTGGCAGTCCTAGTTGTGATTATTAAGCGAATCACCTGCGATAGTTAAAGTGAGATATCATGTAACTGTGACTTGAGATCTCCTGCCAAGCTTCCCCACTGATTTTGCTTGTTGATAGCCAGCTGGGAAGGATGCAAATGGCAATCACATGACTGTGGGACACTGCAACCCTCATAAATGGGCAACAGTTGCCAAGTGCCCAAATTGCTATCATGTGACTGTGGGGACACTCCAACAGTTGTAAGTGCAAGGACCAGTCGTAAGTCATTTTTCTCAGTGCCACTGTGACTTTGAACAGTCGCTAAACAAATGGTTGTTAAGTGAGGACTACCTGTATAATCAAAGGTAAGATGCCCGGTGAGTAACTTGGCTAAGTTTTACCGAAGAAAGTCTATGATTTGGATGGATGGAACTGGCGTTAATAACAGGTGTATTGTATTACATATACAGCCCACAGAGGAAAGAAGGGCATACCCTGTCAAGTTCAAGAGCTCTCTGCATCAAGTGGGAAGTTATGTTTGGAGACCCGACCAGCAGGAAGGCTTCAGCATGTAGTTGGTGGACACTATTTTAAGCCCTTCAATGCTATGAAACAATGCTATGAAAGAGAATAGTATAGTGTTGTTCCTGGAGGAATTTCAGTAGTGTCAATTCTTGCCTGCATGAGAAATCAATCTAGCAGCCGTCGCTTACACTGTGAAACTGGTGAAGGCTAGGTGTGAGGATTTTGAGTTCAAAGTTCTCAAAAGATACATTTCAGCCTGGTTTTAAACATGTTCAAATCCACCACAAAAAAGAATGGCCACCTCCTTGACACTTTCACAGCTTGACTGGCTGATAACTGCTTTCCTCCAGACCGCCAACCTCGATGCCCTCCCAGTTTAATGCAGCAGAGGAAACATGACTCAATAACAGATAGTTCTGGAATAATTTACTTACAGTATACATCTACCCTTATTGACTTGATTGCTGGCGAGCCCAAGCCATTTTCAGCCTTGCAATAGTAGCGCCCCCCTTGATGCCGCTGTATATTTGTGATCCTCAGGGTCTCATTGAAAACGCTTGAGTCTTGAAACCGGTCAGAGGCACTTCCTGCTGTTTTCGTCCACCTGATCTGAGCAAGCATCAAAAAAGAGTGTTACTTTAGCTTGTCCGTTTCCTTTCTCCCTTCTTTTTGTCACTAAGAAATATGACACAGTAGCACACTCAAGATTGCATTTATAGAACATCAAGTATTCAAGTAGGAGACATGGAATTATCTTACTAAGATGCAGAAAAAGAAGGCTACATATGAATGCCTCAATGCAATTACATCAAACAACAATCAGAACAAATGGGTTTTTCTGTTTTTAGATTCTTATGGACAAATTTACACTTGATAGGGAATAAAAGCTAATGGCTGGTGTGGGTCTTCCGGGCTATGTGGCCGTGTTCTGGAAGTTTTGTTTCCTAACGTTTCGCCAGCAACAACCAGGACGCATGAACAATTCATGCAGTGAACATGGCCATGGAATCACCAGCAGCCACTCGTTAACAACTCAATAGAAAAAACCTTGCCTAACCCCCAGGAAGATACACACATATTTTGACACCAAAACAGCAGCCAATCGTTAACCCAACCCCCCCCCCCCACACACACACACATACACCCTTCAGGCACCCTCACTGATCTCTATAAATACCCACAACAGGGTCACATCATCCTGGGCACAGAGAGAACTGCTCCTGTCTGTGCTCCTGTACTCTGAAGATGCCGGTCACAAATGCTGGCGAAATGTTAAGAAACAAAACTTCCAGAACACGGCCACACAGCCTGGAAGACCCACACCAGCCATCGTATTCCGGCCATGAAAGCCTTCGACAATACAATAAAAGCTAATCTTGTTTTCTACTACAAGTTGTAGTAGAAACTGCCCTCAAGTTACAACCATTCGTTCAGTGACCATTCAAATTTACAACGGTGCTCAACAAAGGGACTGATGACCGGTACATGAAGTTCTGGCTGTTGCAGTGCCTCCACTGTCACATGAATAAAATTTGAGTGGCTGGCAACCAGCTCACACTTACAACCAGTTGCAGTGTCCCACGGTCACATCGCCATTTGCAACCTTCCCTGCTGGCTTCCCACAAGCAAAGTCAATGGAAGCCAGCAAGGAAGGTCACAAGTTGCTGGGGTAAGTCTCCCCTCCGTCTTTCTTCGCTCACATGCACTGCTCACAATACCCAGCCTCCCTGTGCTTGCGCACACATACACACCCCACTCCCTCTTTCCGTGCCCTCCCTGCAATTACATACATGCATGCACGTACCCCGTGCCCTCTTTCTCTGGCCTCCCTGTGATCACGCAGATGCATGCACATACCCCACACCCTTTTTCCATGGCCTTCCTGTGATCGTACACATGCACGTACCCCATGCCCTCTTTCCACAGTCTCCCTGTGATCACATGCACCCTATGACCTCTTTCCTTGGCCTCCGTGTGCTCACACACATGCACCCCGCTTCCTCTTTCCACGGCCCCCCACAATCTCATGTACCCCATGCCCCCATTCCCTGGCCTTTCTGAGCTCACGCAGCACCATGCACTCTCTCCCCCAACTCGTGCACGGCCTGCACCAGGGCTTCCTCCACCCCCTTGCAGCATCTCCATGCTCCTTACCTGGGACTCCCTTCATTTCCCACTTAACGACCCATGCATCTTGGGTTATGATGACAACTGGGACTGCCTGGATTGCCATCATTATTTGATGCAGCCACGTGATGTCGTGCTTTACAAGTGCATTGCTTAGCAATGGCAATCCCAGTCCCCATTGCAGTCATAACTGAAGGACTAGCTGTATGTGTACCATCATATTATCATTGTTTTGTTATTTGTGGTTTATGTTTTGAATTTGACAGCAGTTAATAAGTGGTCTGAAAGCACGCAGAGGAACTAAGTTTTCTAGAATCTATATATCACTAATTAAATGTATTTCATTAGTTACTAGCTTCATATGCCACTTTCATGTTCAGAAAGAATTGAAGTGAGTTTTTTAAAATGTGCATTAGGGAAAACAGGATCCAAACTTCATTTTAAATAAAACTGCAGATTTTTCTGTGGCTAAAAACTGACACACATAAAATTAAGTAGAAAAATACAACAACATTTGTCTTTTTGTTTTTTTGGCAAATACAAAATTATTGGTCTGCTTATCAGTTCTATCTGCATACAAGTGATTTTATAAGCAACAGCATCTGTGAAAACCCATGGTTTCAGCAATTATTTAGCACATGGGATTTCATGCTAAGGGTGGTCTAACTCAGGAGTTCTCAAAGTCTTCAATACTACAATCTCCTAAAATGATAGATGAATTTCTGTGACCCCACTAAAGAATGAAAGTAAATAATGAATAAATAATGAAGCTGTGATTAGAATAAGATTTTGACAGATGGCCAGACCCATAGGTTAACCATCTCTCAAAATTCACTCCAGGCTTTGCTCCCCATTGTGGACTTGTAAAAACAACACAGGTGTGAGCTTTAATTGCACTCCCACTTTGTGTTCAGAAGAATGATTGTCTTCTTAATTCAAAAACTGTGAATCTCTAAGATGTTCATGAACCTCTCAGAAGGATCGTGACCCACAGTTTCTAACCCACACCCAGCAATAGCAATGCCTTCCAGGAAATGGGATCATCTTAAACTTTCTCTTTTAGAAAGATGTGAATTTTGCAACAATGTTTATTGACCACAGACAACCTAATAAAAATTATCATCATGGGAAACATTACATCAAACATTTTGCATCATTTGTAACTTCAGACAGATTTACACAAAGCAAAGCTAGTTAAGCTGGGCTGGTGCATCCCATCTTTGCAACTCTCACTAAGAGAAACCCAGGTGTCAAGCTCTCAGCTCTTGGTTGGCACACTCTGTTAAGTCTCCTCTTTTGGTATTGGAATGCAGATTGACTTCTTCTGGCCATCATGTCATTCTCCAGATTTGCTGGCATAATTTGAATGGAATGTTTACTGATTCTTCTTCTGTCACTTGTCATTTTTCTGTTGATACTCCATCACTTCCTGTAGCCTTCTAATTTGGTAATCTTCTAATCTAACTTCATGGAAATTACCGGATTGTTCTTCCTATTGCTTTCTATGTTCACACCAGAGACCATTTTAATGGATCTTTTAAATCCACTTCCATAGATATCTGCATCAGGTTTGTTTATATATCTCTCTACTTTTCACAGAAATGTAAAGACTTGTCACTATAGTTGACTCTCAATCACTTGCACAGTTTACAATCCCCCCTGACACTTTTTTTCCCCATTAAATGCAGAAATACACGTTCTACCTCAAGCCACATAGAAAATGAAATCTATGAAAGATCACCATTTCATATTGAAACCTTGGGGTTGGCACATTTGCTTATTTATTCTTTAGTCTGAAACCCTAGGTTGCATAAACCAAATATCATGCTACCAAATAATTCTCAAGGAATTTATTTTGTTTGGAATCCAACTAAATGTTTGCTAAATCTTGTAAACTAACATCCATCCTCTGATATAGAAAATGAGAATATATAGGGCAACCCAGAGCACCTGTTCATCATTGCAAACTGCAGGATATAATGTAGATCAGTTTATAAATAGTTGTACAGAGATAAAATGTCTATTGCAAATTACACAGCATGAAGATACCGGCTGCCCATAGAATATAAGAGTACAGCTGACCTCTCTTCATCTCAAGATCACACAGAGAGAATGATAAATATGTAAAGACAGTGTGGAGATCTGTTATCTTCCTTGATTTTGCATGGTAATGATTGCAAAATACCCAGTCCCTTAAATCACTAGCTTAAATCTAACATGAATATTGAATGATTGCTGCAGTAAGTCTTATAGTTAATAACACTGATCGTTTAAAGAAGGAGTTAAGAAAGAGGAATTTCATTTAACATAGAAATGACATCACCACTCTCAAGCCAGCCTTAGTAAACCTGAAGAAGAGGCTTAGAGGGAATCTAAGCTTCTCCCACTAGCAAAGGATATCATAAGCAATGTTCCTCTGCTTAATGTCAAATGGTCCCAGGAGAGCCCAAAGAACATTTTAGCAAGAACAATTCTGCAATTTGCTGCCATCAGATGTAGTGATATCCAACAATTCAACCTTGACTCCTACTGACTCCATGGACACAACCATGCAGCGTTTGGCCAGCTGCATGGAAGTAGTTTGCCATTGCCTTCTGGGATCATTTGTCTGCACAGACTCGCTTACAGTCCTTTTGCTACATTGCGATCTCTCATCCAAATACTAACCTTCCAGATCCTAGCTCCAAGCACAGAAGTATTGGCCAGGTGCTCTCACCCATTGCATTGGTTTGAAAAAGGGACTAAAAAAATGTATAGGCGTCAGCACTGTGCCACTCATCTTGAGAGATGTATACTGTATCTTGAATCACAGACTACATATCAGATACTTGCAAGCAACAGTGAAAGAAGCCTCGTATCCTCCTGTTCATGCCTTTAAGGTTCTCAAATGAAGCAGAATGGCTAATTCATGACAGAAACTGCTGGACTAAAAGGACCCATAGACGGATTCAGAAAAACTTTCCTTACATATCTGATAGACCTCCATGCCAGCCTGAGACCTAAAATTAACAAGATTTCCACTATGCCAATTCGCCGGTATTTGAGCTATCTAAAACTCTAGGGAAAATGGTGATGTTTGGAAGTGAAGCTAATTTCTATACTGTAAGGAGCAACTGAAATACTACTCAAATAGATGTGTGTGTGTGTGTTTCTGGCAGGCATACAGTGAGTTACCTGTCTCTATTTTCACACAGAGGTTCTATCTCTTCCCACCCTCTGATCCAGTGCTATGGGCCACTGGAACCACTAATGGAAGAACTCCTGAAGAAGCTTCCAAGGAACTTTGGAAACCAGATAGTGAGTAGCATTTGAGAGGTCAGAGACCACAACTCAGCCTACCAACTTTCTGAAGAACTGAAGGAGCCATCTAATGAAGTAATGACTACTGGAATGGGCAGGAAACCCTTTGTGTCTTTTAAGAGTGGAAATAGGAATGGAAGTGTGATGGACTACAGTAATGCCGCAGGTTCTCAGGAGGGAGGAAGCACATTCCAGGAAGGGGGGCAAGACAAGAGACAACACAGTCCAGACTTGGATCATGGGAAGAGGAAGAGATTTAGGATAGCCACTCCCAGAGTATATCCACTAGCTTAGAGTAAAACAGATTTAGTCTGGCAAGATTCTGACTGTATAGTATAAGCAATAAAAGAACTGAGCTTGGTTGGACTGTTTCTCTGTCGTTCTTAGGCTGGGCCTGACAGGAAGTCTTCAAGAAGGCAAACTGCTCCCATTCTCACTCCCACAATTTACCTCCACCTCCCAAAAAACTTGAAAAGTTACCCAAAGCTTGTATTTTTCAGGCTGATTTGGGACCATGGTTAGGTATGGGGGAAGTTAAGGGAATGGGGAAGGGGATGAGAAAGGTTTGCCTCCTAAAGGCCTTCCATTTCTATTCCTGTTCTTCAGTAATGTGAAATAAGGCAAGATCAGGAAGCACATTCTACATACTTATTCTGTCAGCTGCAACTCTCTCCTTTATTAAGTTTAAAAGTGCAGGTACAATGGAGATCTCACTATCTCATTGAAGCAAGACTAGTTTCCCCCCAAAAGAAGAGGGCAGTTCCTTTAGTTTCATGAACTTATCTCTTGAATTTTCCAAGCTTCTAGTCTTCCTATAAGCTTCCAATATGCTCACAGTACACAATCCTATAAGATCACAGTACTGCTATAGAATCCATTCCAATCATATTGACTCTCATAGTAGACGTTGTAGGAGGAGAGCCAGGTTACTGTATGGGAGCATTCAGAATTCCAAACTCCCCACACAGCAAGTTCAATACACTAATCAATAGAACCCAATCAATTCCCAGGGAGGATGTATTAAAAGTCAGACCACAAAAACAGACCACCACTGGTTTTCATCTACAGTTCCCAGCACAAGCCACTCAAATATATTGTTAATAAGCTACAATCCACATGGGAAAATGACACTGTACTTTCTCAGGTCCTGTCTTGGTGACAGGTCCATTTTTGCATACAGACAACCACCCAACCTAAAACACATTCTCACCAACAACAAGAAACAATAGGACAATGATACCAATATGGGAACCAGGCCCTGCAAGCAGCCCTGGTGTCTACATCAACACACCATCACAGGCCCCAACAAATTCACACACAAGGCTTCACATGTTCTTCCTCTAATGTGATATATGCCATCATTTGTAAGCAATGCTCCTCTGGATTATATGTAAAACAAAGCAGACTGCACAAAAGAATTATTGGGCACAAATTTGACATCAAAACTCAGAACAAGGACAAAGTAATAGCAGAGCCTTTTAACTTTCCAAGACATTCCATTATAGATCTCAAAGTAGCAGTTTTGGAACAAAGAAACTACACCAGCATAATTGAGCATGAGACAGCTTTGCTTACACACATCAATAGGCTTCAGGCTATCTCAGAAAGTCTGAACAAACACAATTTAAAAAAAGAAACACATTACAATTGCTAATTGATAAGGTACCTGAAATCTATCCCCCATGGAATATTCATCTACACAACCACCCTATCTTTCCCCTCTACCTCATCCAAATGTATTTAAATTCTATATCACTTAAGCCACTCCATGCATTTGATGCAGTGAGCTGCAGCTCAGCTCACTAAAGCTTATCCCTTCTAATAATTATTTTCTTTTTTAGTGTTAAAAGGTGCTACTTGCCTCTCTCTTATTATTGACTCTCATAGGGATCCTTAAAGGACTGGCATTTTTGCATCCCTTCTCCCTTTGCATAACAGTGTATGCAGCTGCTTAAGATTCAGCTCCATCTTAGCCTCTAACAGTTTTGATACAAATGTTATTCTCCTTTTCATGAAAACTTGGCATTTTCTAATCCTACCTTTCTCTATTTATCCTGAATGTTCATTCTCTATGGCTAAACCTTTCAGGGCTTCTCAAACCTCGTTTAATTAGATCACCTTCTCAGATCACCTGTTTGACAATATGATTTGACAATGTAGTACAAGCTAGCTTCATTCCCCTCTTGGGAATCTGACCTCAGGTCTTTCTGTAAATGTGCTTAATTGTCTAATGAGCCAGGTGATATGCAGAAGCTGGGCAGTGGACTCCTGGCCTCAGGTCAGACATTTGGATTCTGACATGTGTTGAAGAATTTGCTACACCCACCAACAGAAGGCATTTCTGACAATGATGGATAACATTCTATGGCACTTTTCCAATCAACATATGCGCCCCTTTGATTCAAGCAAGTTGCTTCTTTGGGAGTAACAGTAAATAGGGGAAAGCCAAGATTATAGAAGATGAATTTCCCCCAAGTGTCTTTCATTTATTTATTTACGTTCAACTTTTCATTCACAGAGTTGGAGATAGCTTGCATGACCTCCATCCCATTTCATCTTCAAAATGATCTTGCAGGGTAGTTTACCCTTAAATGCAATCAGTGCATCAAGGGCACTAAGCAACTCTGGAGGCTGCACAGAGATTTGAACCTGGGTTATTTCATTTATTTATTAGATTTGTAACCTACCTTCCTTCCAAGAGCACAAGGTGATATATGGTCCTTTCTCCTCATCACAAACCTGTGAGTTAGGCTGGGCTGCAAGATAGTGATTGGCCCAAAGTCATCCATTGAGTTTCCATGGCTGAAAGAGAACTTAAACCTGGGTCTCCCCAATCCAAAACCACTACAACACACTCACAGTGTTGGACTTCTGAGCCATGAAGTGACTAACCTGAAGAAAGAAGGATTTCTATTTCATCACACACACACACTGTTCCCTACCTCAGTTGATGCCTGTGAGAAAGTGATTCTCATTATTTCTCATCCCATTCTTCCCAGTCTGAAATAGGGGCAGATCCCTGTTTTGAATACCTCAAAGCTTTTTAAGTGAATTGGACTCCACTGCAAACAGAAAAGAAACCCAAATGGTGCCTTGTTTCCTCAACTACCTTCCATGCTTTTGTGACATGAATGTGGAATGAATAAGGCTGTAAGAAACTTTCCAGCCATTGGCTGCCCATGCAGGAGTAACTCTTTTCCTGCCAGTAAATTTAAATAATGAAAGTAAAGGAGAGTCAGAAGATACTGACGCTATTTGCAGATTTCAAGACTCTTCGCTGTTTAGCACCTCCAGAGGACAAACAGACAATTTGTAGTGCTGGAGATTGCTTTTGCCTCAGGTGACTTGTAATCTGGAGGAGTACGAAGTCTTTTCTCCAATATTTTGGTTATCGATGAAGTAAAAAGAATCAGCCAAAAAATACTTTCACAGGAGAGCAGTAGAGATGTATCACCTGCTACAGTTACACATTTATATATGCAGATGCGGTGGGTGGAAGGTTATAAGCATCTGTACGATCTGTAACATACTTTTTTTTTTAATATCTATAGGTGAGCCCACTACAGAAAATTACACTATAAGGCTATATACACTATGTCTATCCAGAAACCAGTGCCAGTGTTCATCCCCCCCCCCCCATGAAATATACATGAGATCAAAGCCCTAAATTTGAATTGTGAAAATGATGACTTAGTATTTAAAGGACTATATTACATGGGCAGATGACAATTATTGGTACAAATCTGATGTACTGGCAATGAATTTTAGGGTGGAAGAAGGAATTGATCAGCCACTAAAGATTCAACACAGTATCAACCTAATATCCATTAGTGTACAAACATAGGTTAGAAGTGATTTTCATAGTTAATAGAAACTATTAACTCTATTGGTGTTTTTTTTTTTTTTTTTTTCAGTGAAAATGTATTTTAAAATTCAAAATGTAGTGGAGAGAGTACATCTTTCAAACAAAATGGAGACTGCACCCTCCCCCCTCCATCTTTTAGATATGACCAAGATCAAACCCAGTTCATCTCTTTGCCTAATCCTATCAGACCCAAAGAGATCAAATTGCCAACATTCGCTAGATCGTGGAGAAAGCACGAGAATTCCAGAAAAACATCTACTTCTGCTTCATTGACTATGCAAAAGCCTTTGATTGTGTGGATCACAACAAACTGTGGCAAATTCTTAAAAAGATGGGAGTACCAGACCACCTTACCTGTCTCCTGAGAAATCTGTATGCGGGCCAAGAAGCAACAGTTAGAACCGGTCATGGAACAACCAATTGGTTCAAAATAGGGAAAGGAGTACGACAAGGCTGTATACCGTCACCCTGCTTATTTAACCTATATGCAGAGTACATCATGAGAAATGCCAGGCTGGAAGAATCACAAGCCAGAATTAAGATTGCAGGGAGAAACATCAACAACTTCAGGTATACAGATGATACCACCTTTATGGCAGAAAGTGAAGAAGAACTAATGAGCCTTTTGATGAGGGTGAAAGAGGGGAGTGCGAAAGCTGGCTTGAAACTCAACATTAAAAAAAACTAAGATCATGCCATCTGAACCCATCAATTCCTGGGAAACAGAAGGGGTAGAAATGGAAGCAGTAACAGACTTCATTTATTTGGGCTCCAAGATCACCGCAGATGGAGACTACAGCCATGAAATTAAAAGACCCTTGCTCCTTGGGAGGAAAACTATGGCAAACCTAGATAGCATAGTAAAAAGGAGAGACATCACATTGCTGACAAAGATCCGCATAGTCAAAGCTATGGTTTTTCCAGTAGTAATGTATGGCTGTGAGAGCTGGACCATAAAGAAGCCTGAGTGCTGAAGAATTGATGCCTTTGAACTGTGGTGCTGGAGAAGACTCTTAAGAGTCCCCTGGACTGCTAGGAGGTCAAACCAGTCAATCTTAAAGGAAATCAACCCTGACTGCTCATTGGATATTGAATAATGAAGCTCACGCTCAGATACTTTGGTCACTTAATGAGAAGAGAGGACTCTTTGGAAAAGACCCCAATGCTGGGAAAGATTGAAGGCAAAAGGAGAAGAGGATGGCAGAGGATGAGATGGTTAGATAGCATCACTGAAGCAATGAGCATGAAACTGAGCAAACTCAGGGAGGCAGTGAAGGACAGGAAGTCTTGGCACGATATGGTTCATGGGGTCATGAAGAGTCGGACATGATTTAACGACTGAACAACAACTATCAGACCCAAATTGGCCCTCCCTACCCCAGGCAAAGCCCCCCCGCCATCTCATCTAAACCAAAGAATAGAAGCCTCCTCACCGGCTCACAGTACAGCCCAAGAGCAGCCTTCAAGGGAATTGCAACCTAGAGAAACCCCAGCCTTGCTCCTTCCATCAGCTGAGGACCTCAACATTCCATCTCCTTTAACAATGGGCTTCCTCAGCATTGCTGCCCTCCTGAAGAGCCCATTTTGCCTAGCTTCCCCAAACTGGTCAGCTATAGCCCTCAACTTCTATAAAAATCTTTGCTTTTCCATTGTTCAGAGACCCTCCTTTTGTAAAGCAAGCACTCAACAATTGTTGCAATAAACATGGTTCTTCTCAGTGTCATGTTCCTTCTTCAGACTGAACCCATGACAACAATTATGAGTCTCACTGAGAGTGATTGTTTTTAAAGTACACAGTATTACAGCATTTGATTCAGCAGCTATAGAAATATTTTGACCCTCTCCTTTTTAACCTTTACTTAACTTGGTTGCTTACTGCTTTCAAACTATGTGTGGGTGTATAGTCAGATTATCCTATTTTGGGGGTAAGCAATATTATACCAAGCATAGAAATGGAATAAGAAATAGTAAGCCTAACTATTAGCCTTACTAAAGTAACTCTTTAGTAAGTAAAGAGTTAAAGGCATAAGAAAATAAAAACAAGTACAACTAAATCCAGTTTATATCAAGACTATTCACAACACCTCTCCATACCTTTCTATACTTACAAACTATTCTTGCTTCTAACACATCCCATCTAGATCCCAACAGACTCTAAATGGTGTACAAATAAATATACAGTAGCTCCCATTCCAGGAAAGGCCATAAATTGCTCATCAGCTGGAGCTGGGTAAAAGGCTCTCCTAGTTGCAGCTTACATCTACTGTTTGAGTAGGAGCCATGAATCCAAGAAGACATGCCTCCCTCCCATCTCATCAAGTCAATCCCAGAATCAGTAGACTTCCGAATTAACAGCTACTCCAACCTGATTGGATTGAAGTTGAGATTGAATTTGTTTGAGCCTAAACTTCTCAAACTTCTTTTCTTGGGATCTCAGTGAAGAAATACACTGCAGAGTAGCACTTGGAAGAGCAGCCATGAAGGACTTGGAAAAGACATTCAAATGTTGTGATGTCTCTTTGCCTATAAAGATCAGAATTGTGCAAGTCATGCATATTCTATGGAAGTGAAAGTTGGAATTTGAAGAAGCAAGCTAGGAAGAGCATTGATGCCTTTGAACTTTGGTGTTAGAGAAAACACCTGCTGATACCGTGGACAGCCAAGATTCATTCTTTTGCCAGGTGTATGCTTAAACAGAATTATGCTTAAAACCACATTTTCAAAAGAGACATTTTTCTTAGCAAGTCATAACTATTCTCATTTATTTGGGGTTTCCATATGGCCCCATCTCTTTTGTACTCTCTCATCTTGTTTTCATTTAAGTCACCTAACAGAATATTTTCCCCCTGAACTGCATTACAGGTAGACCTTGTTTAGCAACTGTCTTGGTCAATGACCATTCAAAGTTACAACGGTGATGATAAAGTAACTTTGTGACCAACACCCACATTTATGACCTTTGTGGCATCTCCCTCTCAGTCATGTTTGCCATTACAGTCAGTTAGTACATGTTGTCCTGTGCCTGACCCGGTTTTTTCCCTACTCACAGAGTGGAGGGATTACCTAAACAAGTGATTTCTTCCTAAGCTGCTTTTCTCTGCAGCACAGCACTTCCCCCAAAGATGCTAACTGGTAGTTAACAAGCTCAGCTCTGTGACCTTAATTAGCTGGCTTGCAGCTGCTGCCTGTAACTGAGAAGACTTCAATCACTTTCACACCTTTGGCTTTTGTTTGCTTCCTAAGCGGCTTGGGGCTCAAAGTCGGTTGTGCACTAGGCAAACAGCTGGTGCTAGCACATTCCTTTCAATATGTATTCCCGATTGTGTGCCTGATTACTCTCTTGTAATCCTTTCCTTTCCAATGAAGGTAAAAGAAACATTAATTTCCTTCTTGCTAATTATCCCAGCACTGGGGTAAGCATTCCAAAGAGTGGGGAAATGGGGGAAAAAGGAAAGCTGAAGTAAAATCTTAAGCACAGTTGCGGTCATGTGATTTTCCACTTAGTGACCAAATTGCTGATCCCAATTGTGGTCGCTAAATGAGGACTATCTGTAATTTGTATAGTTACTGATATTTTTGCAAGAAAGTGAACTTTCCCCAAAACTTCCTGCACATTAACAGCGTCTGTTGATTTTAGTTCTGATTCTTTGTTACCAAGGTAACAATATATTCATTAAAAAAAAAAACTGTTTTCCTTTATTCAATTTCTAGCACTACTTTCAACAAAAGGGTAACATTCCCAATATTTACCAGGAAATAGTGGGTGTACATGCCATTTTTAATCAACCCTATAAGGAAGACAAGATAGTATTATGGTCTCCCTTGCCATCTTACCTCAAAAGTCTAACTGTACTCCCTATACTCCCCATGCCATACAGATTTTAACATATAGCATACAGGTAGATAACATTTTTTGATTTTGCTCTTCCTTTCTGAAGACAGTAAGATAGACACTTACTTAAGAAGCAAGTCCCATTGAATTCAGGGAGGCTTACCTTGGAACAGGCAATTCAATGGAATTCCAATTGAGTAGAAAGTCAGTGTAATGTGGAAAACTTTTGCCAATTTATCAGCCTTTCAAAATATAGCTACAGGTTTCTAATAACTCATTCTGACACTTTGACAAGGAAAGTATTCAGAGAAAGGACAAAATAGAGGCTTTCTATTTCTTTACTTCTGAAATACAGCTCCACAGTGACATCTTTTTTTCTCAAAGGCAGCTCATGATTATGGAGGTTCCATAATGGAGATGACAAGTTGGGCGAGACATACATACATGCATACACTCAAAGAAAGAAAGAGTGAGAGCATTTCTGATCAGTCACTGAGCTGAAGGGCTTCTGCTTTTAATCACTGAAAAAAATCCAACATTTTCTAAGCCAATTCTTCTTTTCCACAATCCTCCTCCTTATCTGCAGGCTACTGCATTTCCAGGTTTGGTGATAATTGATGTTGTCTTGCCACCTGCTGAAAATGCAGCATCACCATCAGGCTCATTTTAAAATTAGACAAAAGGTATGAACTTAAAACAAATGACAAAAGAGTATAATAATAACTGTCAGATGCTGTCTGAGTTACATAAACGTCCCTGATCCTGTTGCTTTCTTTTCCCTTCTTATTTTTAAAAGAGGGGCGATACGTGAGCTAGAACAAAAGCCGCATAAATATATGGCAATAAAATGTTTGGATTTGAAGAGGTAGATGAAAAGCACAGGAGAAGCTGAATGATCACATTAAGGGGAAAGGAAAGCTAGTAGTTAAAAAAGAAATTTCCTCATCCATTTTACCAGAAAACCACTCTGACAATACCCATCTTAGCCATTGAAGTAATGGGCCATTTTAGATTTTTTTTTTCAAAGAAATGTTATAATGACAAGAATTTTAATATCAGCCACTAAGTGATTAAAGAAGGTAGTTTATCCATCTTTCCTTGTAATTTGTTCCCCCGTGACACTAAGAAGTGTTATTGCCTCATATGTGGGACTTCTTATAATGACTAATCAATTGTGATTTTACGATTAAGTAATTCACTTGAACAGCATCCACATAAAGGAGTGTAAGTGTGTAACTGTCGGTGGGTATACAAGCGCACTTATGCACACACACCCAGATATGCTGTGCAGAGATTCCAAATCCACTATGATGGCTGAATGCACAGAATTCCCTTTTTCAGAAGCTGGCCATGAGATGATAACTCAAGTCTTTAGAACCAAAAAACAATTGAGAAAAATGGAATAATATTCTCACTCTTTTGTTTGTTTACTTACTATACTTGCATGTCATCCATTCCTAGAGGCTTTAGAAGTTAACAATAAATGGTTTAACACTCCCCCAATACCTTAAATACATGCAGAAAAAATATCCATGTAAATAAGCTCTGCACACTGCAGACCTCACCTGTATATTATAAAGCACCCTCCTCTTGTAGTATTTTTTACAAGTTTCCTGAGGCATGGGAAGCATGAATAGGACCATAGCTCTACTGGGAAGGAGTTCCAGAGCATAGGAGCTTTGATGGACAAAGCCCACCTCTGAGGCCATCCCAGTTCCACAGGGACAGGACCTGGAGACTGTTAACCACATGAGATCTGGTTGGAAGGCGTAGAAGAATGCCAGAGGAGCCAGTCCTTCCAGATGATCAGAACTGGAACTATGTAAGGCTTTAAAGGTGAGAACCAGAACCTTGACTCACAATCAGAGCCCACTGATAATCAATCAAGCTCCCAAGGCAGAGGGGTCACTTGAGGGTATTGAGCATCACTGCTCAAGCCACTCCATGTACCAACTGTAGCTTCTGAATATTCTTCAAGGGCAGCTTCATGTACAGTGCATTACAGTAATGTAACTGAGAGGTGACTAGGGTGTGAATGACCATGAGCAATGCCTCCCAATCCAAGAATGGTTGCATTTGGCACACCAGATATAACTTCCCAAAAGCTTCAACCAGGATCTATGAGTCCCACCTTGTTGACCATCGCTGAGTGGGAGTGTACAACCCCCATTCAGAGACAAAGATAGTATTTCCATGGATGTATTTCTCTTGTCTCTTCTTCACGAGAGGGAATGTTCACAACCCATCCATTGCAAAGCCATTGCAAAGCAGGCAAAGAAGAAAACCTGCCAGTTAACAGTATTTCTTGCCTAGCTTGATGCAAGTACTATATTTAAAATCAACTCCACTGCTTAATACCTATAACATCCTTTGGTTTAAGTTATCTTTTATTCAGTGGATGGGGAGAATCAAATTCCTCAATAAAATCAAGTTGCAATGTTTTTTACAAGATAGATGATTGACAGATACAGGGAGACACATGTTTGCTAAAGGACTAAATTCAGAAACTGATCATCCTTAGAATTAGCTTTTGGAAACGAGGAGGAGGGGGACAGACAAATGTATTTCCCACTTAAATCACACATGTCTGTAGTGTGCAGTCAACTTCATTAAAGGTCCATGGTGGCTGGCCTTTACTTTAATAAAGAAGATATTTTTAAGGGGACAGAGAATTGGGCTCTACTTTCTTGCAACTGCATAAAGGCAATCCTGATATAATTGTATTGGAACAGTATCAAAACTGGGAGTAGGTGTTGGTGGGACCCTGGGTGGTTTACTTGTGGAATTTATCTAAGTTCTTTTTATTGTTGTTATTGTTGTCCTATTTAAGGTTCTTTTTATTGTTTTTTTATTGTTTTCCAATTTTAAGTGTAAGCCACCCAGAGGCATTGTGGAGTTGAGCAGCCTCGACGTCTACTAAATTAATAAATAAATCTGCACAATATTTAATTAAAAAAAAATTCACACATGCATTGGTAAAATACTGCACCAAAAGGATAGTGATACAATTATACAACACTTTAACATTTCTTTTTCTTGTGTCGGGGCATGAGTACTTTTCTGTTGGTGGGCCTGAACGGAAAGGTGGAAGTAGACAGGAATAAATTAAAGGAATTAAAAACTGGAGCAAACCATGCTTCCATGTCTCATTACCCGGCCCCCCAAAAAAGGAGGGAGGGGGGAGGGAGACTCCAAATGTATTCCTAATTTAAGAAACCCAAAATCAAGGGACAATTTCTGGTTTTAAAAAGCAACCTCAGCATTACATTTGATAAAGCTATCTGGTGATCATCCTATAATCACTGTATCATTATAATCATTACTAGCAAACAAGCAGCTGAAATTGCCAAAAGTGTTATGGGTAAATAAGAGGGTTATTTATGTTTACCCGCTGATTTTTAGCTACATGCTGACAAGCCAGGATCTAGGAAAAGCAGCCCACAAAATAGATGGTGGTTGCCATGAAAACACTGAATACTGTTAAGGTACAGCTAGGTCTCATTTAGTGTGGATAACAAATCCCATGAAATGGTTCCATTATTCAAATTCACACTACCAGTAGTCCTTGTTTAGTAACTGCCTCATTCAATGACCATTCACAGTTACGACGATGATTGAAAAGAAACTTTGCAACTAATCCTGCATTTATGACCTTTGCATGTCTGTAAAGCAAAGGAAAGCTGAAATAAAAGCATAAGCATAGTGACAGTTTCACTTAGTGACTGCTTTACTTAACGACTGAGTTGCTGGTCCCAATTGTGGTCACTAACGAGGACTATCTGTATTTGAAGTGATATTTCTATGGAAAATATTGTAATTCGTTCCTGCTCAATGGAAATAGCCAATGAAAAAAAATTAACATAAATTTTTATATCAATGAAATATTAATATTGATTGCAACCCTAATCCATACAGTTAAGATTCTCTGTTTCTATCATTGTAATACTTCTTTTCCTTGAGATGTTTGCAAACCACAAAAAGCCGATGCAATTTTACCTTTTTCTTTTATTTCCCCTGCGTGTTTTATAATATTGCATACCATAGATTCAGGCATTCCAACATATTGTCCTATTTTAGCATTGCTATGACCACGTTCGTGTTGTTCAATCACATCAAATTTTTGCTCAAATGTGTCACCCTGCTTATTTAACCTATATGCAGAGTACATCATGAGAAATGCCAGGCTGGAAGAATCACAAGCCGGAATTAAGATTGCAGGGAGAATCATCAACAACCTCAGACATGCGGACGATACCACCCTAATGGCAGAAAGTGAAGAAGAACTAAAGAGCCTATTGATGAGGGTGAAAGAGGAGAGTGCAAAAGCTGGCTTGAAACTCAACATTAAAAAAACTAAGATCATGGCATCTGGACCCATCAATTCCTGGCTAATAGAAGGGGTAGAAATGGAAGCAGTAACAGACTTCATTTATTTGGGCTCCAAGATCACCGCAGACGGAGACTGCAGCCATGAAATTAAAAGACGCTTGCTCCTTGGGAGGAAAGCTATGGCAAGCCTAGATAGCATATTAAAAAGCAGAGACGTCACCTTGCCGACAAAGATCCGCATAGTCAAAGCTATGGTTTTTCCAGTAGTAATGTATGGCTGTGAGAGCTGGACCATAAAAAAGGCCGAGCGCCGAAGAATTGATGCCTTTGAACTGTGGTGCTGGAGAAGACTCTTGAGAGTCCCCTGGACTGCTAGGAGGTCAAACCAGTCAATCTTAAAGGAAATCAACCCTGATTGCTCATTGGAAGGATTGATAATGAAGCTCAAGCTCAGATATTTTGGTCACCTAATGCGAAGAGAGATCTCTTTGGAGAAGACCCTGATGCTGGGAAAGATTGAAGGCAAAAGGAGAAGAGGACGGCAGAGGATGAGATGGTTAGATAGCATCACTGAAGCAATGAGCATGAAACTGAGCAAACTCAGGGAGGCAGTGAAGGACAGGAAGGCCTGGCGCAATATGGTTCATGGGGTCACGAAGAGTCGGACACGACTTAACGACTAAACAACAACAACAACAAGTAACGAGACTCTTCTTTTCTGAGCTTGTATCGTTTCCCTCTGATGGAGTGTTCCTTTTCTTCATTTTGCACAAACGAAGATTAGCAATGTCTAAAACCCCAACTGCAATTGCATACATGCTAGCCTCACATTAACTGAGTTTCAGGTCACATTAAACACAGCTTGGTTTCAATTTACAATTTGCGCTAAATTGAATATCACATTATTTGAAGTCACATTAATTGTGACCTAGCTTACAATCACTTGTTTAGGAAGACTACTACCCCAAGTGAAAAGGTTCTCATTCTGCTGCTGAGTGGCTTATCGATTCCAGATAGGATCTTCCTATATTTTGGAGCTGCGGAAGGAGATGGAGTCCAAGTCTAACCTGAAAACGCTGAAGCTGCAGCAGGAGCTTAGTGTGAGAATTCTGTTAGGAATCCACTCTGACCTGCCTGACAGCTCCATAACTTGAACTCGTGCCCTTAGAGACAGAACATGTCAGACTGCCAGGCTATCTCAGCCATTTCCAATCAGCACCTCTGACGTGTTTTCTTGGCCTCTCCTCTACTCTTCAAATTAAATCCAGTTAACTGAGTACCCAAGAACTCTGTTTCAAAGCTTTCTCTTTTCCTCCCCACTACCTTGTCCTTTGTAAGCCACTCAGAGGTTATTGATTTTTTTTTTCTTGCAATACAAAGCAGCATGATTACTTAAGCTAGCTCTCATGTTGAAAACTTTGCCACTTTTGTTAAAGGAAAATAAAGGGCAGCACTCATTCCGAGTTGGATGCTGTATTCATCGATGTGGGTGTGTTCAGAGTGTTAAAATGTAACCCGGTGACTGAAGCCGCACCCCATTTTAACATGCATCACATTCACTGCAGGCCTGTAAAAAGGGGTGGGACTTCAATTGCCCAGTTGCACCCACCATTGGCAGGCTGTGGACCCCCTTTAGTCATGTACTCACTGTTGCAATTCTGTTACAAGGACAGGAAAATATTTTGGGCAATCACTTAGTACTGCATTCATATGGTCAGTATTTTACTAATGCTACGCAGGGAAAAAAAACGCTTCTGCATTTTATTTCTATCTGCTGTCAGTCAATAAGATGAATATAATCTTTTCACTTCTCTCCCTCCCCCCAAAAGCCAGGATAGAATGTCGTTCCTTGTACATCTCCTTTGATCTGCAACATGTCTGGATTTCCATGCTTCAATTAAATCCCAGAAGAAAACCTCATTAATTTCTCCTCCTGGGCTGTTTTAGATTGGGAAATGTGGGCAGTCTGGGTTATGGATGGCGATCATTAGCTGCTATATCAGCTTTGTTGAATAAACAGCCCTGGATGATTAGCAGCAACATTAGGAGGATATAGGAACACTAGCAGGTGGGAAAATGATACATATATATCCAAAGATAATATTGTGACCAATGATTCAGTAAATAAGGATAAACAAGGATAAATCTGGTGAAGGCCAACTGCTTCACCAGTAGCAACCAGAAATGATGTGTGGCCTCGGACAATTGTAGTTGCATATCTAGTGGTGAGGATAAAGCCTGTTCGTTCAGCAATGTAATTCCTGGGAAAATAACCCATAGCTGAAAGCAAGTATCTAACGTTCCTCAATCCCCAGTAGACCTTTGACCAGTGTTTTTCAACCTTGACAACTTGAAGATGTGTGGACTTCAACTCCGAGAATTCCCCAGCCAGCATGCTGGCTGGGGAATTCTCGGAGTCAAAGTCCACACATCTTCAAGTTGCCAAGGTTGAAAAACACTGGCTTATACTGTCAGAAGATGTGAAGAATATCAAAAGAACAAATAACATTGATGGTTGCCAACTTCTAAACAGAAATAGCACTAAAAAAAGAAGGGAAGCTACAGAGGCTTCAGAATGATGGAAGGAGGAGCAGAGTCATAATCTTCTTGTATATGAGAGATAATCTCATGACAAATCTTTGTCTAGAGGAACTCTGCACGTATACTTGGCATTCCTATGTAACTCATTGGTATAGCCACTGAACATGCTGCCATACAGGGCAGTGCTATTAAGCATTGTTGTATAATGCAATCACTCAATGAAAGACGATATGAGGTTTCAGTGTCACCCCTCTAAATTAGGTTTCAAAAATCACACTATAATTTCAAGTTACAGAATTCTCCAACAGCCAGACCATCATTACAGTGGTATGATCTATGTGCTAGAATGTGTTTTTTTTTTAATTTTCCATATTTTCCATTCATAACCAATAAGAAAAGTCAGCATTCCCCTCTCCAAATATTTTTTTTCTAAGTGCAGGCACCACAGTATCTACTGATGAGACACTAGAGACATTGAGGAAGTATGAAGTTTCCAAGACAGTCAAGTTACGACATGTAAACCCTGATCAAAATCATCAAGTTTCAATCATAGGCACTGTGACCATATGATCCTTATTATAAAGGGCAGCCCTTTAGTTCAGAAAGCTGTCCTCTAGATTTATTTATTTTTCAAAAACTCACTTTTGTCCTTTGTTTTGATCATTTAACTTTTACCCTACAAATGGTACTACTTAATGCACAGTCTCACATTCGTGTGAAAAACATGGAAATTAAATTGTCTTTTTAAAATAAATTTACATATACTGTTTGATTGTAGATATTTTTATTAGAATATGTGTTTTTGTAAAGTTGTTCTTGGTTTTGCTCTTGAATGTTCCTTTGTAAAACAAAGTTATAAACAATTTAAATTTTTATCCTTATGAACCTCTTTCAGATTTGCCCCTTTTTCAGGTTTGTCCTTTAATTTTTCCAGGAAAATACGGTCACCATAATCATAGGATTTTTGCAGTTTTGATTTCTACAAGACTGGATGTTGGAAGTAGTAGAGGGGATTGGGTTTGAGGATAGGGACAGAAGAGTGAGAGTTTGATTGACTGATTATGGCTGTCAAATCAGCGTTCCTTCTTAGCAACTACATAGAAACAGAAGGTTCAGGACTTCAAAGTGCTTCCTGATGTTCTTCTTGAAAATGGTGGATGCACAAGATCGTGAGATGGAAACTGGCTGGCTTTGTACTTCTGCTTTAAAACTTGCACATGAGCAGTTTTGTTCCTCAGTCAGTCCCTGGCCACATCTTTGCTGTTATAACTGAGCTCTTCCTTTTACCAATAATAGAGTCAATTTGATTTTTGTATACTTTAGTGATATCCATGCATGTAAGTGTTGTTTGGTTGTTGGAAGACTGGGTTAGCAAAGAAGAAATCACAGCTTTGGCAAAAATTGATATATCATTCTCCTGCTTCATATCTGTGTCCTAGGCCATATAGTCCAACCACATTTTCCTCCTTGCTATTTACAACTTTGGCATTCCAGTCTACAACCACAAGCAACACATTTTGCTTGTATGTTCTGTCATTTTCAGATTGAACTTGATCATAAAACTCATCAACCTCCTCTTATTCTGCATCGGTGGTTCGAGCATAAACTTGGATAATTGTCATATTAAAGGGTTGTCTGTGAATTAATATGATTTGGTCATTTACTATATTGTACCCAAGTACTGTCTTTGCTATATCCTTCCTGACTGTGAAGGTAACACAGTTTCTTCTTGTTCTGTATGTCTTGAGTAGTAAGCAGCATGATTTTCTGTCTGAAAGTGTAATTTCAGTCCATTTCAATTTGTTGATGCCTAAGATATCAATATGTAGTCGATTCATTTCATTTTTCACTATGTTAAGCTTTCTTAGGTTTGTGCTTCTTACATTCCATGTTCCCACTATATACCTGTCTTTACAGCTTTTGATTTTTTCCTTGATACCAACATCAACAATTAGATGTCCTAAAGGTTTTATCTATCCATGTCATAAACACTATTAGTATTCTGAAAGATCTTCAGCTGTTCCTCAGTAGTATGTTGAGTGAGAAATTAGGCATTAAGAAAACTTAGTTGGAAATAATTATCAATATTCTTACCCCATCAACGACAGGCATCTTTTCACTGAAGGTTCCTGGGTCCTTTGGCTTCTATGGTACCTGCTCTGCCATTCAACTAAATTGTTGAAGACCTATACATAATCCAGCATTTATATTTAGTTTGATCTCTTCAGAACATTAACTTCCACTTGGTAGTTTGTGTCAATTTCCTTTTTTTCTCCAGAATTTTTTTTAAGTTAATTGTGTATTTACCTCATCAGCATAATTATCCTCAATTATGCAATTAGTTTTCATACATGTAATCATTTGAATATGTCATTATGTCTAATTACACCATTAAAAATGTATGAGATAAAATTGCTTTCTTTTGATTGATAGGTATGGGGGGGGGGAAGAAAAGTATGGGGGAAGGGTGGACCTCTGTCTTTCAAATTATTTTGCTTTAAAAACATTCAAGTTATTTTTTTTTTTACATTAAACATTGCAGGGACAGGAATGCTAAGTTGAAAATAGCTATATGCAATTTTTAAAAAGCTACAGTTATTAAAAATAATCACTGCATAGGATTGATTGAACAGGAGTTGCTTCCATAACTGCAGATTGCCTTAGAGCCAATATAGGAAGCTATGCATGGATGGATACATATTTACTGTGCATGGATGGATACATGTTTACTGAAACCAATAAAATGGTTTGACTGTAAGGGTCTACCAGCAAAGGTATGTCCCCAAAACAAGAAGATCAAAGTAACAAGAAAGTTCTCTTGGTGGAGTAGCAAATATTTGTCTTATGGAGTCCTTCGGGTTCTCTGAGCTTGGCTGTTTTCTTGCAAACGTTTTGTTACCTGGCTAGGTAACATCTTCAGTGCTAGTGTCACCTAGCCAAGTAATGAACCATTTACAAGAAAACAGCCAAGCTCAGAGAACTCCAAGGACTCCACAGTTCAACCCTGAGCTACACATATTCACTTCTATTGGTACTTGTCTTATGACACCATCAGACTACTGAAAGAAGAGGGAGACACCTCATAGGTTAAAGCAGGAATAGACAAACAATTTTGGCTATTGGGCAAATCCAGAATTTTAAGAGAATATTATATACACCTTCACAAAATAGATACCATGGGGGGTCCATCTGGTCACAAAACATCTATTTTTCAGAAGATAAATGGCTTCTTACCAAAATTTTCTTTCCATTACAAACTTTTTTACTGGGCAGATAAGCAGATGTCCAATTTGAGCACTGGGTCTCAGCCATCTACCTTTTTCTTAACTTTCTAAGAACACCTATAAGGTCCATGGGGAGTTCAGAGGCACTCTTGAAAATAAAAATTACACAGGAAACTAGAGCTTTTCTTGCAACATGCCAACTTCCCCTTTACTTTTTTTTTAAAAAAACTGAAATGTGTGTATGTATGTTTCCAAAACCAAATTAGATGAGGCAGGGGAACTGGTGGGTGCCCAGGAATGTCTGTAGCTGCGGGCACCATAGTGCTCGCCACTGATCTAAACTATTGGGAAAATGTTTTGCAGGCCATTGTAGTATGTAGCAACGGCAGCCCCCAACTACAGAGAAGCTCCAGAACCCTCCCTGTGAAATGCAAATTACTTATACATTACCAGCTTGTAAGCGAGGCTTGGGGAGGGTGTGCGAGGGTGTGTGAGTGGCTGGGGAGGCATGATACAAGTGCAGTGAGGGTCAGGGAGGCTGTGTGAGGGTGTACGGGTGGCCAGATGGGTGTGGCAGAGCGCAGAGAGGCTGGGGGAGGGTGCATGGGTAGGGGAGACTTACTCAAGTGATTTGTAACCTCCCCTGCCAGCTTCCCCAATGACTTTGCTTGTGGGAAGCCAGCAAGGAATGTAACAAATTGTGACCACATGACCCCGGGATGCTGCAACCATCATAAGTGTGAGCCAGCTGCCACTCATTCAGCGCTGTCATAACTTTAAACGGTCGCTAAACGAGTGGTTGTTAACTGAGGACTACCTGTATTTCAAAACTTTACTGCAAATACTTGCAGATCTGGGGTTCCAGGTTGTGGCATCCCTATCCTCACACATCTTCATTTTTTTGGAAGTTTTGAATAGTGCTTCATTACTTCAGTTAGTTTATGTCTGTTGTTCTAGTGTGTGATGTCTGCATTTACTTTGGTTCTAATGTTACCTTGAATTGTTCAGGACAAAGTGAGATAGTTTTTTTTTTAAAGGGTTGTTTATTTTTTAAAAAGATGTTTCTAAAGTCTGCGTCCATATTAGTTCATCTGAGCAAAAAACCTGTTCTCAGCAAAGATGCCAATCTGCAGCAAAAAAAAGGATTGAAGTGTCCCTCCATGTTTGTTTATAATTCACATTTCTAAAGCCACCCAACTTCCCAATGACTCTGAGTGGCATACAAATTGAAAACCAAAGAAATAGAACAATATCAGACAACTGAAAAGGAAGACCATCCCAGTGGAACAGACATAAGAACCCTTCACAAAGGAAGCCCACACCCTCCTCTAGCCCAAAGCTAGGGGAAAGAGACAGCACAGGGTTGGGATCATCATTCCTCTTTATTTTATGTTGGTCAGAAATAGCTGGAATAATGTGTCCTGTTCTGGGTACTGCAAATTAGGAAGGACATTAACAAACTGTATTCATAGGAGAGCAACTATGATGATAAGAGCTCTGGGAAAACAAACTTAAGAGGAATGGGTGGTGATGATGAGTATGTTAGCCTGAAGAACAAAAGACTGCAAGGAGACATGATAGCTGTCTTCAAGTATCTGAATGGCTGTCATGTAGAACGCAGGACAGAATTTTTCATTTGTTCCAGAAGACAGGAGGAAAAGCAATGGGTTTACGCTTCAAAGAAGAGGATTTCAGTTGGACTTCAAGAAAAAAAAAATCTGTTCAACAGTGCTTTCAGAACAGAAGCTGTTCAACAGTGGAACAGATTGCAATGAGAGGTGATGGACTGGAGAGGTTCACACAGAGATTGGATGGCTGTTTGTCAGGGGTGCTATAGATTTTACTGAGGAAATTCCCACTGGGCAGTGGGTTGGACCAGATGATCTCCAGGGTTTCTCTGAATTCCTGGATTCATTTATTCTATTATTCTAAATTCAAACTTTTATGTCATTTCAAATGCAAACACTTGTCAGTGGAGCAGTTTCTGTATTTGACTGCAAGTCATCAAGCCTGAAGGGAGCAAAGGAGCAGCTGGGAGCAACAAGTTGGGAAAAAGGAGCTTTCCTTCAGCCCTTTGGAAAAAACAACTTCTTTGGGTTTCTACTTTCTCTGAAAGTTATCTAAGTGAATATTAAAGAAAAAAATACTATTTTAATTTAAAAGTCCATGTTTGAGCTTATTTTTCCTTGTTCCATGTGCGTGCATGTTTTTTTCCCCATTGATTGTACGTAGGTCATTCCAGGAGAGCTTTTTCACTATTTGGATGCTAAAACTTGAAACAAATTTGCTGATCCAACTGATTTGTAAATGTTATAACACCTCTTGTTTTGTGGTGAGAGGAGATTCGAAATATGGAACATGGAAATCTTTGTATCCTAGTTATTTTTTGGGTGCTTTAACAACTCACATTTGTAGGAGGAGCCAAGGAAGAACAAAAAGGATAAAGCCATCAGAGACCTCTGGCAATCTTTCATCAATTCAGTTATGGCAAAGAACTCTTCACTTTTTTGGCAACTTACAGCTGGAGGCCTTGGGAAGTCTCCTAGAAACCCTGCTAACCAAGTCCCTGTACAAATATGGGATGAGCACTTCAGAAATTTGTACTCAGAGACTAACCAAGCAAACATGACTGAACTCTCGAGGTTAACCACACTACAGACTTGGCCACCAGTCTCTCCCTCTGGAGCTGGCAAGCTGGCTGAATCTCTTGAAGTGGGAAAAGTCTCTAGTAGCAATTGTATTCTCCCTGAACTGCTCAAATGGAACTGCACAAGGTAGACAGCTCCTCTTGCCTCGCTCTTCATGCATATTGATTGTATGGGACACATCTCTAAAGTTTGGGGCTGGTGATGACAGTCCCAATGTATAAGAAAGGCGATGAAGGGGATCCAGCTAACTATGAACCCACCAGCCTTTTGAGCATGAGAAACAAATTGTATACAAAACACCTACACCAGAAACTATCTGAATGAACTGAAATCAAAGGCCTGCTCAGAGAACAGGCAGGGTTTCGAACTGGGCACTTAGTGGTGGACCACATTCTTGTGTTACATTACCTGATTGAGAAGCACATCCAGAAAATGAAGTCTCTACTCTATGTAACTTTTCTGGACTTTAAAGTAGCATCTGATTCCATATCTCGGACATTACTATGGGAGAAGCTTCAAGAGCCTAGCATTGATAGGCAATGATTCCTCCTGATCCTAGAGCTGTTTTCAAACATTCACCCTAGAATGAGATGTAATGCTCAAGGAACACCTTCGAACACCACACATACAGAGAAAGGGGTGTATCCGGGCTGTATTTTGGCCCCCACCTTGCTTAACTTTTACATAAATGGTATGGTTGGTCTTGGATTCCCCAAACTTTCAGGTACCAAAAATTACTGGTTGTAAGTTGCCTGTATTACTTTATGTAGATGGTGCTGCAATTATCTCTTTCACACTCATCAGGCTCACACAAGTGGTGAGAACATTGTTCACTACTGTACTCAAAACAGACTAGTTATAAACTACCAGAAATCTAAAATCATGGTTTTTGCCAAGAAGAAGGAGCCAAGGATTTGCTAGAATTCTTTTTCAATTCACTAGATTCTAATGAATTCAAGAATTCCCTAGAAACCCTCACTAGAATTCTGGTTTATATTATATGCACATATGGGCACAGCTTCATTTTACATTTCTTGCATTAGCATTGATATCAAGCACTGATCTGTTTGATTTCTGTGTTTTTACTGTTCCTTCCCATGTAGTTAATTATACCTGACTCTTTGCTTAACACTCTGGACTGTGTTAACAAGGTTTGTGTGCAGTTATTCTTGCAATGCCATTAGGGAGGCTGTATTTTATAGATTTCACTTTTATTACATGCACCACTAATGAAGGCATAATGTGATTATGATGGACCAAGTCCAAGAAAAATTGTCATCAATTGGGTTTGGCATGAAATAATAAATTGCTTTTGGACTGAGTGCTAGGTTTGGGAAATAAAAGGAGGGCCCTGTTTAAACACCCAACTAATGTCTGATTAGAAATGGAACAAGGAAATGAGATTTAAACAGGAATAAATCAATTTGTCATAGAAACAAACATAATAGTTAGGTAGAAGCTGGGACTGAAATTGGGAGGTGCGTATATGTAAAGGAAATGTGTTAGAATTATTTGTTTTCTACCTTCTTGGAATTAATTTAATAAAGCCAGAGTGGTGTAGTAGCTGGACTAGGCTGGAGAGAAGCAGATTGAAGTCCATGGAAATTCCCTGGTAACTCTGGGCTAGTCATTCTCTCACACAGCAGTGTCCAGAGAGAAGGGGTCAAAAAAGGCAAGATGACAGATGTATTTATTTTATTCTATTTCTACGGTCATCTCATCATAGTGATTTTGGGCAGCTAAGAACAATTAAAAGTACAGCATAACAAGAAAAAATAAATACACAAGTGGCAGCTGAGATAAACAAACATAACCATTTTGTGGGCTCGAACTGACACTCTGACTCCCATCTCCAGGAACACAGCCACATCTTCAGGGCCTTGCAAAAGGCAACAGGTTTGGGGCCAATCTAATTCTTGGGAATGATCTTCCAAATGGCAGGCACCATGACAGAAAAGGGTCTCTTTGTGGGTCTCAGAAGATGACACTGCAAGTGACAGACCTGTAACATGCCTCTTCTGCCAGATCTGATAGGATGGGTAGAAATGATCATGGAAAGGTAGTCCACAGAATAAACCATCCCCATACCATGAAGGGCTTTATAGATGACCACCAGCACTTTGAATTGAACCCGGAAGTATACTGGCAGCCAATGGAAGTCACAGAGCAGAGGTGTAACACACACAATTTGACCCCATGCCGCTGCATTCTGAACCAGCTGCAGCTTCTGAATATTCTTCCAGGGCAGCCCCATGTACACCACATTGCAGAAGTCCACTTGGGAGGTGACTAAGGCATGAGTGACTGTGAGCAGAGCCTCTTGGTCCAGGAAAGGGCAAAATTGGTACACAATACGAAGCCATGGAAAAGCTCTCCTGGTCATGGTTGCCACCTGTTCCTTGAACAGGAGACATGAATCCAGGAGGACACCCAAATTGCCCACCAGATCTGTTTGGGATAGTGCAACCCCATCCAGAACAAGAGAGGGAAGTCCTCAGTACTGAGGGGCTCCAAAATTCAAGCCACTCAGTTTTGCTAGGGTTGAGGTGAAGCCTGTTCTTCTCAATCCAAACCCACACAGCCTCAAGGCACTGAGATAGAACATCCATTGCATCGCTTGGTTGATCAAGGGCAAAGATGATCTGGGTATCATCAGCATACTGATGATACCTCATCCCGTACCACTGGATGACCTCACCTAACAACTTCATTTTAATGTTAGATAGGAGTGGGAAGAGTGATGAACCTTGCGGTACCCCACAAAGTAGGGGCCATGGGCTAAACCTGTTCACCCCTAACTTGAACTGGCCCCAGAGGAAGGAGGTGATTCAGCATAATATAGTGCTGCCCACTCCCAGCCTCTGAAGCCAGTCTAGAAGGATACCATGATTGATGGTATCAAAAGCCACTGAGAGATCAAAGACAGTAAAGCTGCATGCTCCACCCCTGTCCCACTCCCATGACGGCATCCACAAGCATGATCAGTGCCATTTTGGTCCTGTACCCAGGTCTGAAACCTGACTCATATGGGCCTAGATAATCCACTTCCTTAAGAGTTCTCTGGAGCTGCTTGGTGACCACCTCCTCAACAACCTTTCCTAAAAAGGGAAGGTTGAAGACTGGATGAAGGTTATCCAACACAGTTGAGTCTAGCAATGGCCTCTTGAAGAAGAGGCACAACACCGCCTCTTTAAGGGATGGTGGAACTGCTCACTCTCTCAAAGAAGACTTCACCCCTGCCAGGACCCAACCACATGTCACCTCCAGGGATACCTTAGCCAACCAGGAGAGCCATGGATCTAATATACAGGTGGCTGAGCTAGTAGTCCCAAGAACTCTGTCCACTTCATCAAGACTAACAGGTTGAAATTACTATCTTCCCAATAAGCAAGTTAGACTGATCCTCAGTCTCCCCCATGGGACTTCAAGGCTAAAGTCCAACTGAGAGTGAATTTAAGTGAGTTTATCCAACAGATATCCATAAGTCTCCAGGGGCAGACCAATTGAATAAATGCAACATTAGTGTGACATTGTGATGTAAGCTCCACCCCTTTTGTACAATGAACATATGAAAGGAGTTAGACTTGCATCACACCACATCTGCCATATTGCCTTTTTTGCTCCCTTCTCAATGCACAAGTCTCTCAGTCCAAGTTACCTGGAAGTTTGTTGTGAGGTTGAAATGAGGGATGTCCACATATAAACTTGAGCTATTGCTGTGCTAAGATGATGATGATGATGATGATGATGATGATGATGATGATGATGATGATGATGATGATTGGTCACATAGTCAGTCAGACTGGATTTGGCATTTTTATCCACCTACTGAGTCCTTCCCAAGGACCTGGAATACGCAGATGTTGTTGTTTGATGGCATTAAAGGTATCGTCACAGGACATAAGCTGTTCCAAGTAAAGCTGTCAATCTTGATGGCCTTCAAGTGGTACTCCAGATATTTTGGGATTGCACCCAAGGCATCTATTACTATTGGTACTATCTTTGCTTTCTATTGCCACAGTCATTCTATTTCTATTTGCAGGTCTTGTATTTTGTGATTTTCTCTTCCTTCCTTCCTTCCTTCCTTCCTTCCTTCCTTCCTTCCTTCCTTCCTTCCTTCCTTCCTTCCTTCCTTCCTTCCTTCCTTCCTTTCTTTCTTTCTTTCTTTCTTTCTTTCTTTCTTTCTTTCTTTCTTTCTTTCTTTCTTTCTTTCTTTCTTTCTCCAGGTATTGCAATGTCCACTATCCAGATTTTTTTGTCTTTCTTATCAATAATCATTAAGTCTGGGGTATTATGTGACAGATGCTTGTTTGTTTGAATTCTAAAGTCCCAGAGCACTTTAGTTTCATCATCATTATTATTATTATTATTATTATTATTATTATTATTATTATTATTATTATTCCTCACTGAACAACCACTCGTTCAGCAACGGTTCGAAGTTACGATGGTGCTGAACGAGACTTACAATTGGTCCTCATAGCTGCAGCTGTCACAGTGTCCCCACGGTGATGTGATTGCGATTCGAGCACTTGGAAACTGGCTCACAATTGCAACAGTCGCAGATCCCATGGTCACATGATCGCTATTTGCGACTTTCACTGTCAACCTCTGACAAGCAAAGTCAATGGGGAAGCCAGCAGGAGGTTGCAAATGGCAATCACGTGATGTTACACTTAATGACCTTGTGGGATTTGCTTAAAGAAGGCAACCGGAACTGGCACAAATGCTGTTGTAAGTTGGAGTGGTCACATAATGTCATGCTTTACGACCACGTCGGTTAGCAACAGAGTTGCCAGTCCCAATTATCGTAGTTAAGCGAGGCCTACCTGTATTATTATTATTATTATTATTATTATTATTATTATTAACTGGTTATTATTGTATTTCCTTGTTTTAGTTGTTGTGAGCCACCCAGAGTCATTGAGAGTTGGGTGACAAACGAGATAGATAGATAGATAGATAGATAGATAGATAGATAGATAGATAGATAGATAGATAGATAGATAGACAGACAGACAGACAGACAGACAGACAGACAGACAGCTTGCACTATAAAGATCGTGCAAAGAAGCTGTTCTTATTGTGGCAGAGAATGAGTCAGACCCCAGAAGTCCCCAGATCACATTTTGAGAACCTCTGATCTAGTCCAACCCCCTGCCCATTGTAGGACTCCACTTACAGATGGCCATCTGGAAGATAATTAGAAGGAGAACATTATGAAATACATGACTGGAAAGGAAATACCTCCGGCAAAGCGAATCCACCATCTATCCAGGCAGGCTGCTGGCAGCTCTTACTGTTAGGAATGTTTTCTTGATGTCCAACTGAAAACTAACATATTGGGAGGGTACCAGGTTGGGCCAATATATCTGGAGGGCAGCAAGTCAGGGAAGGTACCCTGGTTAATATCATTCCATTCCTGCTTCTTATGTATTTTAAATTGATACCAAAAAAAAAAAAAAGGACCATCACACTACCAACGAGCTGAATGGAAGTCTAAATAACATTTTCTCTAATATACAGCTTTCTTTCTTGTGAGTTTCCTTTTTAATTTTTTAAAAGCCATTAACGTAGTACTAAACACATTGGTCAATTCTATTTTGCAGCACCCTGGCATACCAAATCAAGCAAGTTGCCAACAGTTTCATCCATTAAGTAGTCTATTAGTTGCCATAGAAACATACCCCTTCCCAAATGTATATACTCCTTGTTCTCATAACTAGGTCAAAAAAGATCAAGTACTATGTTGTTCAAACTCCAGAAATGAGTTAACTGACCCATCCAATTAACTCCAGAGGGAGTTAGTTTTAGCCCCAGATAAAACTGTGTTTGAGTCTAAATGAATTCCTTCCTGGTCAAGTAACTCTCCCTGTGCTGTGTGAACTACTTTTTAGAGGGCTGTTTCTTCTAACATGTATGATTCAGATGAAATCCTAGAGACGCCTCATGAATTTCCCCCCATTTTTTTGAGGCAAGAAATATTGATGGTAGTGAGAGATCCTAGCTGTCACAAAGTCAGCAAGGAAAAGTAAAAACCTAGCAATCACCCAGCCCACCCAATCATCCTGGGAATTGTGGTGTCATCATGTGAAGGATTGAAGCAATGAGCATGAATGAGCATGAAACTGAGCAAACTCAGGGAGGCAGTGAGGGACAGGAAGGCCTGGCGCGATATGGTTCACGGGGTAACGAAGAGTCAGACACGACTGAACGACAACAACATGTGAAGGACAGCAAACTAGAGAGGATCGCTTCATCTGTGATGCTGTGTCAACAGAGCTTGTAAAAATGCCTAGGTACTGCTGCTTAACAAGATCCAGGAGAGATCACCTGGGGACCCTGAAAATAGATCTTTGATTCACAGATCCTTATTTATTTATCTTGGGGTTCTTTACATGTTTTGTATATTTAGTGGTTTTGGGTTGCTATTATGTATAATGTTTTTATCTCTTGTTAGTTGTCCAGAGTTGGTATAGAGAGATAAATCTAAATAAATAAGTTACAGGAAACGCTATTTCCCAAACCATATTGTAAATTCTTGAACAAGCTTGTCCATTTGGCCCATATTGCAGGTAAAGCTCCTGCGCCATTGGAGGGGATTTGGTGAAAGTTAGTTAATAGCTTACTTCACACAACTTATTAACCAAGGACAGATAAAGATGTCTGCACAACATCCAAAACTTGGCTACAGCATTAATGTTTAGCTTAGGGTTCTGTTTTCTTTTTGTGGGTTGGTCTGCTTCATCAGTTTATTATTCAATGCAATAAGCAAATTCAGAAAATGGTAACATCAGGAGCCAGAGACATACACTTATGAACCAAACCAGTAGGTTCAGAACAGTGATTCAAGCTTAAGAAAATCCAGTGTCAAAATTCAGCCTTCTTGATGCTATGCTCCACAAGCTTGTTCTTTTCACCAGCAGCTCTTTTGCAAGCAATCCATGGCCAAACATAGCTTATTCTCTCCCTTTGATGATAGCTGAATATAGACAAAGGGTCAGCAGAAATTATCAAAATTGAGCAGAAGAAAGTAAAAGAAATCCATAAATTGGTAAAATGAACTGAAATCAATTTTCCTTCCAGGGACCAAGGATGAGAAAGTAGAGATCTTAGAGGAAAATCACATTCAGCATTGTGGAGACAAGACACACTAGTTTTTCTGAGATAATCCAATTAGCTGCTTCAAAAAGTCCCTTTTGAGACTATATTAAATATTTCTTGGCACCCATACAGAGGTTTTTGGGTGTTATCTGAGGGTGCTTCACAGGAAAGTACTAGAGGTGCTGGATAATTATTATTTTTGAGACTTCTGATGCAAACAATTCTGTCCTCCTCAGCTGGGACTAATGTGCAAATTAATATATTTACCTACAATATTTTGCTAATATTTCCTTCTAAATAACTTTTTAAATGTTGCAAGACAGCTTAGAAGTAGCAAACTGCATTTTGCAAATTGGGAAAAATTATCTTGATGAGGTTACTGACTTTCAGTGCATTTGGGATGGGGGGTGGGGGGAGGACATTGCTGTACAGCACAAGGATGATGCATTTTTACCAACCAATGTTTATATCTTTTTTAGCCAAGAAATGAACCATCTGCCAGCACTGGGCTTCCCTTGAACCCTTCCTTGTATAACTGAGGCAGTTGATATTTCTTGTTGAATACCATATGTTCTAAATATTCCAGTTTCCCTTTCTTGATGGTATTCACAATTCCCATATCTTTATCCATTCTTTTGAAGCCAGTCTCATTTTGTATATGTTCAACACATGACATTTTAAGTAATCTTGTAAGTAATGTTATATATCCACATTTCACTGTGTACAAAATACATGGCCATATAAGTTAAATAAATAAATAATAAACTTATTCAATAGAGAGCATTTCTGTAAATGAAGGGCTGTAATGATATCACAGAGTTGGATGTAACCATTTAAAAGAAAATTAAAGACCATGCCCAAAAAAGAAAAAAAAAAAGACAGAACCAGAAAAAAAAATTACATATTATGTAAAATTGAACAGGAATTTTCAAAATAGCATCAGATTAATATTACATATGATCTTAACTGCTATTGAAATAACATATAATAAAAATAATCACAATAAACAATAACAATTCTATCAAAGTTAAAAATCTATCCTTATTACAACAAAACAGAGAAGATTTAGTATTTTAAAACCTTGTTAAGAGAAACCCAAACTTTGGATGTGGAACTAGCCCATGTGCAGAATTACAATCCATAAACCATTTTCGAGTTAAATTAAATTTTGTATCAGATTTGTTTTTCAAAAATGAAGCTATTTTTGACTTTGGTGTATACTCCCACAACTTGGTCTGCTATTCTTCTAAACAAGGAATTATTGGGCATCATACACAAGATGGAATATGAACAATGTTGAATGCAGTGGGACTGTTACTCCTGTGATTCTACTGATACCAGCTAAAATTCTCTTCCAATTTTCTTGCAGCCACACCATATTGCTAGTGCGTATTCACCTTGTGAGCAACTAAATGTTCAAGATCCTTTTCACATGTACAATTACCAGTCTGGCATTCTACATCCTATGCATGTACATCTGGCATCTGCAGGGGGGAATCAAGGGAGGGAAATTATGAAACCAGTATTGTTCTACATTTTATCCATAAGTTGTGATGCTATATGCACATATGAAAACTTATGCCATGATAGCACAATGTTTCTTTTAGATCCTGCGGATGTCTCTGACGGTAATGCATGCAGAAGAGATGTATTACCATTTTCCTCCTCATGCAATGACACTATAAGGTAAGAGAAAAAGAGAAAAGAATTCCCCCAAAGGACAATTTTTTATTTGCAAGCCTCCTCTTCAGCAGTGCTGTTTTTTGGACTGTCTCTATGACCTGCAAGGTTAGGTAATCACCTGGGAAGCTTTGGAGAAAAGCACTGCATCATTTACATGTTTAAAAAAAAACACTGAAGATGTTTCCATCATTGTGTAAATGTCACACAGTAAATGCAACTCACTTCAGTGAAAAAAGATTAATGCTACTCAGACTTAACTTTCACTTCACAAAGTCCTTTAGGAATAAATGTGCAATTTGCTCCAATAAGAATTTGCAACCAAATTGTTTGATTCTGTAGTCAAAAACTAAAGCAAAGAAATGAAGAATTTACCAGGAATTTTGCCCTGCCTCTTCCTCTAAGACAGGGGTGTTCATGGAAGGGGGGGGGGGTCAGCAGCCTCAAAATGATGGACATCACTGAGTGGTTGAAGCCCCTTTTTAGCATGAGCTGCATGCATAGACAAAAAGGTAGAGCTTCAATCACCAATCACTCCCACCATTTTGACACTGTCCCCTTCTGTGGACAACCCCATACTAAGTTTCAAGAGAAGCCTATTAGGTCCTAATCTAGTCCTCTGCCTAGTGTTTATTTTAAATGCTATCCACCTTTAAAAAAAAATGCCAGTTGCAAGAAATTTGCCTGCTCTGACTCCTTCATATTATGGATATCAGTCTACACTGGAAAGCTTGATTGAATCTGACTTCGGCTTAAGTTATTTTTTAACGATTGATCTGTCTAGTTTGTAATGAATTTAACACATTATCATGCTAGTATAATTGAAATGAATTGTTTGCCTAAATCACTATGTTATAATTTGAAATGAATTGGTACATGACCATTAATTGCAGTCATGTTTGATATGTGCTTGGCATAGGTGCCGGCTGTTAAAGAGGGTAAAACAACAAGCAGTTCACTAAGAGCAATTTCCAATTATTCCAATGGCAACTGGTCCTAGCAAACTGCACAGCAGCAGGCTGTTTTCTCAACACTACTAGGTGGGCTGAATGCTCACAGAGAGTAGAAAAGGCACCACGCCTGGGGTCTGGTAGAACAAAGCATTATCAGAACTCTGGAAGCTCACTCTAGGCCAGTGTTGTCCAAACTTGGCCACTTTAAGATGAGTGGCTGGCTGGGGAATTCTGGGAGTTGAAGTCCACTCATCTTAAAGTGGCCAAGTTTGCACAACACTGCTCTAGGCTCTTCCTCAAGCCACTTTAAAGTCCTGTGATGGAATGTATCTATGGAGAGGAGGGTGATGGGGTGGATAGCAATAGAGAGCAAGGCCATCAGGAAGAAGAGGGTGCATTCCAGGAAGGGAAAGAAGACAAAAGACAACACAGTCCACAGGGGGAGCATGGGAAGCATAAGAGGTTCAAGATAGCCACTCCCTAGAATCTCCCAGGGTATATCCACTAGTTGCAGTAGTATAGATTGAGTCTGGCAAGATTCTGTCTATAAGGTATAATCAAATAAAGGAACTTAACTCAACTGGACTGTTTCACCCTTGTTCTTGGGCTGGGCCTGACAAGTACTATACACCAGTCTCTTGAGTTGGCAGAACATTACATTGGCATAAAATCTGCTGCCCCCACTATCACTCCCTATCTTGGCATGGGCATGATGCCAGGAAATTGTGCTGTGCTTATTTATCATATACAAAGCAGGTTAAGGACAGGTATTGTTGAATTACTGAAGCCTTGTTTCCCTGCCTTCACAGTAAATATCATAAAAAACATAATCAGTGCCCTGCTGGATCACATCCCTGGCCCATCTAGTCTAGCAGTTTGGTCCCACGGTGACCAACCAACTGCATAAAGAAATCCACTGGTCTTCCATCAGATGGCCTTCAGAGCTAGTCACATTGCCATCAAGGCTAATAGCCAATGATCCCCAGGACTTCCCCGAATTGGTCCAACCTTTTTTTTTTGAAGCCAGTCAAGCTGACAGCCAGCACTACATCGGGTAGTGAATTCCAAGGTTTGATTTCACATTGTGTAAAAAAATATTTATTTCTGTTTGTCCTGATTCTTAACAGGATTCAGTGTCATTGGTGACCTCTGGTTCTAGTATTTTGGAAAGGGGAAAATAACTTTTCCTTGTCCACTATCCACACCATGCATAATTTTGTACATCTTAATCTTGTCCCTTTTCATTCTCCTCTTTTCTAGATTAAGAAGACCAAATGTCACAACTTTTTCACACAGGAAAGCTGATCCAGCCCCTTGATCACCTTAGTTGCCCCCTCTGAATCTTCTCTACCTCCACAATATTCTTGCTGAGATGCAACAATCAGAACTGTACACAATATTCCAGATGTGGTTCCATCATTGATTTATATCAGGGCATTATAATATTGACATCTCTATTTTCAGCACCATTTCTTATTGTCCCTAACATGCCATTGGCCTTTTTTACAGCAGATGCACACTGTGCTGGCACTTTCAATGAACTGCTTTCCATTATTCCAAGATCTCTTTCCTCATCAGTCACTGCTAGCTCTGATCCCATTAGTTGGTATGAGTAGTTAGGGGTTTTGGCACCAATGTGTATCACTTGCTCATGTTGAATGTCATCTGCCATTTTGATGCCCATTCCTCTAATGTGCAGAGATCTCTTTGGAGCTCTTTGCAGTTCCTTACTATTTTTACTACTTTGAACAGTGTAATCAGCAAACATGGCTATTCCACTAGTTACAGCCGATTCCAGGTCCTTTATAAATATGTTAGAAAGCACTGGTCCTGGGACAGAATGCTGGGGGACCCCACTTTTACATCCCACCATTTTAAGAAATATCAATTTTCTCCTACTCTTTGTTTTCTATTCTTTAGCCAGTTGCTTATCTACAGGAGGACCCACCTTTTATTCCATGGCTGTTAAGCTTACTGAGAAGACTTTGATAAGGGACTTTATCAAAGGCTTTTTGAAAATCTAAGTAGATGATGTCTACTGGCTTGCCCTTATTCACATGTTTATTAACACCCTCAAAAAACTCTAGTAGATTAGTCAGATAGGACTTTTCTTTAATGAAGCTGCATTGGGTATCCTTGATCAGGCCAAATGTTTGGCAATTTTATCTTTAATAACAGTTTCTACTATCTTCAGCAAAATAGATGAATTTATTTATTTATTTATTCATTCATTCAATTTGTATGGCCACTCATCTCACCTAAGTAACTCTGGGCAGGTCATAACAGTTAAAAACAACAATCTAATAAAAACAATTTAAAAACCAATATACAACTTATAAAACCATTAATAACTACTTTAAAACCAAAATAACCATAGTCAGCAGCAAAATCCATCCTTGCGTCAAGCTCAAGCAATCCACTGTAAAAGCTACCCACCATTGCCAGACTCCCAAGCCTTCAGGGCCTAGATACTAAGCTGATAGCCTATCATTTTCTGGATCTCTTGTGGACCTTCTTAAAAATTGGAGTTACACTGGTCACCTTCCAGTCCTCAACGACAGGGGCCGAGTATAGAGAGAGGTTGCATATTTCAGTCAGGGGATCCACAATCTCAGCTTTCAGCTGCTTAATACCCCTTGGGTGGATGCCATCAGGGCCTGGTGATTTGTTGATATTCCATTTGCCAATAAGGCCCAGCACTTCTTCTCTTGTCACCACTCTACGGTTCAGTTCATCTGATTCCCTTCCTGAGAAGAGGAGCTCAGACTCAACAATCTCCCCCAACTTTTCTCCTGTGAAGACGGAGGCAAAGAATTTGTTCAGCTTCTCTGCAATGTCCTTTCCTCCTCTTAGCACATCTTTGACTCTTTCATCAACCAAGGGACCAACAGACTCTGTGGCTGGCTTCCTCCTTCTAATGTATTTGAAGAATTTTTTTATTATCTGCTTCACAGGTTTGGCAATATGATCCTCAACTTTCCTATTTGCCTGCTCATTGACTCATTACACAGAGTTTATCCTTCTTTTTGTTTTCTTCACTGAGACAGGTCTTCTGCATTCTAAATGATACTTTCTTAGCCCCAATAGCTTCCTTTACAATGCTAGTCAACCATTCAGGCTTCTTGAACTTTGGGGCAATTTTCTCATTTTAAGAATATATTGTACCTGGGCATCTATTATTGTGATTTTAAACAACAGCCAAGCTTTCTGGAGTAAGCTTGTTCTTTCAACCTTCCCTTTGAGTTTCTTTTCACCAATCTTCTCAATTTTGAGAAGTTCCCTTTTTTGAAGTCAAATATGACTGTGTGGGACTGAATATGTAGGTCATCATTTCTTTCCATGATGAATTTTATTGCATTATGGTTACTACTCCCAATCAGTTTGACTACAGATATTTTTCTCATCAAGTCCTGAGGACTGCTTAAGAGTAGGTCTGCTATGGCCCCAACTCTCACCAGTTCTACAACCAACTGCTCCAGCACAAAGTCATTTATAGCACATGAGAATTTTACCTCTCTGTCATGGATTGAACATACCTTCACCCAGTTGGTGTATGGGTAATTGAAATCTCCCACAATTACAAGACTTCCTTTTTGAAATGCCTCTCTGATTTTTCTCTCCATTTCCAGATCTCTTTGAGCATCTTGGTTAGGGGGGACAATACAACACTCCCAGAATTAACCTACCTTTATGATCTGATATTTCTACCTGGAGTGATTCCATCAAATGATCTGTCCCTTTGGGAATGTAAAAATAACTTGACTCAATGGTCTATCTTACATTCAAGGTGACATCTCCTCCACTACAGCCTTCCCTGTCCTTTCCAAGGAGATTGTAAACCAGGAATAGGTACATCCCACTAATTCTCCCTAGTCTGCTATTCAGTTATCCCCATATATCAGTACTCTCTTCTAAGATCAGGCATTCCAATTCATCCAGTTTGGCCTGCAGGCTTCCAGCATTTGAATACAAACACTGGTGCACAACAGCATCTTTCACTGTGTTCTTTTTATTCTTTTGGGTTTTTTAGCTGCTTTATCCCCAGCACTGTCTAGTAGATGTCTCTAGATGGAGCATGGCATCCACAGCCTTCAGACCAGGTGGACAAGTCACCATGCAGTCAGCATGTCCACCAAACACTCCACCAGACACCCAGCTCCCTTCATATCTAGTTTAGAACATATAGGTATATTTGTTTAAATTTAATGTATGTTTAGGCTGATGGTTTAAATATGTTTTGGAAAACCAACTCTATTCTTTCTTTTTCTTCCTCCTCTTCTTGTTTTTCAGACAAGTGCCACTGTTTAAGTTTGAATTTCAGCCCCTCCTTCCTTTCAAGGGCTCTCTGACTCCACCCATTAGTTGCTAGGGAAGCTTGGTAGCTAGTCCAACCCAGAAAAGCACTCAGAAATATACTCAGAAACTCACTAGGCACACAGATAAAATCTCCCCAGAAATCTCACACTTAACTCCTTCTCTTCACCTCCTTTTTATGACCAATTTCCACCCAGGTTTTCCTGTTTAGCACTCTATGCTTCTCCTCTGCTCTAAGCAACTCCAAGCAGCAGCAGACTCTCACCAGCTGATAGCAGAACATCTCCTAAGCACTGCCATTGACAAGGACTAGGGCCGGGACAAGAGTTTGACAGATGGGTAGACCAGCTAGTTTAGCGTTCTACCAAAACTGTTTTTCTGCAAGCGTTTTGCAAGGTTGTGTTCAAAGAAAGCCTGGCTATCAGATGATATCACCTGATAGTTGGGCTTCTTATGGACAAGGATTTAGCACACTTCAAAAGGAGATGAATGTGGATTGAGCACTATTCCAGAGAAACACTAAACCTCTGCTGAAAAAGAACTGAGCGCAAGCTTGGCCCTATTCCAGAAGAATACTATCCATGCTGCAAAGCAGCCTTAGCAACAGCTGACAACATTGTATTCTGTTTTGTCAATGTGCAAGGAGGAGATTATTCTGGACCCTCCGAAGCAAAGATGAACCTCAAAGAGTTCAGGGAACTGAAATTAGATTAGATTAATAGATTCCTGCACTGAGCCAGGGGTTGGATTAGATGGGCTAAAAGCTGTTTTCCAGCTTAGGCACTCTCAGATTCCATAAAGATATAATGGACCAAATCTCCTAATGAGTAAAAATCATTTGTAAGTTAAAGATTGACTCACAAGGAAGAACCACTTGTTGGCCTTTGGACTAAGATCAAGTCAAAAATTCCTTCTAGATGTATTAATGCCTGGCAGTTGGGCCTTGGTTTTATAAGAGCTCTAGTTTCATAATTAGCCAGTCTAGGGTTATCACCATAAAAGAAAAGTAGTCATTGTTGATGTCAGTGCTGAAACAGTAATTATGCATTGGCCATGGACTCTAAATAGCTTTTTGGGACTTCAGTCACTTGACCCCTGGAGTGCTTCTGGAATTCCTCTTGGATTCCATTTCTATTTGATGCCTTTTTCTATTATCAAAAGGGATGTTGGATTGCCAGTCAGTCCCTGACCTTGCTTACAACTGAATGGTTCTGAGCTGGCTAGTGAGTCAGCCTGAGGTATCAAGAGACTTAGTTCCTCATCTCCTGTAACTCTGAACATGTATCTCATTCCTATTTCATGTATACTGGATGGAAAGAAATAAGTTCAGGCAGCAAATCCTGGACTGCATACAGAGGTTTTACTCACTCTATAGCCTTATGGGATGCACAAAATGTGAGAAGCTTGATTAAAAGTTGTCTGTGGACACTGACAACAAACTGAGATTTGTAATAATTACTTGTACTTTAATGGAAAATCAGTCCTTTCCAATTTGCCACCAGAAACAAGAATATGCAAATGATCAGGAGAGCAATGTAAATCACGATCAGGAGAGCTAAAAACACAATCTGCAATATGCTGGACTGAACCTATATTCTCACGTATCTATCTTTACAGCAGGATTGAGCCCTTTGCCTCTAAAGCCATAGAGCAGAACTGTGATTACTTAGTTCTTTTTATCAGCTTCCAGCCAGCACCCAGCAGATGGAATGACCAGGCAATCAATACCTTGGCTTGATCACATGCTTAGTGGGAAATAAAGACAAAAATATACTCATGGTTTGTTCTTCAAAGCAGCTTAATTAAGCACTTTCAGAAAGAACACAGGCATTTTAGGCTTTTCCAGTAATATGACCATTTAAGGCACAGTAAAACATGTTCAGTCTTTTCAACCTTAAGGGTGGTTCTGCTGCGAGTAACCTCTTACATCTCTGAAGCAGGTTGGAGAAGGCAATGGACATGAATGCCACCATAATTCTTGGATGAAAAGTGGGATAAGAATTGTAATAAACAAACAAATAAATAAATAATAATGTGCCCCTATTCAGGGTGAGCAAAATGAATCCCTTTATGTCTGTTGTATTTTCTGTTAGCTTTTTAATATAAACTAATCTAGTTAGCACTTCCAAAACAAATATATAAGCTCCGTTCATTGATTTAGTTTTCTGCACTTCTCTGAATATCACAAGGTAATACTCTGATAAAACAATGTCTACAACAATGTGAAAACTGTACACAATGTTGTGTGTGTGAAGGGTAATAGTGGATAAAAGGCAAAGTTGTCTGCCAAAAAGTGATTATTCAATGCATTTTTTGTTTGTGCATGAAAACATCCCAAAAATGCAGAACTGGGACCCAAAAAAAAAAAAGGAAACTTAAAATATTATATTTACTTAGTTTCTTGCTTTTAGGCACTGCAGTCGCAGTTTTAAAAAATGCAGTCCCATTTTCATTTAGATGCTCTTTAATGCTTACCATTTACAGCTACTGTTTACAGTTTTCAATGGAATGAACATTCAGAAACACTTACTCTCTGGTCAACAAAAATAAGCACTAAACAAGCAATTAAACCATGACTTTTTCACTCACGACAACTGGTGAAATGCGATTAAAAAGCAATTCAAAGGGCAGTTTAGAAAACAGCGTAGAACTCCTTAAAACACCACACAGTAGCAGAAATACAACAACATTAAAAGGCCTGAGGTAATAGAAACGACTTTGTGAGAGAAAAAAGCTGGAATCCTTTTTCCAGGACCCTGATATTCCTCTTCTAAAGAAATTCCAGTATTGATCCCATTTCCCCTACTTTGTTCTGAACGGTACAATCAAAAAGAGGTATGTCATGTTCCCTCTACCTCAAACATTTGGATCCACTCTCTACATACGATTATTGATCCATTCTTTATATAATCAAGGTAACGTATTGACTATTCCATTAATATTACCATGCACAAGTGAAAAGGTCCCAGAAAAATATTGCTATCATGATCCCACATAGCTTGCTGTGGCCAGTTCTACACTCACTATTTTCTGAGGGTGGCAACCCCAAGGTAGATAACAAAGTCACATGGAGGAGGAAATCAGGATGGATAGACCATGCACATCATCACAGCAGGAGGCTCACCTGTGGCCGAGGATGGCCTGTAACCAAACACGTCAGCTCCAGTGTCTCCCCTTCGCGGATGGTGTATACTCTTTCTGAGTACCGTTCCTCCTCAATGTTGCAGGCGAGGCCCGAATGGATAATCCTCACTGTGGGTGGGGCTGTAAAGCCAAGCAGAAGGAAAACTCATCAGCTGTAATGGGCTGTGAGAATAACTCTGAGGAACAGGAAGATGAGCTGCAACCAAGACAATGGTCAGATAAGAGAAATCTGAGTCCAAGGCACGAGTGTAATTTGAGAAAGCATCTCACACTTGACCCTTCTTAGTTCTCTTGAACATAAAGCCAAGGAGAGGAGAGGCATATTCAGACTTGCAAGATTCTGTTACTGTAACCTCATAATAAAAGTAGTATTAGCATTCATAACTTCAGTTTCCTGGTCTGTACTACCTCGAAGGGCTGACATCGGCAAAGTGCTTGTGCTGGGAAGACTAGGTGAGGAAGTAGGTACGCAAACAACTAATTCAAAGTTTTGGTATTTGGAGAACTTTTTTTTTCTTTTTTCTTTGGCTATATGATTCAGATTGATGGGCCAAATGAAGCCACTTTGCCACTAAGGAACAGGAACAAATCTTCAGGCCAGAGACAGAGTGGTAAGTTATAGAGATTTGCTAAGTCAGATACCTCTTATCAGTAGACAGTGAGACACCCTTTCAAAGCTGCCTATCTAGGCATAGTAGACTGACATCTCCTGTAATCTGTTTCCATCACTGGCCTACTCGGCATGATCTAAACCTCTTTCAGTCCAAGTCAGAAATAATTTTCACGGCCCTCAGAGACTATGCTACCTTATATACAGTAACAGTCAGCAAATGCATTTGTAAAATAAATATACATGTTTAAATGGGCATTTTTAGAGATACAGAGTTCTTTGGGGAAGGAGAGAGGAAAACTTAATTTTGCAGTAAAAAGAAAAATCAATATAGTCCCTCTATAATCTGGTGGGGGCAGGGGATAAGAAATGTTTGGAAGGCCATGTTAAAAAAAAAAAATAAGGGCCACCAAGAAAAAATGTCTAAACCTGTTATTTATGAACACAGACTCATTCTCAGTGGTTGGATTCCTATATAGCCCAGTAGCAGCACAGACAGGGGAACCCAACATTTGCAAAACTTTGCAAAATGCAGGGAAACAACAGAATAGGAAGTGAGAAAACAGAAAAATAAAAGCACCCAGCACAAGCCTACTGTGAAGCTACATGGCCACTTTAGTTTCTTCCTTAGACAGCTTCTCAAAGGATCTTCAGAGCACCCAGACCTAATGACTATGGTCTTGTTCCAACCAACCTCTCTGTCTCAACCATTAAGTGATCCCTCCAAATCCTCACATCAAGATGCTTTTGTGTAGCCATCTGTAGTAATTTACTTTTTTTCTCTCTATACTTCTATCTTTATAGAGAGTGAAAGTAAAAAGCTTCTTGCAGAACATCACAGTAGGTAGACAAAACATCAGGAAGGGAGAAACCCACAGGCATAAGCCAAATTCTCCATGGGAACCTTGTTGGGAACATCACCCTAAAAAGCAGTAGACAGTGGGTCAAAACAAGACTGCCCAAGAACATTTGCCTGCCTGTTCTCTAGAACCCCCCCCCCCCAAATATATGTCAGATCCCAACTTTTCTTGCCTTTAAGAACACCATTAAGACCTGGCTTTCCCCTGCAAACATTTGGGGCTGGTTGAATGGAGTCCCCTTTTGGTTGTTTTTATTATGGTGCTAGTCACCATTTTATATTTTGTATTTCATATTTATATATTGGGTATGTTTTAACCTTATGTGGTTCTTTTTTGGTTTATGTTGTTGTACACCACCCAGTGTCACACTGTTGAGTTGGGCATCCTTATAAATCCGGTAATAAATAAACCAACCACCAAAACAATGGTGTTTGACATGCTCAGTGGCCAAGGAAAGTTGACTGCCTATTAAAGAAAGTGAAAAAAAACTGGGATGGTAGAACAGGAGTGGCATAGAGTACCTTGGAAAAGACATGGTTTCTTGACTGGCTGGAAAATAACCATGTCACATTGCAATATTTTGCTAATAATCATAATCTTTCAGCAGGGAGTAAAACTGGCTGATTAACATTGGCTGATCTTCAACAGTTAAGCAGGGTCAGGCCCAGTTAATACTTAGATGAGAAACCTCTGAAATTCAGGAAATTCCAGAAGTTAGGATGAAACTGGGTGATCAAAACAGCATCCTGGCAGATAGAAATGGAAAATATGCAGTTGAAGAAATTTCAGTGTGTGTGTGTATGCGTGTGTATGTACATGCATACATATACCGATGTATATGCATGTACATATAACTCCTAAATGAATATGATCTTGCACATTGAGAAAACACCATGTATGTACCAATATTCTTGTGCCTGCAAAGTATTAATGGATGAAGATGCATTCATCACCATGTTATTAATCTCCAAAATCCCCTGAAGGAAACTTTATATTCTTAATTTTAACTCAAGGTATTTTCCTCTTAATTTACAAAAAATTAACTTTTCATTGTTCTTCCTTTTTTATTATATATACTGCTTGAAATGTATTATCTTGCTCATTACACAAGCAGAGCACTTTAATGAGGACAATAAAATTAAGCAGTTGGCACTATGGGATTCATCCTCTTTTCTCTTTACGCAACCAATAATGAAAACCTGACTGCTGTCGATGGGACAGACTTCCTGATTGCTTGTTGTAGATGCAGAGATTACAAGATTCAATCATCATTAAATAAAATAAGAGCCCTCCATATGCCTTAATTTCACCAGACAGTTGATTTCTAATCCTTGGGGGGAAAATACAGGAAGTGAAACATTAACTAAGACTCTATAGAATTTAGAGCTGATTTTCAGTCAAGGTTTAACCCAGTGAGGTTCATGCGCACTGCAGAAGTGATGTATCTGAGAGAAAAAATCTAGTGGGTCTAAAATTGAAGAAAATAAATTAAAAACATCTACATATACCACTTATTTTTGAAATGTCAGGCAGGCAGTAAAACCAGGACATTTAGTGATCCCTGGCTAAGGCACTAAAAAAGACGAGGGGAGTTCGCTATTGTTTAAGTCACAGCTTAAGATGACTAAGAAAAACCTGGTGGAAAACTTATGCTCACCTGTAGAGTTTTGGTGCTCTCTGAGCTTGATTGTTTGCTTGCAGACAATCACCTAACTAGGTAACATCATCGGTGCAAGTCAGTGTGTGCTGATGATGTTACTAGTTGAGTAAATGAAATGTCTGCAAGCAAACAGCCAACCACCAAGAACTCCACAGTTCAATGTTGAGCTGCAGATATTCTTTTCTATTATGCTCACCCTTGTCTTCTGAATTGCCATCCCCACTTGGCTTAGAGATATAAAAGAAATCAGAGTGGATTTCTGAAATCTGCAGACAAATCCAGCATAGTTATAGATGACAGCAATGAACTGTGGTTATTTGGGTCTGGCTTTCTATGGTCAAAATCTGAAAATCCACAAAACATTGTGAGTTATGCATCTGCAAAAGAGTGGATGCTTTGTAAAGTTGCACACAAACACAAGATTTAAACATCCAAACTATGTAACAAAAAAGACTTCTGAGGAACCATTAAACATGACCATTAATTCAAGGTAACCAGAGGAAAGATCAGCTAGTAAAATCTACCAGGTCAAAAATACTCATCTTTGAGTTGACTTTTTCCAAAAAATCTCCTTCTCCTTCATTACCTTTAATTATGGACATTTCAGATGACATCAATCTCAAAATGTTAACCAAGGTTAGGACTTGTAGGACTTAAATAGGAGACCAATTTCAGAGCAATGGATTAGGGTGGGAAGTAAAAAAATAATCTTAGAAAAAGGCAATATCAAACAACCTTTGTACTGTTGCAAAAAGGCAACATAAATTTTTCCATCACCCAGAATCAAGTTCACTTCAAAGGCCTCTTATCTTGCTGATGAAACAAGCACATTTCTTTTAATTATAATGTTGGAAATAGCATTTTCATTAAAAAGCAAAAATTATAAACAATATCAGATTCCCTACTCCCCACTTCTAGTCTCAGCATCAGAACTCTTAGCTTTGAAACTCGGCACTTTTATTCCAGGTGTATAAAGGCAGATAGCTGCAACTAAAGGAGAAATAACTGCATTCAAAGTATACTGCTTCTTGCAAAACTTTTAGATTGAATCCCAATAGGGAAAAACAAAACTGGACTTGGCCCTAAACTCTAGGAAACCAATCTGGAGTAGTAAATGTATTTGTTTGACATGAATATGGATCAATACCTAGAGGTGAGGAGAAGTTATAACCTGCATTTTAACAGGAGATGGAGACTAAAGGGTTACGCAATAGAAGAAGTCCAGTAGTAATGTATGGCTGTGAGAGCTGGACCATAAAAAAGACCGAGCGCCGAAGAATTGATGCCTTTGAACTGTGGTGCTGGAGAAGACTCTTGAGAGTCCCCTGGACTGCTAGGAGGTCAAACCAGTCAATCTTAAAGGAAATCAACCCTGATTGCTCATTGGAAGGATCGATAATGAAGCTCAAGCTCAGATATTTTGGTCACCTAATGCGAAGAGAGATCTCTTTGGAGAAGACCCTGATGCTGGGAAAGATTGAAGGCAAAAGGAGAAGAGGACGGCAGAGGATGAGATGGTTAGATAGCATCACTGAAGCAATGAGCATGAAACTGAGCAAACTCAGGGAGGCAGTGAAGGACAGGAAGGCCTGGCGCAATATGGTTCATGGGGTCACGAAGAGTCGGACACGACTTAACGACTAAACAACAACAATAGAAGAAGATGGATTTTGCATAGCCAGAAAGCAAGCAAAGTGGCTATCAACGTATAAAGTATGAACCAGCTTTAAAAACAGATGATTTGTACCATAGATTTGTATTAGTTGAATGCTTTATTTTGTATTAGATTTGTCACCAGAATAAAAGACTCTTATTAGAGTTGAATATTGTATTTTAATCCCATTTGCAACCCGTTTTAAAAAAAAAAAAAAAACTCGTCCTCTGCTTTGGCACCTGCCAGGCATTCAATCAAATTCACTTCCAACAAACACTTTGGTGGATAACTAGAATTAATTATTCCAAATGCAGTTAATTCCCGCAACATATGAACTCTTTTTCCATCAGATCTCAGAAATGCTTTTCTCCAGGCATTAAGATTCAAGAAGAGGAATATAAATTAAAATGCTACACGGATGATGTAGTACTAACTATTATGCAATCTCAACATGCAATAAAACAGCTGATGAAAACAATTAAAGGATTTGGTGAATTCTCAGGGTATAAAATTAACATACAAAAAAACAAAGATAATAACAAGACAATTAGCCCAGGAAGAAGAAAGTGTTGTGCAGAAAGAGTTGGGTAGCCAGTTAACAAAAGACCCAGTGAAATACTTGGGATTGCATTTGATATATTTCAAAATAACTACCCCAAATTATGGAAAGAACTTTTTTAAAAAAAATTAGAAAGATGGAAAAATTAAAATCTCCTGGTTAGGATCAAATGTGACCATTAAAACAAATGAATGAATGAATGAATGAATGAATGAATGACTATGTGTATATATATATAGCATCAATCAAAATCCCCCCCCCCAAAATTCTGCAAGATTGGCAAAGAATAGCCAACATATTTACTAGGGGAAAAAAAAGTAAAACAAAATGTTTACAAGATTCAAAAGATGGAGGTGGGCTTTCCCAAACATTAAATTATATTACCATGGAAGCTGTTTGTCATAGATAATTGAATGGATAAAATCCCCAAATGTCAGAATGTCAATATTCGAAGGTGCTGGTTTAGCCTACAGACTTCACAGATATTTATGTTATACAAAAGAAGGTTAAAAACTTAAAAAGACATTTTGTAAGACAAAGCTTGATAAGAACCTGGAATTCCACAAACACAGGAAGTCCAGCAATCTCGCCTTTAGCGTTACCCTCAGATGTGATGGAATGGAATTATGAAGGCCAGGCTCAGGGAGAAAAACATTTTCTTTCATCTCCTGAGGCGCGTGGGAGATACAAGAGGATGAGACTGGCACCCCCCTGAGGAATTCACAATGTTGTGGCTGGCATTACTTGGGTGCTGGGGTTTCAGTCTGGGAAGAGTCTTGCTAGAGGTTGTAGCTAATAAACATTGCTGGACTGAATTTACATGGTCTCTTGGAGTTCCTTGGGCTAGGCCTGACACAAATGCCTTTTGCTCTGGAGACAATTATTGTAAGTAAAGTGTAATTACAAATACGGGTATGGTACATCCAAATTCTATAAACAGACTAAAGACACAGAAAGAGTGGTTTGGCAAAGGCCAACATTTACCATGGCTGATGTAGCTGCAGATTGTTGGAAGAATAAAAAGCAACCTTAACAACGAAGGAGGGTTTTTAAGACAGATGACAGAATTTGAAACACTTCTGCAGGACCATGACTACTTATTAGGATGTGTATATAAATTGCTATTAAAATATGACACAGAGACAGGACAAGTAAAAGGCTGTATGATAAAGTAGATGAAAAATTTTAAACAATTACAACAATGGGAGGACTTATGGAAAAATTCGATACAATTTTCCGCAAGCTATAATTTAAGAGAAAATTGTTATAAAATGTTTTACAGATGGTATATAACTCCATCCATAATTGCAAAAATAGATGAATCATAGAATGATAAATATTGGAAATGTGACACAGAAGGACTATGTTTATGAAGATTTTCAGTCATCCAGGTGGAATTGTCTGGAGGTTGAGTCATGGCAACTGGACTTCTTTTCTTTTTGGTAGAGACGTTTTGCTACTTGTCCGAGCTTCTTCTGTCTAAAAAAGTTGGTTTTTTAGACTGAAGTTTATTGTAATAGTCCCATGGGGTCCCCCTAACCACCTTTTTTAAACTGAAGAAGCTGCTTGGACAAGTAGCAAAACGTCACTACCAAAAGAAAAGAAGTCCAGTTGCCATGACTCAACCTCCAGACACAGAAGGAACATTTGTTTGGTCATGTATACAAACTGAAAAGCACTGGAAAGAAATAGAAAACACTATTTTTAAAAATCTTTAAAACAAAGCTTGAATTGAAATCTCAGGTTTTTTTCTACTAGGAATCTTTCCAGAGCAAATAAATAAAAACTATCACAGTCTAGTAAAATACATGCTGATGGCTGCAAGGACAAATTTGGCCTAATGTTGGAAAAGGGATATTTTGCCAACAGTATCAGATTCGGAATTATAAGTTAATTCCAAAGTTGGGGAATATGCAGCAATGGCAAAACGAACAGTATATATCCAGAATGGAAATGTGACTAAATTTAAGCAAGAATGGCTTCCTTATAGATGTCACACTTACATGCTTAGAGTATGGCTTTTTTAGGGGAAAATATTTGATGTAAAGATAGTAACCAGAAACCATTTTAACATTTATAAATAATTGGATATAAGTATCAGTTGGGTACAACGGGAAGGAATCTAGAACTGTGTGTTTTTACTTATTGTTTTTATCATTTATTTTTTTTAAAAAAACTTTTTTCTTTTTATAAGTTCATATGTATTTATTTTGGATAATAACAAATAGTGGTGATATTATCAGTATTAACATTTATAGTCCTGCAGTGATTTGCAATTATTTCTCAATATGATATAATGAGTTTAGCTTTATACATTCAATTAATTATTTAATCAATGAAATAATGAAATAATGTTTTTTACATTTTATGACAATGGTAAATTCTATTTATTTACTAATATTTTATTTTCTATCCACTGTGGCTTTTTTCTTTTTCTTTTTCTTCTTCTTTTCTTTTGTGTAGTCATTTATTTTATTCTTTAAATGTTTTAAAATAAAATTATATTTTAAAAATGCTTTTCTCATTCTGATTCGTATGTAGGACAAAGATCAATGCCTCTCCCTTTGTGCAAAATTATAGAGTATATGTACCTTTGCAATATCATTATTCTTTCATATAAAATTATCTAGACAGGCAATCTTGACAACATTTAGACAGCCTGAAATCATAGCTACAACTGAATCTTTAGGATAGGATAGATTTAACTATTAAATTTTCACAGTGACTATTGCATAAACTTCAGAAATACCAAGAGACTGAGCTGTTGACTCTCTAAAATGACCACTCTGCTCCACACGTTTCATGTGTGATTATCACACATGTATTATCAATAATAATAATAATTTTTTTAAAAAGACTGTATGGTTGTTTTAATGTATATAGCTATTTTATTTTCAATCTGAAAAAAAGAACTGGGCAACAATGAAAAAGCATATATGACAATGCCACTCTGAGAAGAGAGTGAATGAGAAGAACAGCTGGATTTGGAAACATCTGGCTGGCCACTGATTTCAGTTGATTCAGATATATGCAATTTACTTACCCAAACTCTAAGATCTCAAACAGAAGTTTTTCTCCAGATGCTTCCATCCAGTAAGGCAAAATGGGTGACAAAAAATTCAGGATCTTTTCAGTGGTCGGGCCAGAGCTGTCAAATGCCTTGCCCAGGGAGACTTGCTGGATGCCCATATTTTAACCTTTCCAGTGTCAGATGAAGATCTTATTTTCCCCTGCATTTTAGGAAACCATTTGGGCTGATTTGATTATGACATTTACATGCTGTTTTCAAAATAATCCCTGTGGTTTTCAATGGTATAATACTATTTTATTATTTTATACTGATTTTTATAATACTGCATTTAAAAAAAACAACCTGCATACAGCCCAGGGAACTGAGGTTGCTGGGCACTTAAAATGTATACATTTATAAATATTACATATAGAAAACCTGCCTCTTTTTTTGTTCTAGCCTTGTCCATATTCTTCCTAGACCTGCACACTTACTTCCTGTACTTCCCCCAGCAGATGTTGCCTGCCTCTGCATTAAAGGGGAGCTGAGCATATGGAAGGCAGATGCTTGTAATAAGAACGCCCTCAAACTTAATTATGGCAGCTGGATTTTCCATGTAGTGCTCAAGGCTGCAGAGTGGAATTTTAAGTTAATATTCCTGCCCTGAGTTTTGCATGTCAAGTGGCTACACCCAGGGACAAAACATCACCTTTCCATTCATATATCCCCCATGAAGACGTCACAGAAATAAAGACATTCCCATCTCTATTATTACTCCCTGCACACGCGCACACACACCTTCTTTTCTGGCTACTTTTGTGAAGATAAATTCTTCCTGACATTTTAACCTAAACCTTTCTTCCTGCAGTTTAAAAGCATGCAGTGCAATTGGTTGAGACAAATGGTTGAGTCAGAAAAGAGTAAAGATCAAAGGCATATTCTCCAATCAAGAGTATTATGCTGAGTTACTGTTGCAACTCTCATCTCTCCCCCCAACCCCCTCTCCTTTAATGGGTCAGGAGATCCCACATAGCAGCATAATGTTAAATGTCACTTTCTTCCCACCCCTGCAAATCCTCTTTAGTGTAGTTCCTCCTGAGAGAAAACAATCCTGGTTAAATGCCAGGCAAGACACCATAGCAATGCACTACATGGGATTTCTGCTGCTGGATGACTTTTTTGGAATCTCATTATTCCTCAGAAATTCAGCACAGAGATCATTCGGATTCTGTTCCCATGAGTAAATAAAGCTAATGCAAGAAAATGGCAATGAGAAAGTCACAGCGTACAAAGATTTGACTGATTTGTCTAAGTCAGTGTTTCTCAACCTCAGCAACTTTAAGACATGTGGACCTCTACTCCCAGAATTCCCCAGCCAGCATGTTTGACTGCCTAAGCTCCTTGTTTGATTGCCCAATTTCCTTGCTCCATAAACATCTAGGGCAGCCTCCCACAAAGCTGCCATATGAATTAATTTGGACTACAATTCCCATTACTCTCCTGCCTTTCTCTAATTTGGTTAGGGTTAGGGTTAGGGTATAACCCTATAAACCCTTTATTAGGAGTATAAAGTACTCCATTATACTTCTCATCCTTTCCAGCTACTGTAGCAACTGGCTGACTGGATATGACTGAGGTTCAACACATCCTGTGAACAGCAGGAGAGGAGATTTCTTTAGTTATTTTCTTGTCCAACCTCTTCTCACATACGGCAGAAATTTCTTCCTAGCTCTTCATTCCACATGAGTTTTTTCTCTCTGTGGAGTTCTTGGTGCTCTCTGAGCTTGGTTGGTTGCTTGCAGATGTTTCATTACCCAGCACTGAAGATGTTACCTAGTTGGATAATGAAACGTCTGCAAGAAAACAACCAAGCTCAGAGAGCACCAAGGACTCCACAGTTCAACCTGAGCTTCAGATATTCTTTTCTATTGTTTTCCTCTCCCTCTCTTTCTCTGACTACTATTGTATCCCCTTGGCCACTGCTCAATACTAAGACCATTCATCTCATCCTTCCCTGGCAGCCCAGTTTTAAAGTGTATGTGTGTGTGTGTGTGCGTGCATATATCCATCCATCCAACCAACCAACCCTTCTTCTAGGTAAGGTAGTGCACATAGCATGCCTCTTCCAGTTTTCCCAACAATACCCCAGTTATGACAGATTTGGCTGGAAGAAAATGTATGGCCCAAAATCAGTCAGTGAATTACTGTGACTGAGGATGTATTGAACATGGGTCTCCCTGGACCCAATTCCACACCCCAACTACTAATGCTAAATTGGTTCATTTATTTCCTCTATTCTTCCTTGAATATTCAGCCTCTTGGTTCCCCAATTCCTGGTTACGATTCAACTTCCAACTTTCAGAGCAATTCAGCAAATCACTGACAAGAAATTCCCAATTAAAGGAAGGGTAGGTAAAAGGACTAGATTTAAAATGTTCAACATAGCCAAGAGACAATAAGATGTCTGCTAGAAGATAGAAAGCTACCCCATACCAGCTAGAAGCCTTCTTTATTATGACTGATAGAAGTTTTATGCAATCCTAGCCAGAGGTCAGACCTTTCATGTCATCTTCTATCCTAGGATCTTCATAAAAGGAGTTTCCAAGGATTAAACTATCTGCATCTATCTCCCCATAAAAATCCCAATGACCACTAGAAAAATAGCAAAGAGAGTTGTCTATAACTCTTTGCTGCTATCTACTGGACACCCCAATTTCTGCAGCCCAGATATAGTAGCCCCACTTAAATACCTGTGCAGGTGTGATTAGCAACAAATGTAGAAGATCTTTCCCCATTATGCAGCTCACATTAGCCTTTGCTGCTTGTGCTGCTGTTGCCAATTGGCCAGAATGGACTCCTGGAAAGCAGGAGATACTGTATTTCTAGATCTAAGTTGCTTCCTCCAAGATCAGGACTATTCTGACAAAACCCAAGCCAACCAACGGTTTCCACTAAATGGAAAAGTATTAAATATATGAGGAATAATTATTGTCATTACATGTAAACTAAATTAAATGTCCTGGTCCTCAGCTTGAAAACCGTTGGCATGACAGAAGACTGTGGTCAAGTCAGAGAAGCAGCAAAAAAGGGATACTGAGAGTGGCAAAGAAAGAGACTGCAATAAAAGGAAATTGGTGAAAAGAAAGACACAGAAAGATAGAAGGGTGGCCTTGGCTACCCAGCTCTCTGGCCAATGATAGAATTTTTCTCAAAAATCTTGAATTGGAAAATATTTGGTAGTGGCTTTGATGATTAGATAGGATAGATTATAGAAAAAAGAGTATTATGATGTAACTTTAGTGAGAGAGGTAAAAATATAATTGCACTTATAATTGCTGTGAAGAATATCAGAAGCCACTGCTTTGTATCTTTTTCCTTTCTTTTCTATTTTCCTTTAACTTTTTTCTTCTCTTGCACTTTTTGCTTTGTCTTTGATTTCTTTCTCTTTTTTCTTCTTTACTTTAAATTAGTTTGTATTAGTTTTTATCTTCTTTTTTAAAAGCTTTCAATAAAAATCATTCATATATATATATATATATATATATATATATATATATATGAATGATAACAAACATGCTGATTCATATATATGTGTGTGTGTGTGTGAATGATATTAAATATGCTGATTTGCAACAAGTAATTTGCATAGGAAATGTTTCAGGTTGTACAGAAAAAATGTTATTAATTTGTAGACCAAACCGGGCATCCTTAGTAATGTGGGTTTAATTTTTTTCCACTAAAAAATATTCTAAAATTGTTCTCTCCCAGATCAGTGGCTCAGGTCTGGCCCACTCTTGACAATCAGCCTTAACCCTTCCAAAGTGTTTTCAGAAGATACCTTTTGCACCTCCTTGCATTCTTTTTAATAATGGGTGCCCTGGGGGTACATGTGCATGTGCTTTTATAAGCAAACTTCAATTGGCTTAGCAAAACTTGTTCAAAGCCATTTGTTGGTGTGATGTAACTGCTGAGCAGAGAACAAGGCAATGCATCTTGCGTTACCTGTCTAGGGAGCGCTAGAAATGTAACTGAACTACAAAAGGTAACCAGCCATATCATATGCAATGTGGATAAATGCAGAACTTTGAGGGCCGCAGAAGTAAGAAAGAACCACAGCAAGGCTCCAGGGAGAAGATGCCAGTTGTTATGACAAGGAATCCCGCATCTGGGTTGAGTGAATAAGCCCTTAGGGATGGAGAAAACATGGATGAAGGCTAGATCCTGACATATCAATTCACTTCTCCTTGCCTTGAAATATTTTTATGCTGTGGATGATGTTTAAAGCCAGCTGATTTGGGTGATGCACTAGGAGATACTGCAGGATTGATCCTAAGACTTTATTAGTTGGCCAGGATTGCATTCATTGGCTAAGTGTCTCCTGCCTCACTGTGCTAGCAAAGGAGCAAAGGAGGCTGCAGACAGGCTGATTCACGTTCCATGAAGGCAAAGAGAAAGAGCTTCAGTGGGACAGGGCAATGTATCCTTTTCAGTGAACACCACACTTTTCAGTAGGGAATTCTTTCCCCACCCAGCCAAAGGATATTTGAAGAGAATGTCAGAGAACCTCCCAGCCTCTTCATTCTTCTTCAATAAATCCAAAACTCCAGAAACAAGCACTCCTGGATCTTTGCATTCCTCCCCAGAAAACTCAGCAAGAGAAGCAAGCCTTTGACCATGTGCCAAACGTCTTTCCCTCACCACTGACCTTCAGAGCTAACTGTGAGCCCTAACTCTGGTACATTCAACATTCAAAAGCAGCATCTGGGTATGCTGGCTTTCATCAAGCTGGCCATGACCTGCCTTTAAATTATCTTGACGTTTTTGTCCTTTAAAAAAAGAAATAATAACACTCCAAAAACTGTCTGGTCATTCTGCACAGCCTACGGCGCCAGTTGGTGTCTTAAATGTACATACAGTGTGCTTTGCTGGTTCAGAATAAAGCACTCATGCAGATCAAAATAAAAGGATCCTACCAGATCCTGGCACTGGACCTTCTCATATTGTTTCTTAAGCTGCGTTCCAGGATACAAATATAATTATCTCCGGGATCAAAAGACCTACTACAGACTAGCTGATACAGGCTGGATTTGGTTTTGCCAACAGAAAGAGAGAATTTAATCCTTTCCTTGGCTTATTCTCAGCTGGTTTTAGGCAGTTCCAGCCTGTGCAGAAGCAATCACACCTTAATAAGATGCTGCATAACAATTGGCCTGACAATGCTGCACAATGCCAATTATGTAGAACAATGCCAATAAACCAACCTCCTCATCGTACCCATTAAAGAGGAATCAAAACAAAACAGCCTTTTATGAATGATAAAAGACCCCATATCTCACATCTTCATGTGAAATAACCCAGCCTGATTCTTTTTGCAGGAGTAAATTTACTTGTACCATATGTCACAGGTCATAAGTTTTTAATGCTCATCAATAAGAGGAATCTTGAACAGCCCTACAAATGAAAGGAAAACTAAATTCTTGCAAGAGACCATTCTTTTCCCCCTTCCTCTAACTTAATAGATGGTTTGCTATCAGCTTTCCTGGGTCAAAATTAGATCAGCCTGCAACTAAGAGTGTTGGGGAGGCAGGGCTGGGATCTAATTAGCTATTTGCTTCTTTATGCTTTTGTGATTAATTAGGAATGCTTGTTTGGCTCCAGAAAGAGAGAGAAATGGACAAATAGCTAAGGAAATATAAGCTTCTGGAAGCAATTGGAGACCTAACTAAACTAAGTGCAGCCAAAAGGAATATCAGATGCCCTTGGTCTGGTAGAATTAAGTCTGCATAACCAATAGTTTTAATTAAGATCTCATCAGAGTCAACATTTTGAGCCCCACAGACCCAAAGTGTTAAAGCACTTCCTCATCCATGCGATCTCAGAATGTCTTGACAAACACGACAAGTTTTTAACACCACTGTTAATTGATAAAGTATGTGTAATTGGTCTCAAATGTAACCTGCATTTGAATGACCACCCTGTCTCCCCCTACTTTTTTTCTCCCACTTCATCCCAGTTTAACACCTACATCAGTTTAGCCCAGTGTTGTCCAAACTTCGCCACTTTAAGATGAGTGGACTTCAACTGCCAGAATTCCCCAGCCAGCATGGCTGGCTGGGGAATTCTGGGAGTTGAAATCCACTCATCTTAAAGTGGCGAAGTTTGGGCAACACTGGTTTAGCCACTCCATGCATCTGATGAAAGGAACTAGAGTTCACCAAAACGTATGCTTTTCTTATGCCTTCCGTTGAAATGCGTTAGATTGAAAAAGTGCTACCAGACCAGTTCTATAGAAAACAATACAGAAATTGGAAATTCTTCTTATAGTTTTAGAACCAACCCACCATTTATGGAGAAATCGTTAATCATTATTTAGGAATAGCAACTTGGTGTCCTCCAGATGCGCTGGACTATGATTCCCGCAAGCCCTTACTATTAGCAGTACTGGCTGAGGCTGATGGGAATTGAAATCCAAACAACCTCTGCAGGGGATCAAGTGGCCTACCCCTTGCACTAAGGAATAAAATCCTATGAGGAAAATGAAGGAAAGAAATCATGTATACAAAGCACTACAAGTCCAAATTCTTTTACAGCCAGCATTTTATGGGCAATTTCTCTAAAATCATGAAAAATAAGAGAGTAGTCCATCCGTCTGTCCTTCCTTCCTTCCTTCCTTCCTTCCTTCCTTCCTTCCTCCCTCCCTCCCTCCCTCCCTCCCTCTCTCTCTTCCCCTCTTTCAAGGGATCCATGATATTGAAACCCTGGAGCTTCTACAATGGGCAGTGCTAAACAGAACATGTAATAGAGAAGTCATGCAGGAAAATCTAAAGAAAGAGAGAAGGGAGGGGAGTAGCTGTGTTTTAAATCAAGAAATGGCAGGAGATTCTGCCATACATTTGAAATATGGGCCCATTAATCCTGCCCAGTATGCATCTGAGATTTGATTTTCTTGGTGGAAGTTGCCACTTCAGAGTGTGTAAAACTGTCTTCCATTTTTCAGTGTAGCACCTCGGTCACTACAGTCACTATTGGCAATCACTATTTCCATGATCCGCTGCTACTACATAATGGAAAACAGAAGGATAGCATCCTGAAATACAGTGGTGCATAGGCACCCTGATGTGAAGAGAGTGTGGTATAATAGTTAAGAGAATTGCAGTTGAATGGAGAGAGACAGGTTCAAATCCCCACTAAGCCATTGAGTTCAGCAGATGATTTCAGACCAGTCTCTGTCTTGCAGCCTCATCTATTTACACAGGGATGTTGTAATGATAAATAATATGGCAGTAGGGTGAACCAGGTGCATCAGCTTGAACTTCTGGAAGAAAAGTGGGATGAATGTAATAGTAAAATAAATAGCTTCAGTCCATTTTCTTTGAAATGTGCCTGTGTTTCTTCTTCCCATAACCATCAAAGGGCTGTAAAACTTAATAAAAAGATGAATCCAGGGATTGTAAGAAGGGATTCAGACAAAAGAATCCTCATTGTTACCCCCCCCCAAAAAAACAAGCCACCCTTGTCCATAAACAACTAGCATATCAGAAATAATACTGTGAATGAAGCTTTCTTCTTGAAATACTAAAATTCTAAGTATAGGGTTGCCATGGAGGAGCATCCCATCATATTGTTGCTGACGCTGTGAAGTTGTGTAGCTCGGACACTTGTTCAGAGCCTTATTAAGCCTTTAATGCAATGCGTTAACATTAATTAACATGTTTAGTGAAGGGAGCACAATATTTTGGGAACAGAATTGGTCTCTGTGTGATGTGTCAAGGTCATGTTGCCCAAAATTGGTGGGATCAGAGCAAAGAAGCAAACAGGGCCAGTGCATCTCAGGTGGGCAGACTCTACTTAGTACAGAAGCTGAGGCTTCAGGAAATGAAAATAAGTGATTTATCCTTGCTGGTTGTTAAGAGGTTAGGTGAATGGGGGGAATGCTGACAACAAAGTGAATGGTTACAGAGGGGGAAAAGGCACTGAAGTGCTTGTGGGTTTTAGAAACTGAATTTAGAACCCTCTGGGTTCCAAATTCTGGGTGAATCAAGAAGTACAATGCAGCGATTGTCAGTTCTGCACAGTAAGTAATATAAATGCTCCATGAAATGGTCCATACATGCACAGAAAATACACATGTATAGTTTCTACAGGCTGTCAGCCCTTTGTCTGTATTGACAGCATACAGATTATCTCTCCACTGCTAATGTATTGTTGCAAAACAATAATTGGAATTTGGATGGAGAAAACCTTGGGACTACTGATCAGAATGTAACGAACAGAACAATTTTAGGAAGAACTCTGCTGGATCAAGAGGGCCCATCTAGTCCAATGTTTTGGCTGAAGAGATAGTGTCTAACAGTTACCACTTGGGATTCAGGAGACCGTAAATGACCGTCAAGACAGGGAGCCACCGATAGTCCCACCATTTATCATTCAGTCCCCTTCTAAAACCATCTACTGTACATTAATAGCCATGACAAACAATGGTGCTGAATCTACGGCATAGACATTTACTTACTTACATATTTGTATATGTCAGCTAGTTTCAGAAGATTTACAAAAACAAGATTAAAACCATGTCAAAGCCAGCAACCTCTAAACAATACAAGCCAGATTTAGCCATCCAGATGCAAATCCACATAAAAATGACAGCCCAGTCACCATAAAATCTCACAAACTAAGTATAAAAATACTAAGACCCTAATACTGAAACTCATGCACTGCTTGGCTCTCAATTGTTTTTCAGGCTCAATTGAAAGTGTTGGATTTCAAATCCTAAATAGGTTTCTGGGGGATGGCCTCTCCTGCTTTGAATCTTTCTAATTATTAAGATCTGCTGGTGATGCTCTTTTGAGAACACTGACATTCAGAGTCCCTTTTGAGTAGGCACAATTTAAATAAAACTCTATTGGTATAGTTCCCAAGCTATAATGCATTCCCTGTTGATGTGTTATTGTCTCTTGTTCTCTCAGTTTATTAAAAAACAAACAAAAACCCATCTCTTTAACTTGTTCTTTTACATTTACATTAGTAAGATCATGCAGAGTTTGCAAGTTTTGGGTCCTCTTGATCAAACAATGCCATCTATCAGAACCCAGGAGGCCTCTCTGTCACAGTGCCTGCCTCCTGGAATAATATCCCTCCAGAGATCCACATGACCCCCATCCTGATGCTGTTTTGGAAGGCTTTAAAAACATGGCTGTTCTTCTAGGCCTTGGGATAAGATGCTTGTGATTGTGATTTATGGTATATGGACTGTGGTTTCTCTGGATGCATAGGACCTTTTTTACATATTGTTTTCTATTCTTTAAGTGGAAGCTGCCCAGAGTCATTGCAGAATTGGGCAGCTTCTAAATAGTATTAAAATATTAATTAATAATTAATCAGAGATCAGCTACAGCTCCAACCACCAGCACATCAAAAGCATCCGCTAGAAACTGGAAACTGGCCTTTGATTCACCCCAGATGACAATCTGACTTCTTTCCACAATTGTAAGAAAGTTCCTCACATCATAGTGGCAAATAGACAGCTACTGTTGATACATCAGGGTTCTCTGTTAACATCAGTTTTATCAGTTTAATCACAGTATCCTTGAAAGAGCAGGTTTGCAATCTTAGGGTGCCCCTGGACCCACAGGTCCTGCTAAGACAGCAGGCAGAAGCCATGGCTAGGGAGACCTTTACCCAGCTTGAGCAGATGAGACTCTACCTGGCACAAGAGGACCTGGCTACAGTAACTCGTGCCCCCATCACCATCCAATTAGATTACTGCAGTGTTCTTTACATGGGGCTGCCCTTCAAGAGTATTTGATAACTACAACTAGTATGGAATGTATATACTTACCAACTCTCAACTGGGAACAGATGACATCAAATCTGCAGATTCTGCACTATAAAATCCTTAATGGCTTGGTACTTGGGTATCTACGGGACCTCCTTCTCCAAATTATATCATCCCAACCTATTAGATCTTGTAGAGTTGAGCTGCTAGTGGTACCACACTTCCAGGAGGTAAAGAGAGCTGAACTGAGATGGTGCTGCTATAGGAAATGGCCTTCCATTGGAGGTCAGACTTGCCCCATTCCTACTGGCCTTTAGGAAGCTACTAAAAACCAAATTATTCCAGAGGGCATTTTCATGATTTTCTTGACTTCATTTACTGGGCCTATCTTATTATTTTGTTCTCTTTTATTTATTGTCATTTATGTTGGCGTTCTATGTAGATGTTTAAATTGTCATTTTGTTGCATTCATTGTAAGCCACTAACAGTCAATTGATTATAGCGGAATATAAATCCAAACATAAAATAAAAACATAAAAGCTAAATACCACTAGTAGTAATTAAGCTTTGTGTCTTTTTTTCAGTGTCAATAATGCCATGGATGAAATAGCAACCGTATCAAATAGGGATCATGTAAGTTTTATTGCCCCCAATATGCTAAGGGTTTGTTTAATTATAGAGTCCTTGGGTTTTTTATTCTACTGTAAGATCAACAAATCAATAAAAAAAATAATGATGAAAATGTTCACTTCTCTGTTCCAGTTTCCAGAACCCATAAAGATGATGGATTAAACCTTATACAATATCTGGACCTCTTCAAGCTGTCGTATGACATTTTCAGTTTAATTAACACAATACAATTAGCCATTAACTTTCATTATGGAGTGCTATTTGGTAAGGAACCGGAGAGAAGCAGTTAAGGGAGAAAATCTCCCTCTTTTCATTCTTTCAGCTTGAGTGTGCTTGGTCTGGATTAGCGCAAAGGCAATATTTTCTTCCACATTTTCTCCAATACATCTAATTTGATTTGACAGAAAATAATGTTGACCTTTTAAAAATTTATTTATTTATTCAATTTATATAGCCTCCCATCTCAAGCCAGTGACTCTGGGTGGCAAACAATCATAAAAATAATTAAATAGTTAAAACACAATACAAAAAAGAAATTAAATACAAATGGGGCCCTTCACACACTTGGGACCCCAGGCCTGGGCACATAGCCAGGTCTTCAAGGAGTTCCAAAAGGCCAGCAGGGTTGCGGCCATCCTAATCTCAGGAGGGAGGATGTCCCAGAGGGTAGGCACTATGGCAGAAATGGCACGTCTCCAGGTCCCTGCCAGCCAACATTCCTTGGCTGATGGGACCCAGAGCATGCCCATCCTGCTGGATTGGATTGGACGAGTAGAAATAACTGGGAGAAAACGGGTCCCTCAGATAACCTGGTCCCAAGCCATGAAGAGCTTTAAAGGTGACAACCAGCACTGGAAACACACTGGCAACTAATGCAGCCCCCAAAGCAGTGGGGTTACATATGCTGAATAACCAACACCATTTACAACCCATGCAGCTGCATTCTGTACCAGCTGAAACTTCCGAATACTCTTCAAGGGTAGCCCCATGTACAACGCATTGCAGTAGTCCATATAGGAGGTCACGAGGGCATGAGTGACAGTGAGCAGAGCCTCCCAGTCCAGGAATGGCCGCAACTGGCACACAACCTGAAGGTGTGTAAAAGCCCTCTTAGCCACGGCTACCACCTGTTCGTCCAGCAGGAGCCGTGGGTCCAAGGGGACCCCCAGATTGCACAGATGGTCCATCTGAGGCAGTGCCACCCCATCCAGGACCAGAGGTGGAAAAACTCTGGTACCAGAAGACCCAAGCATCCAAAGCTACTCAGTCTTGCTTGGGTTGACCTATCCAGGCCCCTACAGCTTCCAGGCACTGAGACAGGACATCCACGGCATCATTCAGGCAGCCTGGGGTAGAGATATAAAGCAGGGTATCATCAGCATACTGATGACACCTCACCCGAAACCATCAGATCACCTCATCAAGCGGCCTCATGTAGAGGTTAAATAGGAGGGAAGAGAGAACTGAGCCCTGTAGCACCCCACAAAGTAGGGGCCGTGGGCTGGACCTCTCCCCTCCTATAAGACTGACTGGAACTGACCCCAGAGGAAGGAGAAGAACCAGCACAACATCATGCCACTCACCTCCAACTCCCAAAGCCAGTCCAGAAGGATACCATGATTGATGGTATCGAAGGCTGCTGAGAGGTCAAGAAGAGCAAGGATGGATGCACTATTTCCATCCTGCTCCTGCCAGAGGTCGCGATGAATGCCTTCTCAGTCCCATGACCCACCTGAAACATGACTGAAAGGGGTCCAGATAATCTGCTTTATCTAAAGCGCTTTGAAGCTGTCGTGCAACCACTTTCTCTACAACCTTTCCTAAAAAGGGAAGGTTGGAGACTGAACAAAAACTGTCCAGATTAGCTGGGTTAAGCAATGGTCACTTGAGGAGGGAGCCCACCATTGCCTCCTTAAGAACTGGTGGGATCACCCCCTCCCTCAAAGCGGAATTAACCACCACCCAGACCCAATCACATGTCCTCTCCCAGGCAGCCTTGGCCAGCCAGGAGGGACACAGATCTAACTCAGAAGTGGCTGAACTAATAGCTACAAGAATCCTGTCCACTTCCTCAGGTTCAATGGGCTCAAACTCCTCCCAGATAACCATGCAAGACACAGCCTCAGAATCTCCACTGGCCCTGCCTCAAGGCTGGAGTTCAACACAGAGTGAATCCGAGTGACTTTATCCACTAAATGCTCAGCATATTCCTCACAGTGACCCAGAAGATAGACCCCAGAACTATTCCTTCCAAGGAGAGTCCAGGTCACCTGAAACAGGGCCACTGGGCAGCTATCTGTGGATGCAATAATAGCAGAGAAATAGTTACATTTTGCTGCCCTTACTGCCATGAGGTAGGCTTTAATCACAGTTCTAGCTTGCGTTCAATCGTCTTTGCTCTTTGTCGTTCACCAGCAGCGCTCTAGGCATCTCTTGGCCCCCTTTAGCTCCCTTAGCTCTCCTTATACCATGGAGAGTTCCAGGAACCATGGGTGCAGAGAGGCCACTTAGGTGCAATCTGGTCCAAAGCTGCAGCCACTCTCTCATTCCAGGCAGCTACCAAGGATTCAGTCAGACCATGTTGTTCCAGACTTTCTGGAACAACCCCAAGCTTCCTCTGGAACCCAATCAGGTCCATCAGTCGTCTGGGGTGGGCCGATCTAATAGGCCCAGCCTCCCTGTGGAGGGGGGTGGTGCCAGAGAACTGGAGGTTCACCAGGGAGTGATCTGACCATGATGGGGAGAAACCAGTATCTCCCCCAGTTTCTGAACACTCTGCCACTGCTCCAACACAAAAACCAGGTCAGGTGTATGGCCGCTATTATGCGTCAGGCCCTGGATGACTTGGGACAGGCCCATGGCTGTCATGCATGTAAAATCCTTGCAAAAGAATAAATAAATAATAAAAATAAAAAGCAAATAAAAAGTAATCCTTGCAAAAAAGGAAAATTCTGGTGAACATATCGTGGTTGGAGTGCAGGATTCTTGCATTCATGTTAATTGCAAGGCAGGCCCTGGAGAGGGAAAACTATCCATAATGTGTCTATCATCTTTCGGTGATTTGCAACCTTCTCAACTTCTCTGACTTTAGTTAAATCTTAAGGGAGGAAGATCTCTTGAAGGGATTCTTCCCATAAATTTTTGTACTGTTCTGCTTTTATAGATCAGGAAAAAGTGCTAGCCAGGGAAGCAGAACCAAACAAAGCAAAACGAAGTCAATTACTGTCCCTTTGAAAACTAAAGGAAACTGAAAACCATGTCAGTAGAGCATCAAATGGGGCAATGGAATGGAAAGGTAAGTCCAGACCAGGTGATGTTTCCTTCCACTGCTTCCATGGAAGGAAACATCACCTGGTCTGGACTTACCTTTCCATTCCATTGCCCCATTTGATGCTCTACTCGCATGATTTTAGAATGACAATTGCTGGATAAGGATTCATCTATTCTCTTTGGCTAAACCCCAGCAATTGGAGCTTATTGAGAACCGTGGGCTTTTAACTCATGGATGATGGCCTGAAGAATGATTGCACAACACTATAAGGCCAATGCTACAACTATTTTACAGCAGTAGATTATGGAGATGTGCATAGCCTGTCAACCCTGGAATAGATGCTGTTTCAACAAAGGATTTGCAGATAAATCTCCAGGTCTCTTCCTGTTTTCGTCAATGTGGGAGGTGGGAGGCGCAAGGTTTGCTATGAGATTATTCACTCTATTTCTTTGATTTTTCTGTTTTCAGTCACTAGTCTAATGATATCAATATATTTAAAAAGACAGAAAAGAACCAGGGAAATTCTAAAGGACTCTGAGGCTATGATAGGAAAATCAAAATCAGTATCGCAGGAGAAGAAATTTCCAGGGAATTAGAAGCCTTATTTTGACATAGTCTGTGGCATCTACAGGGACTGGCAAATGCACTGGGGGATGGGGACAGAAATGATGAAAGCAGACCTTTGTGAGCTGCGGCTTCACGTGCATGTGTGAAAGGGACTGATCTTGCATCAGAACAAGATAATGCTGCATTTGCCATTTTGATGGAAGTGCAGCTGCCCCTGGCCACACTATTAATTGGGACTTGGCATGGAAAATTCAGAAATTTCTTAATTAGGATTTCATGCAGATTGGAGGACAATAAACTCACTTTGCTGCAGCTGGTTTTAAACTGAATTTTCACATGCAACTCGTTCTCTTATTGATAGCAGAAAAGTCTTTCTATCTTGCCAGTGACTTGGGCTTTTTTTTTTTTTTTTTAAGTACCTTCGAGTCAGTGGTGATTCCTGGCAACTGCCGGGACAAGTCCCTGCAGTTTTCTTGACAAGGTTTTGGAAGGGGTTTGTCACTGCCTGCTTCCTAGGGCTGAGAGAGAGTGATTGGTCCAAGGTCACCCAGCTGGCTTTGTGCCTAAAGCAGGACTAGAACTCACGGTCTCCTGGTTTTTAGCCTGGTGCCTGAACCACTACACCAAACTGGATCTCTGACAGGCTGTTACTGTGGTTTTATTTGGTAGAATGTCTAGGAACTGTAATGAGCTATCAAGATACAGGTAGTCCTCATTTAGTAACTGCTTTGTTTAGCAACCGCTCACAGTTCCAACAGTGATGAAGAAGTAACTTTACAACCAATCCTTGCGTTTATGACCTTCACAGGTCTGTAAAGCAAAGGAAAGCTGAAGTAAGATCAAAAGCACAGTTGTGGTTTCCTTTAGCAACCACTTCAGTTAATGACCAAGTTGATGGTCCCAATTGTGATCACTAAACAAGGACTACCTGTATTCTGATTAGGGCCGTGCAAATCTTTTGAAAAAGTTCAGAGATTGTGTAGGTAGGACCTCTTTCAAAGTCACTGAAACAGATGCCTCTTTTTTCAGTCTCATGTGGTTATTTTGGAAGCTTTGCCAAAACGTGGTTTCCAATTCCTGGCTATCACCAAAGGCATGTGCATGGACAGCCCCTTCATTTCATATATTTCCTACAAAGCAAAATGGCTGAGCATACACTCACATACACACACATGGAGGCATCCAGGAATAGTATCTGAAGAGCTGTACAAGCTCCCCAAAAAGATGTGGCTGCTTTAATGATTCAGGTAGTACTTTAATGATTCAAGAAGTATTTGTACACACTTCCATTCATCACAGAGAACTTTTTAAAAATAGATATAACCTGACTGTACAAAAATAAATTAAAATGCACATTATAATGAAATAATAAAACCTCACACTTAAGGATCTTAGCAAAAGAAATTTAAGTAAAGGATTTATACTTCTTCTTCCTGACGCCTGCAAACCTATGGCCTTCTTGTGAAGACATCAGGTGTTGGTTTATTATAGGTAAGGTATACTATACATTAGTGTTTCTATTATCTGTATAATAGATAATATAATCTATATTAATACATAACACTAATTATTAATATAATATTATATTGTTATGGGGAATTCTGGGAGTTGAAGTCCATACATCTTAAAGTTGCTAAGGTTGAGAAACACTGTTAAAGATCCATGAGAGCAATGGCAACCCATTTCCAAAAATCTTGCCAAGAAAACTGCCTGAACATGGAGAACCTAATGTTTATCCTTGAAAAGAAGTAATGACTTACATTCGATATGTGCTCTTGCTGTACTCCATGAACACTTACTTCACAATAAATGCGTTAGCATTTAAAAAGCCAGGAGACCAGGGCAAGTCTTACTATTACATAAAATGGACTGGCTGCTTCAGGCAACAAGTGCTGCCAGGCACCTATGAGATGTGGAAAGAGAGCAATGTGCTCTGAGCTTCTTGCTCTTCTCAGGTGTGCTGGAGGGCCCTGACCCATGGGCAGACTTGAAGCAAGACTCAACTAGCCTTCTTGCAGGCTTCTATAAGTGAAGCAGGAATAGGCAGTGGCCTCTGGAGGCAATGATGCTAGAAAGATGGCATATATGAGACTTCTGGGGGAGGTATGGAGAACTGAAGATGCCTCTGCAAAAGCAGATCCGACAACCACAGAAAAGACCAAGGAACCAGTGAATAGACCAGTTCCTTCAAATCTCTCTGGCTAAGGAGAGGACAGGAGATTGTTCACTTGTGCTCTGGATGGCTGCTCCTTGAGAAGAGACTACAGGACAGCAGTTTTCTGTGGGTTTGAGGGCTGGGAGATGACGGGATTAGCCATCTTGCTCACAACTGCAGCAGAGCCTTTTAAAGGACGCTAAGTTAGCAAATCTCACTTTCTAATCACTTTCAGAAATTGCCTATTAACCATCTTAAAGCTATTAAAGACCTTCAGAACAAGAAGTTTGAAAAGTCATCGGTTGAGTTTTATCTTCAACTCTGAACAAAAGAAAAATTAATTATAAGCTTAAGAACTTAAAGAACTTGAAATAAACAGCAAAAAGCTAAATAAGATTTTGATCTAAGAAAGTTATAAATGGATAAAAAGTCCAGATAAATTTGGAATATTGATTTTTATGATAAGATTTTGGAATTAACTATAAAAAATAAATAGCTTCTAGGAAACAGACTTATTCTGGTTAGCCTGGCTATTGTAAGCCATAACAAAGATGTCAGTTAATCCTGGGACTTACAAAATGAGACAAAACATTGTAACATTGGAAACAGTAAAGGAGATCTTTGAAGAATGGGGCCAGAAATTAGTTAGCTGCAATATCAATACTGTCAGTTGTGATGTCTGCTTCTATAGATAGGCTAAATTCAAAAGATATTAATGAAGATATGACAGATGTGGAACAAATTTTATCTGACAAGATAGAGACAGTACCAAAAGTAGAACTACAAATGAGAGACCATGAGAATGATTTAGAAAAGGACATTTTACTGCATATACAAAAGAAACTGGCTGAAGTTTTAAAAATTAAAAGGGAAATACAAATAGCAAACCAAAAGAATGACCTGGAAAATGTTTTCTTATTGGGTCTAAAAAAAGGCTTGTTAAAGCCTTGAAGAAATCTGTGCGATAGGATAAAGAATTGAAGAGAAATCAAATCCTATGACAATATTTGATTGAATTAAAGATTAAGACTGTTCAAAGTAAAAGGAAGGAATATAAAATTGGTTTATTTGAACAAGGTTAAAATAAGACTTTTTTTTTTTTTTTTTGCAAAGTTCTGGCAACCCTTTATGGACTATTTGCTGACACCAGGATTGAAAAGTTGATGTTTTATGGCTTTGCTTATAGATAAGGGATGGGATATGGGATGAAGAGATATCTGTTTGTACCCTTACAGGGAGTGAAAAGTTACTAAATTTGTTTATATTTGTTGTGATGAAGGTTGGGAGTCATTTCTTTATATATTTCTTTTCATTATATTCTTTCTTTTCTTTTTTCTTCCTTTTTTTCCTGCACTTTTTTCTTTTTTTTCTTCTATTCTCTTTCTCCAAGTTTAGTTTGTATTAGTTTATACTGTTGTAATAAAAATTCTTATACATATACATACATACATACATACATACATACATATATATATATACTGTATATATGTATAAGAATTTTTATTAAAATTATATACATACACACACTATTTTAATAAAAAATTCTTTTATATTTATATATATATATATAAATAATTTTTATAAAAATTCTTGTATGTATGTATGTATGTATGTATATATATATATATAAAGAAAGATGGCATGTGTGCAGTGATATCAGGATGATGCCTATGGCACCATTATGTAGTTGCATCCCAACATCTCAAGCAAACACCTAAGTCACAGCACTTGTGTGATGTTGTCATGCAACATCATTTCTTTATTTGCCCTCCCTTCTCCTTATGGAATGGGTACATTGCCATCTTTGCACAAACATCACACTAGGCCATATTATGGTAGCTTGGGGCTTGGGTTTTGTGAATCCAGACAATTTGAGCTGAGTCCATAAGTCATGGTTTATTTTAATGGATGATCTCAGTCTCTGCTGTTTTTGCTGCAGCAGGCTCTTTCTTTGTACTATTATTATTTATATTCCACCTTCCTGCTCACTCAAGTACTCAAGGCAGTTAGCAAAGATTAAAATACCAACTAAAGAATAAAACATTTGAAAACATAAAATGAAACTAATCTAAAAACTAATTAAGACTGACTCCTCCAGAAATTCTCATAATATGGACTCTGGCATCTAGTTACCTGAAATGCCTTTAATTGGCTTCCATTTATTTTCCTTTTCAAAGCTTGGCTTTGCAGAATTATATGCTGAAGAATGGCAGCTCCTGTGCCAGGGCCAAAGAAATCTCTTCCGAAATAAAATCATAAGCCCTAGGGCAGATTGCTCTGTCTCATGATTTCCCATTAGAGTAATAAAGATAGAAATATCCCTCTCCATCCTGAATTTCCCAGCAGCAAGCAATAGACCAAATGAAAACAGTCAAATTCCATCATTTCCATATGCCTGCTTTGGAGTGGAACAGTCTAACCACAGGGAATGCCATCAAGACGTACTGAGGAGGTTATCAAGGAGGCTTTTAATCTTATTTTTGACTTGCTATGAAGCAAAGGTGCTTTCAGGCATTCAAGGGCTGAATTTCACTGGATCTACAAAACAAAATTGAAGACAATCTTCATACTAAAGGCAGGATCTTCCAACAAGTGTGTTCATTAACCTGCAACAATGGCAGGTATCTTAGCTTCCTTGCTGTTCCTCTGCACTCAATAAGGGAAAGTGGTTTTTGAAACATGGATTGTTTTCTAACCCATGGGTGGTATGCTTAATTCATGCTTGGATGCTAGGGCAAATCACATGCCAAGAGAAGGATCCTTAGAGATATGGACAGGGTAGTATAGACTCATGTCATCTGCCTAAGCAAATGGTGCGGAATCCACAACTTTAGAACTAATTTTTTCAAAATGGACTTACAAAGGCCAAGTTCGACCAGCTAATCTATCTATTGATATGCCACATCCATTGAGATTACTGAAATGGACTAGAAGGTTGTCCCTTAAAAGCTGTAAATATATTATTTTAAGTGTCCCAAGTACAATACTGAGTTTCTGGGGTAGTTCATTAAAGCTTCCATGGTTTTCAAGACTTCCCTGTAGTCCATGACCCTTTTGAACAGGATAGGGCCCTTCCGGTCCCCACAATGCATATCACATATCTGAAGCAGGGGATGGAGAGAGTTAAATCTGTACCTCCCGGATTATAAAGTCTTGAAATGGCCATACAGGGATGTTACATTCAAATCATCCAGAGATCACAATCCTTAGGTGATTGGGACACCATATAGTGTGCTGCTCCCCCCACCAAAAAAACCCACAAAAAACTATAGGGTAGCTTGCTTCTTTACTGCTATTGATCAGATCATCTTCCTCTCACATTTTTCATCTCATATCACATTTTTCAAGATATTTCTTCAGAGGCATCAAACAGAGGCACCCACATTACGTAACAAAATGTAACTGTGGTCTTCCCATAACATGCAGTCCCCAAGCAGGTAAACCATACTATGGCTTAACATAATGGCCTGGTTCTCACAACATGCTAAGATAACGGCAGAATTCCCACAACATGCTGAATTACAAACTATGAAACCCAAATTTAATCTAGTCTTGCATGTTGTTCAAATTTAGCCAGAATGTAAAACCTGGAAAGAGTGAATTGTTAGGAAGGCCCATATACTACACTACCCTCTCAGCCATATTATCAGATATGAGATGTGACCTAGAAGTTTTCTCAGATAATTTCTATCCATTTTCAGGCCATGCAGTCTTTTGCCTCTAGAAATGAGCTGAAAAAACTGGAACTCTCTCCTTTTCCATATATCCACACTTGTTGAAGCTGTGTAGAATATTGCCACAACTCATAATAGTACCACCAATCCAAAATCCCACTCAGCAGAAAGAACAGGAAGGATATTACTAAGCAAAGGGAGTACTAAAACCCCTTACCTCCAGTCTCAAATAACCTAATTGTGGCATTGCCCATGTACTGCCCCAGTGAAGAGTAGTCTAGTTTTACCAGAAGCATCACATGATTGACATGCAGAAGGGTTTTCCATTGGGCTCACTTAGTATGTGGTGCTTAAATATCCAGAGTATCTCATATATATTATTTCAATAATTCTTAGTCTGCCAGGAGAACTGATGCAGTGTAGAGGCCCTATACTGCAGCTATAAATAGGGAAAGACTTTTTAATCTGGGGATGCAGCTGTGGAGTAAACCCCCAAATGCAATATGTTTCACTTGCATAACCTAAATTAAATGCGCAGGCTGCCTGGCTTGGTAGTCATACCTGTGATAAAGATCTTGGAAGAGTAGCTGATTACAAACTCAGTATGAGTCAGCAGTACGATATGGCTGCAAAAACAGTAAATGCAATTTTAGGATGCATCAACAAATGTAGAGTTTCCAAATGGCAGTTTCTACTTTATTCTCCTTTGGCCTGACCCCCCATGATAAATGTTATATCCAGTTCTGGGAACCATACCTCAGGAAGAATTCTGAACAGGAACAGGTTCAGAAAAAGGCAAGGAGGATGGTTGGGGAATAAAAATTAAGTCCTATGAAGAGAGACTGAAGCAGATGGGCACGTTTAAGCTTATAAAGAGAGGCTTGAAGAGAGATATGATAGTCCTCTTCAAACACCAGAAAGGATATTTTGGAATATTCCTTGGAATATTCTCCCCAAAGAGGTGCGGCGGGCCTCTGCCCTCCTGGTTTTCTAGAAAGGACTTAAGACCTGACTCTTGTCAGCTTGATGGGGCAACAAGAATTGAAATCAATCCTGGGGGTGGCTGGCGCCCTGATGTCACTCCGTGAGCTGTCTGCCAATTTCATCATCCCTTGGAATTTATTAATTATTTAAGATCGTTTTATATTGTATTTTAATTGATTTTATCTCTTCTGTAAACCGCCCAGAGTCCCTTTTTAACAAGATGGGCGGTGACAGATTTGATATATTTTATTTTTTATTTTATTTATTTAACTTGTCCCCGCCCATCTCCCCACAATGGGGGACTCTGGGCGGCTTACAACACACTAAAAACATAAATACAATTAAAAGTTATAAAAACCAAGCATTAAAAAATAAAAAAGCTAAAAAATCCAAGAGGCCGATGGGGGCCACACCAGGCCGCTAAGGGGCCAGCCAACCCCATTTCTGATATCCTCCCTCCCCGCCCCAGGCCAGATGGCAGGGCCAGGTCTTCAAATCCCTCCGAAAGGTCTGGAGTGAGGGGGCCTGTCTCACCTCCGGGCCAAATCCTGTTCTCGGTAAGGTATGGGAGGCAGATTCTGCGTGAATGTTAGGAAAAAAAATTCCTAACCGTAAGAGCAGTTTGACAGTGGAACCAAAGATCAAGGGAAGTGGTGGGTCCCTTTCACTGGACATGTTCTGGAAAAAGTTGGAAAACTCCCAGCAATGGCCATATCAAATTGGACTGCCACACAAAGCAGAAGGCTGGTCCCAGAGCCTAAATAGCCCCTTCAAATCTATGATTCAATGCACAGTGTGATTTTCATCCCCACCTGGAGGCAGACTGCCACATTTGATTTATGATAGATGCAATTTCCAACCTACGCAAAGCTAAGCCCATTCCAAAAGTCTATCCTTGGGGTTGCTTCCATGCCAGCTGCCAAATCTGCATTACTGTACACAATATTTGACAACCTCAAATCTCATGCTTCAGCCCAAATATTTACTTGATTCAAGTTGATGCCGAGCAGCTGCTCTATTCATAACTTTCTGATCAAAAGGGAGATTTGTCAAATGTGACTTGTTAGCAAAGCAGAACATATATGATGGAGACAAGACTATTGGTGAGGTTTTTAGCAGTCTATTATCAGATAATCAAAATCCCAAACTAGACATGATTGCCTGTTATGTGCTCAGATCAGATGCACTTAGCACAGCTTGACAGACAATTCAGTATGCAGCACAGCTATTGAATGCCTATATTATTACTGCCGATCAAAGGTATCCTTTATAATTAAAGTGTTCCCCACAGCTGTTTGCTAAGAAACATTGAAGAAACACATCACATTAAAGCAGTCATCAAGTATGTTCACAGAAATCAAATTTTCTCTGCTCTGGATGGGGAACACTATTTTCACAAAACAATTTTTGTTGACCTGTGGGCTTCCTATTATGAATGAGTAAAAAGTTTGTGATCTGAACAAATCTGCCTCAAGTTTGTCCTTATAAATCTGACCAAATCAGACTGTATACAGGCTGAGTAATGGGATGTCATATCCAGGACAGAAAATAGGGCCACAGCTCCAAGACGTTGAGGAACAAGAGTTGGAACCCAATGAAGCAATGGTTGTTTTGGGATTGGACCTTATCCAGAATACCAGTGTCTGCTTCTTGTCATGGAAGATTCACTTCTGGAAAATGGCAAACCAGCCCTGGAATGGCCAGATGGAGTGCTCACTGTGGGGAGGATGTGAAACTGCAGATAAGAGTTAGATCCCCCACACACTCTTTCTCTCTGCTTCAGCATTTGGGGAAGAAGAATGGAAGCATCCATGTGTACAGAGGCTTTAACTGAGGACTTCATCTTCCCTGATTCATCCTCCTCTTCATCAGACCCAAGCCTTCTTCAGGCATCACAAAACTAGAACTTGCATATGAACATGCTGAGTAAGTCTTAGCCCAGATAGTAATTAGTGCTCTGCCATCTGGCCTGGGGTGGGGAGGGAGGTCATCAGATATGGTGCTGGCTAGCCCGCTAGAGGCCTGGTGTTGCTTCCATCGGCCTCCTGGATTTTTCCCCTTCCTTTTATTCTGTGTAAATGTGTTTTCTTATAAATTTTAACTGTATATTTATTTATTGTTTTAATATGTTGTAAGCCGCCCAGAGTCCCCCATTGGGGGGAGATGGGCGGGGATAAGTTTGATAAGTTAATTAATTAATTAATTAAACTGCATCTTTCTCCTGCAGAAGTGTACATGCTCATTGTGAATGTTTGCAGGAGTGCAGTATTCATATGAATGGATTGTTTAAAAAAGTCCTGAAATAGGGATTATAATGCTAATCTATTGCCTTCTACATGAGCCAGGGTTTCTCTCCAGCCAGCATTTGTGCTGAGTTGCAAGATAAAAGCTTCATTTATGTGACACTGGCCAAGGACAGGCCTTCTCCACATAGGGATCACTCCAGATGTTGTAACACCTAACTAGCTCTCCAGATGTTGAATGACCACAATGAGGGATCATGTTAAGAGCTAAAATATCTCACCCCCATTGATATGGCTGTAACCTGGCATGTTATTAAGCATTCAAAAGGTGGCTTATGTCCACATAATTTCTGATATTTAACAAGAAATATTTTGAATTGCTATGCCTTTACTCAATGGCCAAACATTGCCCTTTCTTGGTTAAATTGCCTGGAAAGGTTTGAAGTTGAGGCCTCCCCAAACCCATCCTTCAATTGTTCTGCAATTTATCCAAGAATTTTCCCACGCTTGGAACAAATAATATTTGGAGGAACTCCCTAAAGAGTGGTTGTCAGGCAAAGGACTATTAAAGGGCTAGGAAACTGAATCTGTCTATGGTTCTGCACAACCAATTTCCTGCTGTCTCCAGAAAACTTTTGCTCCTTTTGAATGAAGTTTTATTTCTTCTTCCCGAGATTGTGCATCCCTTTTATCTATATTGCCATAACCCAACTAGCTGCAAGGTTATGTCTGATTTCCACAAATATGAAACAAATATAAAGCTGGTGGCAAGAAATGCACATTTTCCCCCTTTTCTAGCAGCCTGATATTTTAGCCTAAGTGGTAAATATTAGTTCTTTTAATACATTTATGTACAGGAAAACATAATACATATTTCATGAATATTTAGGTAAAGTAATTTGACAATAACAATTTCCATGTTAAAATGCAGCAGCTGAGCCGAAGTGCTTACGTAACATTACATCCTAATTTTATAGTATTTTACTGAGTTGTGACTTGACTGTTGTTCAGGGCAGAACGTCACAGAAACCCAGAGCTGCTACTGAAGATGAGGTCCATATTTAAGCGCACCCAAATAACTATTTAGTCACAAAACTCATTGGATGTCCTTGTGGATGTATTCCTTTGTGGTTTAGCCTATCACATATAGTTGCTACAAAAATAAATTGAGTTTGGGGGAATACTATATGCAGGAGCAATGAAATAAAATAATGTGTGTTTCAATTTACTTTTACTTTATTAATTTACTTCATTTTGTTACATCTGGGTTGTTGTTTTTTTCCTTCTCAGTACATTTGGCAACAGTAGTGAGAAAGGGAAATGCTGCATAAAGAAGTTGAGACATGGGGAAACAGATGGGAGGTGTAGTACCCAGAACAAAATGAAGTTTTCAGTGGAGCCTTATAAATATGTAATTCAGCTCTCAGTACAGAGCCCTGTCTACTTTGTGTTTCAATTCACATTCTGTGCTGACTTGGGGACGGGAAAAATAAATTCGCTTTATAACAAGAAGTTCTAGATTAATAAAGAAGGACCTCAAAAACATCTAAGAAGCAAGTAGCACCTTCTCTTTTCACTCTGCAAAAATAAGCAGCTTGTGCATTTCAGAATTCAATTGGAATCTTAAAAGTGCCACCATTCCAAACCACCTTTCCATATTTTCCAACTCAATGTTACGTTGCAAAATGAAAAATATGCAGAGGCTCTGGACTCTGTCAGCAGAATAAGTCTCCAAAAATAAAAGAATGGATTCAGTTCAATGATCCAATAGGGCAGCAGCTTAGAAGGTTGCTGACTCCTCCATTCTAAGTCTCCTTCCCTCTTCTTTCCTGGGTCAAGTGGCCCAGGCAGAGCTATTATTAGTTAGTAAGAACTCCAGGAACCATTCACTGCCCACTTTTAAATTATTCCATTAGATCTGTGCTAATTAGTTCTAATTTGTTGTAATTCAGATGGAGATTCGAGATCTGGAAAGGGTTTGATTTGAGTCTGCCATTGAGATTAAAGGGGAAATGGCTTTTTTTTAAGCCAATTCAAGATTTCAGATTCAATGTTCATAGGCTATAATGGGGAAGCTTTAACATGCTTGGAGTGGCTTTGTTTTTGGCAGAATCAGATGGAAATAGCAGGGATGGTAATCTTTTAGAGATCATTGACCTTGCTAAGTTGCTGGATACTTTCAAAGCTTTAACTGCATTAAAAAAAAAATGCCCTGCATATTTCTAAGGCAGAGATAGGGAAAACAGTGTCTCAATTATCCAGCAAAGAACCTAAGTTGGGCTGAACCAGTGTAGAAGGCGTCCAGCTCCAACACTGAAATAAACCTTTTAAAAATGCTTAAAAATAAGCTCTTACTTTTCAACTTGCTTTTCTGGGGTAACAGGGTTGGCATGTCACTGAAGGATGGCCTTGCCTTGGCTTTGTCTAGCGATATAGTTCTGCAGTCTTTGATCACTAGGAAGGTTGGCATTCTTGGCCTTTCCTGGATCACCAGCAGGACTCATTTGTATCAGAGTTGCAATCAGCTAATTATGTGTGTTAGCTGGTTAACAAAGGAAGCAGAAGCAACTGGCACACTGAGCTACCCAGCACCAGAAATAGGTGAAGTAGAAAATGTGGCATTTGAAGCATAGCCTTGACCCACACAGCCCTTCTTAAAATCAGTCAGCATTCGAAATGGTGCCTGTAAACATGACCCTGGTCCTGATTTGCTCAGGTCAAGAGACTTAATCCTGCAGCAGTCATGCAGATTTTCAAAATCAGGTTTGGACCCAGACTGCATACCAGACTGCTTAGCTTGGAGCTGAAATTCAGGTCACTGAGAACTGAACTGAGCTCCCAGTTTGTGTTGGCAGGACCAGCCCAGAAGTGCAAAATTCTGTTAGTACAGAGAGGACAAAGTTAAAGCTTGTGGATGGCCATATTCAAGAAACTGAGAGCCGAGGAAGTAAAAGTTAAACTTAGCAGTCCTAGGAGGGAGTTTGATGAGATGATAAAACTCATTGGCTGATTGTTCAGATCAAGAATGCCTATCACCACACTCAACATCCTCACCTCAGCATTCTCCATGTATGGAAATGAAGTTGCAACATTATATAGTTTCTGTTATAATCCCCAAAGCAGCAGAAAAGCCATCAAATCTATGAAGCGCTTCAAAAGGCTTCATCAAGTCCTTTGAAGTTACCTGATTGAATTCACTGCTTCAAAGTGTGTCTCTGTTTCAATTCATGAATCTGCATCAACAGTTGTTTGTCTATTTATTGACCTTCTTGGTCTTTGAATTTTTAGAGGGAAGTTAGTTACCAGGTCTGTTAAATTCTCCCCTCCGTAGAATAATAAGATAGAGTTAAAGTTACGCTCTTCTGAGCAATTTTTTTTTTAACAAAACATTTTAAGAAAAGTTTTAAAATCTATCTTTTATGAACTTTTTGCTGAAAATGGATAAAAATGAATTGGTGATTTTGGGATTCGCTGATTAAAAAGGTTGTTTATGGGAAGAAGGGAACCAAAACATGTAATTTGGGAGGGTGGAGATGGTAACTATCATGTCTATAACGGCTGCAAAGAATATTGGAAGTCACTTCTTTAGATATCTTTTGTTTCTTTTTCATTTTGCTGTCCTTCACTTTTTCATGTATTCTTTTATGTTGTTTTTCTTTTCTATTTTTCTGTTTTAAGTTTCTATAGTTTTTTAATCTTGTGTACAATACTCTTTCAATAAAAATTATATATATAAAAAGAAAAAAAATTCAAATCTGACTTCAAGAAAATTCATTCATCCATCCATCCATCCATCCGATGATTTTCCTTTCTTTGTTCCTACCATAAATAACTCCAAGGTTATTTCCACGGCCCTTCTGAAAAATGTATGATGAATTATAATGAAGCGCCTGACATCATCAGGCCATAGCATCATAGGTTTTCTAGTCCAACACCCTGCCCAGGGTAGAAATTCTCAGACCATCCCAGAGAAATGGCTGTCCAACTTTTGCTTAAATTTCCAGTGATGGAGCTCCCACAACTCCAGGAGGTAGGCTGTTCCACTGCTGAATAGTTCTGATGGTCAGGAAATGCCTGTTATTTCAAGTTTGGGCCTCCCTCTCTTTGGATCTCCATCAGTTCTTGTCCTACCCTCAGGAGTAATGGAAAATAAATTCATCATCTCTTCCCCATGACAGCCCTTCAGGCATTGAAAGACTGCTATCATGTCTCCCCTTGGGTGTATGTGCACGTGTGTGTGTGTGTGTGTGTGTGTGTGTGTGTTTTAAGGCTAAACATACTCAATTCCTTTAATTATTCTTTGTATGATTTAGTCTCCAAGTCCTTCAACACTTTTGCTATATTTCTCTGTACCCTTTCTGTTCCTTAGCACCTTTCTTGTATTGTAGAAACTTGGTACTTCAGATGCAGTCTGACCAGTGCAGCCTAAAGTTGAAATATCACTTCCCATGATCTCAACGTTATACCTCTGTTAATGCAGTCAATACTGCATTGTCTCTTTTGGCAGCTACAGCAGACCGGCGGCTCATTAATCTATGGTCTACCAGTATACATAGATCCTTCCCACCATTACTACTGGCAAGCCAGTTACCACCTATTTATTTATTTATTTATTTATTTATTTATTTATTAATTATTGAATTTATATGCCACCCATCTCCCCCAAAAGGTGATTCTGGGCAGCTCACAATTAAATGGGTACCTGTCCTGTACCCATGCTTCCTTTTTTTCCCCACCTAGTTAAAGAACCTGACATTTCTCATTATTGAACTGTACTTTGTTGGATAGCACCCAAAGTTCAATTCCATTAAGATCCTTTTGAACCTTGAGCCTGTTTTTGCAAGTCTTAGAAATCTTACCCACCCACCCAACCCCACCGGCTTAGTCTCATCTGCAAATTTGCTGAGGGTCCATTCCATCATCTTGTATAAGTCATTAATGAAAATGCTGAAGAACACCAAACCCAGGCCAGAACCCTGAAGTAGCCCACCGGATGCCTAGATTTTTCAGGCATGGGGTTGGCTAAAAGAATTACCACCCGAAAGAGAACTCTACATCTGATTTGCAACAGTGAGTTATTGGTGTGTGTTGTTTCCTAACACGCAAATTAGTACATGTTTGACAAAGGGTCAAGAAATAAGACTTCAAAAGAAATATGGTTAAGGTTTTGGGAGTTGTGCTGCTTATAAGATAAATTTCTAGACCCCTTTTTCTTTTTGTTTATTATTACAATTATTTTGAAGTCATGTTACTCTATTAATTCTGTTGTATGTTACTACATTTTTCTTTCGTTAATTAGTTTAGCATAATAAAATAATGAAGTACAAAGGACTATGATAGGAAATATGCCCCACTGTTCCCTAACCTGCCTCCCTCCAGATGTGTTGGGTAACAATTCCCTGAATTTTAAACTGCAAATCCAAAATTCTCAATGCCTCTGGAGGAAGGCAGTTTGAGGATTGCCAGCCTACATTAACATATAGAGTTTTGTATGCAGTTTTCCAAAGTATGCACTTTTTTGAAAGCATCAAAACTTTTTTGGAAACTCAGTTTTCCCAGATGCATCCTTTTGGTGAATTATGGAGCAGAAAATAACATACACAAGAATGTTCTGTTCATTGCTGCTGATTTGTGATGTGGCTGTGTATATCTTAGCGGATTGCATATTTTGTCTCCTGGGAATTTTTAATGGATCTTTTTTTTTAAAAAAAAAAAAGTCTGTTTTGTAAGCCATAGAACTCTGGTCTTATTCTAATTGTTCTCATTTCCAATTTGCTTCTGAATGCTTCTTATCTGTAGAAACTTTAATAGTATAGCATTAGAATGCCTCATTCTTCCAAAGAAGAATATTTATATCTATATAAATATGATAGATAAATAAATTAATTAATGCAACAAGTATTTATTCTCTTTCACCTGAGCTTAAATATACCCCATCAACAAAAGAAGTTACATTGTTGGAAAAAGGAATAGATCTTTTTTATGGCAAATTTCTGAATGCAGAATTCCTCCTAAGGAAGTGTCAGAGTGTAGAACTTCAGGAGGCCTTAAACATTGTTCCTCAGTTGGATTAATTTCCTCATCCTTTTGCATTGTTCTGTTTTTACTTTTATCCAATGATATAAGATTTTGCTAAGACTGAATGACATCCTTATGGTTCTTTCAACAAAAGTGAAATGTGAGGGTGCCACCATTAACATGTCCTCCCAGGGACTCTGCCATCTAACCTCAATGGAGAGAAAAAAGAAACCCCTTGTGACTGGCCTTAATTAATTTAGCAAGATAGCAGAGGAGTCCACAGGATCCAGCTATTTTTGTCAACATGATCCAAACACCCTTGTCCTGTTGTGATGCAAGCTCTGCTCCATTCATGTGTGTGCAACATCAAAACACACCTAGAAAAGGGAGAGGGCTTGAACTGCATTGGTGCAACATTGCTTTCATCTTCTGCATCCCCTTATCTCCCTTGTGGTCACCTATACATGGTAGCCCTTTCTCCTTGGCATTTCAATGACAGAAGGTTTCAAACAGTTTGTTTCCAGTTTAAGGTCTGGCACTCTTATCATGACTATCATTCCTTTTGTTCCTTATTTTCTCTCTGTTCATTTTTGCTACTCCCCCCCCCCAAAAAAAGGCTCAAAACGTTGAAGATCATATTTTAAAAATTAAACTCTCTTCTCCTTGGCAGCTGCCCAGTGATTTGGCCATACCCATTTATAGCTAACACTACCTCTCTCGCTCTCTTTCTCGCATGCACTCTCTCTTTTTAAGGGTGTGCTGGTTTCTAAATAAAAACATGCCAATTCAGTGTTGTTCATTCTTTTCAGCTTTAATTGGATCTGACCCATTTCTATCTCTCCCTCTTTCTTCTTTATTTCAGCTTTCATAATGCGGCAAACCAAACAGCAATTAGAAAAACACTAAAGCCACAAGCAAAGTCTCGGGCACACCTGCCCAGGGAGAGAGTTAAAAAGGTGAAGACTGAGAAAGAGACTGCCCAAGAGCTTTGCCAATGTGAGAAACTGACCATAATCTTTTTTCACACCCCATAAAACTCTCCTCTTGTTAATGATTTTCAGGTCAGATGTACAGAATGGAACATATTCATGCAGGATGCAAAAGCAAATTCAGGGAAATGGATGCATCCAGGATTTGCAGAGAAAACAACCCATTCCTCAAGCTACACAGGGATGATTTCATTCCCTGCTTTTCCAGGGCAGCCCTGAAACACAAGGAATATATCCAAGCAATGCCAAAATGATGAAACTGATACTCCTTATTTTATGTGAGGTGTAGTTAATGCAAGGGATTTATACTCTTAATGTTGCCAGTTAAATCTGATTGACTATATCTCTACATATTCCCTAACAGGCCTATGTCACATACCAAGAAGGGAATGATGATGATGATGATGATGATGATGATGATGATGACGACAAAAGAAATGTCTATGAAGAAGATCAAAAAAGATAAAGTTAAGCAGATTGTGGTGATTATATGTCCCTGTGAAGCTTCCTGTTTGGGGCTGAAATGGTCACCTCTTCCCCATTTTTTGTACCCCTGGCTACTGGTTAGCTCTTCATAGGCCTTGTCCCTATGTATTCTTTGCAGGGAGAGGGCAGATATGATGCCAGGAGAGGAAGGAAGAGATTACTGAGGCTTTTACCTTCCAACAATGAACATATTCTCTCTGAAAGCCTCTGAAGACCAGCACTGTTGTCCCTGGCGAGGGTAGCTGTTCATCCATCTTACTTGGTGGGAAATTGGTTGATTTGAAGCCAAAGGCATGTAAACATGTCCCCAGTAAGAAAAGTCAGTGCACAACCTGGAGACAGAAATAGTAATAGCTGCAATATTGAGTAGCTGATCAGAATAAGGAGAAAAACAGAAGGTGAAATCAACCAGCGAGAAAAGGAGCTTAGAAGAAACTACAGGCCTGTGAAAGGTAGCCACCATTTGCTACAATAAAGCACTTTATGCTGTGCAGCCAATGTGGCTTGCTTCAGCAAAGTGAGAGAAGACATTCTTTGCCGCACTGCAAAACTCTGTGTCCTTTCAGCTGCTTCCTCCAATACTTCCAGCAGCTCATTGGAAGTACCATCATAGGCTCCAGTTCATGTAGAGCAGTGTTTCTCAACCTTAGCAACTTTAAGATGTGGGGACTTCAACTCCCAGAATTCCACAGCCAGCATGCTGGCTGTGGAATTCTGGGAGTTGAAGTCCACACATCTTAAAGTTGCTAAGGTTGAGAAACACTGATGTACAGTATGTGGACAGTTTTTTCCAGCTGTTGGGCATGCCAAAAACAGACACAGGGATACAAACTGTAGTGATATAGCAGCTTCATTTCACTTTTAGAAGCAGGACCCCCTGTTACTTTGCAAAGCATCTTCAAAGGGATGCTTCACTCAAGCTTAATTAAAACGATCCCCCTTTAAAGTGTGCACAGTTCTAATAACTTGCCATTTTTAGGTCTATCCATTTGGAAAAATGAAGCAACTCTTAAGACTTCCTAAGGCAGAGGCATGGGCAAGCAGAAGCCACAGAGTGACCTTCAAGCTTTACAAGCCTTCCGTCCAGACTCTGGAACCTACCAAAATTGTTATCAAACCATAATATGACAGGAGGAGGAAATTATGAATATGTGACTGCAGAATATATTGACATTTAACTAATGTTAAATATAATCAAATCAAATGTAGTTTCTGTGCTGGCCTCAACCACTATTTTTGAAGTGTGGCTCCGGTCCATTTAAGTGCCAAGTGCTTCAAGGATCAGCAAGAGTTGTGGTCCTGTTCTAAAGGAGATGTTAGAAGCAACATTATCCTCCTCTGAAGGGAAGGGAATTCCTTATTGTGGTTGTTTTCTCTAAGTGGTAAGTCTTCTGAGTTTGGGCCACTCATTCTCTCTCAGCTTTAGACTGGGAAACTGAAAACCCTCTATCTACCAAAACACATTAGATCATCATCATCATCATCATCATCTGAGGAGGAGGAGGAGGAGGAGGAGGAGGATGGTTGGTGGCACAGTCAACAGATGTTTAGACTGGATTTGGCATTTTTATCCACCTATCAAGTCCTTCCCAAGGACCTGGGATAGGCAGATGGTGTTGTTTGATGGTGTTAAAGGTATCGTGGCAAGATATAAGCTCTTCCAAGTAAAGCTGCCTTTTGCAGTTGACTGATGGTGATTTTGTCAATGCTGATGGTGTTCAAGTGGTGCTCCAGATATTTTGGGATGGCACCCAAAGTGCCTATTACTATTGGTACTATCTTTACTTTCTTTTGCCACAGTCGTTCTACTTCTATTTGCAGGTCTTTGTATTTTGTGATTTTCTCTAAGCTCTTCTATTCTGCAGTTCTTTGTCTTCTGTTTTTCTATAATCACAAAATGTCCATTATCCAGACTTCTTTGTCTTTCTTATTAACAATTGTAAAGTCTGGGGTGTTGTGTGGCAGGTTCTTTTCTGTTTGAATTCTAAAGCCCCAGAGCACTTTTGCTTCTTCATTTCTGATTACTTTGTCTGTTTTGTGGTCCCACCAGTTCTTGCTTGCAGGCAAATGGTATTTCTTGCAGATATTCCAATGCACCCTTGTTGCTATTTTGTCATGCCATTGTTTGTATTCAGTCTGTGTGATCTCCTCGCAGCAGCTAACCATTATAAATAATGACATGTTCGATTATGGTTGATAACTTTCAGTGAAGAGGCCTTCATCCTGTAGTGGATCCATTTGGGCTGATGATAAAACACTGCAAGTGTATGGAGGACGAGCAATCAAGTGACTAAACCAGCTAATGTTCCAAAGTATCTCCTCAACCTGAAGTCTGGAGGAGAGTACCCCTGAACCAGTCTTGAAAAAAATCTATGTGGAGCTGAGCTGGTTAGTACTTGGGTGGGAGATCCCTAGGAAACCTCAGGGAGAGGGAGCACATATTCATTTTCTTATTTAGGAGCAAAGTATAGCAAAGTTTGACAACCATTTATCTTCAGCTATGCTGATTGGGGATGATGAGCACTCTAGTCTGATTTTTAAAAGGAGGTTGAGAGGAGCAATGAAATTAACCATCTCTGTGGCTTTTCAGATGATTAGTCCAAGGCAAACAAACAAACCCAACCAAACAGAGAGAACATGTCCCTCCCCTCAGTTGCTTAGCAACCCTGCCCTCCTTTGATTCTGCAACATCCTTTTCGCTGGCAGTGCCCCCACTTTGTCTTCTTCTGGCCTGGAATAATTCACCTGAACAAGCTGCTGGACTCCAGGGACAAAATGCTGCGGCCAGACATCCAGATACACAGAATCAGGCAGTTTATGAAATAAACCCTAAGAACATGTAACAGAAGACTACCTCCGGCCCCACTTCAGTTCTTTGGCTGGGGAAGTGAATATCTTCAGCTCTTTAGAAAGAAAGGACCGGTGGCATAATGGAGTGGATTAGGTTTGCGCTACCTGTATGGCTTCTGGAGTACAATGCATCCTGTGAGGGTTTCTTTTTCTCCTTTGCATCAGGTAGCCAAACATCTTGGAGCTGGCCCCAATTAGAATAGTAAAAATTGGCTAATTAGAGATGTGATCCGTTCAATTAGCGATAAAGTCCTCCTGGCCCAGTGAAATCAAGTCCTGCAAATGTCATCAGATGTGATCGTGTTCATTCTGTGCTGCTTTCTCCTAGCTCATTTTCTAATTTCAAGTTCAGGTGAATGTTTGTTTGTTTGTTTGTTTGTTTATTTATTTATTTATTTAGACAATGTATACAGCTGCCTGACTCACATATTGTAACTGTGGGTGGCTAACATCCAGATAAAAACAAATAATAATAACAACAACAACTGAAACAGAAATAAAATGCCATATATCTAAGGCAATACATCCAAGGAAAAAGCTTCTGTGGTTCTCACAGTCTTTTCCAACCACTCTGACTTCCAAAAACAAGTTCTTCCCATTAAAACAATCAAACCGTCACCTGTCTCTTCAATTCATAAAATGCAGTCCTGCACCCTTTTGAGTTTTTGCTTTGCCTTCCTGAGTGTTGTACACATAATTATGCCTTATCTCTCATGCCTTGGGAACATAAATGCCAACAAACTAATTCTGACTCTTAAGTACCTGGGGAAAAGCAAAATAGGCAAGGCTCAGATAAGTGGACCAAATTTAATCTGAGGATTAAAATATTAGCAAAAGGATTCTTTTTCTCCCAGCTTTAAAAGAAAAGCAGAAGGGAGAAAACCAGGGTTTTGTTTTTTTGGCACCCTGATCAGCTGCCATGAATAGATCAATGGAGTAAACACTGGATTGTGGATTTCAGCTACAGTGGTACCTCTACTTACGAATTTAATCCGTTCCGTGACTCTGATCGCAAGTCGAGTTGGTCGCAAGTCGAAGTAAATTTTCCCATAAGGTTCAATGTAATTACCATTAATCTGTTCCGGCGTCTGCGGACCACGTGGCAGGGGCGGAAAAACGGCCGCTGACCACGTGGCAGGGCGGAAAAATGGCCGCGGACCACATGGAACAGGCGGAAAAATGACCGCGGACCACGTGGATCGGGCGGAAAATGGCTACGGACCACACGGCAGGGCGGAAAATGGCCGTGGACCACGTGGAACGGGCAGAAAATGGCCGCGGATCCGGTTCGTAAGTCGAGGCGAGTTCGTAAGTAGAGGTAATTTTTTGGGGCCGGAGCTGGTCGTATCTCGAAAAATTCGTAAGTAGGGGCGTTTGTAAGTAGAGGTACCACTGTATTAATGCTATGTTGATGATGATGACGACAACAACGTTATTGCCTTAAAACAGCTTGCTAAATCAGGCTGTGAGAACAAACAAACAAACAAACCAAAAAAGCCTCCTTTTATGTACTGTTTTTCTAACACTCTGAAGTATTTCTCATCTATTTCTCTATATTGCCATTGCTTTCTTTGACTATCAGTTGCCTCATTGCCTTCCCTTGCCTGCACTGATACCATAACGCACATCTGATTTAGATGTCTAGAATCTTACTATCATACTCTTACATCCTGCTAAGCCTGGATTTTAAATCCAAAATTTGTTGAAGAAATTGCAGTGATTTCATTACCCCTTATTAAAGCACACTAGGTACGTAGGTTTACATGCTCAATAAATCACACTGCAGCTTAGTCCGATATGTGAACCCAACCAATATGATTTCTTTCACAGGATAGGATAAACCATGGGCTGAATCCAAAAACTAGGGGTAAAAGGAGAGAGAACTGCAGAAGTAGAGCTTGGGAAATCATATAGAACAGTACTTTAGCAAAACAAGATTTACTCTAACGAAAGCAATTTGTTTGTAAGACAGCCTATCTCCAATAATTTCTATCCCTTCCAAAACATCTGGCTGGTGGACATGCTCCAGGTCCCCTCTATAAAACAATGTCACCTGATGGGATCCAGGAGGCATGCCTTCTCTGTCATGGCACCTGCCCTATGGAACAGCATACCCCCCCTAAAACTGAGATGTCCCCAACCCTGTTGACACTCTGTAAGACTTGAAAACCTGGTTCTTCTCCTGGGCATTGGGCTACAGGATTCGAGTGTTAGCAAAAATTGAGTTTCTGACTCTCCCCAATTAGGATTCAGTCTGGCAGAAGATCAGACACGTAAGTACCAGCTGAGATTTTAAAGTTTTATTGAAAGCTTGCCAATAGAGTCAGCTGGGGTCTCCCCTTAAGACAGAGAACAACCCCGGTCACACCCAAAGAAGAAGATTTTATACATGTTTCTTACAAAGAGATACAGCAATTAACAAATGATTGGCTGAAATTGGCATATGTTTTGGATCCTCCTTATTATTGGGGGAAACTTATCTTCCTGATGACCTGTTGGTTACTAGCCAGAGTTCAGGGCACCCCCTTTGATCTTCTGAATTTTATTATTTCCTAGAATGCAGATTGGGGCCACTTCCTCCCATATCTTTATGGCCTCGACACTTTGGGAGACAGGATGTCTGCCTAAAGCCTTTCAACATAACAGAAATGAGAGAAATGTGTGAAGGTCCATGAACATCAGTTTCCTTGTTATCCCTTTGGTTTTCAAATGTAAGGAAATAAAGATGAGAGAAACTGGGAGCCCTTTTTCATAAGGTTTCACAAGGAGCTCATTTTGTAAGGGTTATACAATTGTGGTTGGCCTCGGAAGTACTGCATTTTATTTCTGTTTCAGTTATTGTTTTGTTCATCATTTTTATCTGGAAGCTAGCCACCCACCGTTATGTGTGTCAGGCATCTATATAAATTGTTTAACAAACAAATAAATAAATATTCACCTGAACTTGAAATTAGAAAATATCTCTGGGCTAAAGACCTGCCTCGGCCAGCTTGCGTAGGTTGATAAGAGCACTAAACAATCCTGGGGGTGGCTGACGCCCTGATGATGCTCCTGGAGCTACTCACCAATTCCACCAAATCTTGGCATGTATTTATTATTTATTTAAGATTGCTTTTGTATTGTATTTTAATTGCTTTTATCTTTTCTGTAAACCTCCCAGAGTCGCTTTTTAACGAGATGGGCAGTGACAAATTTGATATATAAATAAATAAAATGAATAAATCTCCGGAACAGCACCATTCATAGCAAACCATGATGATACCTAAATGATGACACACACACAGTACACGCCACAATTATGTACTTGTGTCCCAATGTTGTGTTTCACTGTGTTTTTTATCTGCTGCCTCACACTTCATTTTCTTTCTGGTTTTGAGTTGGTCTACGACTGTAACAAAGTGTCTTGACTTGTCTTGTTGCTGGAATGATAATCTGAAGGAAATTCTCAGGCTGCTCATTTTGCAAGACCATCTCTTCCTGGGTTTTGGGGTGGGGAGTGGGGGTAGGTGGTACTTCTGTGAACCTGCTTCCTTCAAAATACTGAAAACAACCACAGCCTTCAGAACTGTGACTTCAGCATTGCTCAAGACCTTGCTTATGCCTGCTTGCTTGCTTGATTTATGTATTTATCTGTCATTTTTATAACCCATTCACTCTCATAAAACCAGCCCAGGGCAATTAATCTTAGGTCAACCTAGCAAAATTTTGGACAAAGCAAACAATTTTGTTGCAATTACCAGGAGAGCAAACATCTTTGTTCAGGGGGAGTATATTCTCCAACAGCGATGTTGGAGATAAATGACAGGCTATTGGAAAAATGGCTTATAAAAAGGGTGAGAAAAAGCATGGGTTGAAGAAGACTGGAGGCAATGAAATGAAGAAGTCTTAGTTTCTTTCTTTGTTATACTGAAGACCAAAGGATTGCTTGTGTCTCATACCACTGTTCTGTTTTTGATGTTATATGGTCTTATTAAGGTCTGGATTAAGTGAAACTTGAACTAAACTCATGCTTTAGAGATGATTGTGCACAAGGCATCAAGTCTATTAGAAGACTCTGGATAAGAAGAGATCATTTGAAGCCTTGGCTTGAACTAAAAACAGTATTAAATTAGGAATAGAGAACTGCAGAACATTCACCCAGGTGAAATGAATCTAGGCATGATCCTGAAGATGATTCAGCAAGGTCCAGAGAGAAACAGAATGATCCAGAGAACACTGTTTCCTGACTCAGACATGTTGCACATGACTATTTGAACTGAACCTGAAAGTCAGAAAGATTTAAGGAATCATGGTCTAAACCAAAGTTTACTTTAAAGAACCATACTGAGCTTCTAGCTGAAAGATGCTGGGCTGCAAGGAAAAACACTGGTGTGTGCCTTAAATTCATGGAAATGTTTGATAGACAATAAATCATAGAATTTCTATACATGTGAGATCTGACTTTGAAAACTGAAGGAGTAATCCACATGCAAAGTACTTTATTCATTTATTCATTCAATCATTTGTAAATTACTTCAATCATCCAAATAACTCTAGTGACATGTATTAAAACAATATAACAAGTAGAAAACAGTAATAAATTATCTATCTATCTATCTATCTATCTATCTATCTATCTATCATCCATCCATCCATCCATCCATCCATCCATCCATCCATCCATCCATCTATCCATCTATCCATCCATCCATCTTACTATACTGGGGAAGAAAACACCAAGAACCAAGAATAAGATCCCAATATCAATGCAGTGTCACAAATCACCCTGTCCTAGGGCCTGTTTGAAAAAGCCACATTTTCAGGGCTTTCCTAAATAACAACAGGACTAGAGCCGTGCAGCTTTCAGAAAAGGTATTATCTCATAGGCCAGGACAGCCACAGAAAAGTTAAGCCTCCAACGTGCCACCAGATGATGTAATTTTAACAATGGGATGTGGAACAGGCAGACTTAATTGAAGACAAGTGGTCTCACAGATAACCAGGCCTTGAGATGTGAAGGACTTTACAGATTACAACCAGCACCTTGAATTCTACCTGGAAGCCAAATAGCAGTCTGTGCAGCTGGCAGAGCAAAGGTGTTACTACAGGAACTGAGGGATACTCGTAACCATTTGGGCTGCATTCTAGACCAGCACCGCTTTTGGGTGGTCTTCAAAGGCAGCCCCCTGTAAGTACGTTGTAATCATCCATTCCTTATCCGTCCTTATAATTAAATTAAGCAATTAAATCAATGGCATTTATCTTTGTTCACAGTACTCGTATCTCACCATGGAGGGATTTAGAACGTATTAGATCTTACTGGAATTCATACAAATAACTAGATGTAATATTAAGATGTATTTATATTTCTGTTAAATAAATAAATTTGTTATTGTTGTTATATCATTACTTTTCTCACATTGTGCTCTTGTAATGTAATATCGGGATGTAAACAAATTTTATTGTAACAGAACAAATGTGAGGTATTCTAGCTTCAGTAACTTGCTAAATTAGCATTAGATCTCATTGCTTTTGCAATGTAGCAATAAGAATCAATATGTATTCTTGACAATACATATTGACAATAGGCCTTGACAACTGACAATAGATCTATATTTTGCTTTGTTATATTGTTCAATATTTATCTTATTTCTAACGTTTTCTCTTAGAAGTGAGTTTGTGAGATTGTGTGAAAAGTACGTTGTTATCTAGGCAATCTATTGTGCACGGGGGGATGTGTCTGGTGCAAAAAAGAGAACATTTGGAAAAGACAAACCTATTATATGATTATGAAAGGGCAAGTCCAGATGTGAGAAAGCCAATTAAGAAGCATGGGATCAAAGAAATTAGAAAGTTTTAGGTCTTCCAATTTACCAATTTAACTGAGTGACCCTAAGATGTGGAGTCCTTGGGGTTCTCTGAGCTTGGTTGTTTTCTTGCAAACGTTTCATTACCCAGCTAGGTAACATCTTCAGTCCTAGAATGGGATGGGGTTTGCTCTCTGTTTATATACTGTGGCATGCCCTGCCAGTGTTGGTGGGGGTGGGGGTTTTGTTTTGTTTTATTTTTCCCTCTGGTAGTTCCTTGATTAGGGTATTGTTTACTGCTGATTGTATGTCTGGTGATAATCTTGGTGTTAATCTCTGCTTATCTGGGTGATGATTGCTGGTGAGGAGATGTTCTGGTCTTTTGTTTTCCTTTCTATTGTCTCTTTTGAATAGTGTGTACATGTTGTTTATCTCTATGTGCCTGTTGATGGCTGCCTTGTCTGAATACCAAGCTTCCAAGAATTCCCTCGCATTTTTGGATTTAGCTTGGTCTAAGATGCTGACAGTTTCCCAGTTGAAACTATGGTTCAGTCTGTCCATGTGTTGTGACATTAAGGAGTTTTCATCATGTCTTCTGACTGCTAGTTGCTGTTCATGGATGCACTCTGCAAGCCTTCTGCCTGTCTGTCCTTTTTTTTTTAAATCTGCACTCAGTCGTTACCGACTCTGCAGTGACTGCTTTGGACGAGTCCTTGCAGTTTTCAAGGCAAGGTGTTTCGGAAGTGGTTTGCCAGTGCCTCCTTCCTAGAGCAGAGCCCAGATGGTGACCACAGGAGGCGGGGTTTCCGTTGCTTCGCGCCTTTTTCAGGCGTGTGCGGGTTTCGCGCTACCGGCAACTGCTCCCGTCTCCTTTTGCAAGGCGCCGCCAACATTTTTCCTCCCACCGGAGTGAGAGTACCCATTTATCTATTCACGTGAGTTTTCAAACTGTTGGTTTGACAGGAACTGGGGAGGAAACAGGAGCTCACCCTGCTAACGCAAAGGCTGGGCTCGAACCACTGAAGTATCGACCATTTCTGGCCGGCAACTTTCAGCGTCATTAAGCCGCTGCGCCACCGCGTCCCCTCTGTCTGTCCTACATAGTGGTTGATCCTAAAATGTTACCAAGTCAATGAGATCCAAAAAAGGAGCAACTAATGAAATTTGGGAGTGAAAGCAGTAATACAGTGGCCAAACAAAGCATATAATGTCACACTTATGTCACTAAGAGTTATCTACAAAAATACTGAGAAAATAAGTTATTGTTTTTCTGGATGCTTAGGAAGGCAGGCTGCTAGATTTCTCCTAATTCAAGGCCTTCAGATTCTTTCCCCAAGATGGAGGCCATTCTGTTATTTGACTTCTCTTAGACAATAAGGAAACCTTTTCTCTTTAAAACCTGATTCAATAACTTTGTGGCTCCTTCATCTAAACTTGTATAACAACTAAAAGTTTTGAGCCTCCCCTGGAGGCTTTGTGCTTATGATATTTAGAATGCTTTGTAAGACTTAAGGAGAGAATGGTTCTAACTGAATATACGTTTTCATGTTCTCAATTGATATACCTTTGTCACTGATTATACCTAGATTTGTTTCCAATTCCTATGTTTATAATTTAATCATTTTAGTCAAATAAATTGCAATTACTTCTTTAGTAAAACTTTAAATGTATGGATCATGTTATTGCTTTTTTTCAATGTCATACATTTGCCTATTATTTCAATACACTATAAATTTATTTTCCTCTTCTGTTCAATCTTAATTCAGTGATTTGCTCTCTATCAGCAAGGTGGAATAACCTGGGATAAAGAAATAAAAGAACTGAGCTTTCACCAGACAATAATTCTTGGACATCGGTCAATTAAACAATTCATCCTGGGAAAAAAATTCAGATCTTGGTGTAGTTCATGAGATCCTTTTATTGTTTCTCACCAGCAACACCTTCTTAAACAGGAGGCCTGTTAAGGAGAGAGTGAGTTACAATTTCTGTATCATCTGGAATTTCTTACTCTTGTGTGGATATTTACTGGCTGGGCTCCAGTTTTAGGTAACAAGTACCCAATGTTTCTTGGCTATTAATCTTATTTTGAATCTTTTCAAAGAAATGTATTTCAAAACTCACTGCCGTAGCAGGAAGTATTGCCAAGGTATACTGGGAAGAAAGAGAAAAGAGAAAATATATAAATAATTTAGAAATGAAACAATATGGATCCTCTCAAGGTCAAGTATTGATTCAAAGAATTCTCCTTTGGTGTTCACACAAGGATACCAGAACTTTGCTGGACACAATTGATGTAGGCACATTTTATGAATTGTAGATGGCCTTCCATATAAATATTTACCCACATTTATTTTCAAGTCCTTTAGAATGATGCATCATTGTATGGCATTTTGGTACCATATCATCTTGTGAAGTATCTGTGTAGGATGCTTTACGTTAAAAGGTACAGATTGAATTGTATTCTTTGCCAATGGTGTGTGTGTGTGTGTGTGTGTGTGTGTGTGCTGTGTGATTACTATGAAGGGAAGTCGTGCCCTATTTTCAACATTTCTTTCCTCTTCAGAGTGTAACACACTGCCTCTTCTATTTTTAGCTCAGCTCTGTAGGTAGAATAACAGAATAACATTATCCCAGAAGACTTATCCATTGAGACACAGCTGAGAAACTCCCAGGCACTTATCTCTGTACTTACTTCATTCCAAGTGTCTTGAATGATAAGAAATACATATTTAAAATAACCACCTTTTCCTCTGGGGTAACAGTTCAACAGACAGACAGTTCAGGCAAATTTAAGGTCAGTGTTCTCCCTATAAGATGGCCATACATAGTGTTTAATCTAGGTCTCTTTTTTCGCCTCTACTTCCCCAGTTCTGAAATAAGCATTCAATCCTTTCTGGAGCCACAAAATCAGCCTTCCCCAACCTGGTGGGGGAGGTAAATTTATCATTCTTCTTACCCATAACCACGCATTAACATGTGAGTTCACATCAGGCTTTGGCCACCAGAAAGCAGAGGCACAAGAGTCTAAAGGGAAAAGTAAATCAATAGTTTGAAGGGGCAACAACAGTGTGTAATATTGTGATTTATTTGATGAAGTTAAATTTTTAGGAAACCTTGCATATTCTAGGTATAACTCCCATCAGTCCCAAGTCAGAACGGTTAAAGCAAGAGGTTGTAGTCCAAAACATCTTGGGACACTAAGTTCCCTACCATTGTCTAAGAAAGGTATAAATCTCACAAAAGCACCATGTTCTGCACTTGCTACAGCATAGGTCTGGAAAGCAGATGGACAAGACACAGCTTGTTTCTTCTGCCTGGCAGAGATCTGACTATCAGCCAGAGAAGAATTACTTTGCTGGGCAACATCTGAAATAGGAGTCCTCTACACTCCCTTCCATTTTTATTATTCTATGGATTGCAACAAGATTGATCCAATCCAGTATTCTGCTTTCAATATCAGCCAATAAAAGTTGTTCATAGAAATCTGCAAAGAATTGCAGCAGGAGAACTGGCCCCAACTGAGATTTAATTTAAAGTGCCAGACGCTACTTTTAAAAGTCTAAAAGGTGCAGCACTGGGATACATCAGGCAACAAGTGGCCAGAATTGAATCTGGCTGACCAGTTGGTTCGTCAGGAGAGGACCTACTGAAATTTCTCTCCCCTGGTTGACATGGCAGCCCTTCTCTGTGAGAGCCCTACTTTACTCCCCCAGACGTATTTGCAGCTTCCACTTTGTGACAATTCCATGAACAAGTTAATGCTGTTTTTATTTCAATGTGTTTTCAGCTAACTGACTATGGGTGCATGTCTTGGGTTTATCTTCATATGTTTTGTGGGGTGGGGGGAGTATCTTTTGGGATTAGGATGGGTTAGAGGTACCCATCCTAGATAGATAGATAGATAGATAGATAGATAGATAGATAGATAGATAGATAGATAGATAGGATAAAAATAGGAATCAATTCTGTGTGTCCTATCTCAAGATGGTTTATTTATTTATTATTTACTAGGCTGGGTTTATATGCTGTTCCAATCCCAAAAGGACTCTGAGCAGTTTATATTCCCCCCTTTTTTTTATATAGTAAAAGGATTAAAAAGAAATAAAGTATAAAGAGATAATTATTAAGAATTGTAAGCAAAATTACAGAAAGGTTCAGCATCTGAGGAACATGTGAACATCAAAACACAAACCATAATTTGGGAGTGGGGGTGTCACTGCTCACATTAGTTCAACTCCCAGGTCTCTCTTTAAAATACAGATTTTAACAGTATTCCTAAAGATCAACAGGGTGGACCTTGTCTGATCATGGGAGGTCACCTATTCCAAAGAAGGGGGCCTGCAACTGAGAAAGATCAACTTCATGACCCTTGAAGATGTCAATCCCTAGGAGAAGGGATTTATAATGAGCCTACCCGTCTCAATTCTACTTGGTTTGATTCACACCCCTTTACATTTTTAGAGGGAGGTCTTTGAGGTTGATTCCTTCTCTTGTTGTTGAACTACCTTCCACAGTTTAGGTGGAAATGGAACAGTATCTGCTACAGCTATCAATCACTGAGTTTGGGCATGCAGGACTTAGCTCTCCAGCTCATCAGAAGTCTCATTTTCATTTACTTCTGTCCTTTAGAAAGAGGACAGCTGTTGTACACTACAAATATATCAAGGAGGGAGGGTGAGAACCATGTTGTTATTCACAGCAGAGCTGAATCCTTCTAAGCTTACTTAAATCTTTCCTTATGCAGAAGCAGCTAATGCAAGTGATCATGGGGGCTTATGCAGAAAAATTATGGCTGAATAGCAAAGGATTTTTTTTTCTTTTTTTCTGTAGAAAGCCTCTGGTTCATTTCCCAGCATCATTCTTTAAACAGCTCATCTAAACTCCAAAGAGGCTTGGTGCATAAGATAAATCCTGGGCTAGATAACCCACTAATGGAGGAAAGGGATAGTTTAGTAGACCAAAAAGAGGGCTTGGGCCAGTTCTAGCTGTACCCAGATAGGGTTAGGAAAATGTTCGCTTGAAAATTTGGAAAGGCACTTTCAATCAGTGTTAACAATAATGGGCCACAAATCAATAATCTGACTCAATTTAATACAACTCTCCAAGTTCCTTAAAAATATGAGGGAGCTATGTATCAGCTATTTGGCAAAGTTGGGAAGATCACAACAAAAGAAAATAGGAGCAAAGAAAACAAAGTCTATAGAAAACATAGATATCATGCCCTCACATGCAGAAACATGCTTTGCTTCTAAAAGGAGGATATCAGGGTTGATGTGATCTGCCCAGAGCATTTATTTGTGGTTTCCTATGCACAATGGCAGGTTGTCATTTTGTCAGTCCCACTAGGTAGACTAGATAAAAAAAAAAAAATCAACTCCACAGGAAGACTAAAGCTACTTTTACTGAGATTGGCTATAACAGCAGAATCTTGCAAGTCTGATTGTACCTCCTCCTCCTTCTTATCGTTGAGTGAATTAGGGAAGTGTCTGTCTTAGTTGCTTCCTAATGTTATCTGGACATTCTAATGTTTTATCCCTTTTTGCTTCTCCATCAAAGTCATCTCCCTTACTCTCTACATATTGGTCTGTAATGAAAAGTGCCTTACATCTGCTTTCATCCTCTTAAAGTTCTTCAGATCTTATGGAACCTAACCAGGAATGGACTGATGTTCAACTCAGAGGTGTAGGAAGGGACCATGACTTAAGCATCCTTCCTTGTTTTAGACCACCTGCATTCAGTAGAACATATAAATAATAACTTTCTTTAAATCAAGATGTTTGCTCACAGCTCTTCAAAGACCTATATCTCTAGATTACCTTGCTAGCTTCCTTGTTTTATGATCATCCCTAAGATAGAAGACTTATTGAGGGAGGGCAAGTAATGGAGATGATGTATCCCCTATCATACCTTGTCCTGCTACACTTGGCCAGTTGTTTTGCTAGAAACAACGCTGTGTGGCCTCAGTCTAACTTTATCTATGTATTGGTGTATCATCTGTGTATCTGTGTATCTTTTTATATATTTTCTATTCTGCCTTTCTGATCACATTGAATACCCAGAGCAGCTATAATGCTGTCGAATTATACAATATCTATTAGGAGAGAACATGGATAAAGATAAGTATTTCAATAAGGATATTTTGAAAGAGAGGCATGCATTGTTATAATGCATGCCATTCTGCCACTGCCAGTTATCAGCAAATTAGGGCTGAATGTCCCTCCCTAGTCTTTTCCAGATATTTTAATATTGTGAATAGCTTGACAAAGATAAGAAAGGATGGAAAGAGACATGCTGGAACATGTATCATGTTTGCATTAGATAATCAGTTCTGGCTTGACTGAATGAGTCCTGGGACAGCATGAAACGGGAAGATATCCTACATATGAGGTTTAAATTGTTGTCTTTAGAAAAAGTTGTGAAAGTCCACTGAAGCATCTCTGAAACACTGGTTGGGTTCATACAATATACTTCATAAAACACCATGGCTATCTTTATACAATACACCCTGCACAAAAGCATAAACCAGGTTATGCTTTTGTTGAAGTCCACACATCTTAAAGTTGCCAAGGTTGAGAAACACTGGTCTGGTCTATCTAGTGGGGCTGAGAGTAGCACATCAATGCATTCTCTGGTCTGCTCAGAACCTTTTACTATCCTGTCTATTTTTTCTATTGTACATTCTTTTCAGTCTGTGTTTGGAACAATTTGTTATTTTGATCTGCTTTGCCACTAAAGGTTTTACATGCAACTACTTAAAGGAGTTCTACCTTTTTTTGGGGGGGGGGTCTTTTTCTCTTCTTCTTAATAAAATATATTCCATTCATCTTCTCTGAGATTGGTCTATCTCCCCACAAAAGGAGAGGAAGGAGAGAAGGGGCTGATTTCCCTCTTTAGGTTGGAAGATGAACATTAGATCAAGCAATTTCCCTCTTTCAGTGTTTGCATTCCATGAGAAAGATAGGCAGAGCCACGCAGAAGGTTTTCCATTCATTCATCATACTTTCCTCTTCAAATAAGAAAGCTATGCTTCCACTCCAGAGTAAGAGTCTCATCTGTTGTGATGTAATTAACTGTGACAATGGAAATGCTGTCAGAGCCTTTCCTGCATTAAATAAACAAAACAGCCTATTGGTTACAAATAAGCATTGATCCTTTTCAAAGTAGGACATATGCAAAAGCTGCCTCTGCTTTCATGCATGCAAGCCTAAGGAGGAAGGGGTAATATGGATCCATACTAATGAGATTCTCTTAACACCATGTAATAAGAAGCAGCAGAGAATGAATTGCTGGAAGTGTGGCCTTCTCCTCTGTTTTCCTCAACTGCTACCCTGTTTACAGCACACAGTTTCTAAAAAGGATACAGGGATCTCAGAGAGAAAGGAGGCTGCTTGGGAATACGTACACACACACACACACTTGCTCTTTTTTTAAAGAGAAATAAATACTTTTCAATGCTTACCAGAATAAAAACATCTGGCATAAAATAATAGCCATTGTCTGCTGAGAGGAATACTGCTGGTAAATTCTTTCACATTTTCTCAGCCCTGAAATACCTCCCTTTTTGCCATCTGTGATAGGGATAATTAACATTTGGTTTATTCTGGAGTACTCAAGAGTTATGCCTCATCATTCCAATGTTATAAGCCCTCAGGATTTATAAGAATAGAAGCGTCCTTATACTAGGTCAAACTTTTGTTTCATCTAGTACTGTATGGTTTAGACCAGCTTTTCTGAACATGGTACATACCAGGTGTATTGAGCTGAGGTTCCCAGCCCCATTCACTGCAGTGGGACAACATGAGAGAAGTGCTAAGTTCTGAAAAGTTTGTTTCAAGATTAAACCACAACTTGTTTGGGTTTGGAACAGCAATGCCTTCAAGAATTTTTTCCAGGAGAATTCAGATTCCACATTCAGAAGCATGACATGGGGAAGCATAGTTCAGCCCCCTATTACTCAAATGCACATGTTTTGGTGGAACATTGTGGGTATCAACAGATATGCAATTGTGAAAAGGAAGAGCTTTCCAAAGCATAATTAAGCCTGAAATTATGCTCAATAGGATTGATTTCAGCGGAGGCTTTCCTTCAAAAGCTTGATTGCCTATTTGTAATAAAAGCAATGTCTTATCAATTGCATAAACAAACAGATCAGCAGGGAACTCAGATGATCAATCTACACCTGGTTCTGGGCACTTTCCAAATATTTCACAGTATTTCTTTGTGGTTTGTGTTTCAGGCTTTGGATAAACAGTCTGCAGTGTGATTATGAAGCAAATACTGCAATCTTTGCTTGGGAATGGAAGGGTAACAATGTTACCTTGACTTTCTGATCAAGCATTCTGATGGAGAGAAAGGTAAAAGCATTTCCATTTGTTTCTGATGCATTCTGTTTATGAACGTATCTTAATTCTGGCCTTACTAAGTAGATCTCCCTTCTCTGCATGTTTCCTTGGATCTCTTACTTTTTTAGCTTGTAAACATGGAGCTAAATTCTTCACCTCATTGACATTTAGGTACATCATTTTCACTTGCACCGTGCATTGAGCATCTTTGAGAGAATGTCTGCATGTAAAATGGGATTAAAAAACAAAGAAAGGATAATACTAAAAGAGAAGCACCTTGTTTTTACTAAGTTATATAAATGGAAGTAGTCTGTATATTTCATATATAACCTTTTCATTCAACCTTGCAAATCAATCTGTAAAAGTACATTGCTATGAAAAAAATCCAGAAATGACAATATGGCACCACTAAAAATGATAATTCTCCTTTATTCAAGCAAAAAGAACAGAAAATGTCCTTTTTGTAAAATGCCAAAAACATGTTTACCTGTTTGTTAATATTTATCAAATTCTACTTTTTTTCAACTACAAGCAGCAGCAGATGAAAAACTGACATCAGTCTTCCAGATGTGTTAAGTCTTCAGTTCCCAGAATTCTCCAGCTAAAAAAATCAATTGGATTTATAATACAAACACACCAGAAGCACACAAATTTGGGGTAGATCACTGTATGTTATTGAAGATGCATATTGAATCAAAATAAATATTTTTCTTCTGATGTCTTTAAGCATTTCAACCCAAGTATAATTATACAAAGAGCCAGTTTCATGCAGTGGTTAAGACATTAGGCTAGAAACTGGGAGACTGTGAGTTCTAGTTCCGCCTTAGACACAAAGCCAGCTGGGGGATCTTAGGCCCGTTGTTCTCTTTCAGCCCTGGCAAGCAGGCAGTGGCAAACTACTTCTGAAAAACCTTGCCAAGAACCCTGTGGGGACTTGTCCAGGCAGTCCCCGAGAGTCAAGACTGACTTGAAGGAATATTAACAACACCCCAGACTTAACAATTTTTGATAAGAAAGACAAAAAAGTATGTTGTGGATATTGCAATACTTGGAGACAGCAGAATAAAAGAGAAAGAACTGGAGAAAATCACAAAATATAAAGACCTGCAAGTAGAAGTAGAACAACTATGGCAAAAGGAAGCAAAGATAGCACCAATAGTTACAGGCACCTTAGGCGCAATCCCAAAACTTCTGGAGCACCACTTGAAGACCATCGGCATTGACAAAATCATCATCAGTCAATTGCAAAAGGCAGCTTTACTTGGAACAGCTTATATCCTGAGACAATACCTTTAACACCATCAAACAACAACATCTGCCTATCCCAGAAAAGGACTTGATAGATGGATTAAAATGCCAATTCCAGTCTAAACAACTCGATGACCCATCATCTTCTTCATCATCATCATCATCATCCAAAAGTTTACTCTTAGCTGCTCCAGCCTCCATCTATTATCAGATATATCCCATGTTCCAAGTAGGGAAAAATGAAAAGAAAACTCTGAAAAGAATATTCATTTTTTTTAAAAAAATGGCATCCTAAAAGATCATCCCTTTTAGTGCTTGCCAGCAAATACAGATAGTCTGAAAGCTCACTGGTGTCACACTGTTGTGTATGGCCTGGTACTTGACTTGAAAACTCATATATATGCTATAGGAAATATAGCACTTAGAAAAAGATCTGACTGCTAATTATCTGCACCTAGTTTATTCTAGCACAAAGTCTTAATGTCTCTTCCAGGTTTGTAATCTGAGAGGTGCAGCTGGACAACTTTTGTTTGCAGTATATTGCTCATAACAACAGTGAGCAAGTGGAAATTTGATGGAAAGACAGGATACTCACTGTACCGGGATGAAGTCTTTGCAGTTGTGATACTGGTGTTTTGGAATACCTTTCCCCTGAACATAAAGCAGATCCTGTCTACAATTCAGATGGACATGATTTTTTCCCCCTACTTTGGCACTGGAGATCCCATGATGATGCAGTTGAACTATTTATGTCCATGATTATTTTACTACTAAATGTTAAGTACTTTTATATGATAGCATGCTATGTAAATAACAGACATATATATATTATGTACTCCTTTAGCACTGCATGGCAGGCAGCTTATAAATATCTAAATTCAATAAATGCAAATAAATAAATGGAATATTTTCAGAATGTTCCTATTGACTATCTCTGAATTTTCAGATTCTGAATTGATCAGGTCTGCAAAGTATAAATGCATCAACACAATCCATTGATTTTCTTGTTGCTTTGGTTTTCAATATCTTAATTTTGTGCCTTGTCTCATATAGCCTATGTGCAATTTGATTTTTTTTTAATTCAAGTCTTTTTTCCTGTTAAGATTACAAGTGCATATATCTACATTGATCCTATGTCTTGAACGCGCCTAAGAATTGTTGGAACAGCAACAGTAGGAACCTTGGAGAGCACATCATACCTAACAACATGACTTCAGCTTCCCTCTATAACCTACTAAGGTCTCAGGCCACAGGAAGCAGCCAAGGCTGGTGATATTCTGACATTCCTCAAGATGAATATTTGGGACCCTTTTTTCATTTGGGGGGTCATCTGGAATCTTTAAGATGCATATTTTCCCCAGCCAAGTGGGAGTTAATAGGCAAAAGACACCCTAAGTTTTGCAAGGGCTTAAGCCACCTCTTTGACCTGTTAGGCTCCCTTCATTTGAAAAATTAGCCCAATTGCCAGGGGGAGGGCAGTTAGGAAGTAACATGGGTGTCTCGGTGTCATCCCAGAGGCCCCAAAGTCTTAAAACTTTGGCTCAACCCACTCTGGAGGCTCGGCAGGTTCAAGGGTCTCCAGATGGGATATTCAGGCTGCATGATTGTCCACCTCTGGCTTATTGGTTAGGTCTGCTCAAAGTAGAAGAGTTGTCATTCCAGCAAACATGTGTCACCAACTGAGGGTTTAACAAGAACCTAGGGATTCGCTAACTCTTAAATAGTCCTTAAAAAGCTTTTGACCATTACTTTGTTTATATAATATTTTATTGAAATTTTAAAGATACATATTCAAAAGTTAGAAATAGAAAAGAAAATTTGAAATACAAAATATAAAGAAAAGGAAAAGAAAAGGTGAAGTAAAGTAAAAGAAGAAAAGGTATGAAAAATAGATAGCTTCCAATCTATCTCTGGTCTTAGAAATAATAAGGCTAAAGTGCTAGTTTTTAATACATTAAATAAGAATAATTCTTTGTCTAATATATCCCATTACATTTATAATCTAATCTTCAAATCCCCATGTAAGCTTCACCCCACCTGCATTTTGCAAATAGTCCATCAATGGTTTCCATTCTTTAAGGTAGTAATTGTTTGAGTTTTCTTCTAATAAGCAAGTCAGTTTGTCATTTTCTGCCACGTCCATCAGTTTTAACAACCATTCTTGTATTGTTGGTAATGTCTGTGTTTTCCAAAATTGTGCAAAAAAGAAATCTTGCTGCAGTAATCATGTATTGAGTAATTCTAATAAGATGTTTTCCTATTTGAAAGTCCATTATCCCCCACAGGAATAATTCTGGTTTAAATGGAATCTGTATTTGTAGTATGCTCTGCATCAACATTTGTATTTGAGTCCAAAATTTCTTTGCAATTTTGCACGTCCACCACATATGGTAGAATGACCCCTCTTGTTGATTACATTTCCAACAAACATTGGAAATTGTCCCATACATCTTTGATAGTCTTTGGGGTGTCATACACCATCGATATATCATTTTATAGAAATTTTCTTTTAAACTATAACATAGAGTGAATTTTAATCCTTTAGACCACATATTTTCCCATTGCTGCATATGTATATTATGAACAATATTTTTTGCCCATTTAATCATGCATTCAGCCTCAGAGTCCTACCTAGTTTAAGGCCAGAGGAGACCAGAGGAAATTCAATCTCTGAGTCTTCAGATAATTGGAAGACTATGTATTTTGATGAGAAAACAGGGAAAGGGATACCAGGGCTCCCTGTGAAGTGAGATTCATTGGACACCAAATCCTCTTACTCTTACTCCAGACATGCAGTTATGATATTCCAACCTCCACATACTAAGATGTTGCAGAAATTGGCACATAATGAGATGCCAAATGAGCACCAAGATATATAAACGATCCTCCTTCACATTTTTCTCTAAGTCAAGGGTGGAGAGTCAGAGAGAGAGAGGGGGAGAGGGAGAGGGAGAGGGAGAGAAGGAGAGAGAGAGAGAGAGAGAAAGAGAGAGACATCAGAGACAGAGACATATTTGCTGAAGGCCGCACATAGATATGCTGGAGTTTGCTAACAAAGACGCAAAAGCAATTTTCATATAATCTTAATTATTTCTCATGTATTTAATAATTTCTTCCTTAAGTAATATTAAAAATCACAATTCATTGACAATATTTGGATGGGGGATAAGGTGTAGTTTAAGCAAAGAAAAATCAGCAGAAATCAAAATTCACATTTTTGAAACAAGCCCTTCCTTCAGAGCTTCAGGTCAACCTCCATTCAGCCCATCATTGTGCAGTCCACTGCAGATCTTGCTTACTAGATGGCACTCTCTTCCAGAGTGTAAAATTGTACTCCCAGCTTAATGAACACCAAACTCAAATATCTTTATGATATAATTATGTACTCTGCTTCCAAGAATAACCATGAAGCTCTCTGTCAAATGTCACTGCGACAAGTGTTTATTTCTGAAGTTGGTGACTTGTGCCACTTAAAATCCTAAAGGTGGATAACATGCAGAATGGAGGGGTACGCACCAGGGGTGTGCAAAACAGCTGTGATTTGTCTCAGTGAGGTACTTCTGAAAATGATGCAATGAACCTCCTTGAGACATGGAGGTGATGCTATTAGCCGTATCAAAGCTTCAGCTGGCAGTTCCATTAGCTGGAAGAGGCATCGCCTTATGCACTGCACACGAGTAGAGATCTCTTCTAACACTTCCTGTGGCTGATTGGAACTCCAGAAGAGGTTTCAGTGCATGCACAGGAGCCTCATCTAGACCCTGAAATTGCCAAAGGAGGCCTCAGAAGTTAGGTGACGCAACACAGCAATTCATTTCATTAGAAATGGGAGATGGCGGTGTTATCTTGCAAAGAGCTTTCAGAAGGGTGCTTCACAAAATTCTTTATAAAAAATGAAGCATCCCTTTGCACAAACCTAGTACTCAAGAGTGGGCCACAAAGTTCTGAAATTAAAATGAATAGAAATCACAATTGAAACTCAAGGCAACTTATGCTTAGGGTACCATATAAAGGGTACTTTCTACAAGTAATTTCTACTTTTCCTGAACTTTCTGGAGAATTACAGTTGCCCACATCTATCAGACTAATTTTATTTAAGAACAGTCTCATGTGCCTTCTCAGCTTCTATTACATGAAGCCTCCCATTTGGTCCCATAGAATTCTATGTCCCAAATCAGTTCCAGCATTTGTAGGATTGCTATTCTTAGGGAGTAAAAAGAATTGGGTTGATTGATTGCTTTTGGTCAAGGGTAAGGCCTGGGTATGGGACTGAGGCACATTGATCACACTCTTGGATGACCTCTGGCAGGAGCAGAATGGGGGTGGTGCATCCATCCTTGCTGCTCTTGACTTTTCAATGGCTTTTGATACCATCAATCATGGTACCCTTCTGGGTCTGCTCCAGGAGTTAGGGATGGGCAGCACGGTGTTGTGCTGGTTCTCCTCCTTCCTCTGGGATCAGTTCCAGTTGGAGTTGAAAGGGGGGGAGAAGTCCAGCTCATGGCCTCTCCTTTGTGAGGAGCCACAGGGCTCAGTATTTTCTCCCCTCCTGCTAACATCTACATGAAGCTGCTGGGTGAGTTCATCTGACAGTTTGGGGTGAGTTATCATCAGTATGCTGTTGATACTCAGCTTTATATCTCCATCCCGGGTAATCTGAGTGATGCTATGGAGGTTCTGTCTCAGTGGAAGCTGTGGGGGCCTGGATGGGGCACAAGCAGCTTCAGTTCAACCAAAGCAAGACCAAGTGGCTCTGGATTTTTGGACCTCCTAGTTCCAGGGTCCTTCCATCTTTGGTTTTGGATGCAGTGGCACTGCCCCAGAGAGACCTGGTGCACAATCTGGGGATGCTCCTGGACTCATGACTGCTGCTCCAGGAGCAGGTGGCAGCTATGGCCAGGAGGGCTTTTGTACAACTTTGGGTTGTGCATCAATTCCCCCCTTCCAGGACTTGGGGGGGGGGGGGTCTGCTGACACATGCTCCCTTGATCTCCAGACTGGACTACCACAATGCACTTTACATGGGGCTGCCCTTGAAGAGTATTCAGAAGCTTCAGCTGGCACAGAATACAGCAGTGTGGGTAGTTAATGGCACCAATTATGTGGCGCATGTGACACCCCTGACCTGCAAGCTGCATTGGCTCCCAGTGTGCTTCTGAGCGCAATTTAAGCTGCTGGTAGCCACCTTTAAAGTCCTTCATAGCTTGGGACTGGGTTAGCTAAGGGATCATCTCTCCCTGGTTGTCCCTATCCGTCCTACCTGATCAGTCAGAAGGGGTATGCTCCGGGTACAGTCAGCTAAGGACTGTGGGTTGGTGGGGTCCAGAAGGAGAGCCTTTTCTGCCATGGCACCTGCCCTTTGGAACACCATTCCCTCAGAGATCAGATCAGTCCCAACCCTGCTGGCCTTTCACAAAGCCCTGAAAACCTGATCTTGGCCTGAGACTGGGGCCCTGGGTTTGGGACAGAGCCCATCTCCTGGCTATGTTAATGGTTGTTTTGATGCTCAGCTGCTATGTGTTTTTATTTTTTATACTGTATTTTACCTATTTTATTGTAACCCATCTAGTGTCATGTATGTGAGATAGGTAGTTATATCAATCAATTAATCAATAATCAAATAAAATATAGAGATATTTGGTCTGCAGGTCTCAGCTACAAGATGCTAACTCTAATTTGGAGGCATGCTCTGAAGAGTGTGAAGACTGACCATTAAAGCTCTCAGATAGGGATTTGGGACCCAACTTCATGAAAGCTAGATGCTAAGGATGAAAGATTCCATTCTTTTTCAAAGGATGGAGAAATACTCTTCACCGTTTCTTCAGCCTCTGCTACTAGATCTCTCAGTTTGCTAACTGCCCATGGACACTTCCCTCAGTGTACCCACCAGGCTTCCTCTCCTCTCCAATATCTAAAAATTCAGAATCTTTGAAATGAAATTCATTTAATTAAAAATAAATGAAATAAATAACTGATTTATTGAATAAATCAACAAAAAAGGAATGCAAGGCAAGTTGCCAGACTCCAGGGTCATCTTTATTGCTAGGAATGCCTTTAGACCCACCGAGGTTCCATAACGATTCTTAGAAAATGTATGTAATGATATGTGGGAATGACCTTGGGAGACAGGAGGAATTGCTGCAGACTAGGCAATAGTTAGATAAGAGGCAGCTGAATCTGCAGAAGGAATGGGGGCTTGGCAAATGTCTCAGAAGGGATCTTCCCTAGTTTCTTGGACTGTAAAAGTGAGAGAGGAGAGATGTACCTTCAGGCCTGCAAGATTCTGTTTAATGTAACCTTACAATTAAATTAGATCTAGTTCTTCTGAGTGTGCTTCTTGTCTGGGCTACCTCATCAGGCTGACAGAAGGTGACTGCAGTCTAGTATTTTGTTTGGAAATCCACCCACCAAGGATACACTGGAGGTAACTGAGCATTTTGGAAGATCAGGTGAAGTGGCAAATAACCTCCTTGCTAGTTGTGCTTCTAGAAAATGGATGCTTTGTGATTCCTCTGCCCACCATGGCACCCATTTAGAGACTCCTTGATACATTCTCTTAATTCCAAAAGTAGCCACCAGCTCTAAACAAATCAGGGGTCTCTGCTTTATTTGGTAGCTGTTTTGTCCCTTATTCCTCCATTCTCTTAAAAAATAGATTTTCACTTCTGCAGGTCAAATTTGTCCATAGAAAGGTAAAACCTCAGTGGATATTTATTACGTGATGACCCTATTCTGGCCTGCCACTTTGGCTTGTTGAGAAATGGATAAGCTGGAGCAGGGACAAAAGTTTCAACAAAAGATCTGCTATGTTCCTTCCCATTATCTGAATCTTGCAAAGCTTCACATTTCAAGTGGGTGAGCCTCACTTCACGATCTCCCACCCCCAGGGATCTTTTTTAAGAGCTTGCTGCCTCCTCCTCCTCCCCCCACATTTGCAAATGTCACCCAGCTAATTTTCACATTGGGTCGTCCTGATGAATAGGTTCATTCACTGTAGAATTTAACTGTGCATTAGACACAGCGAGGAAATTAAATTCTTTTGTTTCTCTCTGGAGGGCTGTCAAGAACAGTAGAAGTTTTGCTTCCCCCCCCCCATTTTTATTAATAAAGAAATGGGAAAGTTACTGCAAAGACAAGAGGGAGCATTCTATTGAACTTTACAATGATCCAATGTGAGAAAGATAAAAATAGCAAAAAGCTCTAACCCAAATCTAAATTAAGGTAAAAAAACTGGCACTTTATGTTTTTTTTCTGATATTATTGCTCAAACAAAAGTCAGTTTACTAAGGATTGCGTTCTCCTTCAGTTCACTGCATTTTATTTTCAGCTGCAGATGGCCAAACTGAAACATAAAATTACAAATGTATGCTACTTTTGCCCCTATATTCAAATGTGTACAGTTCAAACCTGCCAAACAGATTAATGAAAATAGGTGATCGAATTCTCAAGTTTCTTTAGGCCATTATACAAACAGATGAAGATGTTTGTCCATATTTGAGAAGATATTCCTGAAGAAAGGAACATCAGTAGAACAAGAAAAGAAGATGAGTCTACTCCTTAATGCGTTAGCCTTCTCCTTGCAGAATATTTTATTTTATAAGGCTTTTCCATTCTCCAAACATCCTTGGAAGTTTGGAAAAACAGCACAAACTCTAATAGACCAAAATGCTTATTAGATATTGGATTTTTTTGTTTTACATGCAGGACTCCTTTTTACAAGGTCCAGTAACATCACACATTAAAGATTGTCCCCTGTGCTTTCTGCAAAGGACAATCCACAAATATCCACAGGATTGCATATATGACACCAGTAGCATTTAAATATATTCAAGGGTGTTCTTTAGTTGTGACTGAGTACTATCAATAGTCCCATGTTGAGCAACACATCAGTTCAAAAAAGAATTGATGGCATAAATCTTCCTCATGATGGTTAATTTAATTTTTAAAAAATGGAAGGCTGGATAGGAGATGTGGCTGGTATTCATGACAAGTCTGTACCAAAGTAACCATTAGATAAAATATTGGAAACTCTGTAGAGAAGCAAATTAGATCTTATATCTTTAAAAATAGACACAAGGGAATCTCTTGGTTGTTGTTTTTTTTTTCCCCCTTCCAGTAAACTTTGGAAGAATCTTTATATGTAAAACATATGGTCTGGATGTCTGTAGAATCCTCCATAACATCAGCCATATTCTTTCCTTCTTCTCTTTTTTTCTCCTGGATCCCTTTGGCCATCTAGCGTACTGAGGACTTCTTGGAAACTTCTTGTTTGGCTTGCACTCTATATTATAATGCTCATTGGAAGGATCGATAATGAAGCTCAAGCTCAGATATTTTGGTCACCTAATGCGAAGAGAGATCTCTTTGGAGAAGACCCTGATGCTGGGAAACATTGAAGGCAAAAGGAGAAGAGGATGGCAGAGGATGAGATGGTTAGATAGCATCACTGAAGCAATGAGCATGAAACTGAGCAAACTCAGGGAGGCAGTGAAGGACAGGAAGGCCTGGCGCAATATGGTTCACGGGGTCACGAAGAGTCGGACACGACTTAATGACTAAACAACTATATTATAAAATTTGGCCTAGTGAAGGTATTGCCAGTTTTGGGTTGGGTTGTTGTTGTTTTTTTGGTCCCCCTTTTGCTTTATATTTATCTTATTTAAAATTCCATCTGAGAACAATTAGGAATTCATATGGTTCTTTTGATCATCTCTGGTTGTTCCATTCTGCAAGGAATGCATAGTCAGGAAAGCTATCAGGTAGAACATATGAAGAATCTGATGGAAAAGTCTGAAGTTCCATCTAGAATTTTTCTATGAAAAGTAAGCTGAGGATCAGTGGTTCTCAGACCACAGCTGGCACACTAGATCAGTTTCAAGGCTACTAGGCATCATATAAAAAATGTTAACTTATTGAAAGGGCAAGAAGAAAAGGTTATACATTTGAACCACCATGAGTGAAAGAGGCCCTTGCATCTTTATACTGGCCATGGGCAAACAAGTATTCCATTGGCTCCTTGTTTGTAATAAAAATTCTTTTCTAGCCAAGCTTTGACAGTAAGACTTCTGTCAACTCCTAGCCTCGGAGTTAAATTAAGTCATGTAAAGTAAGGAGATCTATGATTTACTCCTGAATTCTGGCTCACAGAACCTGATACTATCATATTTTCAACAGTGATGAGCCAGATATGCCATTCAGAACCTGACAGCAAAAACTCTTTGCTCTCTGTTTGCCTGGAAACAATTAGTATCCAACCTTTAATTAGGAGGGTCAGAGCCATTCAGTTCCAAACTATGAAAATCTCTGCATTTGCTACTAGACTGTACTCGGTTTATAAATATCCTGGACTACCCAACATCTATATACTGGAAGGAAGCATGTACACACACACACACACACACACACACACACAGGTACATACAGAGATAGATAGATAGATAGATAGATAGATAGATAGATAGATAGATAGATAGATATCTAACAGCTAAAAGATTCAGAAAGCTGGTCTGAGCAATGACAAATGTAAACAGGAACAGAGAAGAAATGAGCCAGGAATTCAGTTTCTTGATGCTGCTTCTGGATAGATGCTTGACAAACAGAAAAAAGGAACACAATGAAACAAAATATAATGTCTTTTGTGTACTCCTCTAGGGTTGTAAAAATTCATTTTTCTGCTATACTTCTTCCTCACCTACTGACAAGTCTGTGAATGTTCCATTTCTCTCTGCCTAAATTGTTTAGCTGTTCTCTGAGTGCAGCACTTCATAAAAAGTCTCAGACCACCCATACGTGCCTTCAAACTAGCAAGGAATTAATTATCTAGTATCTGTATTTGTGTACATGTATATGTGGTTGATAGCAGGAATGTTCTGAAGATTTCAACCTCTGTAAAATTCTACATGAAACACTGGAATCCACCTTTGAGGTAGAACAGCAATTCACCTGATGAAAGTTGAGACAGTTTTCCGAAACTTTAGTGAACCAAAATTCATTTTTAAATGCACATTTAAGTGATACTTTGGGGAAATATGCACATCTAAATATACATTATCAATATTTCTCTTAAAAGCAGATTATTGTTGAAAAGTAATATACACTAATACAATTATGGGCTAAAGCCAGGAGGTAGGTAGGTAGGTAGGTAGGTAGGTAGGTAGGTAGGTAGATAGATTAGATCTACACTTATCCTTGAAGTGCATTCAATATCCTTGAAGAAGTCAATAAGACCAAGATATACAATAAATATCAATAATCTAATTAAAATGCAAGTAACATTTAAATTAATTAAATATAATTACTATGATTATTGCCCATGTTTTCAAATAATTTCCCCCTTCGATTGCATTTAAACTGTGGTTTTGTGGCACGTTTTGGAGGGACTCTGGAACTGCACACAAAGTTTCAGGAGCAGGCATATGGCCCTGAAGCCACAATATATTACATTTGGGTATAAAACCATGGGGGAAAATGTGTTGCATCTTGAAAAAGGACAGACTTGTCCATTTCTAGAGAGCACAATCCTGATACCAAACCAAGTAGGGGAGAGATCTGAAGGAGGCTAGAACAGTGTGTCTTCTGTCCCAACTTTCTCCTACTGGAGATGTTTAAAAAGCACAAAAGAGACTGCAGGTGATCAGGACCATGGACAGTTCACAGGTACCTCTTGTTCCAAAGTTAGCCCTGACTGAACCAAACTGCTATCAAAGCACATGAAACCAACTAACGGCAACCAAGAGTTTAACAAGCTCTGTGATTAGGTGAGAAGCTCTTTTTCAAGGAAAGGATACCTAGATAGGAGTCTTCTGAAGCATAAGGTGAAGGCAGAGGCACCTCCTGAAGCAAAGGGCAAAGACATCCTTTCTTCTGGAGGCCTCTGAAGCTCTCTTGGAATGATTCCAAAGCCAGATTCCTTAAGACTCTTCACTTAATATATAATGGCGAATCATGGGCCTTGGCAAATTCTGCAGCAGTTTCTGAATATAAAAACTGGAAGCACCTTCTCTAATCCCAGTGCTCCCCAGATGTGTGTGACTAGTCCAACAATTCTAGTGAGTACTTGTCCTCCACTATCAAGTTCTAACTAGAATAAAGCACTAAAGAAAATTGGATCTCACCAACCTGGAACCCTTAAGATGTGCTATTTTGACTCTGCCATCTCACCCAAGAATGAATTTTCTTAGTCTGTAAACTTGAATATGTGCTTATTTGTTTCATTTCCAACCCATTCTTCCTTCGTGAACTGTAGAGTGGCATTTTCCTACTCTGTTTCTGTCCTTGTCAGGAACAGCTGTGACTTTCAGAAATATGAATTGGGAAATATGACAGCAACATGAAATTACTCTGACTTTAAATAACTCTATTTATGACATGAGGAAAGGCAGAACCAGTACTGACTTTCCAAATAGTTTGTCCAAGTCATTTTTGCTTTGCTCAAAAGAGTCTAAAGGGTTCCATCAGAAAGGATAATCTGACAAATGCACAGAGTAGGCACTTAAAGTTAAACTGACTACAACACTATAATTTTAGGAGAAGAGGAATATCCTTCTGGAATCAAAAAGTTGTCAACAGGTGAACCAGGTTTGTGAACCTACATGGTAGGGGCACTTGGAGGCAGGTCTCTAAAGATGACCAAGGACCTCAGGTGGATATGTAAGGGAAGTTTGTGAGATGCTATGGTCCCAACTCTGAACTACTATAGGTGGTACATGGAATGAAACAATTGAAATAGAGGGGTTTATCAAAAATATTCCAACATCATGCTGTAGTTTACACTGTGTCTGCCTTTTTCTTTCTCTTGCCTTTGAAATGTTTTTTTTATTTATTTATTTATTTATTTATTTATTTATTTATTTATTTGGCATATTTATACAGCTGCCCATCTCACAGACACATGACTCTGGGCGGTGTACAACACAACAACAGTTAAAAATTCCATAACAATCTAAAAACAATCAAAAATAAATAAGCAGATAAAGTAAACAGATAAAATAAACAGATAAAACCCCAGAAAGCAAGAGAACAAACAAAAGGTGACACAACTGGTGCACAACACAAAGCTGTGCAAAGGCTCTCCTAGCCACAACTGCCACCTGCTCCTCAGGCAGGAATCATGAGTCTAAAAGGATCTCCAGATTCTGCACCAAGTCTGTCTGGGGCAGGGCCACCCCATCCGGTACCAAAGATGGTAAAGTCCCAGAACCAGAAGACCCCAAAACCCAGAGCCACTCAGTCTTGCCAAGGTTCAGCTGAAGCCTGTTGTTCCCCATTTAAACCCTTACAACCTCCAAGCACCAGGACAAGACATCAACCGCATAATATAGTAGATCAAGGATACAAACACACACACACACACACACAATGGTTTTGCCTTTGCTTAAGGCTGTCCAGCAAGCTTTCAATGCTTTGCTGGGAGCCCAGTGTACACTGTATTGTTTTCATGCCTAATAAAATTATGCTGTATCATCAAAGTGATTTGGTTGCTTTAGGGAGCCAGATTTTTGCCACAACTCTATCAAGGTAGTTTCCATCTGAGTTGGTGTGTTTTTAAACCAAGCCACTACTCTAGAGAACTCACTACCATGGGACAGCAATGGTTATTGGTGCAGATGACTTTAAAAGGTGATAGATGATTGCATGGAGGACATTAGTCATGGTGGCTATACAGTGGCTCCATGTTTCTTATTGAGAGATAGTTAAGAAGCAAAATGCTCACAATCATGCATTGTGTGTCTTCCTGTTCAGGCCCCAGATACCCCTGTAGTATGAAAGCTTTCACCACATATTAGAGTGATGGGCATTTGGCTCACAATTATTATGACTCATTTATTACACAAACAAAACAGTGGTTGCTAAAAGAAAAAGAATGCAACCAAACAAGCAAGCAAAGAGCCAGTAATCCATCCTGACAAATGGATATGAAAGCTGTGACTTGAAAATAACAAAGGGCAAATTATTTCAGCTCTGTTGGCAACTGTAGCTGTCCCCATGGTGTAGTTCCGTGAAGCTAAATCTGGAGAATGTAAGCAAATATAACAGAATTCCCACTACCCTTATGTTCAGTGGAGGGAGTTCATTCCATGAAAGTCATTCTGGCAGAGTTGACATATATAACTTGGATGAGCTACGACACTGGTAGACCGTAACTCTTATTTCCTTGATGGCAGTGCTTGTAATCTGAAATATAAAGCAGTGCTACATTTACATTGATTTCCCATTATTTGTTGGATAAGAATAATGACAGCACCTACACTGGTAAGACGTACACTTGCAAGCAAAGTTTCTCTATTCTGTTGATACAATCAAAAATAAAATAGCAGGAATATGGGAAAGACTGGTCATTGTGTAGGCTTCAGTGAATCCCTGCTCCATCAATGCAATCCAATCTAGGCTAGGGAATTAATTCAGAGAATGTAAATGATGGTCCATCTGGTCCAGTGTTTTTCCAACTAGGCAACTTTAAGATGTGTGGACTTCAATTCCCAGAATTCCCCAGCCAGTTTCTGGACCTTCTGCCCAGTCCAGGAACCCTCTACTAGAACAATCCTGACAGATGATCATCTAACCTATATTTAAACACCTCCAGGAAAGGAGAGCTCACTACCTCCTGAAGCAGTCTTTTCCATTCTGCAACAGCTCCTTCTAGTAGGATTTTTTTCCTGATGTTCTGTTAAAATCTAATAAGATAAACCCATTGTTCTTTGCCATGACTTCCTGAACAATTCTACATTTTCCACATGACATCCCTTCAGATAACTGAAGATAGCTATCATATCTCCTTGGTCTTCTCCAGACCCAAGCTTCCACCATTCCATTTAAGTTTTTCTTTCAGGACCCATATCATCATGGTTTTACTCTGGACATGTACCAGTTTGTCAGTGTTTTCCCTAGAATGTGGTGTCCAGAACTGCACACAATATTCTAGGTGCTGCCTGATCAATGCAGAATAGAGAAGAACAATAACTTCTCTTAATCTTGAAACAATACTTGTGTTGATATTTGCTTTTTATGCAGATGCATCACGCTCTTGGCTGATGTTCAGTTTGTGATCTACCACAATAAACAGCTCAGTTTTGCATGTACTGCCAGACAATATAGTTCCATTAAATCCTACGTTAATGCTTTGATTTCCCAGACTCAAAGTAGAACTTCACATTTTCCCACTGAAAAGCCCCAAATTGTCAACCTCCTCCTAAATCTTGATATTATCCAGTTTGCTATCCCTCCTTCTTTGTATCACCTGCAAATTTGATAACCTTATTTTCTAACCCCACACTGAAATGATTTATTAATATATAGAACAGCACAGGATCTAGAACGGAACTCTGCAATGTACCATTTACCACCAAATTACAGCCTGACAGGGTGCCATTGTAAAATACTCATTGGGTAGAATTGTTCAAGCAACCAAATTTCATGGTCCAGCCCCCATTCTGATATCTTCTCTACAAAAATCTCATGGGATTAGATTTAAAATTATATCTATTCAATATCTGAAAAAGTTTAACTACAAATAATATTAATTTTACTTTTGCTAAGAAATAATAATTTATGACTGGGTGGAAATGGGACCTGATCTGCAAAGGTTTATGTGGTATGATAGGCTGTGGATCCTTAAAGGCCATTCTCTGAAATGACTGTTCCCAATTTGGAGAGAAGAAATTCTGCCTCCCTAATGGGTACACAAATGTAATGCATGAATCTGTAGTATTCAACATAATTTCATTTTGATATCACTATAAACATCTGTTCAAAAGAAGCCCCACAGAGCTAAATCTAGCTTAGTCAAAGTAGGATTCTATAAAAGGGGATTATATAAAATTCATTAGATATATTGCAGAACAGCATAATGGGCAAAATACCTCTGGGATATCTTGAAGGAAAAGCCATGACTCAGAAGTAGAACATTTGTTTTCCATGTAGGAGACCCCTATCTAGTCCATGATTTCTCCAGTTCATTTGTTTGTTTTTTAAAGAAACTGGTACTAAGTGATTTTTTTTTTCAAAAAGGCCTCCATTCTTAACAGAATAAAAATGCCACACCTATACCCGTCAGAGAGACACATAATATTACCTATCATACAATCACTTTCAATGACTATAGATCATTACAGGAAAGACTTGGAAATACAAGGCTAAAAAAATCAGAAGAGAAAACAAAATACATTGCTTGGAGTTGCAAAGGAATAAGGAATGTGATATTTTGATGATGTCTGACCAGAAGTATCACACAGGGGCTTCAGGGGCATCTTCGGGGATCCAAAAAGTCAATATGGTGCCCATGATTGCACATTCGTGCTGCCATTTTGACTTTTTTACCCCACTTCCAGACATCCCAGAAGGGCTTGTACCTCTGTCACCTCTTCAAGGCGTGAGTGTTGTCTTTACCCAAATAGAACTAACCATTAGGCCTATATAACACTCCAGTCACGCAAAGGCCTTCGGTAGTCACACGTGCTCGACTGTTTCACAACTGTTTTTCAATGGAAATGTCTAATAAGTCATTTGAATGAATCACCTGATGGAATAGGGGCAAACGCAACAGCATCTGTGAGTAAATCAAAAGTTTGATATGGAAGGTTCTAGAAACACCAGAGCTCCTGAGGTTTGGGCAAGAAATGACGTTGTTATTATGATGTGTGGAGCCAGGTTAATTTTATTTTCTGATTTTAAGTTATTGGCTGAATCTTCTAGTCATTCAAATATGTAAATAAATAAGGAGATCAAAGAGCTGAAACAATATGCACCTACTGGAAAATTAAGAGAACGTTTTTTGTTTTGTATTCCCTTCATCAGCCTCATTATCATCATCTTTGTCATCATTTTCATGCTGAGTGCTTCTTTTTTGATTTGTTTTCTTTTTGCCCTTTATTTTGGTAGCCAAATCTAAGAAACTAGCAGCAATTATTTGTCCCCAAAGGCTAGAAAGATTTTATTGAGAGATGAAAGGAATAGTGTTTTTTTTTTCCTATCTCCTCCCCCAACAAAGCCTCTGCAGACAAAGATTTATGAGTAGTGTGTAACTAATTCTGATTTTGATGAAGGAGGGCAGTTGAGTCCAACATGAATCCAATTCTAAATGATACTTAATAAATCAGTTACAAACTCCAGTATGGAGTCCGACTTTGGTAGGACTCCTGTTCCTAAGCTCTTTAATTAAATAACCCAAGGACAGCTAGCAGCAGAGGGAATGCAAAGTGGCAACCCAGTGCCAATCAGGAAACTAACTAGGCTTAGAAGTTCATCTAGCCCATTAACCCTATAACACAACTGCCACTCTAAACTGGGCATTCTTTTACTAACCAGTTAGTTAGCTATTGCCTTCAAGTCAGGTTTTTTTCTGTTTTGTTTTGTTTTTACTCCTAGTGACTGCCTGGACAAGTCCTTGCAGCTTTCTTGGCAAATTTTTCAGAAGTGGCTTGCCATTGCCTGCTTCCAGGGCTGAGGGAAACTGACTGGCCCAAGGTCACCCAGCTGGCTTTGTGCCTCAGGTGGGACTAGAACTCATGGTCTCTCAATTTCTAGCCTGGTGCCTTAACCACTACACCAAACTGGCTCTCATCTATCTATCTATCTATCTATCTATCTATCTATCTATCTATCTATCTATCTATCTATCTACTTACCTACCTACCTACCTACCTACCTACCTACCTACCTTCCGCCCACCTGCAACTAATCTTTTAAAACCCATAGGGTAAATAGTGTCACATATTTTCTCATTCCCCTCAATCACTTTCTGCAGTTAATCAACTATAAACAGAATAAGAATCACCTCTCATTACAGCTTCTCATGAATAAAAAACTACAAGCTCATCTTCCATTGTTTGGGATTAGTGCAACATTGGTTAATATGAACCAACTGCCTAGTACAAATCAAGGGCTGGAGTAAGCAGATTTTGCAGCTGAAGTTTGTGAATAATCATCTGGTCTGGTCTGGATGAACTGAGATACAGACTGCTCTTCCAAGGTACATTTCCAGCTGACACACTAACCCAAAACTGGTAGCTCATGCTGCTACTTGGACTTTGACCAGAGGGTTACAGAAAAGAGATTCAGAAGGCCACATATTTAGACACATAAATAGGGAAAAAAAACTTGGGAGAGAAAAATGCCTCTGTTCTAATACACAGAAGTGGAACCATTGTACTCCAATACTATAGTCAGCCAGCTGACCCAGAAGATACTTTGGTCGAAACACTGAAAGCCACTAAAACGCCCCTAAGAACTAAAAGGATTGTATGGTCCCATCTATTCCCCAGCATAAGATCAGGCAACCAAGTCCTGCAGGACAGTCACTGGCCTTAAGAGTCTTCTAGTGTTCTTGCCTAGAAGATGAAGAACAACCAGCATAGTACGCACACCCCAAATATCAAGAGACACATAGAAAAGTCCTCCTTTTGCTGACACACACCACATATACACAATACCCTACAGTATGTAGCAGCAGCCATCATTTTAACAACTGGTAGTGTTTTTTTTTTAATTAATATGCCAGCTGCTTCTGTGCAAAAATTATTTCAAGGACATAATATATAGAGAGACACCTATCTTGGTACAGCCCGTAAAATATGGAACAAATAATCATGAATTGGAACAAGGCCCACACTTAAGTTGCCAGGCACCTGCTCTCATTCTTCCTTTTCCAAGCCACCCTGAGGGATGGTATTTTCCAAGACAGCACACATTTGTTCATGGTTTAACAGCATCCTCTCTAGTCCTTGGCCCCAAGTTCCCTCTCCAACTGAGCTGCATCCATCTGTCTTCTAAACTCACTTGCATTTCATTTGCCAAGAAGCACAGGAAGTATTGTTGCTTTTAAAAAAAGGACAGAAGATAAAGGAGAAAGTCAAGAACAGGTCTATAAAAATAAATGATGATTCATATTTCCAGAAAGGGTTTGAAAATGTGCATGGCTCCACCACAGTGACATGACATATTCATACAGGAACTGATACTTCCATTTCAACGAAGATTCTAAGCCGTTGAATCGCAGGATGTTGGAATGTGACTGTTGCTTAGGAAACAAAGCTTTTATGAAAGGATGCCAGAACGCAGTGATAAACTGAGAGGTTTTCAAAAGGTTCCTTGGCCCCAAAAGAAAAACCATTTTGGTGGAAATAACAGGTTCCGTGTTTCCCAGTGAAGGCAACTGTGTGCCGACTCAGCTGCCTCAGTTTAACTAAATCACATCTTCATATATTGGAATCCAAGCTTCTCCCTTAGGATTTCCAAATGCAATTAATATTTGTTCAGACTTATCAAAGATGGACTGCTTGGTTATGAGTATTTGTTATTGACTATTAACCAGGGAGTACTAACTTCCTTCACCCATAACTTCCAGATCCTTTTCATTTCATAATTGCATTAAAAACAGAAATTGTGTCAACCAAAGCTTAATTTTAAAAGTCCCTCATGGGCTAAAAATAATGAACTCATCTCCATTAACTACCAGCCCTGGATTTTAGGCTGTAATTAAGTGCAGCTTCTCTCTCCAACATAATAAAGCTTTAGCCTGTGGGTTGAATATGACATGAAGAAGTGGATTGCCCCAGAACAGGCAACTCAGGGAACACAAGTGAGAAAGGGGGCAACCTAATCTGAATGTGAACAATGTAGGGCAAAAGGTTGGTGAGGTCAAGTGCAGTGGCCCTTATAAGTGTGAAGTTCCTCAAATTGTGCAGTTGCAAATGTGTAACAAAACATCCCTGATACTGCTGAAATGCAGGGATCAGAGAATCAGGAACAAATATATCAGAACTATGAGTCAGCTCTGGCTGAAACCAGCATGTAAGAGAGACATGAATTGTAAATGCTAACAAATAATTTAATGCAAAAATGTTAACTCCCACCAACATATAACACACATTAGATTTCCTGAATAAGGCACCCTTCAGAGTTAACTGGAACTATTATAGTTTCCTGAATTTCTGGACAAATATATTGGCTGCAAATTCTGGGAAATATAGACTTATCCCCATTTGCAGGGTGTTGGGTTGGGGAAGACAGACACCTAGAATTATTACATTATGTTATTAATTTCCCATTATGTAAAATATGTAGGATAGGAAAGACAAGAAGGTGGAAGCTTGAAAAAGAGCTGCCATTTTCAATGGTATCCTCATGTAAATTGTAAGGCTTAGCTCCATCTTTATTGTTGCTGAGGTTTTAGGAGTTTTGTGAAATTACTGTTTAAAATCCTGTTTTAGCTAGGAACCATGAAAACTATGAAACTGTGCCCTCCAGAAGTTTGGGATATCAAGATCCATCCACCCAGCCAGCACAACCACTATTCAAGGACCATGGAAGCCATCATCCAAAACATCCAGACTATGTTGGGCTACCTACCTTTAACTTAAAAGATGACTTTAGGAAACCCACTCTTTCTAAGTCTCAACCTCTGAAGCATCTGCGATAATAAGACTGATATATTTTGCAGGGTTCATGTAAGGATAACTTAATCTGTGTGAAATTTTGTATATGCAAATTATTAAAAGTATCAGTGCTTTGGTGATCCTTCATTAGCAGATGTCTGCCAAAATGGATGAGTGGACAGAATGTAGGCATTAGTCTTCTTCAAGCATTGGGGTGGGGGAGAGAATCTTGGACGATAGATGAAGGCACATGTTCTGGTTATGCCACTCCAATCTCTAATCCACCTCCAATCTCTTCATATTGCCAGAAAGTATTGCAACTAAACTGAGCTGAAGATACTTGAAGAGTTTTATGCAACCCAGCCTTGACTGCACATTCATTAGCACTGAAATCCCACATCTACCTTCCATGAATTCTCCCTTTACACACACACACACACACACAGACGTTTGAAGAGGGATACTGGAGCAAGGAGATCTGAATTCAGATCTTCACTCTGGCATAATTATCACTGCATACCTTTTCATGAAGAACCTGATTTTAATTTAACCAGTGACAATCCAGCTATACTTCCCTTCATCTTTGGTGAAATATACAAATTCCCCAATCAGTGGAAAATAGAAAAGAAGCAAGTAGAAGCTGAATCATATTACACTATATGCATACAATGTATGGATATTTGTTTCCAAGCTGAGGAAACAAGGACTCTCTTTGGCTCATCTCAACTTTCTCAACTCTCAGTTAACTTTGGAAGCCCTGCTTTCCGCTACATTTTTGAAATTGATTTGACTTGCACATATCAACATCAGGACCTTTTTAGTAGTACAGGTAGTCCCTGGGTTAAGAACGTCCAGTGTAAGGATGGCCCATAGTTAAGAACAGAGTCTATTATAGCATAATTCAAGTTAAATACACAGTGATTTGAATTAAATACATAATGGTCCATGTTAATTACACAATACTACTCATACAGTATTATACAATAATACTGTTCTGGCTTACATACAACTTCGACTTAAGGACAGACCTTGGGAACAGAACTCATTCTTAAACTGGGGACTACCTGTAGAATTATACTCTGAAATGATTTAAAGAAAGAGAGAGAAAATAAGACAGTGCCAAGCAGGGTCCTACACTCCCCAGTTCTCTGCTGGCATACAGGGAAAAGAGTTCTAGTCTGGCCTTCTGTCAAGACCAAAACTAAGTCGGACATTTTTTTTTTTACATAGTTAATCAACAACATGTTCTTATGATCAAATATAGTTAGCCTGAATGTGCAAACAAGATCTAATTTTGCTTTTTATCCTTAATGATGTGGAAATAGCTATTGGTGGAAAATCTACCCTCTCTTTTCAATTCACCTAGAATTAATAAAACACAATGAGCTATCCCATCAAAAACCCTGGCAGCTCACCTAAACTGACATCACAAGAAGGCAATTTAGAAAGCTGATGGGTTTTTGTACAGAACTAATAGTGTTAATCTAATCTCTAAAAAATCAGGCACAATGAGAGCAAAGGAGGGAAAGCGGAAGGAAGCTTTTTACATCACAGCAGGATAAAATTAATGCCGTGGCCCTTCTTTCTTGAGGCCATTGCCTTGACAAATGGAGACATTTAATCTCAGTCATTCAAATGTTTAAGTTAGATCAGCCTTCCAAAATCTGGTACCTTTCAGATGTGTTGGATTATAATTCCCACTGATTGCAGTGGCTAAAATCAATGGAAGATGTACTCCAAAATACGAGGTTTATCAGGTTGGGAAAGACTAAGGAATACATTATCAATTATAAATCAGACCTGTCTAATTTATCATTGTAGGCCATATAGACCATGCTACTGTATAGCTCAGGGATTTGGAACCTAGCTTCCTCAAGAGGTTTTGGATTTCAGCTCCCATCAACATCAGCTAGCAGGGCCAACAGCAAGCAATTATGACAATTGCAATCCAAAGCATGTGGAGAGCATTGTAGTATCTGTTCCATTGAAGAAGACAGAGGAAGTGATCCTTGGTGAACCTAAGCCATACCTCTGGATTCTGCATGGAGCTATCCAAGGTCCTGACACGGAACTAACCTGGTTCATTTCTCACAAGGAGCTCCAGGGAAACTCATTATGAATTTCTTCTGAAATGAACTCGTGTGAGCTACTAGACAGAATCCATCGTGCCAGAAACTAGCACTTTTGAACCTATACATAGGCTCAAAATTTGCATTCAAAATCTGTATTTTGAGAGAAGCTGCATATACAAACATGTATATTTCGCAGCAAAGAAAATCTGTATTTTGCGAGAAGCCATACATATAAATGTGTATATTTAACAACAAACAAAATAAAGTCACTCAAGCTGAGTTCAGCTCCTGGTGACTGCATCCAAGCAGTTTTCTCGGCAGCACTAAAAAAGTGGATTGTCGCTGACTTTTTATGGAATTGGGATTTATTTTTTTTTAACTTCCCAGTCTACCCTACATTTCTGGGATTCCCAGGCAGTCCTTCATCAAGAAGTAACTAGTTTACTTCTAAGATCAGTCAAGGGCAGCTATATGCTGCCACCTGGTGAGACATATTTATGAAAGTTGTATACAAAAGTGCATATATTGGGAAAGATGTTTGGGAAGGTAAATGTGTATGTTAGGAACCATTTCATACAAAATCAAATTAAGTTGTATTTTAGTTTTAAACCAAATTCACAAAAGGATGCATAACTTATGATTGGATATGTGCAGTACCAATACATACTGGCTATAGACTGATGTGTATATTTTTACCCATAAATACCTAACCAAGTCACTTGCCCACGGGATGAACACCATCAAAAGCTGAAACAGAGGAGAAATGCAATTGTTTAGAAATTCAGTTCATTATGAATTGAGCAGCTCTGCATCTCCTGAGGGAACAATCAGATAGGAATTCAGTAATCCCTTGGCTTTTAAGCTTGGAATCTTCCAAGCAATTAATGGCTGGGGAAAAAAAGAGTAAAATGCAGAATTAAATTCATATTCTGGAAAAAAAAGGCTTACATAAAAATGCCTATTTTGAGAGCAATCAATAGATATATATTTACACGCACATTTTTGGCAAAGTTTTAGATAACATTCTCAACTTTCAATGCTGGAACTGAATGGACATGGCAAAGTTGTACAGAAACCTAAAATAGGATGATTTGTCCATCCACAGTCAATAGCCTAGAAAAAACAAAGATAACACAGAGCCACTCACACATTCGATGTTGGGCAGTGGCTCCTTTGCAGGCTTTATGAGGATGAGAGGAACAGGCCTCTTGCTCCCACTACTCTTTGTCATATTTTGCAGAGTTTTATACCCTTCCTTGCACTTTTTGTTTTCATCAATCCTATGTTAGAGATGGGATGGGGCATTTGAATCTAGGGCAAAAATGAAAGCTGATTTCCTTACACAAAACTATCCAGCCTTCCACAGAGCCAGGTAGGTTGCCCTCACAGTTAGTTATGCAGGCAGACATTCATTCATTCAAAATATTCACCTCCTTCTTTGTCATTTCAAGATCTTTAAAGCAGCTTACCATTGATAAGAAGGGACCACGCTTAGAAAGACCAAGGGCTATAGTTGGTTTCTGAAGGGCATAGAATGAACAACAGTCCAAAACTCAGGCAGGGATAAAAAGAGGAAGCAGGTGGAGTTAGAACAAAATCTGATTTACGTTTAATGTAAATGTAATTACTCTTACCCTAAATTAATGATAGCTAATCTGACTACTCCCCATGTATTTAATTACTGTCATCTTCTACCATATTAAACATTATGATTTGGTGCAAGTTCTGGAGTGGCTCTAGAGACCACACTCAAAGCTTTCAGGGACCACAGTAGATTGCAACAATACACATGCAGACACACACACACACACAATATAAGGGTTAATTGAGTTCCTGCAATTATGTATTCTTTGACCAAAAAATAGATTTAGCAAATTATCCTCCTTGCTGTAATGTTCCTGGGAGGCAGCAGAAGGACCTCCCATGACTCTTGGTTCCCAAATTAATAGCAGAGGGGCAGGGATTAACTTCCTTCAACTCTGAAATCTCACAATTGGAGCAGAATTTGCTTTCAAGCAGGAGGAACTAACCAAATATTAAATGGAAATTAAAGATTTCACCAAGATCCGCATAGTCAAAGCTATGTAGTAGCTTTTTCCAGTAGTAATGTATGGCTGTGAGAGCTGGACCATAAAGAAGGCTGAGCGCCAAAGAATTGATGCCTTTGAACTGTGGTGCTGGAGAAGACTCTTAAGAGTCCACTGGACTGCTAGGAGGTCAAACCAGTCAATCTTAAAGGAAATCAACCCTGATTGCTCATTGGAAGGATTGATAATGAAGCTCAAGCTCAGATACTTTGGTCACCTAATGAGAAGAGAGGACTCTTTGGCAAAGACCCTGATGCTGGGAAAGATTGAAGGCAAAAGGAGAAGAGGATGGCAGAGGATGAGATGGTTAGATAGCATCACTGAAGCAATGAGAATAAAACTGAGCAAACTCAGGGAGGCAGTGAAGGACAGGAAGGCCTGACGCAATATGGTTCATGGGTTCATGAAGAGTTGGACACAACTTAACGACTGAACAACAACAAAAGATTTCACCATCTTAGTAGCTTCATTACCAATATAGGAAGACCTAAAAACACAGAATTCCATAAGCAGGTTCTACCAAAACACTAGGGAGTGTTTTGCACTAGCCATAAAAAAAGTAGGCAAATCCCTGTTAATGGTGTAATGGTTTATTTGTAGAATTCAAAACTGCTCTGCCAAGCATTCAGTATTCCCATGTAAGTCTTTGCTTGATCTTCCTCCATATCAGAATACTCCTCCACATCATGATACCATTGGGGATTTCAGCTGCAGAATTTTAATTGCAACTGGACCTAACAGCATCTGTTCTTGCATAAAGAAGGATTAAGGTTCAGGCTTAGGGTTGCTGAGCACATTTAGAAAGTTGAGAGCATGTTGTGAGTACTTGAACAAAATGCAACACGGGTGAGTTTGCCTCCTCATACACTGGCTGTCCTGATGAAGATAGCTAGTTCACTATTTCCTATGGATGGTTAAGTGACCTAGTGAAGCATAACAACCCTTAAAAATAATATTAATTAAAAGAATTTTTAAAAAATTAAATTCAGATGGGATTGGGAAACAAGTGTGTATTGCTCCATGTATCCATATTCCATATGTTGAATATATGCTTCAGGTGCAATTCAGAAGCCATCCAGTTCCAGCACATCATTTTGGTCTGAGGGATTCTATTGCAATAATAATATTGGAAGTACACATTTCTGTGTAGCTGGCTCATTTTTTGCTGCTACACCAAGAACATCTGTCCCTCCTTTCCTCCCTCTTTTCCATACTCTTCTCTCCCGACCCCCAGGACTTTGGCATGCTGTATTGTCAGTAAGCATCCTTGTCCCCAGACTGCCAGATAAATAAAAGAAAGCCCAAAACTCAGCCATAGACCCTTTCTAAAGTTTAAAAGGAGAGAGTGTGACAGTACAACTAAAGCAGTCAAAGGCTAAATATAATCAAAAGACACAGGGGATAAAAGGAAACCAGATGCAGAAATGTGACACGTCAAGCAGAACATGTGACATCCCTAACCTCAGATATACAGGGCATCTATTTCTTCAAAGGGTAATTCACTCCTTTTCTGTCGACTTGTGACAGAGCCAAGCGCTGCCAAACAGCCCAGTTAAAAGCGAGTCAGGGATACGGAGCTGGGTTGCAACTTAGCGGAAGAGCTCCTCTCCAGTCCCTGGAGCTATCCTGTAAAGTTGTGAATGACTCTGTCCATGGTGCTGCAGAACGGTTCCTTAGTGCCTCCCCAGCTCAGTTTGTATAACCCAATTCACCCAGTCAGTCAAAGACCTTACAGCTGCATCTAAATGTGTTGGGATTAAGAATTGTGAATTTGGCCTGATTTAAAGAAATCGATGATATCTGCCCCAGTCCTTCTCAATTTGATAACCCTTTCTTGCTTTGGAATTCAGCTTCCATTAAAAGTCACCGAGTGAGTTTTTATGGCTAGGAGGAGACTTGAACCTGGGATTCTCCAATCCTAATCAACACCTTAACCATTACACTACACTGATTCTGTATGAACCCAGCCAGTGTGGTTTATAAATAGTTTATAAATAGTTTGTGTCCCAGTATTACATATAAATCTAGCCAATTATGGCTTAATAAAAAGAAAATTAAAACCAATGTGATACACAGATACTTTCTTAGAAAAGAGGTACTTCCAAGTAAAATTCTTGTCACTTTCCAAGAATACATCTTGTACCCTAATTAAGTTTTACAAGCATACATTTTTTCAAATTAAAAAAAAAATGCTTACAAATGTATATCTTGAAAGGAGAACATGTGCACTTAAAAAGATACTTCAATGCACAACTTTCACAGTGATTTTTTAAAAAAATAATGCAGAATTAAATGAGCTTATAATACATAGAAAGAGGCTGTAAACTGACAGATTCAACAGCTCCTATGGAGATAGGGACGGGATTTTTGAATAGAATATATTTGAAATAAATCATATCTCCCTTTAATAATGGATCACTGTGGAATTGGCCTTATGGAGCTCAATTTAGGCGCATGGTTCTTTATCACTAGGACTTATCCACAGAGTACCATTCTACACTGGGTTAATATCCCATTTTCCAGGCACTGTTTAGGAGAAATCTAGATACCTGAACACTGACTGGGCAATTTACTAGCAGGTGAGCCATTACAGTCTGCATCACCCAAGTGCATGTTAAACTATGCATAATGTTTCTGCCCCATAAACTAGCTGGTGTCCCTGATCTTCCAATACAGCCACTTGACCTGCCTTTCTTCTTGCTACTTCCAGCTGCAAGGATATGCTCAGTTTCCTGAGGTACTAGAAGAAAAAGGAAAGAGGGTGAAAAAAAGCAAAGAGAAAAGGGAAAATCAACCAGGGAATCTTCCTCAGTTCAACAATCTTTTGAGAAATAGAGAAAAAAGTCATGCAGCCTTCTGTTCTGTTTGTCAGGAGGTTTAGACACAACATACCTTTGCTTTTGTGAAAAATGTGTAAACACACACCAACACAAAGTTTCTTATTTTCTCGACTATAAGTTCCTTTCAGGCTATTTCTGCATTATTGGGGGTGGGGGGAGAGTGCAGAGGAATGCATGAAATTCTGGAGGCATTTGTGTTTATTCTTTCCAACAGTGCACAATTTTTAAAATGTATTCATTCGATTTGTTAAGGCCACCCACTCCAAAAGGATTCTGGGCAGTTCACAACATATCCAATATATTAAGTTAAAAACACAACTAAAACAACATTCCCAACATTAAAAAAAAAAAGACTTGAAAGGGGCTCTATCAACACCCTAACCTGAGGCCTGGGAACACAGCCAGGTCTTAAAGGGCCCTCCAGAACCCCAGGAGGGTGGATACCATACATATCTCTGGGATGATGCTATCCAAGGGGGCAGGAGCAGCAACAGAGAAGGCACGCTTCCCACAAAATAGCAATATTTAACTGAAGGGACCTAGAGCATACCCACTCTGCCTGATGGGAGCGGATGGGTAGAAACTATTGGAGATAGGTGCTCCTTCAAATAACCAAGCCCTAGGCCATGAAGGACTTTATAGGTAACAACCAGCACCTTGAATTCTGCCCAGAAGCCAGATGGTAATCAATACAGCTCACGTAACAGTGATGACCTATGGACATAACAAGACGTGCACATTAGTGCTTGTGCCACTGTAATTTGGACCATCAGTAGCTTCTAGATGGTCTTCAGGGGCAACCCTGTGGACAGCACATTGCAACAGTCCAATTGTGAGGTGACTAGGGTAGGAGTGACCTTCTGAAGGGCCTTCTGGTTGAGGACAGACACAACGATCACACAAGATAAACCTATGCAAAGGCTTCTTAGCCACAACTGACCCCTGCTCCTGATTCGGGATATGAACAGCACTTAGCTATGACTCTGATAACCTTCACGCATCTATTCTGAATGATCCCCCAACCTTCAAAAAAAAAAAAGAACCTGTCAGATCTCCCCCCCTCCCCCGATGTCACTGCATCTTCACCACACATCCTAACAATGAAATAAATAAATAAATATCCAGTGCAACTGCAGAATGGTAACTCCTCCTTATCTACAGTAGCTCATTTCCAAACAGGACTGCTCATTTGTCAGCTTTGCTAGGATTTCTTCTGTTCAGTGCAAAGAGGCTATCAGAACAAACCCAAAACTTGAGTGGTAAAAAACAGTATCTTTCTGTACACAAGCCTCACTTGCCACCACCCAGGCTTCCTTGAGACATTAATTAAAGCAGATGTTCTTAACTGCTTTAAGATCTTTGGATTTTGAGTATTGGAGTATCAGAGACCTGAATGACTTATGAGAAGCTGACTTGCAGGGTGAAGTTAATAAATCCATCTTTGCTGGCATCGAGACTCAAGCTTTGCAATAAGTCAGACACATAATGGTAATGCTGTCACAAGCTGAATGGTCTCCCTGAAGAGACACTGTATGAATGGTGAAGTTTTCTACTATTTTTAGCACACTGTTCCATAAATATACTTCTAACTGTCCCACTGGCTTTGGGGAAAGCCTCAGTCTTCCTACCTGCGAAAGAGGAATAAATGAGAAACTATTAATTTGCACCTGGCAAATGTGGTCCACATTTGAATCTGAATTTGATACACACTTGTCTAAATGACTCACTAACTCATTAAAGCATCCATATCTTTTTCAGACTTGCACAGAAGCCTGAAGAGAAGATGAAGCTTCTTTAAAAAGGTGCTGTGTTCACAGTCCTGAAGGTACTAAAGCACGCCTTCCAAATCATAATCGAAGCCCTGTTCTCTAGTTCTCAGACGTAATATACACATTGCTTGCAGCAGCTTGGAGAAGAAGTAATTCCTCCTGGTTGCTGCCAATAACCAATACGCAGGTGAGTGGACCTGAGCATGTTTTTGATGTGTTCTCTTCCTAAGGGGCAGGCGCTTTTTAATCTTAGCTTCAAGAGCCCTGTTCAAAAGGTCATGTCTGCATAGCACAAGACAGAGAGTATGGTCAAACCCATTGACCACCCCAATGTACCCTCATTGACCACCCTGGCAGTTACTGGTCAAGAAACTGATCCTTTCTGATGGGGAAATAATTCTACCCATATAGCATCACAGAGCTGGAAAGGACCAGTTAGCAGGTCAAGTCTAGCTTCTTGTTGTAAATGACTTACACTAATGCAAAAGAAAGCTCTCCCTGTTTAAGGATGGAGAGAGAAGAGATAAAGACAGAGAGAGGTAGGAACCTAGCAGGTTCATCCCTGTTATCTCCTTCATGTGAGTCGAATCCTGGGAAGTAAGAAGAGGCTCCAGACTTTCTGCAATATTTATACACATGATTACATATACATAATAGTTAAAAGAGGTAAATACAGGAATTCTTCTTTTATCTCTTCACAAAACATCTCTGGGGAAAAAATGTGGGACAGAAGATATTACTGCTGCAAAGAAATGTCTGTAACAAGTTGGTGGGACAAGTGAATTGGTTCTCATTCTCCCTCCCTCCCTCCCTCCCTCTCTCCCTCCCTCTCTCTCTCCAACTGCTTCTACTTCTCTTTCCTTGACTCTCTTTTTTGTAAATGACCCTAGCAATCCAATTCACGTAAACGTCCCCCAGCAGACTTCATCCACACTCCAATAGCTGATGTTCTCTCAATGTTCTGCAGGTCCCAAAAACTCACATAAGAGAAACATCTAATAGTAGTTCAAGTTTTGAACTAAAACCAAGGGCTTTATGAATGCCTTTAGGCCTGTCCTTGTCATTCATCCCAATCTACCTCACCTATATATGCATTTTGTTTTTGTTTTTTAAAAAATAAGGCCCACTCCTCTCCATAAACAAGAACAGCACATGGAATAAGACTCTGGGTGGCTTTTCTGGGTGAAAATATCTGGAGAAGCTTTTTATCAAGTTTACAGTCCAATAAATAATTTTGAAGCGTCAACAAATATGCTTCTTCCTGTCACTCAGCTGTCTCCTCCAAAGACTGGGGAAACATCAATGTCAGAGATATGCTTATTTAGAGTTGCAGTTTATTGTGAAAGCTCAAAAAAAGTCTTTAAAAAGTAAGTTGGCCATATGTTAATATATATAAGTTAGGAGGTCCCTTGGTGGTTGGACTGTAAAAATCCAGATGGTTGCCAAGTAGCAGCAAAGTATGAAGAAAGTTGTATGACTACTTGCTGCCCCCTAGCAGTCATCTGGATGTTTACAGCCCATATAGGCTTAGCTAAATGATGCATATCGGTGAGATAAAGTTCGTTAAAGCTCAATGGTTTTGCTCAACATATTTAACAAAGTCCATTAATTAATCCATTTATGGTGTCACCCAATACATTGAACCAAAATTCACCATACAAGCTGGGGTCTTCTTCTGATGTGGGAGTTCCACTTCAAAATAATATGCAAGCAGCTGAGACAACCAATTAAGACAGTGTTGTCCAAACCTGGCCACTTTAAGATGAGTGGACTTCAACTCCCAGAATTCTGGCTGGCTGGGGAATTCTGGGAGTTGAAGTCCACTCATCTTAAAGCGGCCAAGTTTGGACAACACTGAATTAAGAGATGCCCATTTGACAGAATGAAATCAGACTGATGATTGCAAGTAACCGCAATTTTACAACAATATAGAATTTATTTATTTAAAATATCGGTTTTAGTTTGACTTTTAGGATACAAATACTCCCAAGACAGCTTACAAAATAAAACAGGATGAATATAAAGATTGCAATTAACAAAAGTCTGAAACCAGGACAAGTCCAATGCCCCTCTGATTTCATAAGAGCATAACGGAGACAGCCTGTGGAACAGCATCACCCCAGACATTCATACGGCTCCAACCCTGTTAGTCTTTTGCAAGGCACTGAAGACCTGGCTGTTTCCCCAGCCATTTGGATCTGGTGAGTAGATGACTCTGTTATTGATGTGTGTTATTGATGTGTTCTTGGGATTAGAGGGGTTATTGTTTATCCTTGGAGCTGGGGGGGGGGGAATTGTATATGGTGGGTTTTCTGTGTTTTAATCTTTGTAAGCCACCCAAAGTCATTTGTGTGAGATGGGTGGCTAAATACATTGAAATAATAATAATAACAACAACAACCTTTTTTAAAGTTTTGAAATAATTGGGCTTGAGGAACCTCAGTTCATCCACTGGTTTTGTGCTCCAGAAACGTGGAGCCATCAAAGAAAAGACCCTCTCTTTAGCTTTAATGTCAATCAAGCTATCAATTCAGAGTGGACAAACAATTGGCAATAAGTAACTGAAGACAGATCAAATGTATTTTGTTCGTTCTTTATTCAATAAGTTAAATCATACCTGTAGAAATTTCCCCTCATTATAACTTCAGGAAAACAACACTGTGAAATAGGATGGGTAGATCTATCATGTAGGTCAGTATTTCTCAACCTTGGTGACTTTAAGACATTGGACTTCAACTCCCAGAATTCTCCAACCAGCATGCTGGCTGGTGAATTCTGGGAGTTGAAGTCCACATGTCTTAAAGTCACCAGGGTTGAGGAGCACTGATCTAAGTCGTGTAATGCGTAACTGAATGGGGACCTAAACCTCAGTTTCCCCAGTTCCCACTCAATATCTTGTCCACTATAACACATCTATGAGAGCTATTGAAATGAGGATATTACATCAGGAAGCTAATCTGAGTAAGTCCAACAGTAAATGGAGAGCCACATTAAACACGAGAGGGCTTGCCATATTTTCAGATTTATTTATCTATTTATTTATTTACTGGATTTATTAGCCACCCAATTTAAATTATGTGACCTTCAGTTGGAGTGCCGCAGGAAGCCTCTTGCTCACTCATTCCAAATAATGTCAGTAAGACACTGCGTTTCTAAAGAAAACCAGCAGCCCTGGATCCATAAGGCTTTAAAGGTTGGAGTCCCCAAACTTTTTACTCAGTTCACACAATCAATATTTTGAGGACACGTCTTGGAGCTCAAAGAAAAAGGCTGCCATATGGGAGCTTAACCATTCATAACTTCACTGACACTTTGTGTACAAGCCAATCACAAAACATCAGCTTATCTAAATGCAACTTACTAGTTAGTCCATGATACCTTTTCTAGACTCTCCAGATGCTCATTATCAATGTTAAAATTATGATTTAGAGCAGTGTTTCTCAACCTCCCAAACTTTAAGCCATGTGGACTTCAACTCCCAAAATTCCCCTAGCCAGCATGCTGGCTGAAGAATTCTGGGAGTTGAAGTCCACGTATCTTAAAGTCACCAAGGTTGAGAAATACTGACCTACATGATAGATCTACCCATCCTATTTCACAGTGTTGTTTTCCTGAAGTTATAATGAGGGGAAATTTCTACAGGTGTGATTTAGAGCTATCTTATCTGGACTGCAAAACTGCAGACAACCACTAGATACCACCCAAAAGGACTTGTGCCACATAGCGGTCCTCTGGATCTGTGCAGCCCAGAGCCCTGTGTTTGAAAGCTGGACTTTTGCTTTGCACTGCAGAAACTTCATTTTTAATTTGCTTAAAAATTAAAATACTCCTTACGTAATACAGAAGTAGAGATGGGTTGGCAAGCATCCATTGTTTCTGGATACGTGGAGACACAGATATTGGAGACATGGTTAAGTGATGGGTTAATCCTGCATTTCACTTCCCTTCATTCATTTAGATAGTTTCTCATTCATTTAAATTTTAGAGGGAAAGGTAGAAAAATTTGCATGCAGTTGCATGCATAGTCTTCTAATCTACCCTAATGTACTTTTCTCAGTGTGTGGACATTTACAAATTATTTTTCCCTAATCACATCATTTTCACTTGGGGGTATTTTCTCAAGCACTTTTGAAAAGCTGTTTTCAAAAGCTGTACATTTTGGCAGGCAAGAACATTCCACTTCATATATACATCCAGAAGATGAGAATTGGAAAATCAGTAGTCAACCAATTTTTCCACCTCCTAATCAAGATATCTCATCCCCAAAAACTGGAGGGAGTAGACTTCAAGACATTTGATCCATTCCATAACTAAAATCTATTCTGTCAAAAAATCATAGGTAAGCATAACTAGATCCCCTATGAATGGAGGAGCAGAACTGGGGTGAAGAAGATAGGATAGCAGTAAGTTGCCAACTTGAAACAGGAAAAAAAAAAAGATATGTCATTTCATTAATAGCTTTGTTAAAATTTATGGGACCATATCCAGGTAAACAATCAAGAATCAATACAAGAGATGCTTTAAATTGAGAACTGTATCATCCTGTGGGAGGTGGAGAAGACTAAGCCCAGCCAATGCAGCAGGGAATATTGGCAACTTTATATTCTTGGATAGCATATATTTTGAGAAGAATAAAGAATTACCAAACACTGAAGGCTTTGCACATGTTCTCACATTGTATTGGGTTCTGAAACTGATGCAATATTATTTGAGCATCTGCCTTTGCTTTACACCTGAGCTCCTGTACCATGAGGATTCAAAATATAACTTAAACTAGTTTGACAACATTAGACTACTGGGCAATTTCCACTGAATGGCAAAGAACTGGCTACCTGCCCAAAGCATGCATCTCCATGGCCTTCTATGCTAGACTTGCAGGAACTTACTTGAACCTTGTTATGTTCTTATGCAAGAATGATACAGGATGCACATTTATTATGTTATGCGTTGAAATATCTCAAAGTGCACTGCTGAATGGGATTCTTAGCAAAACACACAAGCTAGTATTCTCCCCACATCAGTCCTAATTTAGAAAAACACTGGGTGGAGGAATAAAAACATGGTGAATGTGCACTGCTCCACAATTATGTGGAGGTAATCACATTCACCAGGTTTAAGTCAGTGTACCTGAAAAGGATTCCGTATTGAAAAGTACTTTAGAATTGTAAAATTGGCAAGAGCCTTTTAAGCCACTAAGTGCAACCCCCCGCTCAGTGCAGGAATTCAAATTAAACCATCCTCTTTAAAAATGGACTTGCTGCACAGGAAGAGGGGAAGTGGGAAAGATTCCGGATGAGATCACCATTGGAGAGGGGAATGTTAATCTCTCCCAGCTATTGGACACATCCACCCTTTAAACTCCACTTTGCAGCAATAAGTCAGTGAGGAGGAGATGCTTTTAATTATTGCACCAGAACATTTTTTCTGAATTAGAAAGAACACAGAGCTGGAGACAGAGAGGGAGGGAGGGAGGGAGGGAGGGAGAGAGAAAGAGAAGAAAGAAAAGAGAAGAGAACAATGTTGTATCCACATTTGCTGCTGCAATGGGCCTCTAGAAGCTTTTCACTAGAGAGAAAGTATCCTTGGAAGGATGGGGGAAAAGTTTATAAGGATCAAGTTGTTCACTGTGGAAAACAGTATGCTGAGCTCATTTAAACAGGTACTACTAAAGCCTTCCTGCACCAAATGCGACTGGATTAGCCACTATCTCCCGGCAAAGAACAGATTTTCTTTCAGTAGAAAGTCAACATGGTCAACAGAAACTTTCTTGACTGAAGACCTTTCTCATGATTTTGCAGTTTTCTAACACAACTAGCATAATGCTTGGAAGTAAATTGCCAAAACGTTGCTGCATCCTACCAAAAAGCAAAAGAATGAAAAGCAGATAAACCGGGAGACCAGATCTTCTCTTTTCCACTTCCTGATGACCACATTAAAAAAAAAAAAAGTCTAATTTTCCAAAGGTGAATTCACAATTGCCACAACACATCTAACTCGGTTCCTGAAAAAAAACTATTTTCTGAGGTAGTGCAATCTACTAAACCCTAAACTAGCCAAATTAGCTAGGTTTACCCAAAACTCTGCAGAGGGGAAAATGGTTAAAAATAACTAAGCTGAGTGAAGAGAGCTCCAAACAAATGTATGGCTGTTGCAATGAAGTATCATCAACATTCTGCAATTGCCTTGGAGAAGCAGTCTCAAGGAGGTCTTTAACTGGAGCCCAAGTTCATTCTGCAAATACACACATTTTAATTGTCCCAATTTTCTTCCTGCAGAAATACTGTGGCTTCAAGAAGAGTGTTGCATCATTAGAATATAAATGGCAGATGTGAGAATTTGCCTGAATTGCAGCCAGCTGATGACTATATAGTGTGATTTCTGTTTCCCTCATCAGCTTCAATAATATCAGCTACTGCATCAGCAGACTGAAAAGATGAGATAACCAAAATGGATGTCAATCACCAGTTACACCCTTTCTAGCAACGTCCTCTTGCAGAGATAGGTTTTGGTTCAACTCAAGATTGTTTATCTTTTCTTTTTCACATTTATATCATACTCTTTCCCCCGAAATTCAGGGAGTTATCACAGAGGGCAGTGGAATTACAATATATCACAGTTTCTGATTTCTCAGATGCAATATATTTATTTGTTTGTTAGAATCATATCCCACATTTTTTCCAGAAGGTCAAGGCTTCTTACCTGAGGTTTTCCCTTCATTTTTATTCCAACAACAATCTGGTGAGGTAGGTTGGGATGACAGAATGACTGTCCCAAAGCACCCAGTGAATGTACATGACTGAGGGTGGAGTTGAACCTGGATCTAGCCCAGCATCTTAACTATGACTCCAGACTATCTCTCTAAGTAGACTTCTTTACATGCAATCCTGTGAATTCATTTGGACAAAACGCTTTTGGAAAGTTTCCATCTTCACTGGAAGGCAGACATAAGAAGTATGACATTAGACAAAGCCAGCCTGGGAACAATAATGAAACAAAATAGGAGACACCTGCCAGATTCATATCTCCCAAGCCTCCCCAAATTTGGCTCTATGCACTTAACAAAAGTGTTATCTCACACTCATGAATTGGGTAAGAAACAGAGCACTCCAAAGCCACTTTTAAATACCATTTATCTAAAGAAAGATGTACTTTAGTTTTCCAGTGTTTTCCAACAGCAAATCTAGTAGCTAACAAAAACAATAAATTGCTTTCATATGTTCCAACAAATTTTCAGGTAAGGTCTCTTCAAAATTGAGCTTGACATCTGGCAACTACACAGAGATGTCTATTTTGTTCTCTTGGCAACAATTAGAAATGCTTTGCTGTTGTTTTCTTCTGGATTTTTTTTAAATTCCAAACTGGTGCTCTCCTACTAATCGTATCTAACATTATTTAGCTTTTCAACATCCATCAGAGTCAGCCCTGTGTTGCCAGTGGCTGCATGGGAAGTCATGGGAAATATGGACAATACTACTACTGTAAAATTAATGTCTACATATTAAGTAACTTTCCCAATTTTCTCAAATATTAAAAGAGAGAGAGATTGAGCTAAAGATTAAAAGAACAATAAAAATGGGAGTTGTCCCAGGTCAGCCTTGGGAGTAATTCTAGAAAGCTGTCAGGACCCAAAGTAACCTATGTTCTAACAAATCCTCTTCTGAGATAGGAAAAAAAAGTTCCTAAAAATACTGTATTACCCTGAGAAGCTTTCAGCAAGCTATACAGTAACAAAACTCATCACGATATCCTGTTCTGAAGAGTCTCAGGCTCCTCAATAACATCTTTGTATAAACCTAGGTCTAACTCAGGACCCTGGTTTTTGTCCTCTCATCCCAAGGTTTCCTAGAGTTTCAGGACTGCTACAGAAACATTTTCAATGATCATGCTAACTGGAGAAGTCTGACATCTACACATTTGGAGGACACCCAAGTTGGAGAAGACAGTTATGAACTCTCCAATTGAGTTCAGAGAACACATTAAGCTGTACAGTGATTTAATTGCAGCTCAGCCAAGGTTTATTGTTTAGCACTGAGATGTGCACATTGGTTAAGGCAATGACCAGCCTTCGAATGACACAAAGGGGCAACGCTGCCCAAGAGGGTGGGACCTGATCAGAAAAAAAATGGACTCTTTCCAACAAATGAGTAGAGTCAGGACAAAAATTAAATTAATTTCCTAAGAGTAAGACTTGTCCAACACTAGAAAAGATTGCCAAGAGAATTGTTGAGTCCTTTATTGGGTATGTACCAGTGAAGGCACTGGAGAAGATATTCAGATGCTAGGATGTGCCTATATCTACAAAAATCAGAATAGGACAGGAAGTGGCTTTCCCTGTGACACTCTATCTAAGCAGTTTGTCTTATGGCATCCAAGATTCTAAAATAAAATGTTTAATTGGAGCTTATTTTCACTCAGAAAAAAAGGTTTGTTTTCCTATATGTCCAGCTAGAAAATGTTCACCTTGTAGAATAGTTATGCTACCCTTGGAATTCAACAGGGAGGGAATGGGGGTTGAGCTCCTAAAGAAAGACCTGGCAGCTGAAATGTGTTTCAGTGACAGAACCCCCCCCCCCCCATGTCTCCCTGCTGCAACTCTATAATCCTAAGGAACCCAATATTACAACTGATTAATTCATGTACAGGTAGTCCCCAATTTAAGATCAAGTTCCATTCCAAGGCCTGTCCTTAAGTCGAATTTGTACGTAAGCTGGAACAGTATTGTTGTATAATACTGTGTTGGAATGTATCTACAAGGGGGGAGGTGGTGTGATCGAATGCAGTAGAGAAGCAGGTTCTCAGGGAGGAGGGAGCACATTCCAGGAGGAAAGGGAGGGAGACAAGAGGCAACACAGTCCAGAGCAGAAGTGTGGGAAGAGAAAGCAACTTAGGATGGCTGCTCCCTGGAATCTTCCAGGGTATATCCATTAGGTTAGCGTAGTACAGATTTAGTCTGGCAAGATTCTGTCTATATAGCGTAAACAATAAAAGAACTGAACTTGGTTGGATTGTTTCCCTGTTGTTCTTGGGCTTATACTTTATAAGTAATATTGTGTAATTAACTCAAACCATTGTGTATTTAATTCGAATTTTGCTACAATAGGCTCCATTCTTAACTATGGGTCATTCTTAAACCAGGAGTTCTTCACGCAGGGACTACCTGTAATTATCAGAACACTCCTCTGTGGTGAGTCTCTTTGCCTCCTCCCAAAACTGAGCTCTCAGATTGAAAATAATGAAGCATGAGAGCAATAAATAAACCTAATCGCTCACACTCATACTCCCTCGCTCTCACACAGACATGTCTTATATATGAAGACAGTGCTTTATATACAAACACATGCTCATATACACATACATCTGCACACATTTATATTTATAGTACTCTCCACCTTCTCCAGTTTTAACTATTCCCAGATTTTTAATAAATTATGACACACACTTTTTCATACAAACCCACATATACAATCTTCTTTCTTGCTGTCTAGAGGAGAGTTTCAAAGAAGCTTTAGCAATTTGTTTGACCCAGCCAACTGTGGTTTATTCAACACACCATGGTTCAGTCAGCCCTAGTTTAGCTCATTGTGTGTTCAGAGCTTCTCTCTTTTCAGAGCCTGTTCCGGATTAAAAAGTTTGTGCTTTATCCCTTAACAATAGACACAGCATTTATTCATAAAGATGGAAGATAGGACATCTACCTTTTTGTTCAACTATCTGTCAAATAAAAAATTGGCCTCTGGTTTTTTACTCCAAGCAAAAACATCCCATCAGTAGCTTACAAGCTGAAAAGTGTAGCAAATGAGATCATAACACTCTGCTGAGGCATTTATTTTCCCTGAAAACTACCATCCTAGAGTGGAACTGACAACCTTTTCCAGTAACATTTGAGGACAAATCAAGGGCAGATTTTTAAAAATTAAAGAGATTTCAAGTTGGTTGAGAGCATCTCCATTTCCTTTCCTCTTAAGGTACAGTGGGGAAAGGAGCAGAAAAAGCACTTTTAAATGTAAAATATCTACATAGTTGTCTCTTTGGTACACAAAATACATTTGCAAAGAAACAAGCAATTACCATTTCAAACCAACAAATGCAAGCCTCTAAGTCTGAGTTATTAAAACGCACGATCAAAGCATAATAGAAAATTCTAAATTAAAAAAAGCACATGCGACAGAAAAGAAACAGAGCACAGAATCTTGACCTAGCAGAGCAAAAACAAAATGAATAAATGATCCCATGCAGAATATACATTTAATTATCACAATTTAGGAAATAGATGAAAATATACCCTAAAAGTACTTCCTGCACATATAAAAAAGAAGGAAAAAAGGCAGTCTAAAAAAATATGAATACATTGAAATGTGAGCAGTTCTAATGTTATTTATCCTCAGAAAGATCTATCTATGTGGTCTCTAAGAGTCGATACCAACTTGATAGCACATCATCAATAATGTTATGGCAAGAGATTGAATTATGAGCCCTCAAGTCTCAGTGAAAATCTTACATATATAATAAATATACCATCCAGCTTTGGACAGTACCCCCACCCACTCCCACCCAATTTTAACCCATCTGAAAAATGGGGATGATAGTATTATCTACATTTCCAAATCATTTTAAGATTACATGAATCATTTTGAACACTAACATTGCTATTTATTTCTAAAAAGATCCTTGTTTTTCTATTTATTTATTTTATTTATTTTGCCTTTGAGTCAGTGTTGACCCCAGGCAGCTGCCTGGACAAGTCCCTGCAATTTCTTGGCAAGACTTCAGAAGCGGTTTGCCATGGCCTCCTTCCTAAGTCTCAGAGAGACTGACTGGCCCAAGGTCACCCAGCTGGCTTTGTGCCTAAGGCAGGACTAGAACTTACAGTCTCCCGGTTTCTAGTCTGGGGCCTTCACCACTAGACCAAACCGGCTCTCTTCTTCTTCTATGGTCTACCTCATCAGGACTAGACAGATGCCAGAAGAAGCTGCTTGGACAAGGAGCGAAACATCTCTAACCAAAAAGAAAAGAAGTCCAGTTGCTATGACTCAACCTCCAGACAATTCCACCTGGATGACTGAGAATCTTCATAAACACAGATGCCACAGTTCCACAACAGCATAAAATGTCCATCTATCAAATTCCTAGCCCTTACAGTTGTGCAGAGATGACTGAAAAATAATACAGATGCTAGCAGGAAGTATCTGAACTGGATTCCCAGGGGGAAGGTATTTGTTCCTGCCCCACAACCAACAGATATAATAAACACACAAAATACACAAAAGTTCAGGGTTCCCTAGGTAAGAAAAAATGCTAACTTGTGATAGAATTCAGGCTCTAGTACAGGATTGATCATTTCTTTTCTCAGCTTTATCTTGATCAATACTGAACCATGTTGGCTTTTTCAGTGTTGTAGATTATGCACAATATAGTTATCTGACAACGGGGAGTTAATATTTATAAAAAATTGTCAATATCTTACTGCAGTATGGGAAGAAGAAATTTGAAGATGATTTCTTAGGACAGCTGCAAGTTACTGCTTTGAGAAGCAGTTGATCTCCATTCACTCCTATCCTTTTTTTTTTTTTTAACTTTTCCTTTATAGAAATCAGAATATATATCTAACTCCAACCCAAAACCTAACCTGACTCCAGACAACTCTGGATGGCTTACACTTGAAAAAAAATAAGAAAACCATACAATAAAGAAAGAAGAACCAGGTATGTCTAGAAAAATAAAACATACAATATACCAAAGAATTCTATTACATCATTGATCTAGCAACAGCTATTCTGTTATTATGTAAAACTATATCCCACCCCACAAATATATTATTAGAGCCTCCAAGAAGCATTATTAATAATGATGACAATAATGCAATCCATTTTAAAAGATGGAAATCACCAAAAATAGCAAGCGTTCAGCTTAGTTAATAATAGTAACAGTCCATGCAATTAGGAAAGTGTATCTGTTCAGTCTAAACATAGTCCAGCATTCCTAATTCTGACCAGCAGCTATTCTCCAAAATTTCAAGGGCAGTTTTTTTCCATCTCTCCTTACAAGTATTAGTTAAATTCCAGATCTCATATTCTCTGCATAAAAAGCACACATTTTTCTTCTGAACTCCATGCTGCTTCCGAACTTCATTTACCAAGAGGAAGGTTATGGCAAAGGAGTAGGAAAGGCCCCCAGCTCAGTGTTCTGCGTGCAACTAAATCCCAGGTTCAATCATCAGGACTGTCTCTAGTTAAAGTGATCAGATAAGAATTGCTAACAAGAAAGGCCTCCTTCTCTGTCTCTGGAGAGCCTCTGTGTCAAGGGACAATCCTGTGCTAGAGAAACCAATAGACCAACTCAGTAAAAGCTGATCTATTATATTTGTTCTGCTCCTTTATAACAGAAAAATGAGCATTGTGTAAAACTAGTCACCTTCTGGGCTCCCCATACAAGAGTTGCTGTCTCTGAAGGCTATTATAACCTGGCCCAGCTACCTCTGGCTGAGGAGAGATCAAAAGGCCTGATGACACTCAATGGCTCTTTATACAGCCCCACATACTGCCCCACTTTTTCAAAAACTGTTATCAGCGACATATTTGCCTAGACTAGTTACATCTGTTGACAGTTCAGGGAAATTAAGGGCAATGGGAGTTTAACTAAGCCTGCTGAATCGACTCCCCTCTTTGCTCATCCAGTGGAATAAATGGAAAACCTATTTAATTCAGGTCATTTGAGGGCAGAGATTAGAAGACCCTTGTCAGAGGCAATTATCTGCTTCTTCATCAACAGACTTACAGTATGTAAGTATGGAGGAATTAAGATGTGAATTGATTTCTAGGGTGGTCTGAATGCTGTCAGGATCATACTTGACAACTCTCCTTAGCAAAAATGACAAAAGACCCTGCCCTCAGGAGCTTGGTTTAGGAATAAACCGGTTGCCTTAGCAAAGATGTTCCAATCCCAAAGATGGGTAAATTGTCAAAATATGTGCTGATGCTAGAATTACGGTATGCCTTCCACCTCCAGCATTGCATGAAGAAACTTCTGACTCTGAGTTGGATCATAATGAAAAGCTAAAAGGGTCAGTTGCTCTGAGAAATTGGAGATGGGCTGTTTGATGCACTGAAAAGATGGGAAACGGGGCAGTATGACAGTTGATTGGAGCAAAAACTGCACATGCATTTCACACAGGGCTGGCTCTCTGTGGTTCCTGGATCTCAACAGCTTGTATTACAGGATGTGAACCACAGGGAGCCAGATGTCCAAGGGAGGAAGCTCACAGGCAGGACATGAAGGTGATAGCTTGCCAGTAGTTGGTCCAGTACTATATTATGTCTGATCAGTTTTATCAAGCAAGATGGTTTTGTGCTCAGAAATATGATTTATTTCTTACACTGTACCCTGCCTTTTCTCCCAGAACTGAAGGCATCATACATAGCACTCTCACCTCCAATTTTTCCTACAATACGTCTGTGGGATAGATTGACAAAGGAAAGTGACTAGACTGAAGTCACCTATTTAGCTTCTATGGCTAAGGATAGACTTAAATTTGGCTCTCCCCGGTCATAGTCCAACACCTTAACCATTAAACAAACCTGGCTCTACCAGAATAACTATATTTGAATTGAATAAATATCCATAAAATCTTAACTCCCATTTCCCACACTGCCAACCAAGTGCCTCAAGAAGCCAAGAAAAAGTGTGAAGAATGAATGCAACAACTCTAACACTTCTCTTGCACCAACATGCTTTATGAATCCCTTCCTTGATATGTTTGCACAGCCCTATTGAAAAGCCTACTACCACTGACTTTGGAAGATTAATAAAAAGATCACAGCTAGCAGCTATTGAAAGTTTTATGAATTTACCTCTCTCTCTTTCAAAGGCATCCAATTTGGTGCCCCCAAATACACTCCTCATGGCAGGTAACTCCATACATGAATTACAGACTACAGAAATGAATATCTTTTGTCAGTCTTGAGTATCCTGTCAATCAGCTCCACCAGAGGACCCAAAATTCTAATACAATGAGACAGGGGGGGAAAGGCATAACTCCATATCATTCTTTAGTATTGTGGCTGTATGGAATTCAAATTGTCTATGTTTTGTTGGGATGTTATTCAAGTGAATGGGATTCTCACCAATTTGATATAGGAATGAGCAGACTCAAAAGTCACAACTGAAGAAACAAATGAACAGCTTACATACTGGGCTTAGAGAGGGAAGGGAAGGGAAGGGAAGGGAAGGGAAGGGAAGGGAAGGGAAGGGAAGGGAAGGGAAGGGAAGGGAAGGGAAGGGAAGGGAAGGGAAGGGAAGGGAAGGGAAGGGAAGGGAAGGGAAGGGAAGGGAAGGAGACATTGTTAATGTTCTAAGAAATAAAGGACTAGAAATCGGCACAACAGCAAATCTTTCTGAACTTTATTTAACTGACACTTATGTGTGGCCTTAATGGTCTGAAGTTATGGGAGGGTGAATTCTGGTTGAAAATTAGGGGAAAAAGCTCTCTAGGAGTAAGAACAATTCAACAGAGGAAACAACTGCTAGCTCAGTGAATATATTCAAGCAGAAGCTAAACAGCCCTTTGCCAGGAAGGTGTTATTTGGATGGCCTAAATGGCACCTATCAACTCTATGAATCTGTGTCATTAATGACTTCCTTCTCATAAAACAGAATGTTTCTGCAATGAAGAGGAACATAAGTGATGATGATTGCTGATGGCCAGACAGACATGACCTGCAATATTGAAATTTCTCATGGCCATGTCTGGTCAGATCAATTCAGACTAAGTTGCCATCAGAATGAGACAAAAAATAACATGAAGTACAATTATGTACACATGATGAACATAATTGCTAAAATGTATAAAAGTTTGTTGAAATTTGAAACAGAGGAAGAACAGGTTAAAGCAGTGTTTCTCAACCTTGGTAACTTGGTAATGGGTAGACTTCAACTCCCAGAATTCCCCAGCCAGCTGGCTGGGGAATTCTGAGAGTTGAAGTCCACCTGTCTTAAAGTTGCCAACATTGAGAAACACTGGGTTAAAGAATGTATGATAAAGTGGGCTAAAATTTTTGGTTATAATATGCAGATGGATCAATGGGCAAATATGTGGTTAAAAGGGTTGAAATTTACATTGTTCTAATCTTAAAGAGAATTTTTATAAAATGATGTATTGTTGGTACATGATGCCAGGAAATTATCTAGAATGTATAAAGGCACTTCAAATGTATGTTGGAAATGTGAACAACATGAAGGGACATTTTATCATGCTTTGTGGATATGTAAAAAAGCTACAAAAATGTGGATTCAAATACATATCTCAATACAGAGGATTTTAAAGATTAATATTCAATTGAAGCCAGAACTTTTCCTTTTAGGACTAATAGATAAACAGTTAGAAAAAATCCATGGAAGATTATCTCAGTATATGATTACTGCAGTGAAATTATTATATGCACAGAGATGGAAAGATTTGACACTATCTGCTATGGAGAAATAATTGGTGAAATTGATAGATCTTGCATAGATGAGTAAATTAACTTCATTGATTAGAGAAAAGACACTATCTACATTTACTGGTGGCTGGAAACCTCTTATGGACATTTTGCATAAAAATGAACAAAATGTACTTGTGATTTATAGCTTTGATGATTAGATTGAATAGATTATAGAAAGAAGATTATTATGATGTAACTTGAGAGAGAGAGGTTAAAATATAACTGTACTTATAACTGCTGTGAAGAATATCAGAAGCCACCTTTTTGTATCTTTTTTCTTTCTTTCCTATTTTTCTTCCACTTATTTTTTATTTTCTTGCACTTTTTGGTTTCTCTTTGATTTCTTTTTCTTTTTTCTCCCTTACTTTATATTAGTTTGTATTAGTTTTTATCTTCTTTTTTAAAAGTGTCAATAAAAAATCATATAAAAAAAAGAATGAGACATAAAAAATAACAGTGCAGCTCTGAGGCATTTTGTTCCATAAAATAGAGAAATGGGCAGCTTCCAGAGGCCATCCTTACAGTTCTCCACCTCCATTCCCCAGCAGGTTATCATGAATGAATGAATGAATGAATGAATGAATGAATGAATGAATGAATGAATGAATGAATGAATTGGAAGGCACAGAACAATCAACACCAATAACAGAATGAGGTGGAGCTAGTCTACACTTATATCACTACCACCTAAAGCTATCAGTTCTAACTCAGAAAACATTTGTAAATCTAAGGATACCATTCCTCAAAAATGTTCTTTGCATTTCTTTTTCACTCAAAACAAGGACATGACAGAAATGTAGTTTACATTTTTACATCAGTGCACCTCATATTAAGAGAGCCAGTTTGGTGTACTGGTTAAAGCACAGGCTAGAAATTGGGAGACTGAATTCTAATCCTGCCTTAGGCACAAAGCCAGGTGGGTGATGTTGGATCAGTCACTGTCCCTTAGCCCTAGGAAGAAGGCAATGGCAACTTCTGCCCATTATTCAGTCTCACAGTAAGATCTCTTTATACTGAGGAACAGATCCAAGTAGATCTACCCCAAGGGGAAGAGAAGTCCCAAGTTCTGCTTCACAATTTCCAAACAGAGATCTTGAAGAATCTAGATCTTGTTCCAGTCTCTTGTAGAAGAGGCTTAACGAAGGTAGGCATCAGAAAACCATTTCCATGAACCTAATTTAATATATTGAGCCAGTTTGGTATAGTGGTTTATGGCCCTAGGCTAGAAATTGGAAGACTCTGAGAGCTAGTCCTGTCTTAGGCATATATCCAGCTGGGTGACGTTGGGCCAATCATTCTCCCTAAGCCCTAGGAAGAAAGCAGGAATTTGAATCAGAAGCTACAGCAGAAAAGAAGAAAATGTCCTTCTATATCTAGATTTGCCCTGCTCCAATCAGCTACCACAATAACAGTCTTCTCCCTCCTTCCCTGGCCAGCAAGTTTTCAAATCCATCTTTGTCATATGCTCATCTTGTTTAAAGATCCAAAGAAACTGTCCTTTGCCTAGAAACTGACTTCATATTCGCTGCAGACCTTTTAAATAAACCATATTCACTTTAAGCAAGCTGTACCTGAGCATTCTCATAAAAATACTGTGATATCTAAATCCCCCATTCGATGGTAGAAAGGAAAGGCTTACAACGAAAATGTAGCAGTCTGAGTTTAACCTAAATCAAGCAGATGCAGCCTGTTGGGTTATGTGATACATGGCAACAGCCTCCCATAAGACGGAACCCTGCAACCTATCAAACAATTCCTGGGTCTCTGAAAAAGCACAGCATGTGTAGTAATTAAAGTGCCCTTGTTCCATACTCAGCATCATTTTCATGTCGAGTCAGGATAATCTCAGGTTATTACGAGTCTGAAGATTAATTGCTCTCCTGCACTATTTTTATAATACATGTAATTTCCAATCTGACACCCCCACCTTACCCCCTGGTTCCCGGTGCACCCTGTATTTATGACTGAAGTGTGGCATCATCAATACACCCCTGTCTTATTAATAGCATGCTGGCCTGACTGCCTAATTAGTATTCCAGCACATGTGGAAACTTTGAGGTTGATTAAACCTGATCCACCCAAGGCTTCTTTGGCCAGCTGCCAACTTTTGGCCAATTGCCAGAGAGACAATTCATGTCATCCTTTGCTGCAGTTCTAAGTGAGAGCCAAGCCCTGGAGGATGAGTCTAGATCCAGGAACCACTACACATGGGATGATCAAGGATATTCAACCAGTTCTCATTGCGGAAATCAAAGGCCTTTAAGTAAAGAGTCTTCAGCAACTCCAATCTAAAATACGTTAGCCCAGCAGTCAATACTAGACTTGCTTCTCCCCACTTCTGTCTGTAAAACGCTGGAATGTGTCTAAGTAATTTGCAGGGGGAGGGATCTATTTTTTTTCCAGATCTCATCTAATTAGATGAAAAAAAATCTGCTTTTGAAATTTATTTCAAAGTAAAAGGGAATGAATTGTGGTATTCCTGCACTTACTGAGTGACAAGATTGCCAATGTGTACATGTGAATATCCTGTCTTTCTTAGTACAGCCTTGTCTAGTTGTCTGCACATTCTGGCTTCCCAGTTCCATTCATCCCAGAGAGAAGACTACATAAAGGTCCTATTCCCAACAGAGTAATAGAGGCAAATGTAACAGTAAACAAGCCCAGCAAACACACATTTTCTATTACCTTCAAGAAAATAAGTTCAAAATTACCACCAACAGAAGTTTGAAATAAATTTTTAAATATGTGGAGAACAAGATGGAAAAACAAAACCTTTTAAGAGAGGAACACTTTTGAAAATTTGCAAGGCAAATTTCAGCACAAAAAACTAAACATAGAAATACATTCAATCCTTTAGAAGTCTCACTCATCTTTTTTTTCTTTTTTTCATTCTCACTTCAGTCCCTGGAAACCTACAGATGAAATGATCTCTAATAGCAGCTATTGACTACTCTTGACTCGAGACTACAGAACTGCATGTAGCCAAACTTTGATGTTTGACCCTCCTGGGAACATATCTGGCCTCCAACTTTGCTGAAGAAGAGAGCCTAGCACTAGAGTCTCTATGGCAAATAAGCCATCTGGTCATTAATATGCATTAGGGTGAAGGTGGAGGATATAGTCTTTGTAAGGATTGTTGCACAAAACCCCCAAACACACACACATACAAAACAATGATAGGCCAAGGGTTGATTCTAAACAGGCATGCACAATTTTTATTGGCTTGAGGAGTGCACTGCACTGTGAACAGCAAGACAAAGTCTATAATCCAAAATGGGGGTGGGGGGAGAGAGCAGGACTCAAAGTAGGATTGTGATATCAATTTTGCCCCTTAAATATATCCCCAAGCTCAAGGAAAATGAGGGGAATAAATACCAATATTACAAATAAAAATAAATGAAATGAGCTTAATCTGACATGTACACTTTACCTATACAACCTATACAACCAATTTTACAAAATATTCAGCATTCTTTACAGAGTAAATGGTTTGGGAGATACCATATTTTGATCTGATGAGTCTGAGAAACAAACAAATAAATGATGTGATTATCCATTTATGGGGACATTGGGCCAGTAAAAATGGATCCCTTGACAAAAGGAATATGCAACACACAAAAATGGACATAGACTAGATGAGAAAACTGTAAGAAAGCAATAATCGATCCATTTACAAGTGTGAATAATTTATGGATATTTACCTGATAACAAAAACTCTTGGGCTGCTGACAATATAGGAGTTTATTATCAGAACAGATAATGCAAATCTAATGAACCATTCACATTTTGCTGTAATCAAATAATCAATATTTCCACAAGTATTATTTAAGTGTTCTGTAGCACCTATAAAGAGCTAATGCAATCTTTGGGTATGTTAATAAAAAGCACTGTGTTCTGCTTATGGGAAGTAATGTTTCTAGTCTAGTCTAGTCTAGTCTCTTGCCATACCATAGATGGTATTGGCCATACCAATATAACAGTTTATTAACAGAACAGATAATGCAAATCTAATGAACCATTCACATTTTGCTGTTATCAAATAATATTTCCACAAGTATTATTTAAGTGTACTGCAGCTCCTATAAAGAGCTAATGCAATCTTTGGGTATGTTAATAAAAAGCATCGTGTTCTGTTTATGGGAAGTAATGTTTCTATTCTATTCTATTCTATTCTATTCTATTCTGTTCTGTTCTGTTCTGTTCTGTTCTGTTCTGTTCTGTTCTGTTCTGTTCTGTTCTGTTCTATTGCCATGCCATAGAACTGTGTCCACTTCTATTCATCACATTTTCAGAAAACTATTGAGAAACTGGGCATGTCCACAGAAAGGTAACAAAATAGTGAAGAATCTATAAATGATCCAGAGAGGAACATGTTAGAGAGGTGGTATGTTTAGCCTGGAGAAGAGAAGGGGAAACACTACAACTCTCACCAAACATCTGAAGAGCTGTTAGGCCAAATCTGAAGCAGATTTGTTCTCTATTATTTTCAGAGGATAGGGCTAGAATCAATAGGATGTGATTTAAAAGAAGACAAATTTTGATCAAAATCAGGAAAATCTTTTTAATGATACCCACTGTTCATCAATAGGACAAACTATTGATGAAAGTGGGTGGGGTTGTATTTGTTAGGGCTCTATATGAAGAAGCTGGATGATTATCTCTCAAAAATACTGTAGTTACAGTGATTCAGAGGACATAACCAATAAGATAATTTCTATTTCTAAATGAGAAATCATTTCTCCCAGTGAAGCTAACATAGCCATAAACCATAACTGCACTTCAAAACATGGTTTTTATTAGGGCAGAGCTTCAGGATACAAGAACATCATTGAAAGGGTTGAATTCTCCATTTAATATTTATTTAATCCAAGTTTTGTACAACATATGGTTCTCTCCACCAAAGTGCTACCTGATGCTACAAAGTTTTCTGGGCCATGGAAGGAGACTCTGAGAGGGAGTCTCAATTCAGGTGAGATTTTTGGACCATGACTGTCATGTCCATGGCATTAGGAGCCCAGCAGATTCTGACAAGAACTCAAACTGTAAGGAATCCTAATTTGAGGGAAACAGTATATCTTCCTGTGGAAAGATCTTCTCCTCCCATTCTCTGAAAGCTCAATTCACTTTTCCAAAAATTCCACCACCATGCAGAATTCTTAGCCTTGAAAAAGGGTCAAGGAGCCTTTAAAGAGTCAGCAGCAAGCAAGGATAAAGTTTTCTGTTTCTTCAACCTTCTTAAGATCTCAGTTGAGCTGAGATTCTGGAAAAAAAGGGCTTTTATTTAGAGTTAACCCAGCCCATAGCTTTCTTCACTGAGCTCTCCAAGGTCCTGACGATATTTTGTTTGGCTGAATCACGAAGAGTCGGACACGACTTAAGGACTGAACAACAACAACAAAGTGCCCAGATGTCTTGGTTACCTGCTCTTAGGCTGTTTCTTGAAGTCCTCAGGGCAGACCAAACCAAAACCCAGCATTCTATTCTAATTAAAATTGTGTATACAAGAGTTCATACAAGAGTTGTGTATGAAATAGGAAACATATTTTGTTTTGGGCTCAGAACAAAACAGCTCCATTTGAAACATTCTGAGGATAGGATGAATCTGAAATATTCTGAATGGTCTGACTAGATTCAAGATTCTGCTTTTGACCAGGCCCTAACAACTTGGGACTAAAATATCTGACAGACTTCCTTAGTTGATCATAGATAATCCTAAGATCACTGCAGTTCTGCTGCCATGTGCTGATAGTTTGTAGAATACTGAGAGCCAATTTTGTGTAGTAGTTAAGGTACTGGACTACAAATTGGGAGACCATGAGTTCTAGTCCTCTGCTAGGCATGAAAATAATCTCTATTACTTTGGGGCCAGTGACTCTCAACCCACTTCACATAGTTGTGGGAAAAATAGGAGGTGGAAGCATTATGTACACTGCCTTGAGGTGTACAAAAATAAAGGTGGGTAATAACAATAACAACAATGACATCTTGCCATTACTTATAGGCAAAACACTGAAATGCTCCCCTCCCCGCCTGAAATTCATGTTGTTGTTCACTCGTTAAGTCGTGTCTGAACCATATTGCGCCAGGCGTTCCCGTCCTTCCCTGCCTCCCTGAGTTTGCTCAGTTTCATGCTCATTGTTTCAGTGATGCTATCTAACCATCTTATCCTCTGCCGTCCTCTTCTCCTTTTGCCTTCAATCTTTCCCAGCATCAGGGTCTTTTCCAAAGAGTCTTTGAAATGAAAGAGTCATGAAAGAGAAATTCATGAGGCATCTGCTATTACATCTTCTAAGTGTCTGCTGAAGATCTATCTTCACTCAGGCCTTTTCTATGAGTGTTGTATGAATGGTCCTGTTTTGTTTTCCTTCCCAACGTTTTAGTTGCTGTTATTACTATTCAAATATCTGTATGCTACCTCTTCTAATATTGTTGCTGGCACTATTATATTATGCAATTCCACCACTTGCTTCTTTGAGATGTGTTCATATGGGAAGCAGCATAGAAATATGAAATAAAAGTAAATTTAATAGTGATGGCCAAGTTATCTTTCACAGCATCATTACTGACTACAATGCATGGAAACACTCCTAATGCGGTTCTGGAAGACCTGAGGTTCTCCAGAACATAGACTCGAAGTTAGGTAAACATAGGACAGTCATTAATATTTTTAGCAGGGCACACTATATAAAAAAGAATTAGGATTTCTTTCTGTCTGTTTTCAGGGTTTTTTCTTAAACCAAAGTCCATCTACAAGTTATTCTTCACTTCAACATCGTATTCAAAGTTAATTTATCTATTCTCCTCCAACAAGGTCACAATTTATGACCTTTTCCAGTTCCTCCCTCAGCCATTGTGGAAAAGGAAATACCATGAAAAACTGAAAGCTGAGCTTTAAATGCATTTTTAGCCTCAATATTTAATGACAGGGGCAGTTTTAACTACCAACCACAAAATCCACTGAAATGTCCTTTCGTTTAAAGAAGAAATCCCAACTTTGTAGCTGTGCAGTCCAATTACAGGGTTTTATGTGTAGCAGATAGATTAAAGCAGCTTAGAGGAGAGAGTGGGATGAGAACACAGCAGAGATGCCAGAAAAACAAGAAAGCCTTTTATTTTCCCCTTTTTTCCCCGCAGAATGCCTGACTTAACTCTGGCAATAATAAATTAGGTGTGCATGTTTACACAAGTGTAGGATGAGTGATTTTTTTTTTTCAGAACTATGATTTCCCATTTTTAAACTACTAGAATGCTTTCACATTAATCAAATCTTGGTCAAGAGGAGGGACTATAACTTGGTGAGAAAACAAAAGCTTTGCATGCAGGCCTCAGATAGAATCTCTGGTACTTCTAAATGGGGCAGGGGGAGAACCTCCCTGAAACCCTAGAGAGCTGCTGCTAGCCAGGGGAGAACAAAAGTTAGCTGTTTGATGGTCTGATTTGTACTAAACCTTATCAGGGTCACCAGAAGCAATTACTGCCCCGTTGTAGAACACGTGCTTCAAATGCTGATGATCCCTAATCCAGTGTAAATCAGGGATGGGCAATCTGGCACCCTCCTAATGGCTTGGACTACCAACTCCATAAGCCCCAATTGTGAACAATGCTGAATAATGAACAGTTGTGGATTATGGGAATCCAAAATACCAAGAAGGTGAGAGCCTTTATTCTCATGGTACTAGCAATCATGGTAATGATGGGTAATAAAACAACTTTCTTTAATGACTGTTTTCCTTTGGTAGGTACATGTTGTAACAAACTTTGATTTCCGAACAAGTTTTCTGCAATGGTACTATCTATGAGTGTTTTCCTGTGCCTCTGCCTTTCCTGTGGAAATGAATGGCAATGAAAGAACTCTACCATCCTAACAGCTACAAGGGCCCAACTCACTCAGGGATGTTGCTGAAAAATCCTTTGTTTTTCTTTCAAACATCAAATAGCTCAAAAGTCCTTTTTAATACAGCCCAGGAACGAAATGTACCAGGAATATCCAATTATTCAAAAAGAAGCAAATTCATTGCACATTTTGGTATTTGGAGCAATAGTACAAAAGTAACAGCATAACAGGTGAGTATTGGCAACATTTTTTGCTTCAATAAATATTTTTAAAAATACATGTATGTAAAATGCATGTTTAAAATGTTTTTAAAAAATACATGTAAAATGTTAGTTTAAACCACATTTCTCCCTGCAGCCCAAAATCAAACAGCCCCTGGAGCACTACATCCCATGATTTATCTCAATGTCTAAATCTGTTCTATCTTTTGGGGAGTTCATGGATGAGCAGTGATTTGAAGCCACATCCATCTCTCCAATTCAACTGTGATACTTTGTTCACTAGACCAGAACAGGTTTCATCTGTTTGCCCAGAGGGTAGCTTCACAAGTTACATTTTTCTCCAACAGCCTAATCTCTACTGTCCTAGTGATATGGAATTCTAACCAAAAGGGCAGGACCAATGACTTGCCACTGATTCACACCAAACCAGTCACCACCATGCAAAACACATACTGATCTTGAATACAACTGCAGCAGCAGACCCTTGCTAGTTTCCACTATGACAATTTACTATTCCATTCAAATATTATAAAATTCCACTTTTTCAGGAGAAAGAAAGCAGTCTTATATTCCAAAATATTTTTGGAATATCTCCAAAATCTCCAGCAAACCTAGTATCCTTTGTACCAATACATACAGTATATCACGGTAAACTGAAATACTGGATTCATGTATTGAGCTAAGCGATGGCTTGTTTAACAAAGGTTTGAATAAGGAAATGGTTGATTTTACAGAAGATTGTAAGCCCCAACTATACCATATTATGGTGTATTGTATTATGGTGTATTGTATGAGAAGTCATAGAATTATTAAGTAATGAGTCCTAGTGTGCTTCATAAAAAGTTCTCCTAAAGTAGAGTCTTAAAAAGCAAATCTAGCACATATTTCAAATGAAGAAACCATGTTGAAATGAACACAGTCATTTTAGATGGAGAGAACAGGAGTAGAGGGGGGCATTTAGATATTCACTGTACAATCCCTCTTGTGTATGTGAGAACATTCAGAACCAACATTCCTAAATCCAATTGATTGCAGTGCTGAGAAGTCCCAAGATATTCTTCATTCTGATCACTTATTGATTAAATTTGAGCTACATCCTTAATCAGACTCAATATAGTGGCTGTATTTACACAATATGCTAAATTTAGATAATCTTAAGTAATCTTGGTTAAGGATTTTTTGCTTCAGGTTTTTTTAAGGGGGGATTTACTATGTTGTGAGCCTTAATCCACAGAAAACTTACACCACTACAAATGTGTTAGCCTTTAAGAAGACTCAAGACTCTTGGTTGTTTTGGGGCAACACAATCCCATAACTTTTCTGCTGGAATTAATTTCAGTGGAAGAATGCCTGTACTTAAATATCTGAGGAGTTTACAGAAGTTTGGCTTTGCCAACATGTCAAAAGTATTTTTTTCCCCCTTATCTGTACGCATTTGTAGATTTTTTTCCTTTAAATAAAATATCCTGCAATTTGCTTTGAAGGACAGCAGGCTGAAGAAATTATACTGGAGCAAAAGAAGATCCAATTTCCAACAGACTTCTATCATATAGACTACTGCAATGCGCTCTACATGGGGCTACCCTTGAAGAGTATCCGGAAGCTACAGCTGGTCCAGAATGCAGCCGCACGGGCTATTTTTGGAGTCCTGAGGAGGGCCCATGTAATGCCAGTGCTCTGCGAGCTGCATTGGGTACCAGTTTGCTTCCGGGTCCAATTCAAGGTGTTGGTTATCACCTTTAAAGCCCTACACGGCATGGGACCAGGTTACCTAAGGGACCGCCTCTCCCCTATGACTTCAACCCATCCCACCCGATCACACAGAGAGGGCATGCTTTGGACCCCCAAAAGAACTTTGATTAGCAGGGTCCATAAGGCGGGCCTTCTCTGCGGTAGCCCCCGCTCTTTGGAACATTCTGCCCCCGGAGGTGCGATTGGCCCCCTCACTCCTGGCCTTCCAAAGGGCTTTGAAGACCTGGTTCTGCCACTTGGCCTGGGGTGGGGAGGGAATACCTCAAGCATGGGGATGGCTAGCCCCATAGAGGCCTCCTGTTTTCAGCCTCAGATTTTTCATTTTCTTGGACTCTCCTTCCATTTTTTAGAAATGCTTTTAACTGATGTTTTATATATTTATATATATTTATGTTTTTAACGTTTGGTGTGAGTCGCCCAGAGTTCCCCCATTGGGGGGAGATGGGCGGGTGAGAAATTAAATAAATAAATAAATAAATAAATAAATAAATAAATAAATAAAATATGCATCAGCAAGGGGGCAGATTGTTGGATTCCTTCCCCTATTTTTCAGGGACCTTACCTTCATGTTTCTATTTCCAATTATTTTGACTCTCCAATGGCATACCTGCCATGGCATACCTACTGCTGCTCACCTGGGCAAAAGCAAAAATGATTGTGATACCATGAAGCTTTGTCAGTACTCTCCTGATGCAAGGGCTGATGGGATATCAGGTTCTTCCTGGAGGAAGTGGGTGAGAACTCTGTGTTCCTCACATGATGATTCTGGACCTGATTAGTATGATTATGTGCTGCCAGAACCATCAATAAGGAGATTTGGAGTGAGTGGGTGAGGTAAAGCATGTTCTAGGAACAGAACCTATAGACAGAACCTATAAATAGCATAATATGACTACTCTTAATGTGATCAGAACCCGAAAGTTCTTAATAATTAGAGGCCAGTGGTAGACTTGATCTTCCTGGGCAGGATGCTCAGATTTTGTGATTACTGTAAACATTCATTGTAAATAAAAGTATTTATTTTATTACATTTTTTTAAAAAACACACAAAAATGCAACCCCACAACAAAGTATAAAACAGACAAACAACGGGAGTACCTTGACCACCACCTTCAATTGCTAGATGAGACTCAGATGCAAATCAGTTTGTAGGTCTAGTTTTATTTACCGAAGTTGCATACATTGAATAAATATATCCTTTATGCAAAGCTGCAATATGGAGTTCAGTTTCAATTTAGCATGTTGCATGAATCCAGTAACTGTGATTTGTAAGATGTGGTTTATGACTTTTGTGTGATGTGTGAATGTATCCACTTATGACTTATCCAACAAACCATGGTTAAGGAAATGTTTGAATCAGTTCTTAAAAATAAGTCATAGGCCACTTTAGACTTGTCCAAAAAACTTCACCACCCATCACATTGCTGATGTGAAGAATATTATAAGGTTTGGAGAACATAGGAGAAACTGCTTAAAGTTTCTGCTTTTGATGGTGACTTTCATTATTCTTGGGCAGCAACTTCCTGCTTAGATCAGGATCTTTCTTTATAGTATCATCAATCTCTCTCACTCCAATAGGAGTGATTATTTTGTATGAGTTGACCCTTATAACTGCATGGCAAGTAACTTTGGATTGGCTACAAAATCTCTCTGCTCATCTTTAATGACAAATTCCCTGTCAAACCTCATCCAGGAATCCATGGATAGGTATTAGAACACTGGATGACTTTCAACCCTTTATAGGGATTACTTTCTCAAGGACATAGTTAAAACCATTCCTACTTCTGGAGACTGCCCACATTTTTTTTTCCTGCTATTCCTTAAGAAGACAAAAGCAGAGCAAAAGAAACAGAAATGAGATTTTACCAGGTGCCTGGTAATGACCAGTGATGGAAGCCAAATTCAAACTTATTTGACATATTAGTTTGTATTTCTTTTGATTGTTTCTGCAATGAACACCCACAGACATCTTACAAGTCCAGAAGGTATATTGAACTGATAGTTAACCTAATAGACAAACAGTCATATTCAAAATCTGCAACGAGACTGTCCTTCCAACAAATGGAGCTTTCCCCTCAATCTGTAGCCAATCCTACACACCCATTCAGGCCAGAATAGGGAAAGATACAGCATAGCCCAACCCACCCCTCTAACTATTCCAACCTTCTGAAAAATGTTAGGGAGTAGACGATACCTTGTGGAGGTATTTCAAAGTGTGAGAAGATGCCATCAGGATGAAGAGAAACTGAAAGGAAAAAGCTCCCTTAAATTAATCTCTGCTTCTTGTACCTACATGGACACGTCTATGTGGGCTTCTTGGCAACAATAAGGAAATGGTTTGCCATTACTTCTGAGACTCTTTTTTCCCTGTCTACCCTACCACTCTGGAGTTTCCTGATAGTCTCCCATTCAAATAGTAATGAGTAGTGATCATGCTTAGCTTTTCAAGATCAGCCAAGGATAGACCAAAGTCAACAAATGTATCCCATTCATTTGGAGTGATTGGTTGTAGAATGATCTCACATTTGCAGAATGACACATATGCGTATTCAGAGTTCTATGGACATTCATAAATGCAAATTAGAAAATGAAAGGAAAAATAATTATGAACATTGGCGTATTTTTAAAATAGTCTTCACATCACACACTGGAAAATTAGGAGGAGAGGATTTCAAGTCAGAAAGCAACTATAGTTATTTGAGCTTATCTTGACCTCACATTTGGATGAGATCCTCCAGGTATGACTGAGTTAAATGCATTCATTGCTCACCATGGACATTTTCAGAGGGTTTGAAAAGTACTATTCCTCCATGCCATCAATTTTGAGTGATTGCTTCTGAACATTTTCAAAGCTTTTACTATGAGAAAATGTTACCCTCATTCTGAACTGACCTCTGTTTCCCTCAGTGATATTCTTTAATAGCTGAATCTGATTGCTGACATTGTGTCTAAGTCATAATTCTATTTGCTGTGTGGCTCCTGACTGGTTGGGAACTTATAATTTTCACAATAACTTATGTGGAGGAATTATGAATGCTCCCCTAAAGCTCTATTCTCAGTTGAATAAATCAAATGGGCACATCCAAAATCCAAAGGCCATTCCCTAATTTCATAAAGATCCTTAAGGTTTTTTTCACCAACCTTCTACAACAGAGTGACATGGAGAGGTGTTCCATTCACTTTTGAAACATTTTAGTAGAGGCACTTTATCTCTGCTTGGGTTCTCATAAATTTGCCCAAATTATACTAGGAAAAAAATTATCTACATTTGCAATGTTTTCCTTTTGGTTATGTATCCTGACTTTCTTGTTTATGACACTAAGAGGCATTTGCTAAGTTCCTTACATCTGCTTTTCAGTTTGGGCACACTGCAACCTAGATTGAGCTGGCCAATCTGTGGGCCAATTAAGATTTGGTCTCTTCCAAACTCTGTGAGTGTATGCTTCTTAATTTTAACTTTGCCATCTGTGACAGTAAAACAAGAATAAAAAAAAATAGCACATCACAGAGGTAAAAATAGCTACATATCACCTGGAGTTTCTCATCAGCTTTCCCATTTCTTCTGAAAGTTCTGCCTGTATTATTTGTCTTGCTTTTAAAAAAGCAAAATAAATAAAAGGTAGAAAAAATGAAGCAAACGGTAAAATTAACTCCAGAAGTCTACAACCTTTTCTTCTCTTGTTTTGAAACCTAAATATAAAAATGTTCTTTCTAATTACAATTATTCCATTTGATATAAAAGCATAGCTACTATATGTGAAATGCCTCTCACAGATGTGCACACCAGGTGTAATTCAGCAGAAGACATCCATCTTCAGGAGACAGGGGGAGAATGAAGGAGAAAGAGGAAGATTTTCCTAGAGTTAATTTTTAAAACAGATACTGTTGAAATGGAGATGAGAGAAAGCATAAAATGGAAACTGGATGCATTTTGCATGTATGTATACTGTATATATGTGTATACATGTGGAGTCTTTGGGTACATGTATACATGTATACATGTACATTTGTATATGTGTATGTTTACATATGTATACTTTTATGTATATGCAAGTGTGTGTGCTTTTGTGTATATATCATACCTATAGACATACACATACACATGCCCCAATTAAATGCTGGTGTCTGAAATCACAACATCTTAATCCCAGATTGCCTGAATTTTTGGTGTATTTCTACCATCAGTAAGGACAGAATGGAAATCTGCCTAGTCCAAATTTTACACAAGCAAAATTGTACATAAAAATGCAAGGGTGCACTATGCAACCTAGTGCTTTCCAGGTATATCAGTTTAACACCTATGAGCTTTGACCAACAAGACAATGGCAGAGCTTCCTCCTGTCTGCCTTGCGGTCTTGATTTTGCTTCTGGTAGTCAAACATACATCTGCAACTGGAACTGGTCCTTCAAAATGGCACTAGCTATCTTAGTGCCTTCAAGTCACTCTTGACTCCTGGTGGCTATATGGAGAAATCCCTGCAGTTTTCTTGGCAAGATTTTCAGAAGTTGTCACTACCTCCTTCCTAGTGACTGGCCCAAAATCACCCAGCTGGATTCCTGCTTAAGGCAGGATTAGCATTCAGAGTCTTCCAATTTCTAGCCTAGGGCCTTAAATCACTACACCAAACTGCCTCAATATATTAAATCAGATTCATGAAAATGGTTTCCTGATGTCTACCTTTGTTAAGCCTCTTCTACAAGAGACTGGAGCAAGATCTAGATTCTTCAAGATCTCTGATTGGAAATCCTGAAGCAGAACTTGGGACTTCTCTTCCCCTTGGGGTAGATCTACTTGGATCTGTTCCTCAGTATAGAGAGATCTTACTGTGGGACTGAATGATCTCTCAGTCATGTCCTAGGAGATGCTAAGTTGGGCTGCAACAGGGATTTGGAAGGGGATAGGGGCTCCATTCTACTGTCACCCTGCTTATTTAACCTATATGCAGAGTACATCATGAGAAATGCCAGGTTGGAAGAATCACAAGCCGGAATTAAGATTGCAGGGAGAATAATCAATAACCTCAGATATGCAGACGATACCACCCTAACGGCAGAAAGTGAAGAAGAACTAAAGGGCCTCTTGATGAGGGTGAAGGAGGAGAGTGCGAAAGCTGGCTTGAAACTCAACATTAAAAAAACTAAGATCATGGCATCTGGACCCATCAATTCCTGGCAAATAGAAGGGGTAGAAATGGAAGCAGTAACAGACTTCATTTATTTGGGCTCCAAGATCACCGCAGACGGAGACTGCAGCCATGAAATTAAAAGACACTTGCTCCTTGGGAGGAAAGCTATGGCAAACCTAGATAGCATATTAAAAAGCAGAGATGTCACCTTGCCGACAAAGATCCGCATAGTCAAAGCTATGGTTTTTCCAGTAGTAATGTATGGCTGTGAGAGCTGGACCATAAAGAAGGCTGAGCGCCGAAGAATTGATGCCTTCAAACTGTGGTGCTGGAGAAGACTCTTAAGAGTCCCCTGGACTGCTAGGTCAAACCAGTCAGTCTTAAAGGAAATCAACCCTGATTGCTCATTGGAAGAATCGATAATGAAGCTCACGCTCAGATACTTTGGTCACCTAATGCGAAGAGAGGAGTCTTTGGAAAAGACCCTGATGCTGGGAAAGGTTGAGGGCAAAAGGAGAAGAGGATGGCAGAGGATGAGATGGTTAGATAGCATCACTGAAGCAATGAGCATGAAACTGAGCAAACTCCGGGAGGCAGTGAAGGACAGGAAGGCCTGGCGCAATATGGTTCCTGGGGTCACGAAGAGTCGGACACGACTTAACGACTGAACAACAACAAGGGGCTCCATTCATTGTTAATTGTATTCTAGGCTTCGGGTTAGTATATACTATAACATTGTCTGTTCCCCACCACAAAATGATGGGAAAACTGCTTTCCATTTCCAGTAATTGCACCACCAAACTCTGGCAGTACCAACAATGTTAGCGATCATAAAAAAGATTTCTGGATGGGTATAGTACCTAGGCTACAGGTTGCTCATTACTGGTATATTGGAAAAGGTGTTTTCTGAAATAGACCAGCTGTAAACCATTTAGTGCATTGCTGTTCAAAAGCAGTAGCTTGGGTTATATTTGGATATGTTTTTACACTAGCTGGATCTAATGCAGGCCAAATCAGGACTCAGCATTAGTGAAAGACATTCCATTTTTCCTGCCTTTTTCACATGGAGCATACAGATTCCAGAAATAATTGTCACCTCGGTGTTTGGATGGATGATCATCCTTTTGTGAAACTTTAAAAAAGCCACTTCACTTGCTTACAGCCATGTAAGAGTTGGCGTTCCTCCACCTTCCTCCTTTTTCCAACTGTCAGGTGATCGATCACCAAACATTATGTGTCAGGTGAGCTTTGTAAGAAGAAAGAAAATGGGAGATGAACCTTTCTGCCATTCGGAATGCAGACAGAGGTGCACAAGAGGAAAAGGGGAAAAAACTGAACATCACCAAAGGAATTTGATCCTCTCTACTTGCTTTGAAGTCACCCACCATCATGAAAGTGATTCTGAAATAGGTGAACATTCAGTATAACACTAGCTAATGCGCAAAATAGTTGAAAGGAAAATTACGATATCTCACTGTGGAATCTCTTGATCCTAATAGCAGCAAGGATAGGGTTAAGGCTTGATAGGTAGTAGAAGATGACTGATTTTTTTTCCCCCACTGTTGGAAGATTTTTTTTTTCTCTGTTACATCCCTCATGCAGAACACCTTTCCAGCTGGATAGCTGGCAGCCAATTTTCAAGTTGTCTTTCTGTAGGTCCTATGCCATACAAAACTAGCTGCTTTTCATAAGTGTGGAAGAAAGAGGAAAAGTCCATGGAAATAAATGAATAGATGTCCCGGTCCCTACACATAGTAATCAAAAATACTATTAGAAATTCCACACGCTTGACAAAAAACAGAATTCTCCCTTGAGACTTCCTAGGGAAAATAAAAAGGTCAACATGTCCAAGAAAAAAACAAAACAAAACCACCACAGTAACATTAAGGCCAAAGTAGCTTCTTAACACCTAAGTTCCATTTCCAAGAGAAAAGTAGCTTTGGTTATTTTTACAGTGCTGAACATAAGCTCTGACACCGATCGTTAAGTGTAATAATTAGACTGGTTTTGTGTTACAACTTTAGCATTCAATCACAATTAGTCAGAATGGATCAGGGCTAAACTAAGGCAATGCTATTATCTTCCCTTGGAAGCACAGCTTTCTGAAGATGGAATGGAAACACTCAAGAGGATGACACCCTTAATGTCTGCACCACACAGATAATGCCTTTTTTAATAAAAAAAAATCTTTCTAGTTGAGCAGAATAAAGTGCTGAACAGGATAGAAGGGAGTTATTAGTCCTACATGCTGGATGTTGCTGGACAGAAATTAAAAATATATTCATTTCTTAAAGGCAATCTGATTTTGCCAAGGGTTAAGAGAGCCATGAAAAAGCAGCTGAAGAACTGTCTGAGCCCCAACCTTGGATTAGACTTAGGGGAATCCATTTCTACATATGGAAACATTCCACACTTCAACATAAAGAAAAGTGCTGACTTTCAATGTATGCATAGATATGCGAGTCAGTGTGGTACAGAGGTCAGAAGTGCATGAACTGGGCCAAAGAGACCATCTCATTTCATTTCAACCAGTCACTACCAGAGTTACTGAAGAAATCACAAAGCATCTGCAAGGTTAACATTCAGTGTACATTGCTTTAAGCTCTGTGGAAAAGTCTGCTGGAGTTTCCTAGCATTCTCAAGACTCCTGCTTGCTGGATCAGATTAAAGGCCTATATTTCACAAGGCAAAAGAAGCCAAGGAGATAAGCGTATGGGCTGCTTTAAACTTAGCCAATGGTCAATCTGGCCAAAAGATATCTTAACTCACAAGTGTCAACCTTCCATAGTTTGTCACAACCTTTGGTGAGGATTCCTTAGATAGGAGATGCTAGGGGACATTCAGAATTCAAAACACAGGCTCTGCCTATTAAGCTACTCCCTGAGATATCTTGGACAATTCTAAGCTACCGTCACTTGATCTCACAAAATCTTTCTGCAGTTTTTCCCAGGTCTCTTCTTTTTCAGTAGGAGCAGACTTAGAAACTGCCACTCACCTATTGATCTGTGATATGGATCTGCAGAGATTGTTAAGTGAAGGAAAATAAATTTAAGAATGAGCCAGAAATAATCAGATCTCTTTGTGGACTAGAAACTTTTTAGACTAGTTTCACATCACATTAAGCCATGCTTTGTTTCACTAGGATTTACTCAATAAATTACAAATGACTGGGGACTAACTTCTTTGGGGGGTGGGGAGGTGGCTTCAAGATGATGATGGGTGAGCAGTTCCAGATCTAAGCTCTTCTGATCCTTTTTATTTGCTTACAAATGATTGGGTTCACACAAGCCAAACTAAACTGAAACTACATTATAGCTTAACATACTGTGTAACCCATACTGTAAAGGCCTTCATGTGCCTTACCTTCTCCTTTTTCTATCCTGACTTTTCTCTTCTCTCTCCCTTCCCTCCTTCCCTCATCAGCACTCAGTAGTTCACATAAAGACTGCCACAGATTCATCACAGAGATTATAATATAAAGTCTCTCCTGGTATCCCTCCCCTTCCATTTACTTAGCAAAAGCTACTGGAGTAGCAAAGCATCCATCATGCTGGTGATGTATCACCTTTCTGCAAAATAAAGAAAGAAAGAGGCAGAAGTAAAGAGAGAAGATGGTTTAGAATCTTTAGCAGAAGCTACAACAGTAGGCGTTGGTTTCCATCCTTTCCCTAGACCAGTGTTTCTCAACCTCAGCACCTGTAAGATATGTGGACTTCAACTCCTAGAATTCCCCAGCCAACATACGGGCTGGGGAATTCTGGGAGTTGAAGTCCACACATCTAAAAGTTGTTGAGGTTGAGGAACACTGCCCTAGACTACAGTACTGTAGAACTCTAAAATTAACTGATGGCCTGGAACTGTATGAAAGGGTACCTCTTCATTCTCTTTCAAGACAGGGGTGGGCAACTTGAAGAGCACATGAATTCCAGGGTAAGGTGACCATTTTCAGCAGGACAATGATGGGGTCATTTTAAAATCATGGTAAGGTTTAGAAAACGATAAGGCTCTAAAAATTTAACAGATCTTGCTATTATGATGTCATTTCAGACACCAGTATTTAAAAAAACTAGCTCCCAATGGACTTTTAACCTCTGTGCAACCATACAAACCATAACAATAATAAGGAAATAAGAAAAGTACTGTCCCTGCAAGAAAAAAAATGCCTAGCCCTAGGAGGGATACTTAGCTAAGCAGGCTTTTTTCACATAACTCTCTGGGAGGGAACTGCATTTTTGCAGACCTTCTGCAGTTTGAAAGCCTTTCATGTGCAAAACCAGAAATGCAATGTTTAGAAATGGTTCTACAATGGTGCTCTTCTACCCTTGCGCCCATCCTTTCCACCTGACTATATATCAGCTGTATATATGACCGCATGTGTTTGTGTAGATTATCTCCATTAAACCTTCATAAGAAACCGGTAAGCAAGTTAGACTGAGAAGAAAGAAAAGACAGCCTACCTTAAAAAGAGAGAGAAACAGACAAGAGAAAACACCATACTGTTAATACGTACCAATATACCTCTCTTAGCCCATACCCCCTGAGAATTTTTAAAATATAAAAGTTTAAATTAAGAAAAATAAAGAAACTGAGATGTTGCTCAGATTCCCAGATGAATATTCAGCCTCTGGTGCCTTCTTCAGCATGACTGAAAAACAAAGTAGCTATGTGGCTGCACCAGGGCTTCATGCAGAAGCACATATATGGGTCTGTTTTCATTCAGAATAGAAGGATGTTTCAAGGTCTCCCCTGATCTTTCTAGCTGACTGGGTTTCAAACCAAGATCTTCCCATCCCAAGACTCCAGCCATATCATCACAGGGGTTGCTTAAGTGCTGTGGAAATGGTCTCTTGCCATCAAAAGAATGGGCAATGCTCACATATTTATATTATATATATTTTTGTATCTTCACGTCAATGTTGACTCCTGGCAACTGCCTGGACAAGTCCCTGCTGTTTTCTTGGCAAGATTTCAGAAGTGGTTTGCCGCGGTCTCCTTCCTAGGGTTGAGAGAGGGTGACTGGCCCAAGGTCGTCCAGCTGGCTTCGTGCCTAAGGTGGGACTAGAACTCACGGTCTCTGGGATTCTAGCCCAGTGCTTTAACCACTACAATTCTGTTACACTCAAGCAGCTAAGGAGTACTTAGATTTCTTAACAAACTCCCTGAGAACCTAGGGGCCCAGTTAATTTGGCCAGGTACAAAAGCAGGCTTAGCTGCAGCTTAACACACTGCAAGGTTTGCAACCACATGTTCAGCTCCAAATGCTTCAGGGTCAGAGTTGACTGTCAGTTATTAAAGTAAAATTTACTAGCAAATTGGAACAAAGCACAATACATGGCCTCAAAACAAAGTGGGAAGAAATGATTATTTTTCCACTATTTCAAAACAGACAGCTTGATAAGCTCAAGCTACATAATAACCACTACACTTTTCTCACTTCAGATACAGCATGAAATAGCCCAGATGTACTCCCTGAAATTATGAATGTTCTCCACCAAAACTTGTTTGCCTGCAATGTCATGTTTGCAATCTTTATTTAGAACTTGCATAAGAGGGTGCTTATTTTAAACATTAAACCTCTAGAGTTTTAAAATCAGATCTCATAGCACTTTGAAGGAAAGAACAATTTCCCTTAAAATAATCCCAATTTGATTTTCTCTAATGTTATGGAGATTGGGGAGAGAGGGATGGCAGCTCAAAACTGATTTCCCTTGAAAATATATACATTTAAAGCACTTGTGCTTGCCGGGGCTCTGCAGAGCAATTTCGTTCACAATGTGCTATAAAAAGCTAAGATGCTGTTACTCCTTCAATGTTTGCTAGCAGCATTTACTTAGAGTTTCAAGTGAAGTGGCATGGGGCTTCTTCCTTAATTAATGTGCCACAAGGAAGAGTTCTGTGCAAATCAGACACCAGTTTTTGTTCTATCATTTCATGTTTTCATGTCTGACTTGGTGAAGTTACTATAAGTGAAAGTCAGTTGCTCGAGAGAACAAGGGAAAGGGTAAAAGACTGTGAAAAGATTTCAGCAAACCCCTGAAATAATCACATTAGCAGGCTGTTTAAATGATATAGTTCAGGACTCACCTATAACCTATTTAGGTCCCAGGTGGTCTAGCTAGATGGTAACACTGTGAAAACCTTGTTGTTGTTGTTTAGTCGTTATCCCGTTAAGTCGTGACTTTTGTGACTCTTCGTGACCCCATGAACCATATTGTGCCAAGCCTTCCTGTCCTTCACTGCCTCCCGGAGTTTGCTCAGTTTCATGCTCATTGCTTCAGTGATGCTATCTAACCATCTCATCCTCTGCCGTCCTCTTCTCCTTTTGCCTTCAATCTTTTCCAGCATCAGGGTCTTTTCCAAAGACTCCTCTCTTCGCATTAGGTGACCAAAGTATCTGAGAAATGAAGTCTGTTACTGCTTCCATTTCTACCCCTTCTATTTGCCAGGAATTGATGGGTCCAGATGCCATGATCTTAGTTTTTTTAATGTTGAGTTTCAAGCCAGCTTTTGCACTCTCCTCTTTCACCCTCATCAAGAGGCTCTTTAGTTCTTCTTCACTTTCTGCCATTAGGGTGGTATCGTCTGCATATCTGAGGTTGTTGATGATTCTCCCTGCAATCTTAATTCCGGCTTGTGATTCTTCCAGCCTGGCATTTCTCATGATGTACTCTGCATATAGGTTAAATAAGCAGGGTGACAGTATACAGCCTTGTCGTACACCTTTCCCTATTTTGAACCAATCGGTTGTCCATGACCGGTTCTAACTGTTGCTTCTTGGCCCGCATACAGATTTCTCAGGAGACAAGTATGGTGGTCTGGTACTCCCATCTCTTTAAGAATTTGCCACAGTTTGTTGTGATCCACACAATCAAAGGCTTTTGCATAGTCAATGAAGCAGAAGTAGATATTTTTCTGGAACTCTTGTGCTTTCTCCATGATCCAGCGGTGAAAACCTTGGCTCATCTCAAAACTAAGCAGAGTGGGGCTTGGTTAGCACCTAGATGGGACACTACCTGGAGATATCAGGGTTAGGCAAAACAACCCAAAAGATGGCAATAGCAAGCAACTTCCATACAGATGTGTCCATCTGGTCACTAGAAGTTAAGCTTGAGTCAAAGGAGACTTTACCTATTGAGATAGCTGAGTTAAGAATCTAGTTTTGGGCTATTATCTCTTGTCCAGTTGTGGGCTGGGTAAGTAACTGGGCATATCACATTTGGAACAAAAAAATCCTCTATGAACATAAGGAAAGTCCTTGTGGGATCAACCACAGGGCTATCTAACCCCACATTCTGTCTCATACAGTAGCCAAACCTGGACAGGAGGGTAACTGCCTTCTTCCCTTGCCACTTTCCAACTACAAATATTTAAGATCATGGGTATCCACTACAAACTGGAGACTCCAGAGAGTCTCACCACAGATTTATATAAAGGCATATAAGGATTGAATGACTCTCAGAATCTCTCTCACTCAAGGTTAAACGAAGCTTATAGAATAAACAAACAAAAAAGCTCTTTTCAATAAGGTTTAAATAAGGACTTCTTTTTTTATTTGATGATCACCTCTACCAGGTAAGCGTATTAATGCTACATGCCCCTTCAATAACTCATGCCCACAGGGGTCCATCAAAGCCACAATGGCATCATGGGTGCCAAGGCATCATTATCTAATTCACATCATTTGCATGAGGACATCTTGTCCTCCTGCCCCCTCCCCCCACCCCAGCAGATGCCTATGTTCAGGTCTGCTCTATCTATCCCAAAAATAACTTGTGGGATGGAAATAAAACAAAAGGAATGAAAAATAAATGTAGATTTTTTCCCCCCTTGCAATGCATACATTTTAGCACTCTTCCTTTCAGGATCATTATGCAACTTTTAGATCTGAAGCATTAATACGCCTTCTCAACGTCCTTTGTAAGATTAGACTGGGGAGGGTAGAAAAAAACAAAAATCCACAAATCATCAGAGTGGAAGATGGTATGGCTAGAAATGGAGGGATACCTATCTATCCCAAAAATAACTTGTGCATCAAGATCAGGTTTACCCTAACTTGGCAAATGGAGACCCTAGATCCAACTGCGGCCTCCAAACAACATTTTATGATACCCAGAGTCTCTTCCAACCATAATCATTCCCAAATAGTGCCTGCCCTTCTGACCCAGATGGCCAGAGCAGCCCTACTAAGGGCCCCTACCTACTAGGAGTTAGTTGAAAGAGGTATCCCTGCTCCCTTCCTATGGAACAGTTTGCTCCCTGAGGTAAGGATGGCTCCAACTCTCTCTCAAGCTACTAAAAACATGGTTTCTCTGGATAACCTTCAGAGACCAATTATAATGCCATCCGTGTGTGTACGTGTGTGTATAAAATGCTCTTTTAATATCTGTAAACCACCTAAAATCCATGAGGACTGAGGCACTCTATAAATAAATAAAAGCAATTACAGAAAATCAGGGGCACAGGTCCCACCCATTTTGAGCTGGGAAATGTATGAAAACTGCAGCGCGACATTAATCTAAGCTTAGTGTATCCTTAAAAGGAAGAAGAAAGCCCATACCGCCTCCCTGTACCCATGAGAGAGCAGAAAATCCTAGCTCATGTGCCACCCCCACCCTCCCGTGTCAATTCTGCATTACTTCCCATCCACTCACCTCTTGATAATAATTCTTTGTAAGCATTCAATTCAAAATGTACAAAGATCTCCCTGGGAGAGGTGCTGTGGCTTGTTCTAAATATCAAATCTGATTCTCTGGCATCACCATAACTCCATCTGGTAAATTGCCTTTGATGTGCTAACATGCAATTTTTATAGCCTTTGTTTATGATGCTGACGCTGACAACATTAGCTGTAGCTGTAATTTCACCATTGCCCTGGCCCACTTAAGAAAGCCATACCAATCTTTCTAAGACGCTTAAAACTGAAAGAACACTTCCACAGACAGGGGTCATCAACTGCCAAATGTTCCTACCTGTTGAGTCCATTACCTGCTCTTTAATTTAATCCCTGTCTTTGATCACAGATTAAAAATAACCAGAAATCATCTCTCTGTGATAGACTGAAAGTCTGACTGTCAGATGTATATTATTATTCTTGTTTAAGGCAATTCTCCTAGCCCTGTTTCTGGCCCCCTATACTTGGTGCCCAAGCTTTTAAAAATCTGATTCCCATTACGAAATTAAAAACTTTTTTAAGGAGTGTGTCCTTTGCTGGCATGAAAGAAAACTTAAAGCAGCACACTCATATACTTACAAACTTTTCCCATGTAGATGATAAAGAGCTACATCAACTTTTCCTAACTTGGCACTTCCCAGATATATTCAGATGGCTAAGAATTCTGGGTGTTGTAGTCCAGAGGACAGAAGACTGAGATATCCTCTCTCCCCCATGCCAAGACTCACATCTTGGTGGCTGGTTTATTTAACCAGCCCTTCAGAATCATGGTTTCCCAAGAGAAGGAGGTGGAAGAGGAGGGAGCTCATCCATCATGCAAAAATAATACCATAAAAAAACCATAAAATTAGAATTCAGACTAATGCAGCCATACATCAAACAAAAATAGCAAGGCAGTAAACAAAATCATGATGGTGAGATAAAAAAGAAAGAGAATCACCAATTAAAAGGCTTAAGAAAATAAGATGCTTTATCTGGGACCAAACAGAAACAAGAGGAGGTTCAAATGAGTCTGCCTGGAGAAGGCATGACAAGAGAAGCTAAGGTCCAACACCTATAAAGGCCCCACTTATGCCAATCACCCCACCAACTGCAAGAAAGCCTTCGTGGAGGATGTGAAATATGCAGGAATATTTGAATAAGAGATGCATAGTTATTTCCCAAATTATGTAACTTAAATCTTTCCTTCCTCAATCATACCAGATGCACAAAATGGAGCATTTGCTTTACATACCCCTTACCATCTTCTTCTGCTGTCTTTCCATAGTCAGCATTTGAACCTTAATTCTTTTACTGACCACGGGCACTTTTTTAAAATTTGTGACACAATCCTAGACAGGGATCCAGCATTTATGATTCCAAAGTTCAGCATTTTTTTTAAACCTCCCTGGATAAAACTACACTACCCTGCCAGCAAACATCCCTGGTCATTTTACTAGTCCACTGTCTTTTCTCTACATTAGGATTTGTGGTAAAATGTTAATTTCAAATCTCCCAGCACACAGAATTAAAAGCTGTCCCTCCAACATCTTTTCTGGCTTTTCTGCAAAGTCCAGCTCTTGGATTTATGCAGTAATCAGGATCTGTTGTGCTCTTTGTCACTACTTCCTTACCACCTTCTTGAAGCCATGGTCCCCATGCCTTGCCAACACCAAGGAGGGTGCGCCCATCCCAAGTTATCATCCAGTAATGAGCCCATTAGGAAAAACAACCAGTCCGTGATTCTTACAAGTAAGAAGTTAATGACGCTGCAGCTCTCTACGTGGGAAAAAGCACATTTTCTGGTATAAACAGAGCGCTACAACCTTTAAAGGTTAACCATGGAGAAAAGAAAATCAATGCAAGTATGTTGCTCATTCCTCACAACATTATTTTTTATTCCTCTCTGCAACAACTTCTCAAAATAATCATTTGGAGCTTTCACTTTCAAGAAAGGCAAAAAGATCACAGCTGGGAACAGAAGGAATAAAAAAAAATCTACATTTTTTTCCTTGCCATGCATACATTTTAGCACTCTTCCTTTCAGGATCATTATGCAACTTTTCGATTTGAAGCATTCATATACTGTCTCAATGTCCTTTGTAAGATTAGACTGGGGAGGGTAGAAAAAAACAAAAATCCACAGATTAACAGAGTGGAAAAAGGTATGGCTAGAAATGGAGAGGTAAAACTAAAACCAGCATTATCTAGTATCATCATTTACTGTCCTCCAACAGCAGGACTAACTTAAGATCTCGAGAGATTCTGAAGAACTCTTGCTGCTATTGGATAAGAATGGGTTTAATTAGGCTGAATTAACACATTGTGGATTAAGACTTTGTGCTAAACCATGATTAATCCACTCTGGACTCTCCCAATATGTTTTGCCATAAACAGGGTTTACAAACCACAAGGTTTGTTTACACTAAAGTCCTGCTCTTGTTGGGCCCCATTTGGAGTATTGTGTCCAGTTCTAGGCACCACAGTTCAAAAATGACAAGGATAAATTGGAACAAGTGCAGAAGATGGCTACTAAGATGGTGAAAGGTCTGGAAATCAAGCCCTATAAGGAATGATTCGAGGTTCTTCATATATTTAGCCTACAGAAAAGATAACTAAGGGGAGATACAATAGCAGTCTTCAAATACATGGAGGCTATCACACAGAATAGAGAATAATCATATTCTCTATTGCCCCAGAGGGCTGAATCAGAACCAGCAGGTTAAAATTACAAGGAAGGAGGTTCAGAGTAGAGATCAAGAGGAACCTCTACTTAGAATACATCAGGAGTCCTAACCCTTCTATGCCAGTGGGCAGGTTTGAAATTTGGAGGACATGTTATGGACATTTGCACCAAATAATGGCCAAGGGGGGGGGGGAAGGTTTGAGGGGAGGCCTTACTATACCCAAACTGCTGCCATGCTTGGTGTAGCAAATCATAAATCCATTCACTAGAAGGGAAACCTCTGAGGTTGCTTCTCACTACCCAGTTCAACCCTCTAGGATGCTTCCTTACACCCACTTTTATTTTTTAAGAATGTTTATTGGTCCTAAGGGAGCCAGTTTGGTGTAGTGCTTATGCCACCAGGCCAGAAACCAGGAGACCATGAGTTCTAATCCCACCTTAGGCGCGAAGCCAGCTAGTCACTGTCTCTCAGCCCTAGGAAGGAAGCAATGGCAACTCACTTCTGAAATCTTGCCCCCCCCCCCAAAAAAAACTGCAGGGACTTGTCCAGGCAGTTGTCAGGAGTCAACACTGACTTGAGGGCACATAAAAAAGAAAATGGGGGGGAAGGGGGAACCGAAGACATTCTTATAAAACAAAATAAAAAAGAAGTTTGAAGTTGGTGCTTTGCTTTCAGCATGCCTCCTTCCCACCCCTTGTTTTACAATTAAAAATATTTAAAAATTAAAGTCAAGTGCAACAGGAGCCTGGCATGCACCAAGCAGTGTCCACATTACTACACTATTACAGCAACCCCAGAAGTAGACACACATTCATTTAAAGCAATGTCTTGATGCAATAAAAGAGACAAGCAATCTTAGGCTATGATGTTTGTTTGTTTTTCACATTTCTGTCCTGCTGCAATCAAAAGACTCTTGGTGGTTTACATAAAATATAACGCTGATAAAACATCCATGGTATAAGATTCCATCAAAATAATAAAAACAACACCCACCAAGGCATAAAAATACAAGCAATAAAAATAGACGGTGTGATCAAATCAAGGGACAGCTCTTTGAAACAAGTCGGTGTTGAAAAGCTTCCAAACTATTAACAAGGAGGGGGCTAGCCTGATGTCCAGTTAGCCTCATAGTGGAAGCTATGAAACAGGAAAAAGGTGTATATCCTATGAAAGGAGAGGAAAGAGACTGAATGAAGAAGAAAGCGGGGTGGGGGGGTGGGGGGCAAGGTACTAGAATGTAGAGGACAGAATAAATATCTTCCATATGCCCATGTTTGCCCTTCCCTCTGTAGCTCCATAATGCTGATGAGAACTTCTGGAAAAGAAGCATCTTGCCAAGTGCAAAAGAGGAACCTCTTGGCAGTGTTCCTCTCAAAGGGCCCTCGTGTCTTCTCCATTATCGACCACTTGCTGAGCTACTTTGGAGATTCATGATACCTGCAAAGCAGCGTGCATCACTGAAGTTCACACTGCCTCTTTTTGACTGCAGCAGCCCATGTAGCCCCTTCACTTGCCTTTAAGCAAGACCTGGGAAATCAGAGGGAGACAAAGCGATGGCAGAAATGGGGAAAGCAAAGAAGATAAGAGGGTAAAACCTTTTCCAAAACATACGCAGTGAAGGACAATGAAGAGATGGGGCATGTTTTGTGATACAATGTAATCTCCCAACCTGGATGGCAACTTCCACCCTTTCACACATTAATAGATTTATCCTCTTATAAGAATGAGTAGTATACCTGAAGCTCTTTACTTGGTTCAAGAGCCACATGAATCATTTTATTAATCTTTAATTCCATTCTACCTCATGACCTTCCAGAGTAACCAGCAAGCATCATTTGTGTATCAGCACAATCTGTGTATGCTTGGCTGTGATATGAAGGATGAAGGCCATGCACCATTTGAAGAAACCCATCCAAGATAAAGGTTAGCTCACAACACTAATTTACAACAAGAAAAATATCCAGGAATGTCCCACTGTACTTAAGATGAGAAAGTCAAGAAGAAGAAAGAATACACTGGACAGTATTTAAGATGTGGAGTGATGAGATTCTCAAGTTCTATGTGTCTTTTTTCAGCCTTTATTCATTTCAACCTTTCTCATTTGACACATAAACACATGAAGCCTTCCCATTAATGGCAGGCAGAGATACTCTCTGGTATCTTTTTTCCTTCCAGGTCTCATTTAATTTAATGAAAAGGAATTTGCAAAGAGAAATTCTCCTGGGTGGAATCCAAGGTTCTTCCAAATACTTAGTTATGAAGTGCTGTATCTGAATGTCTTATCTTCCATTGTACAATCAACCTCGTTGCTTCTCAAATGTTTGTGTAATCCCAAGGGTTTCTCCATGAAGGAATTCCTGCCATGGGGCTTTTCAGCATCTATGATATTATTACCACTAAGATAGAGTCCTACTTTACAGAAATATGGAGAAGTCATTCATCGAAGCCTGGTTCATAAGGCTAGAAAGGTATGTGGAGGTATACTGAATGGTGTTGGTGTCAATTAGATCTAATTATATTGATCTTCCTTTTCTTATCTCATACTTTTAATTTCTCCTGCTTCTGACTTCTTATTCCATTTCTGCACTTTGCCTAAGATTGTGTGCCTCAAAAGGGAACATTACGATGGGTATTCATGCATGTACTGTAGGTACAAATCTGGTGAGGGATTTTCAGAAGCCATTTGTGCACAACCCCGCTTTTTATTATAGGTATGCTTCATAGGGCAAATTGTCATACCTCAGTCTATTTTGTTGGCAGGGACATCCACAGAGGGGTCTGAAAAGTCAAGATGGTAGCTGCAACCATGTGATCAGAGCCCTAGCCCTTTTTAACATGCTTTGTACACTGTCACCATCTTGACTTTTTTGACACCATCCCCCTGATATCTGCATATAGTCAAGGACAAAAAAAAAGGGGGGAATCCAATTGCCACCAATGTAACACATATTTTTTATCTTATATAATAATAAAGGCAAATCCATTTCTGGCTAAGATTGATTTACAGACTGATTAAGTCTGAAAGCTGCTGGACTCTAGAATAAATAATGCATATTTTATCAATATCCGTTTGAATTCTCTACTTTTTGGGGAGGGGGAGAGAGAAGTTTTTGTGGCTATTCCCCTAATCCTTTTTTGAGTCATTTCCCATCCAACTACAGTGGTACCTCTACTTACGAACGCCCCTACTTACGAATTTTCCGAGATACGACCAGCTCCGGCCCCAAAAATTTACCTCTACTTACGAACTCGCCTCTACTTACGAACCAGATCCGCGGCCATTTTCCCTGCTGCCACGCAGTCGCGGCTTCCTGTGGGCGAGATCGCGGTAGCAAGGAGACATTCGGTGAGGCTTGTGGTGTGTTTTGTGGCGTTTGGAAGGTTTTTGAGGTTTAAAAATAAAATGCATATGTTTCAGAACTGTTTAGCCGTATTTACATTGAACCTTATGGGGGAAATTTACCTCGGGGTGCGACCAAATTCGGAGGGCGGATTAGCCGTATTTACATTGAACCTTATGGGGAAATTTGCCTCGTGGTGCGACCAAATTTGGAGGGCGGAATGGATTAACTGGATTTACATTGAACCTTATGGGAAACTTTACCTTGACTTGAGACCAACTTGAGTTGCAACCAGAGTCACGGAACGGATTAAGTTCGTAACTAGAGGTACCACTGTACTTGATCATTTTTATTTGAAGAAGCCATGGACTGAAATTGGGTTCTTCTGCAGGCAAGTAATATTTTCACATCAATGAGAATGGATCTTCGAAAACAGTAGGTTCTCTACTAACAACAGGCTATTAGCTTTCTGAAATTTCTTGTAATTTCCTGATGAGGGCATCAGTTGTGGCAACAGTATCAAGGGGAGCCCACCTTCAGAAAATTTAGGCAGAAACTTAGCATCCACCTATTTTAGTTCTAGGTAGCTTTAATCCTAGTTTTTTGTTTTTTTTAAAGGCACAAAATGTGTTCTATATTTAGAATGTTATCCCAGCTTTTTCCAGCCTCTTTTCAAGGCTCTATAAATTGCTTATGTTATATCTATTTCCATATTATTATGCTGTATTGTTATTAATGTGTATTTTGCCATTATTATTCCGCTCTGAATTTTTAATTTATCTGTTGTAGTCTTCTCTATGTAGGATTTTATCTGGTTTTATATTGTTTTGATATTTTACTGCTTAAATTACAGTTTGTACACCTCCCAGAGAACCCTGTTATTGGATAGAACAAAAATACACCAAATCAATCAATCTGCCTACTAAAAATATTGCCTGAAGTATTTTGAATGAGCAATACGCTGATTATGAAAAAAACTTTGACTACTGCAATATCACAACAGCTGGACTTCTATTGCCTTCTATGCTTGGATTTTTAGACTAAAGTTGGCCTTATTTTTTGAATTCTTAACCAAATTTGTAGTTGTATTAGTGGATTTCCAGGTCAGCTAGAAAATCCAAAGAAAAGAAAGTACCATTAGATCCAAATGCTTCATCATATACTATGTTTGTATATTGGTGATTAGGTTAAAGAATCATAGAACGATGAATGGAAATGATCTCTGAGGCTCTCTGGTCTAATCTTCTGCTTAGTGCAAGATTTCCTACTCATTTTGAACAGATGGCTATCCAAGTTACTGTCTTGAGACAACTATTCCACTGGTTGACAGCTCACACTGTCAGGAAAATCCTCCTAATATCTAACATGAATTTATTTCCCTGTAGTTTCAACTATGCCCACTTCCTTCAATTGCTCCTCACCATCTTGGTGGCCTCTGAACTTGCTCTAGTTCGTAGTTTGTTAATGATGTTTTCAGGTTGTGCTGCCCAGAACTTGATATAGTATTCCAAGAATGGGGCAAGTACTTCCTGTGGTTTTATTAACACATCCCAAAACAACATCTGCTTTTTTAGTAGCTGCATCACATTGTTGCCTCATGTTCATTGTGTGATCTACTAGAACATTCACATTCTCTCCATACGTACTACTGCCAAGTAAGATCTTCCCCATCTGATACTTTTTCTTTTCTTTTCCTCCCCAGATGTAGGATTTTACATTTCTCCCTGTTAAAACCCATTCTGTTCATTTCAATCACTGTTCAAGCCTATCTATCTGAATCTTTTCCTTCTAAAATATTAGCCCCTCCTCCTAATTTTGTGGCATTTGTATATTTGATAGACATCCCCTCATCAACCATCCAGGACATTATAAAAATGTGGAACAGCACAGGGCCCAAGACAGAGCCCTGTGATGCACCACTCATTACAACTATCCAAATAGCACTGCAGAGCTATTTATGAGTACTATCTGGGTATGGTCATTCAGCCAATTATGAATCCATCCTGAATTCACTGAATTATGATTTCAACTGTATTATCGGGCTACATTTCACAATTTGTTTCATGGTTTAATGAAGTCAAGGTACACTATACCCAGGGCATTTTCCTTATCTATTAAGCTAATAGCTCTATCAGAATAGGATAAACCCATCCCACCCAGTCAGGAAATGAAGGTATGTAACGGACCCCATCTACAAAAGAATGTCGACTGGTGGGGCCCAGGAGGAGAGCTTTCTCTGCTGTAGCCCCTACCCTATGTAACACTCTTCCCCCAGAGGTGAGGCAGGCCCCCACTCCCCAGCCTTCCAGAAAGGGGTGAAGACCTGGCTCTGCCAACTTGAGTGGGGCATGAGGAAGGGTAACCAACCCTGGGGGTGGCTGGCACCTTGAAGACGCTCCCGGTTAACAACCGTCACTTACTGTGGAAGATGTTATTTATTAATGGAACATTGGTTTATTGTATTTTAATCGTATTTTAACCAGTATTTATTTTTGTTTTTACTGAAAACTGCCCAGAGTCACTCACTGAGTGAGATGGGCGGTGACTAAACTTGAAAAATGAATGAATGAATGAATGAATGAATGAATGAATGAATGAATGAATGAATGAATATAAGATTAGTCTGATGAATCCACACTGGTTTTTGTAACTGTTGCAATTCTATCGAAGTGCTGTGCAGTGTGATGTAGGCTCACTTCAATGAACTGACCCAGGCCCCAGAGGAAATGTGGACATTTTGCTGAACCAATGAGGCCACCCAATTTGCCACAGTGAAGTAACCCAGATATCCTTCCATCTCTTTGCGCCAGTGCCAGGGAGAAAACTCCTCGCTGTTTTCTTCCTCAGTGCTGGCCAAAGTGCCTCCAGGCTGACCAACTATGGAAATTCCCACAGGATACCCTAGAACCATCTAACCTATAAGATTTTCAGTGCATGGCAAGGGAATTCAGACTGTGTGGCTTTGGTGCATGTTACGGGATTGATTGCCCAACACATTGCACCACCCAACCTAGAAGACTTCCGACACACCCCTCTGGAGCCCACTCCAAAACAGTGCATAGCTCTATTGGTGATGCCATGTCATGTTATAGCAAATACCTACCAAGTGAACCCCCTAGTAACCATGGCAGAATGGCTTTTCATGATGGAGTTGATGCATTTGGTTTGATTGGGTTTGGTTTTACATGTCAAAAACTAAAGAGCAAATTAATTGTGGGCTTTTCTGTTTTTATTCTTTTCTAATTAAAACATATAGCATGCTGAGCTTTAAAAATAAGAGAAAAAAATCCCAAACAAAAAACCACAATTAACGTGCTCTTTAGTCTTTGACGTGAAAAGACTAAATTACATCCTACATTGTAATTAATATTGATAGAGTATTTCTTTCTTCTTTTTTATTTCCAATACTCTAAGTTACCTAAACAATAAAATGTCAATAATTATAAATTAACAGTGTACAAATATCATTGTATTGAAACAATATAATTTGCAACAATATAAAAAGGATATTGTAAAATCTATTGTAAAAACAGTAAATTTGCAACAATATGGAAAGGAAAGGAAAGGAAAGGAAAGGAAAGGAAAGGAAAGGAAAGGAAAGGAAAGGAAAGGAAAGGAAAGGAAAGGAAAGGAAAGGGAAGGGAAGGGAAGGGAAGGGAAGGGAAGGGAAGGGAAGGGAAGGGAAGGGAAGGGAAGGGAAGGGAAGGGAAGGGAAGGGAAGGGAAGGGAAGGGAAGGGAAGGGAAGGGAAGGGAAGGAAAGGAAAGGAAAGGAAAGGAAAGGAAAGGAAAGGAAAGGAAAGGAAAGGAAAGGAAAGGAAAGGAAAGGGTAATGTACTGAGACATAGAGCAGAGAACTCAGTTCAGAACTATGGCACTAAAACAGCAGAGGAGTGTTGTTTTTTTCTAAGAAATGTTATTCACACAAATGTATACATGTGTACACGTACATACAGAAAACCACAGAAACATCTGTTTTGGTAAGCCTCATACATTTGTATTCCTCAGAATTTTTGGGCTGCATACAGACAACAGGACTCTCCAATGTTAATCTTATGCGAGTTGAACAACTGCAAATCAGGTCTGCCCCAAAAAGGTCTATTCACTTTGTAAGAAGTGGTTGCCTTTCTTCCACCAAGGAAATATCAGAGCTTTCCACCAACATTGGTTTTCCTAAGAAACATGATTGCCACAAGCAGAGAAAAATTCTCACGGGAGCCTTTGCTTCAGAACACTTGCCTTACGGCCATCAAAATTGAGGCTAGTCAGGGCCACTCCTGCCCTGAAGCCCACCCCCAAACATGGATTATAAACCACCATCTCTTTCCTCCAGCTACATTTCACTCAGCTTGAACAGCATTAATCTTAACTCAAAAGAGGGCCTGTTAATCTGCAACCAGTAACTATGTGGATGTTTAATATGGCTCAGAATGGATTAAACTGTGTGTATTAAATGTACATCCCAAATTAATCTAGGTTAATTATGAAGATTCTCCTCTCTAATCAAGATACTTCCTCAGCAGGAAGCCCATTTTATTGCAACATAACAAAGATAGTGCTGCATAATGTCCTGCTTCAAAAAAATGCATCACATTCCTATATGAACAAAGACACTATAAATAACTTTTAAGTGGATCAAAATCTCTTGTCTGCAATAAGCAAACAATAGGAATGTTTAGGGTCAAGGCATCCTTTGAGCAAAAGAACCTCCCAGTAGAATGAGAAGGCATTATCTTTGCCAAGGTTTTATTGTATTCACCTATGGCAAATAAAAGATTTTTCCAAGTGAGTAGACGGGAAAGCCTATATATTAGAACAGGGCCATTGGTTATCTACTGGTTCCAAATAACCTCTTTTTCCTCCCCCCCCCCCCCCCCCCAGATTCTGGATAATCTTCTCCTAAATGTGCAGTGATAAGTCATTCTTGCAAACAGTCCCCTTACAATCTGTCCCTCTGCTAATCTCTGCGGCTTGGTGGGAATCATGAAAAAGAAGTGGGTGGTGGAATAGTCCTCAATTTACAAAAGCTTCTGTGGCTAATAACCAAAAGTAAAATGCCAGGAATTACTTTGAGGGGAAAGATTAACATCCTTTTGTCTTCAGTCAGATGCAACATGCAATAGACTAAATTTAGGGCTATAGCCTTAGCACAACTGTATAATCCTACATGGTTTGGGCCCAGGTGACCTGACAGAACACCTTTGTCTACACAATTCCCACCCCTAACCCTTGAGGATATCTGGGAAGATGTCCTCTTCCTTAGCCAGTCTTCTCCTTCTTAGCCAGATATCTTCTTCTTAGCCAGTCCTGCCCTGTTGGAATACACTCACTGTTTAATGGAGGGAAGTGACTCCCATGTTGGTTTTCAATGGGAAATAGTTCAGTTGCTGGAATCTGGTAACCCCTTCCCTTTCTTCTCAGTACATCTTGCTAGAGAGTTCTCTGCATGAATCATGCTTGGGAAGAATCATATTCAGTTTCAGGCAGCAGCCAAAGGCTGTCAGAGATCATAATCTGCAAGCCAGAGTAGATATTTCATACCAGGCACATCAGCAGTATTCTTCAATATATGTGGGCCTATGGAACCAGGACTTGCCTATTCCATCTCTTGTTGCTGACAACAACTACACACACACACACACACACGCAAATCCTCATCATGACTTTACTACATTTGTTTTCACAGAGAAAGTCAGTCATTGTCAGGGAGAGCGGTAAGGCTTCCTCTCTGCTCATTTTCAAAAGCACAGTGAAATAGTGGCAAGGCACTGTGGTGTCTTAACTCCAGCATGAAGCAGCCAGAAGAGCCAGGAGGTGGGACAAGAGGAGCATTCTCTTGAAACAGCTCATGAAGGAGCTCCAGCATTAGCACTGCAAATGTATCTTCTCTATGTCAGCCACACTAGGAAGACCAGACCAGAAAGTTAACTCCACAGGAAGACTAAAACTACCTTTACTGAGATAGGCTGTAATAACAGAATCTGGCAAGTTGGATTGTCCTTTACCTCTCCTCCTTCTTCTACCTCTGTGAATTACAGAGGTGTTTGCCTGAGCCACTTCCAAATATTATCTTGCTTCCCAGGAGTTAAAGAACGTTTCAATCCCCTTTCCTGTCAAGGTCATCTCCCTAACTCTCTACAGTATTTCCTTCTGTGCCACAACTGGGCCAGAAGGTCATCAGCACAGCTGCAAAAGAGTTGGTGAAGAAGACAGATATTGGGAGAGCACAAGGGCACCCTGGCTCCCCCACCCCCCAAACCGGCTGGTCCCCAGGGGTGGGATCAAAAAGATTGTGGCCACAACCATGTCATCAAACACTGCCCCTTTTTTAGATGTAGACACCCCTCAATTGACATATTGAGATGTTGCCCATATACGAACCTGAGATCTGGGTAAGGACTGCTGATGGTTGTGTGTTATTTTTCCCATTTTTTTCATTTGAATTGCAGATTATTTATTTGTTTTTTTTCTGAACTGTCATGTTTGCTTTATTGCTTTTGTAAGCCACTTATATTTGACTTGACTGAAGCGGTATAAAGGCACTTGTAGATTAATTAATTAATTATTCTGGACCAGTACCAATTGGATACTTGGAAGGGCTATGGCATACCTTGATTTGCAGTAAACCACTGCTTGCTGTTATAGTCAAATGAGCAAGCGTGAGAGTCCTGGTTTATGTGCCAGGCAAGAACCATATCAATTTGCCCAACTATGGTTTGCTGCAAAGCATGAAGTAATTGGAGCTGCGTGCGCAAATTGCTCATGAGCACGGCACTCCAAATTGCAGTCCGTTATTCAGTCTGAAGCAACCCAGCATGAAATAACTGTTTATCCTTGACATGGCATCATAGCATGGTTTGTGCTGTTCATTCTGGCAGAGTTCACACTCTCCCTACGGTGCAGAGAATATTATCTATGGATAAACTAATCATCTAAATTGAATCTAACTCAAAATTGCATTACCACAACCAATTCCCACAGCACTGGAACAAGCTACAACAACACACCAGCCAAATGTTCAAAAGATCAAGACAACTATGGTGAACTCAAAAGGCCAGCAACTTAACTTGGATTAATTAGAGAACAACCCAGTCTCAACCTTTTCCCCTTCTTCAAAGGCAGTCCTTTCTCTTCTATTCCACCAGTAAGAGGTGTACACTTGAAGTTTGGTACCTATGATCTTTGGAGCACAAACAGCAATGGAAGGCCATGTTAAAACCCAAATATAATCCCAGAGTTATACCATTATATTCATGATATTTTAAGCATTTCATCTTAACAGCCCCAAATAATGATGCATTTTGCATTATGTTTCTTTTTTTAAAAAATTCCAGACAGCCTCAGAATAAATCATTTGGATGTGAGGACATTTTTTTCTTTGTTTTTATTTTTTTACCTGCCAATCATGGCAGGTGGCACTCACTTAGCTGACTGATCGCAAAACGCTAAGCAGGGTCAAATCTGCTTAGCTTTTTGAGACCAGCTAAGTGACTGCTTATGGTTTGGATGGAAGACCATCACGAAATCTGAGGACTGTAAGCTAGACTGGGAAATTTAAAGGAAGAAAACAGTGATGAACCACTGCTGGGCTGCTGTCAGGAAAACAGGAAGTCCTCGCTTAACATCCACAATTGGGACTGACAACTCTGTCTCTAAGCAATGTGGTCGCTAAGTGAAACATCACATGACTGCGACAGGCATATGACCTCACTTCCACTGCAGTCATTAAGTGAGTCACCATGGATCATTAAGTAAGACATCACGTGACCGCGACTTGTGATTTTACTGCTGGCTTCTCCATTGACTCTGCTTGTCAGAAGCTAGCTGTAAAACGTCCAAACGGCGATCACACGACCATGGAACGCTGTGATGGTCATAAACACCTGCCGGTTGCAAAGCACCCAAATCTCAATCACATTACCCTGGGGAATGCTGCAATGGTCGTAAATGGGAGGACCAGTCATAAAGTTACCTTTTCAGTGCCAACGTAACTTCAAACAATCGCTAAACAGGGCAGTCATTAAGCAAGATCTACCTGTATAAGGATGGGTACATGTAGTTACCAGGCAATGCATTGACTTGAGAAAGATTTACATGAGATAAGCTATGGAAACTACTTCTTCCTTTGAAGATAGAAAACAGGGACCCATCATTCCCTAATTTCTGTTTTAAGAGGGTAAGAGGGACCTGGTTTGGATACAGTGAAAGAGGGTTGGAGCTTTCCAAAATGATTAAGAGATTCTACCTCTTCCCTACAATTCAGACGCTCTTTGTTCAACTCAGTTGACTTGCTATTAATTAGGACTGCCGCCTCCTTCATTTCAGTGTTCTGTCTTCATTTCCATTTTTAACTTTTCTTTCTAATTTTGAATTTTTCGTGAGACATGGCAGCAAAAGAACACTTTAGAGCCAAACATATTCCATAACAACAGAATTCAATGATTCAAAGAAAAATAAATGCATACAAAATACTCTCATATTTTATTTGATTATCCTATGAAAATCTTAACATAGCCCATTTATTTATTAACAAGCCATGTCAGAAAGAATTGTGTCAAAATAAGGAGGAACATTTTGGTGTTTCAATGCCTACCCATGCTTTTTCTATTATTTACCAGATTTTTAAAAATAGAGAAATACTGGCATGTTCATTTTTTTTCTTTTCAACATGGAATGATACATTTTGAGATGGGATGGAATGGGACTGATGGGATAACAGCCATCAGTGGAGTTCAAGAGAAAGTATCAGGTTTCTCTCATACATGCCCAATTGTCTTGGTATCTAATGCCATATCAAAATAGAATATGATTTGTCAAAATAATGGTGCTAACAATTTGCCTTCAAAGAAACTTTTAGTATTGTTGCCAGCCCAGGGAGAGGGAGGGAGGGAGGGAGGGAGGGAGGGAGGGAGGGAGGGAGGGAGGGAGGGAGGAAGGAAGGAAGGAAGGAAGGAAGGAAGGAAGGAAGGAAGGAAGGAAGGAAGGAAGGAAGGAAGGAAGGAAGGAAGGAAGGGTCACCATGCTGATAGTAGTAAGTAGAAGCTGTCCATCACTTGTCTAATGCAGGCTATTGCCAATTTCTTGATACGGTAAGGATTTGAAGGTAAATGTAGATATTCTTGTTGCCTCCAAGCACAATCCTCTAATAGGAATCTCAGGCTAAATCAACATGTCTCAGAAATGTGGCAAGGCAACAGGTTTATACATCAATCACAGCAGCTATTAAAGTTAAAAAAAAAAGCCATGAAGTCAAGTATTAAAATGTTAATGTGGAGATATAAAAATGTGATCGCCTTGAGCAAGTCACTCACAGGTTGATCAGCCATGGGCAGCCTCAACATATGAAGCCCTCAGGGATTCAGGTTCCTGAAGTCAACATATCTTTCCTGGGAAGCAACGATTTTTGTGACCTGAAAGCTAATCAGCCTTTTTTCCTTCCTTTAGCTCTTCTCTGTGTATTTAAACCCTGCTCTTTCATATCTCACCGTATGAAAGGCCCCTTCCTATTCTCATGGTATGGCCCAACAGTTTACATATACAGTTCAACAAGAAGGAAGAATGGACATCATCAATTGAGATCTAAAGTGGGACACACCATTTTTCCAAGTTAAAAGCATTTTGGAAACAAATGACACAAGAAAGACTAGGGGGAAAGTTCTGGGTTAGAACCTTTCATCTGGTGTGTCATATTATCCTCTAGAGAGGAATTGCCTTGTGAGATTAGTCAAAAATAATTATTTTAAAAAATGGTATAGTCCTCTCAATGAATTCACCCTGCTCCACATTTGGAACCAGCCAGCATCATTTACTGCAACAAGTACCTACAGATTGGAGTTCTCACTTCTGGCTCTTCACTCTGAACTTCTTAACCCAAACCCTGAAGCTCTTCTCTGGAGTCTGTCGGCTTTTCTTTACTGATCATTAATCATTAATTGTAGCAGAGAAGGACACAGGGGAGCTCTTCCCTGGATCCAACTCACTATCCACAAGCAGTAGAGAAGGAAGTTAATGGGCTGGGAAACTGAATTTCTAAGCAACTGCAGGGTCGAGAAATGCAATTCCAAAATGCTGCAGTTGTAGTCAAACTGAGTGATGGGAGTGAACATAAGGAAGGAAATGACTCAAAAGGTGTGTGTGTCTTCACATACAAAACACATTTGTTCCTTAATAAGGGAGTGACAAGATCCAGATCAGACCAGATTAACTTTATTAATCTAATAAAAACAAAAAATACATGTAATATAACAGAACATAGTATAACTGATGTCATGATGCATACTGTAAAGTGCAAACACCTCCTCAGATGTTAATTCTTCAGGCCCTGCTGTAATTTGCAAACAGCAGAACAAAAGTTTGCTACATTTAGAGGGATAGATGGATTCTTACCTGAAAGTACATGTTTTAATTAAAATAAGTCTGAGCATCTTGGGTAATTGGTTAATAGCAGAGTTATAAGGCAGAGACAAGTGTCTGTATAAAACTGACAGTAAAGGAAGGCATGAACTGTTGATTTGATGGCACCAGCACCACATGGGCATAATCACAAAATCCCAGAATCATAGAACTGTAGAGTTTGCAAGTAACCACAAAGATCATCCAGTCCAACCCTCTGCAATATGCAGGAAAGCCAATTTAGCCATCCATGAGAGATGGCTGTCCAGTCTCTTAAAAACCACCAGAAATGGAGAAGTGTAGAGGAAAGAGGGAATGGCCTTGAAGGACAGGAGAAGGGCTACTGCCAAGACAACAGTCAGATAAAAGAGGACTGAGTCCAGGGCAGGAATGTAACCACAGTAAACATCTCAGACAAGACCCTCTCTAGTACTCAAGAAGACAAAGGGAGGGAGGGGGGAAGCACATTCAAACTTGCAAGTTTCTGTTCCTCTAGCTTGACAATAAAAGTAGTACTGACCTATATGACACTGGATTTTTAGTCTGATCTACCCTGAAGGCCTGACAAGAATCCACAGCCTTCATAGACAGACTGTTCCATTGTTGTACAGATCCAACCGCCAAGAAGTTTTCTTTTATAGCTAAACAAAATGTAAGTAGCTGCAACGTATACCTGTTAATTTTGGTCTTAGTTTCTGAGGCCACAGATAACAGCTCTTGACCATCTTTCCCACAGCTTTCTCTTTTTTTGTACCTGAACATGGCCTTTGGATCTCCTCTAAGTCTTCTTTTGTTCAGACTGAAGATTCCAAGTTCCTCACTGGCATGTTCTGAAAGTCCCTGGACCATCTTTGTTGGCCTCCTCTGAATGCTAACTTATCAGTATCCATCTGGAAATGTCATATATCCACATACAGAATTTTCTTGAATTTCCATTCCATGACTGATGTAGGAAGGGCATTAAAATGGGCTAAGGTTAATGCCCTTCTGAATTTATGAATTGTAATATGATTTAGGTATTGGGCTGGTTTTAATTTTGCAAAAAGCCTATTTGCAAATATGTCACTGGGAAGGGATGGCTGTTCATACTGGCTTTCCAAGTACCTGCTGCCTAAGTACAAGTTTGGCCTTCTCGTATCCAAGCATCAATATCAGCTCACACGAGAAGCCATAACAGTTCACTTTCTTGGCAAAGGATTTTTTTCCAGCTGGAGTTAAAAGTCTCGGCTAGTATTAAGAAGACTAATCCAACTTGGCAAAAGGATAACCTCAGCCAGTACAATATGCAAAGATGTTTAGCCAGAGCCTGCTGTGCCTGCTTCCTGACAGAGTGCCAAGTCTGAAACAAAGCAACCAACCTGAAGTATATTTCAAAGAAGATGTGGACTGCTCGCTCTCCAAAGCAGCCATGTTGTTATATGGCTCCAACTGAGCTCCATATAATAGTTGGGAACATGCTTTGGCTGCAAATAGTTTTAATGCAGTGAATAGCAGTTGAGCTCCTCTGAGAAAGTGAAATGATTTTAAGGCTAAGTATGTTGCCAAATTCATACCTTGATGTGTTTGGAGATCTTTGTCTTATTGCAGCTAATCTTGAAGGCCTCCTCTCTACAATAGGAAGCAAGGGAGAGCATAGCTTTTTCTCATACTAGAAATATTACTCCACTGTTGGCATAGAGTAGCACCAATGGGTGTCTACTTGTGAGTCTTGGGAGGTACGAAGCAGAATTGTTTAGGTAGAGAACCAATGAATTAATATAGTTATTAAAAAGGGTATGAGCCAATATATAATCCCAACACCTTTCCTTATGGGAGGAGATCCAGAATCCCCCATCCAAATCTGGTGTATCAATGGGGACTTTCACTCTTATTTGTTACATTGCCAGTTTCATGGAATGATACTATGTAGCATGTTTGCGTAGGCATGATCATTCATTTAAACTCTCCTGGGTAATTCTTAGTAGAGTCAAAGGGCTTAAGGGAAGGTAAAATGTTTCTTTGCCTGCTACATTAATTTACTTGATTTCTCCCCCTGCCCCCCACCAGCTTGCTGGCCACTTAATGTTCTTTGTTGGTTGGTGACTTCCAGCTAACAACCCCAACCATAATTCTGTTTCTTGCATCACAGACACCAAGCCTGCCAAGATCCAAATCCTTCTTCCCTTCCCCACATTCACAATGCCATCAAGCTTCTCTTCTTATAGAAATGGTACTAAAACTGAATAAGAACATGAGTCCATTTACCCCACACTAGTCTGTACCAGGTGTTTGGGGATTATGGTTCCCACAATTCTTGATCATTAGCCATACTGACCAGAAAGTTCTACACCAACACATCTGGAGAATTTCAGGTTGTCTCTCATTCAACACACATATGACCAGGTTCCAATTATCATATTTTGGACACATTATGCTAAGACTTAGCTCTCTCGAGAAGCATGCAATACTGAGAAAGGTGAAAGGAATGAGAAGAGGAGGACCACCAGCAGCAAAGTAGATGCATTCAGTTGCAGAAATGATGGCTGCACCATTGGAAGACTTGAAGGCCCAACCTGGGAAGAGATCATCTTGTAGAAGTCACTAAAGATTGACACTGACTTGATAGTATGTAATCAATCAATTCCTGATCTATACTGACTACCAATAATTCTACAAGAAAAGATACTTCCTAATACTGCATATGAGAATATTTTAAACAGTTTCTAGAGACCCAACACATTCAAGTATAGGTTCCATCACTGAACTATAGCCTTTAGTAAATTCTTTGAAAACAAAATGCTTTGACTCAGGTGGCAACTGCAGTCTATTAATTCTGGCTTGATATTGTTTATTGTTTATTCTGACAGAAGAAAAATAATTAAATAGGCAATAATGGAATTATAATTAAATTAAGTCCATTTAAAATTAAGCTTTTGTTCTGGCCCCACCCACTTTTTCAAGTGCCACCCCAATTCAGTTTAATTTTAATCAACCTTGGGAGGGAAAATATCTCTAATTCCCATCTTTCTTCACCATCAAACTGCAGACAAAGGATGCTGCACAATCCTGGAAAAACAATGACATGTGCTAAGTCTCAAGTCTCAGCATTAAATTTTAGGTCCTCTGAGCAATGAAGCTGTACTCCAACCAATCTTAAGCAGGACTATGTTATCTCAGTTATTTTTCAACAGTTATGTGAAAGTATTGAATGAGATCCCTCGGAGATTTGCATGCAGAGTCCTTGTTGACTACAGAAGATTCTACTTTTCATGTTCCACAATTCTAGAAGTGACACAGACATTTCTGGACATGTGCCTGCAGACTATTCTTGATTGGAGATGAAAATCAACAAAAATGAACAAAATCCTTGATCAGTTAAAAGACATTTATGACTGAGACAGAGGAAAGGTTTTTGGTCATCTTATGGAGGATCATACTCTCCTTGAAGGTCTTGGTCATAAGAACTCTTGAAAACATAAAGACATCCAGACTTGAAACTGGATAAGCCTAAAGACCCATGGAATTCAACATTCTGTGAAACACTGACCAATCAGATGCATTTCAGAAGGCTTACAAGCAAAACATGAAGGTGATATCCCTCTTATACTATTATTTTCTAGTACTCGAGGTATGCTGCCTATGATTCAGGAGTTAGGAAACAGCCATCAACTATTAACTATTGATAGCTCATTTCTCCATGAATTTGTCTAGTTGGCTTTTAACACCTTAATCTCATGGTCATCTCCCACACATAATGGAAAGCAATTTCTCTTCCTAATGCACAGAAACTATAGGAATAGCTGGCCTAGGCTCTTGAATGCCAAAGGGCCACTATTCTAATTTTGAGGGGTCTTGGGAAGTACCCATTTCCCAGGGCACCTGACCTCAGTTCCTTAGCATGTCTGCTAGATACACAAATCTGTACATCCATTAATTGGCTCCCTTCTAATATGGAACATTTTGTACCTTTCCTGGATTGAGGCATCCTCAAACATATTCTGGGAGCAAGATAGAGTCTAGAGTATCTCATACATCCATAGTTAACAAGCTTGACAGCTCTTAGCTAGTGTCTGCCTTGCATTCTGTATTCACTACCAATATTTCTTTCTTCATTTAACTATTAATTTGCTTTAACTTTAGCATATGCATAAAGCATTCTTTCTATCATTCTGTAATGATTATTCATCCATTAATACTGAACAGTTTCTTCTCCTGCTTCTCCTGCTCCTCCTGCTCCTGCTCCTGCTCCTGCTCCTGCTCCTGCTCCTGCTCCTGCTCCTGCTCCTCCTCTTTTTTTTTGCCTCCTGTACTTTTAAAGTCTACTTCTTGTTTTATGCATATTTGAGGAGGGATCCTTTAAACACTGGATCTGAAAGCATTTACTTGTCTTCAGAAAGATTACTGAAAGAACAGAGAGCTAACATACCATAAAGCCTGTCTGTTACAAACATTCGGAAATGATTTTTCAGATGTCATTATTTGAGTAATATATATTTGAACAAGCTCTTGAAAATAATATCTCTCTGCATGTGTGTTTCATGGATTAAGTCTTCATATGATGTGAGCTTCAAATTAGAGACGCATTCTAATATGAAGTACATTCACATACCAAAAAGCCTTGTCAGGAATCTGTCTGGTTTTAGTCCTGAAACCTCTGCAAATCTCTTCAACGCTGCAATCTGGAGGCCCACAATCAATTTAATGGGTATACTAGAAGCTCTACCAAAGCTATATTCATCCAACAAAGTAGACAGGCTAAAAATGTAGCAGTAAGAGATAGGAATAAGTGAGACTTTCATTTCAATCCACATTTTTAAATGAACTGACCAAAATTGCAATTTCAGAGTTAAGATGCAGATGAGAACATACTTATTTTTCAACAGATACGTGTCTTCAAATTTTGTAGTGAGGTTCCTGGCACAAATATTGCTTCCAAAATTAATGTGCTGGGGAGAAACTGCCACTCAGAGTTACTGATTGATTTGGAAAAATTGCATGTGCACACATGCAAAAGCCTTTTGGATCTCCAAACTGGATCCAAATCTTTCTTCAACCATTAGGAGGCATCTGATTCAACGTGGTATCTTGAATCACTTCAGAGTTTTTATTTGGAACTTTCCATCAAATCATGAAATCAACTGGATTTCCCTTGAATCATGTCTCTGGACTGAGTATATTCATGCAGATTTAATATACTTATTTTAGAAGTCCTAATACTCCCCTCTAAAACCCAGGACACAAACACAACCCTTCCCATCCCATCCCTGAGAAAATCTGTCCTTACCCATGTATATGGATGGCACAACTCGGCTCACTTTTCTTGATCATTTTGCTCACAGGAGCCCTCAGACCCTACACCAAAATGGCAATTATTTGTTTGTTTGTTTTTTAATTGTTTTATTTATTTATTTTTCAAATTTGTCAGCGCCCATCTCACTGCAGAGTGAGATTACACCTCTAGCTTTCAGAAGGATGTCCCCTTCCACCATCATCTCTCAAGGGATCATTGAGGCCAACATGAGCCCTACAGCTGACAAAGAGGGGGGAAAAATCCATCCAGCTGTCTAAAGAGAGAAGACCACACAGATCCCCATTTTCATTTAGCTCTTGTGACCTTGTCATTAACACGTGCTGTCAAGTACTGACAATGTTTGGATGTGATGCTTTCTTCAGCTCAGCCTGATGGAAAGAACCAGGCCTGCAAGCAAATCCTCAGGTACAGTTAAAAGGGGGCAAACAGGAATATGCTTCAGGCTGAACTACTGTAAGTCAGCATATGTGGGGCTCCATTTGAAGACAACTGAGAAGCTTCAGCTGGTGCAGAATATACCTCCCAGAATTCTGAATGCAAACCCTACTGGGAAAGGGATTTTATTTTTTAGTCCTCCTCACCATTGCCAGAATTTGCCATGAGAGCATTTAGCTGTCAATCTATCACATGATCTTTCATGCCTTTTCCAGATTGTACCTACAACTGGGGGCATCAAGCATCAGTTTCACAACTGCAGCAGCCCCCTTTTGCCGCTAGACTGACTGTACCTCCCAAGACAGATGGAGACAGAAAGAGACAGAGATAAAGATAGAGAGAAACAAATACAGAAGCAACTATTGGTTAGGCCTGGGGCTCAGCAAAGCACATCAAGGTGAAACACTGCACACTCTCTCTTCCCATGAGAAAATCAGCTGAAGGACTCTAATATCTTCTTTAGCCACATGACCACCTGGCTTCTCTGTAAATCATTCTTTGAGGGGTGCACACGTCAAGAATAATTCTCTCCCACAGCCTGCCAAGGCAAGAGTTAAAAAGTAATGAAGGATCAGTTGTTTCTCTCGATTTTGCCAAAGTCATTGGCTGCACTAGGAGAACGCAGGAGCTACTTAGAAATGCACAGCACTGCAGCCTGGCATAATGAGGTCCCTGTTCTCTCCTGAAGCTGCTTTGGTTCCTATTGCACAATATCCAGAATTGTACAGGGTTAAAATATAATACAATAACCACATTCAACATTTTCTTCTGACTCTGACAGATCTCCCCCCCACAAAAGAGTCAGCCCAAAGAGGAAAAACACCAACAGTCCCTAGAAAAAGAAAGGAGAATAATTGCCTGCTTCCTTTGTATTTATTTGCTTTTCTAACAAGGAAAATGAATGAATTCCACTGGATTTCTTTTTATTTTCGTCTTCCAACTCTCTGTGCACAGCACTTCCTCCCCTCCTTTTCTCATTTCTCAAAGCATTAGGAGATTCGGCTGGCTACAATATCCATCCATCATGAGCATCAGTACTAGCAACTATTCATCATTCCCCCCACCCACCTTGCTTGGCTGCAAACATAAAAACAGAACAGGCCACTGGGCCAGCAAAGACTGCTTCTGTTATGGACTTACCCCAAATCCCATAGAGTTTTTTTAACATGGGAATCAAAGTAGATACCCAGCTGCACATACAGGAAGTCCCTGGGTTAAGAACGCCAGGTTAACAGACAACCCATAGTTAAGAATGGAGCAAAATTTGAGTTAAATACACAATGATTCAAGTTAAATACACAATCGTTTGAGTTATTATTATTATTTTTTATTATTATTTATTTGACTTGTCCCTGCCCATCTCCCCACAATGGGAGTTAATTACACAATACTACTTATACAGTATTATACAATAATACTGTTCCGGCTTACATACAAATTTGACTTAAGGACAGACCTTGGGAATGGAACTCGTTCTTAAACTGGGGACTACTTGTAATTTACCTTCCAAGGCCAGAAAGTAGAATATCAGTTGCCTAGGCCTTTACTGTACAACATGGCCTTGATGATGGGGAAAAAAAAAATCTTGCAAGATCCCCAGGATCTCATCCTTGAGATCTTTAAGATCTTTTGTAAGAAGTCAATAATCTTTTGAGATCTTGGCATCCTCACACAAGAGCACCAAACTCTTTTAAGATTAGAATGTTTTTTGAGATTTCAGCCATTTTACTACTATTATTATTATTAATAATAATAATAATAATAATAATAATAATAATAATATTGTTTTAAATGTATTGGCTGCCCACCTCTTTAAAACTATTTTTATTTTAAATCCACTGGAGGGTAACCCTTAAGAACTGTAACAAATGTCTTGAGGCCTGTGGATATTACACCTTACTGATCCCTAGGATTAAAAGCTCTGCATTACATGGAGGGGCTCTTTCCTAATACTGCAAAGTCATATTCTAATATCAAAATTATAAAGAATAAGCCCCTGCCAGTTGTTATAAAAATGCTTCGAAGGGATAAGGAAAGAGGAAATACATGTACCAGATCTCCATGACTTTCAAAACATATGTAAACTCATAAATGTGCTTTCAGAGTTACAACTTCACAAGTATCACAACACCCATAAAACCTTGATATGTTAATATCTTTACAAAAAGTCATATAGACTTTGACCCACTTTCAAATCTGATACCTGGTAAGAATTATTTGTCCTTTCACTACAACCTTGAAAGAGAAAGAAAATGTTAGAACAATTGTTAAAAGGGGGTGGAGGTGTCAGAGAATGTGTGTTCTCACCCACTTTAGATTCCATCCTCACCCACAGCTTGCTTTAGTATCTCCCATTATGGGATCCATCAAACAATTTACCCTTGGTTTTGTGTTCTGTGAATATATGTGTTCAGTGAACATAACCACTGGGCAAGTTCCATGGCTTATGGTTTAAGGCACTGTGCATAGTTTATTCAATGAAACAGGCTTAATGTAATGTGTGGATCCAGTCTTCCCCCGGCCCCCCATATATATCCCTCTTTTCCAAATGGGTGGAAGTTATGCAACGTAAGTGGAGATGCCAAGCTACCAAAAACTATATTTTTCACAGAACCATTTAACAAGAACTTAGAAGCCAAACAACATTCTTGGATTCTGGCACTTTTAAAGGCACATCACAGCTTCCAGAGTGACTTTCAATGGGAAAATGAGATGGGTCAATTCCCACCCCCAAAATACTACTTACATAATTACTTTTAAGAAACAGTAGAAGGGAAGCAGAATTGGTGCAATATAGAGATTTAAGGCACCAGGCTTGAAACTGGGAAACTATCAGGTCTAGTCTAGCCTGACACAGAGGAATCAACTGGGTGACTTCGGGCCACTTACTTTCTCTCTTGGACTCAGGAAGGAAGCAGTGGCAAATCACTTCTAAAAATCTTGTCAAAAAAACTTCAGGAACTTGTCCATGCTAGGAGTCAAGAGTAACGTAAAGACACACATAGACACACACACACACACACACACACAAAGGAGGGAAGGAGACAAAAATAAGTAAGCCACAGATGTAATATAAACCCTTTTCATGTTCTCATATAGCATCAGAAAAGAATCCTGCATTAAAACTATTAAGGATGAGCTACTTCCCTGGTGTTTTTTTTTTTTTTTACTTTTTAAAAAGTATTTGTGGTTAGAAGGTAGACTCTACTCTTTAAATGTATTGTAGGGAGAAAAGTGATGCTACAATAAAATATTAAAAGCAGCAAAAAATAAATAGGTTCTTCCAAGACAGAATGTCCTTCAATCACCATGTCCCACAAAAGGGATATGTGGTAATATTCAGTTTATTTGGGTCTCTCCAATGACCAGGCTGCTTTTCACTTATTCAACTCTTTCAGACCATCCATCCCTAAAAGAATCTTGATAAGCAATCATACATAAGGGGGGGAAAATCAAACATGTTAATGGCACAGCCAGCAAAACAAAAATCCAAATCGATAAGACATAATAAGGTAACAATAAGAAACAGCAGAGCAGAATATAAACCACTGCTGAGGTCAGTTTGTTTGTTTTTTAAATTAAACTATTACAAAGATCTTTAACCACACCACAGTCAAAAGTGTGATTCAATATTTTGACTCAGGACTTGAAAATAAAGTGGGAGGGGAATGGTTCAGCCTTTAAGCCAACAGTTCCAAAGTCTAGGTGCCAACATGGAGAAGACCAGCTCCTACTTGGTACTCAAAAGGAGGACACAAGAAAGACTATGATCCAGTAGACCCAACTGGCTCCAGCTGAGTTTTAAATTAGTGCTTTGAATTCATCTCTCTCACACACATGGTTCCATGAATAGGCTTGAAAGAACCATCAAGGAACAATCTTCATATGTGGGCTATCATGTTCCTATCACTTCCCAGTGAAGGTTGCATTCAAACACATTCATGCATTTAACTGTGATTCATCAAGTATTGAGAAAAGCATTGGTACAGATGCCTATTTGAAGATGACTACGAAGTGAAAACTATATGCAATATTTTCTAACATCTTAAGAGAACGCAAACACGCTGAATGAGTAGCTGGAGAAGACAGAAAGCAACATGAAGCCATCAAGGGAGAGAAATGAGAGGAAAGGAGCGTGATGGACAATGTGCTTGAAAATAGCTAACCTGTGACCTGATTTTCTGAGGGCTGTTACACTGCTCACATTAAGTGTGATTAGTAAAAAGACTGACTTTTCTAAATAATCTATTTCCCCTCTGCCCTCTTCCTTAGACAATTAAAATCCTGCTAGCATCATCTATAAGCTCTGTAAACTGAAGAAGTGACTTCTCAATACATTCCATACAGGGCTCCCCTCGAAGATACTTTGGATAATTCTTCTAAAGCAGGAAGTGGACATTTCTCTTCTTTTGCAAAGAAGGAGAAATGGTAATATCAACTGCAGGGTTCAAGTTACCTTCCAGATCCAGTCCAGTTCGGGCCTAGCAACTCGGGCACTGTTGCACCACAGAGAGTACCTCTTCTCGTTCTGGGTGAAATCCCCCCTTTTAACTCAGCAGTATCTGTTTTAGTATCTTTCGAAAATCTACAGAAAGCCTAATCTGTTCTTAATTTTTTCAAACAGCTTTTGTACAAAGAAAGGAAAGGAAAGAAACAAGCCCTTGAAAAATAAATTATTCTAGGAATATGCTTCTGTGCAAACTAATTGCAACATAATAAACATGTGTTAGCATGTTAGCAGCTCAGCATGGACCTGAGCTTGAAAAAGAAGACAACTTCATATACAGAACTCAAAACTTTCACCAAACCTTCAACTTATATGAGCAGAGATAGATCACTGAACCATGGGGGGGGGGGGGGGGGTAGGAGAATCCAAATTAAAGCACCTCCACCTGGACATGTCCAGCATAGGGAGCCTACCACTCAACAGAAATCTACTTTCCAGAAACTTAGTAGCTGGAAGACCTAAGCTGGTCAGTTAAAGCCTTAACAGCTACATTTGCACAAGTTAGTCACTTGGTCAATTTCAACCTTGGTTAATTTTTGAGTGAGGATGGGTGGTTGTAGCTTAGGGTATGAGCTCATGAGCTTCTGAGTCAATGCACTGTGAGAGCCCTGTGAAAAGGATTATTTCAAGAAGCAGATTAAGCAGTCTTTATGTACCAACATCATCATGAAGAGAAATGGAGCTGTTGCAGATCTCCATAAACAAAACGAAAATCTCCACACTGGAAGTTGAAACCACAGATCACCAGGGTCCCTTTACACCAACTCCTCAGCTAAGAGACCTTGCTCTGAGCTCTACTTGTAAGCAGAAAAGAAACTTTAAGTGAAGCAAAGCATAACCTTGTCCACATATTCCTATCCCTGTACAATCCATGCCACAACGGGGTGCTGCAAACATCCCCCTTGGCTGATCTGTTAAAAGCTTTTAAGTGCAGTTTCTTCTGACAGGTCATTCAGCAGAGTAGGAGATGCTGTGATTTTAATAGCTGAAGTTCTTACTGCTCACTGCCATTATGATGGTCCTTGCCTACCTCTGCATTCTTATTTGTAAATTTATATTTTAGCCACATCAGCCGCTATGAACCTAGTGGGATAGTATAAGCCCAAATTATTATATATAAATAAGCAAAATCCCTTTCTGTAAGAACCATCAAAGACACGGGTGCATCCAGTTTCAACATTCAATGATCTTCAGACCCTTCACTGTGGGAACTCCCTACCTTGGCATGCAAAACAGAAACATCACTACCCCATTGTTGTTTTTGCTTTCTGCTGCTGATTATACAAGTATACAAGAACTTGTATTGTCATCTATCTCAAAAGGCCAAAGCAGTCAAAATAAATATACTGACATTGTATTTGTATTGTAAAGCCTTTGGCACTCACTGACATTAGCTAGAAACACTGGGATATGAATTTGGCTTCAGCTGAAGCCAACCAACTTTTATTTTCTGTATACGATCGAAATAGGTATCATGATGCTTTACAGTTATTGTGGGTGACAACTCCCACGATCCCTTGCAACAGGCCAAGCTAATTGCGGCTGGTGGGAGTTCAATCCCCCACACCTGTAGGAGGACACACTCTCACAGAAACCTAGAATAACCAATGATGCATGTAAATAGTTTTAATTCTTCCCAATATGACAACTGGGCCAAAAGAATCATCATGAGAATAGGCCCTGAGAAACAGTAGTCAATCCTTGATTGAGTTTCAGGATAAACTTACAGCAATTTGCCACCTCTCCTTCATTCTTTGTTGTCCAAGCCATGGTGGCTTTTGAATCTTTGCTACAACAGCTGGACTGCACAACAGCAGCCTCCAACAAACTCTAATCAAGCTTGGATTGATTGACCCTACATCTTCAGGGACTTTGGGAGACTCCAGCAGTCTTTGAGAACTGCCTCTTGAACAGAGAACTTTACATGTATTCACCCTATTCAGGCAAAGTCACATTAATGATCCCAATTTTGCTATCCCTCCTACTCCAACAATGACTCCTTTAGAGCCATGCTGTGCCCTCTTCTATCTGCCCTTTTTTTTTTTTTAGTTAAAAGATTTCACTGCAAAACCCCGCTTGAATTAAAGATGGAAAATACAAAAAAGCAAGCACTTCATTATTAAGCGTCATTAGGCTTGTGTTTGTTCTCCATTTAATTCATATATGCAGATTTAAAAACCATTCATGTTAGGTTTGATAAAGGGGTAATTTTAAGGGTGGATTCTCTTCCCTCCCTCAAGAAAATAAAGTGAGTATGCTAAACAAATAGACCCTTTGTTCAGCCTTTCTAAAAGCTTTTAAATGCTTTCAGCTTCCCACAAGTGCCAGAAATACACAGCACCACACAGAGCAGCCGCCGTTTCCAGCAGATAAAGAAAATGAGAGTGGAGTTGTATTGTAACTGATGTTGAGCTCGGGAAAGGAACTGATAACTTTCACATCACGCCAAGATAAAATTTGAATACTCCAAATTTAATGTTGGTTTTCCATTTTTCATAATCTTACTCTTCTCCCCACCACAAAATTAATTTTTAAAAGTGAGCTTGAGCAATACTGTTGGGTGTATTCTCCAAGCCAACTAGTTGCCTTCTCAGAACTACAATTCCCAGAATTCTTGGGGAAAAACTGGAGTGGCTCAGAGGCCAACTGACTCAATCCACAGTATGGAATTGTAAAAACCCAAGAGATCTTTCATGTCAATTCTCCCACCCTTACATAAAGGTTCTACAATGCAACACAATTCCAGTAGTGCTAAGGTATCTGTGATATTACTAGAGGACACAAGTGAAAATCCCAAAATAAATACTTTTTTAAAGAAAAGTCAATTAAATACTCCAAACTACACAAGATTATCCAATCATATGAAATGTCAGTCTTCTCATCTGAGATCATGCAGGAGCAAGATCACCAAATCACATGAAATTTCAGCTATTTGCACCTGGGTTTGAACATCTGTTCCATACTTTCACATCAGGTCTGCAATGATGGTTAGTGCCAGAAAAGATTGCCAACTCCCTCTTTACACATGCAAATTAGCCACATAGCCCTAGATCCAAGATACAGAATCTTTGCAATTAGTTTTATCATGCAGACACAGAGAGGCTTCCCAAGATCCTTTGTGATGGGACTGCCCCTTTCAGACTGTATACAGGAAGAACTCCCCACCATCCTCAGTCATGTTGCAGTGCATCCTGGGAGGGACACTAATCCAGTTCATGTCATTTAACACTGCCTTCCAATAAAGAGCAAAATTAGGTCCATCAATATTATCTTATATCCTTGTTTCACTGAGCGGCTAGCCAGATGCACAAAAAGCAGAGTTTACAGGCAGAAAAATCTCATCACCTCCTGCTGCCTTCAGGGGCTTGGATTCCATGGAATAGTGCCTCTGACAAATAGCCAGCAATACACTGAATTATGCACTACGTACAGATGTACTTTATGTAGCCAGTCTTGAATTTACTGCCTATTTTACCAGAACATCCTAACTGTAAGAGCAGAAGAAAAACTTCTCTCCTATTCTCTATACCATATATAACTTTATGAAGTTCAGTCATGATGTTTGGGTGTGGGTGAAGGGAGACAATATTTATTTATTTTATTTATGAAATTTATATGCTGCCCATTTCCCCCAGAGGGTGTATATAGTAACATATATAACCACATTTCTCTCTACTTAAAAGCTCCAGATGTTATTTTTTCTTTTCCTCATGCTGAATGCTCTAGCCTCTGAGATGTTTTAACACAAAACTAATATTGGCTATATTTTTCTTATCCACCACAGCTTCAAGATTGTTTCCTTGTTTCTTAGTTGTCACCAGGTCATAACCCCTAAGATTCTTAGTCCTGCATTCAAGATGCATCCAAGGAGTTTGCAGGCCAACTCCCGCGCTGTGGCTCTTTTCTCACCCCGTCTGGATAGCCTACTCTGAACTCACAATAAGCCCCTTGGGTTTCTACTGTCCCAAAGAATATGATGAGAGATGTAGTTCAGCCACTTATCTCTTTAGGAAGCTTCCCCAATTGAGCTAAATATGGGAAATTGATCCCAAATGTCCCTGGAGAATGAAACATCTTTATTTCCCATGTGGAATAGAATAAAAAATCATCTATTTCCAGGGCAAATCTCCTTCATCCTTCTTGACAACTATCAGATTCATTGCAAAATAGGAGATCTATTATTTGCAATGGGAAACTGAACAATCTGAGCAAATACCAAGTATACTATATATAGTAAGGTCTGAGCCCAGACCCCCCAAAATTAGAAATCCTAGAGAACACACAAGTATATGACACAGTCTTTCCTTTCTTTCAACTTTCCTCCCTCCCTTTTTCCTTCCTTCCATTTGTATTGCCACCCACTCACCATGAAATGTTGAACATTGGTTCATTCAGCCCAGTATTGACAATACTGACAGACAGCAGCTCTTCTGAACTTCAAGGAATATTCCAAGCTATCACTGAAGAGGTTGGGGATTGAACTGGAGATGTTTTGTAGGCAAAGAGTGTGCTCTACCAGTGATCCACTGCCTCTTTTTATTTATATTTATTTATAAAACACATTTCTATGGCCACCCAACACCTGAATGACTCTGGGTGGCTTACAAATTAAAAAAAGAACAAAAGAAACATCACAATACCAAAAAAGTACTACAAATGCCCAGAGGAACAATAAAACCCTTCCCCATCCAACAGACAGCCTATAGGGGCCCACTAATCACCCTATCCCAAGGACTGGGGAAGAACCATGTTAACAGCCTACAGATTAGTGGCAGTTTGAATCTCTGGGGACAGGTTGTTCTAGAAGGCAGATGCCATGACAGGAAAGACACCTTCCTGGGTCCTGCTAGATGACAGATTTTAATCAAGGGGACCTGAAGCATGCCAACTGTCTGATTGTACAGGATGGGCAGAAACTATGGAACCATATCTTTGACAGCAGTATCTGTAAGACAATTTGCTGGTCAGAAAGGAATGCCCAGGTCAAACTTTTGGAAAAGAAAGCAGTGAAGCAATTTGTCAATTGGGTCTACTCCTGCTCCCAGACCTTATAACAGGTAAATCTGAATCTCAGCTACATATAACTGGTAGCTCTAGGCTACTCTGTTGCAATTCCTTCCCTCTGGAATAATCTTCCCTCTGAGATCTGTGTGGCTCCCACCCTTATGTTCTTCAGGAAATTGTTAAGGACCTGGTTGTTCTCCCAGGCCTTGAGGACAGGATTATGGAGCCCCCTTATTGATTTGGTTTGGCTTGGTTTGGCTTTGTTTTGCTTTTGTTTATTGTACTTTGATCTTCTAGTCAGCTGTATTTTTCTTTTAATAAGTTGGTTTTTAGTTGTAAGCCCCCCCCCCCAGAGTCATTTGGGAGTCAGGCAGCCTATACATTAAATTTAATTAATTAAAACTTAGAGCCTGAATTTTACCCTCTACCTACACTAGCCCTGTCTCTGCTTTCCCTGTTGTTAGTTCCACTCTATTCTTGGTTGCCAGTATTCCAGAAGCTATGATCCTATCTGAACTGTGAAGAGCTCATAAATGCAACCAAGCAAAGAAAAGAGAAAAGGAGAAATGAGGAGTGGGTACATTCCCTGAGAGTTGAGTGCCTAGGAAAGGTAGAGAAAAAGGCACCCTCAAGTCACACTAGATCACTTGGACTTAACCATGCAAATTTCTTGGCAACACTACAGAGGTTCCTGGATGTCTTGTCTTCCCATTCTGTCCTAGAATTCCCTGTAAGTCACCCATCCAAGCTGTAGGCTGATCCAACCCTGCTTAGCTGCCAAGTCCAGACAAGGACACCTGGGTGCTGTCACCTGCTGAACCAAAGGTGGAGACCGAGGAGCAATGACCAAAGGCATATTTTGCTTGTGAACCTCCTGAAGCATTAATTCCAGTTGGCTTCTAGCCCAATTTCTGACTGGCATTATCGCCTGGAGAAAATTCTTTGAATATTTGTTTGTTTTATCACCTTTCTGGTCTGGTGGATGCTCAAAGAGGCTAACCACATTTAAAAATGAAAACAGAATATAAAAAAGTTACGAATAACAGAAATACTATGTATAAGACCCTCATTCCATGTGATAAAAGCAGAAACATTAAGCACTTGTGCAACGCATACCATGTGACAAAGAACCCTGCCCACATTATTTTATTTATTTATATGTCACACTTATATAGTGCCCATCCCACACAAAGTGACTCTGGACGGCATACAACAATTATTGTAGCAGGACTTACACCAATCCTGAAAGAGGGCCCAATACAAAGGCCCTAGTTTTGCCAGAAGGACCTGAGAATGAAGACTCATGGATAGGGGAAGACCACTTAGAGAACCTGTAGCAAAAATGAATTTTGGATCAAAAATGCTTCCTTTTTCACAACTGAAGTGGGACTAATAAAGGCTCAATAACCAAGTTTTATCATGGATTTTGTGCTTGGCTCTAGAAAAGTTAGCAGCTGTATGCATTTTTCTTAGTCTGCACCATTGCTGTGGTCAACAAGGCAGCATTCATCCAGGATAAGCCAGAATCAAATCTTTGGACATAGATCATTCTACTTTGCTGAAGTTAAGCAGGTGTGAGTTGGGCCAGACTCTGCACAAAGGACCACCTGGGAACTCTCAAGCTGGGTTCCCACAAATAGTTCACTAGGCTAAAATGGGGTGGGGGGGTGGGGGAGGGTGTCGTTTGTGATTCATGCATTGTGAGGAATCCAGTCATTAGCATAGCTTGTTGTAGGAGCCAGGCCATCACATGAAGCCATAATATAGCCTATTTGTTTGGGCACAGCATGTTATACAAATACAGTAATTGTGTTTTGCTAACACAAAGCTTCAAGGTTTAATGTAGCTGGAGAGTTCCAAGATGAAAAAGAGGATATATAACTAGCCCAAATTGGGCTCATTCAAGTTGGACTCTTCCAGTTGTTTTAAATTACAACTCTACCAATTGCACTAAATAACATAAAAGCTGAATGGAACCAGGTAAAATAGAACAATTGCACTGAGTAAATCCATAATTCATTTCAGAACCAAAGGGATTGATTATATATAGAATTACCATCCACTCTCCAACCTGCTGAACTGAAGCATCTCAGAGTCAGAAATTAATTACCTTCCTTCTACCTATTTGCAGAGCAAAATCCCTGATTGAGCCTTCTTAGCCCTGGCAAAATATTAATCATAATATTCATACTTGTATCAAGATCTTAGATTATTATCAGTAAATGTTATTTTTAAATAAAAACCCATCTGCCCGCATTTTGCTGTGATTAAAAGCTATCTGACAATACAGATCAAGGATGCAACATTGTCAAAGACACCTGACAGAAAGGTTGTCATGGCATGTTGCTGCTACGGAAAGAGTAGTGTCCACTGGTCAATTAGAAATTGAGAAGATTAGCTGATTCTAATCTGGATTCCCTCTGAAATTCTCAGGATTCTCCTTCATGCAGGAACTTTCAAATGTTTGCCTCTAGATCAGAAGCATACAATTTTTAAGAGTTATATCCAAGGGCAGCAGAAGACATCATACTGAGTCAACATTTTCAGGCTTTTTTAAAATGTTATTTGGAAAGTTAGGTGTTTTTTGTTTGAGGCTGTTGTTGTTCTTTGGAAAGAATATATCTCAGGAGTGCTTTTCTTTAAAAAAACAAGAAACAAAAACTGCACAGCTGATTTTTATGCTCAGCCACCAAAATGTAGTGGCACTATTTTAAAGGTGGTAGACTCCAAAAATAGGGCTAGAAGCACATGCAGGCCACAACTTGCCCACTCCTGTTTTATTTATTTTATTGCTATAATTTATATGCTGCTCAATGTAAAAAAAGTCTCTAAGCAGCTTGCAAGTAATACAGAAATAACACAGAAAGAATAACCAAGGAGACATAACGAAACCAATAACAGTAAACTTTCCTGTCCATTAACCCACCAAGGAAAAATAGTCACGAAAACAATTACCTACTGCAGGAAGGGGATGTGTCATACTACCAATCCTCAAATGTGTCATACTACCAATCCTGCACCTCCAGTGCAACTAGGTCTTGGTGGCTTCCTCAAATGCCCACATGGTTGATGCTAACTTGATCTCAGGTAGAACACTATTTCAAAGGAAAGGGGCAGCAACAGAAAAGGTGTTCCCTTGTGGTTCCTGATGACAAGAAACCCTCAAGGATGGGACAAGAAGGATGCCCATTCAACTAGAACTTGTTGGATAGGCAGAATCTGCTGGGAGAAGATGGTCCTGCAGGTATTCAAGTCCTGAGCCATATAGGGCTTTGAAGGTAACAACCAGCACCTTGAACTGCATTCAGAAGCTCACTGGCAACCAATGCAGCTCTCTCACAGTAGGTGTGTTCATTGGGAGGCACTCTTAATTATTGCATTATGGACTAGCCGTAGCTTCCAGGTGGTCTTCAAGGGCAGCCCCATGTAGAGCAAACTGCCAGAGTCTAACTGAGAAGTGATCAAAGTAGGAATGACTGTAAGCAGAACCTCTTGATCCAGAGACAGTTGTAAGTGGTGCACAAGGTAGATTCTACATGAAATGATGCATTTTCCAAAGGTTTCTATGGTAGGAACCCAAGCCATTATGTTTTACATATTATATGAACTAAGTCATCCCATGAAGTACAATAGGGCTAATTTGTTAGGGCACTGGTATTACTGGGGTTTTTTTAAACCGAGACTGGGAATGTAGCATGTTGTTCAGACACAGCCTATTATCTTTGTATCACACAAGCACAGCCATCCTCATACCCATGAAGTACAAGCATGACATGCTTCAAGTCAGGAGTGATATTAGCATGTGCTTTCCAAAGAATGTACAACACAACTACCAGATATTTTTTTTCTTTAGCTGTTTGTTTAGTCAGGAACTCAACATGACTCCTTAATGGATTCTGGCAGAGAGAAGGCACTTCCACGCATTCACATAGCCGGCCCTTGATGACTGGTGGCTACTAGCTACAAAGCACATTAAGCCTTTGGGAGGGAGTGAAAGACACAAAACAAGTGTTTTGCTTTCATTTCTCATGAAAAAAAATTCTATAAAGATCTGGAGTTTTATGCACGTGCTACTTACTCCTGGTGATGGCGGCAGCTAATTAAAGCTGCTTGAAAGACCAGCTCCATCCCTGGCCGTTTCTTCTGTGCTTGACTTGAATATTTCTTTAAAAAGATACAAATCACAAAAGACACAAACCCGCAATCCTCTCTTCCCACAAGAAAACGGACCCAGTAAAAGACTGCCCCCTACAGCTTCTTACCCATTAGGGAAATGGTTGTTAGTTCAAACATTACACAAACATTGGATAAAATATCCAAGCTCTGTTGCTTTTGCTGTTTGTCGGGGAGGGCATCCATAAACACCATTTTCTACTTTCTTTTTTCCCAGAAGGATGCCTAAGGTAAGAAGAGTAGTTCTGAGCATCCTCCAATCCTTTCTCATGGCTCATCTAGACATCCTTGCAGCCCTGAAGATGCTGAGCTCAATTTTCCCCTTGCAACAGAAATGGATGCTTCAGGCAGCCCATGAAGTATAAACTGGAATCCCAGAATCAAATATGGTCATCATTACTCATGTGGTCATCACAAACATCAGAGAAATAACCAACCCATTAAGAAGAAACTTGACAACAGTCCACACGTACACACCCAACAGGCTACAAATTTCAATTCACTACACCTATGCAAACAGCCAGAGGAAGGGTGTGGGTGCAAAAATTCCATAAAAGTATGGAGCCTAAAGGAAATTCAGTATATGTGTATCTCTCCCTTCCTTATTCTTTCTCTCCCTCTCTCACACAAACACACACACACATCCATTTCCACAAGACCAGCAAGAAAGACTGGAATATAAATGATTACGCCCCATGAGTCATCTCCAGACTCAACAGGATAACCCCTTCAATGTTGAGCATTCTTCTGACCAGGTATATGAGCAAAATCACATGGATATACCAGAAGGTAGTCATGTTGTCTGCCACATCCACGTATTCTCATGAACGTTCCTTATTTGGCACTGAACAAATTAACTGAAAAAGACTTTACACCAACAGCAAACCAAACCCATCCTTCATTAACCAAGCTGAGGAATCCCACAGACCAATTTGCTTGTTCCCAACCATCTGCCTACACATCCCGTGCTGTCTTTGTGGAAAAAGAAAAAAAAAACCAATTGGGCTGAATGAGCACCTCGTGTTCCATGGAGAACCTTGCATAACACAGAGCCAAATCATTTTGAACATGTGTTTCTTTTGTCAAATATAAATACTAAGTCAATTGTGATGCCAAAATAGAGTGCCTGCTATAGATTTACAGGAGGTGTAAAGTCAGCCAAGACAAGCAACAGATGGTAGATTGTTATGGATTCAGTATAACCAATTAGGGAGCCTGGGCCCTTCAGAGTTCCCAGTTCAGAGAAATGATTGTGCCTTTGCCCACTCCCACATGCACACCTTCCAAATCTTGTGAAACTAGCTCGAAACTTCCATACCCTATTCTCCATATGTGTTTTTGATGACCATACAAAGATGAGCGCAAGTGTTCCAACCTGAGGATGCTATCCAATGTGTTAGCAGACATCCACTGAGTTTTCATACAGGCCACCCCATTAAAGCCTAATTTTATCCCTGGAAAAGCCTAGGGGCAAGAGATTACTTCTCACTATTCTCTCCTGCTTCTGCTGCAGAGTCCAGCAACCTGTCAAAACCTTTGCTCTTCAAACATGCATGAAAGCCATTTCTTCTCTCTGGGTGTCAGTAACTTAAGGGAAGAAGACCAGGGAAGGCTTTGCCTTTCAATCTGAGCTGAAGCCGGCATTCCCTGCATCAGAAGGCTGTTGCCAGGGAAATGGGATGAATTTCAGAAGGAAAAGCAAGGCTGAGTGGCAGCAGCTTTCAGGTGAAGAGGGAGAAGTGGAGGACTTGGGTGAGTAGAGGGACACTTAGGGTACTATCTTGTCTCCTCGCAAAGGGAAGCCGCTTCTACACACACCACAGACTCACAATTGCCGCAGCGAATGCCTGGCACAGAAGTCAGGGCTGGCTGACTGCCTTGGGAAGGAATGAATGAACTATCCCTCCCCCATCTCCCTTTGCTAACGTCAGCCTGGGATTTGCATGGCACAAACAGGTGCCCACCTTCAAACTGGGCACCCATTGGCCAATGGGGCCAACCCGCTGTGCATAAAACTGCTCTGCCAGCTTCCCAGCAAAGGCTGATGCCCATTCGGCTGCTTCCAGAGGGTTAAACACCATCTCCCCCTGGCTGTCAACCCAAGCTTATTTCCACCTCCATAACAGGGTTTGGAAATATAAGCGAGGGTTATTTTTAGCCTCCTTCAAATATATAGAAACACCCAGAGAGAGAGGGGGGGGAGAGGGAGGGAGTGAGCCTTCCCCTTGGTATTCTATAGAAATGCTCAGTGCTTTCCCCACCCCCCACCCCATGTGCGAAGCATGCACACCATCCTGAATGCCACGCCAGAAATAGATCTGCAAAGTTTAATTGCAATCCCCACCCCCCACCCCACCCCACCCCCCACCCCACCCCACCCCCACCATTCAAAGGCCAGAGCTAATCTCACAGATGTAGGTGGCGGGTCTAAATGGCTGGATGCTAAGGAGCCCTGTCTCGTCTGCTAACAAGGGAGGCATCTTTGCATGGGCAAAGCTGGTCCCTGGCATGTTCTCAACCATCAGCTCAGTGTGACTGCAACCAGGCCCTAATCTCTCTCTTGGCCCAAATTAACTTGCTGGCATCCAAACATGCCCCAAGGAGGAAGAGTTACTCATGTTCAGCCTGTGGCTCACACTGGACCAGGGAAGAGGTGGTGGTGGTGGGGAGACCAGGTAACCTACCCAAAGAGCAAGCAGTAGGGAGGGAGGACACAGGCGGGGGGGGGGGCAGATAAGCCAGGGAGGGGGCCAGAGAAAGAGCCAAGTCCTTCCCCAGCCCAGGGAAAAGCTGTGCTCCAGCAGGCTCATCCAAGAAAGCCTCAGAGCCCGGGGAGGAAACCTTGCGCAGGACACCCGCGCAGACTGAAACCGCAAATGCTTCTGGGCGCATTTGTAGCCAGAAAAAGCAGGCAAGACACCCTTCGCGCTTCTCCCTCTTCCCTACCGCTACATCCTCTCTCTCTTCTCTCTTTCTGCTCATTCATTCATTAATCCGCTCCGAGCGCGCACTCGCGCCCACACACACACACACACACACGCACACACAAACTATTTCGCTCTTGGTCTTCCTTTGCCATCTCCGGACTTGGCGCCCTCGCCTGGTTTGGCTCCTTCGGACCCCATCGCTCCTGGCAACAGCGGCGCAGAGCGACCCAAACTCTCCCGAAGCCTTCCTCGCACTTCCTCCGTGGAGGAACCGGGAGAGTCGGGGGAGGGAGGAACTGCGCGGAGATGCCAGAGAGGGAAAAGGCGGTGGTGGCGGCGGCGGCGGCAGCTGAGCGGGTTCCGAGCGCGCTCCTGCGGGAATCGCAACCCCCCAAGTTAGCAAAACGCCTTCTGGGGGCAGAGTCGGGGAAGGGGAAAGGCTACTGCTCGTCGTGGCTACTGTTGCGCGCCGCCAGGGACGGAGGCAGGGAGGGAGGGAGGGAGTCAGGGAGGGTGGGGGTCAGTCCGGGGCTTGCCCGGGAAGGAAGCTTTGAGGGAGGGGGGTAAAGGTCGGCAGGGGAGGGGGCTGCATCCTCGCAAGGTCACCACGATTTTTTTCCGGGGGGAGCGGGGGAGAACAGACAAAAAAGGAGAGCCGCGGCTGCACTCACCGTAGACGCCTTGTCCGGAGATGCCCTCCAGCAGCACGGTGAGCAGCCACACGACCCCGTAGGCTAAATCCATCTTGGGGGAAGCAGCCACATATCCAGGCGAAGGGGACCCGGAGGGACTGGAAAGGGGAGGGAGGGAGGGGGAGCCGAGGGAAGGAAGGAGCTGAACCACGCTCGCTCGCTCGCTGGCTCGGCCACGGCCCGATCGCCGCTCCGGAGGAGAACGCAGAGCCTCCCCCAGCAGCAGCCGAGTCCGGTTAGAAAACAGAGGCTGCAGCGGCGTCCTTGCGCGGCGCGCTGTGCTGGGCGAGCGCCTCGGCGGCAGCGGGGAGCTCCGAAGCCATGGTGGGAGCACACGCCGCCCCCCCGCCCCCCCAGCACACACACGCACAGGCCTGCGGGCGGAGGATCGGCTCAGGTCCTCCCGGAGCGCTTTTGCTGCTGCTGCCGGTGGAGCCGATGGTGCCGCGGCGGCTGCGGGCCCGGGCAACTTGCTTGCCTGCCTGCTTGCCTGCCTGGCTGGCTGGCAGGGCTGGGCAGGGAAGGCAAAGCAAGGCAAGGCAAGGCAAGGAAAGGGAAGGGAAAGGAAGGGAAGGGATGGGAAGAGAAGCGTGCCCGGAGCGGGGGGCGGCAGCTGCGGGGCTTGCGCGCCGCGGTCACGTTGGACTCTACGTGCTCCGTGCCGGCCCTGCCAGGCGGCCAAGGCAGCACCGAGCCGGCGACGTCAACTGCGCGCCGCCGCCCCCTCTTCCTTTCGCTTCTCCTCCCCTCCTCTCGACGGAGCGCAATAGAAAGGGAGGCGCCGCGCGTCCGTCGCTCTACCCCGGTCCCTCTGAGCTGCCCGCTTTGGGGGAGTTCTCGGGCAGGTGCCAACTTTGGGGAAGCACTGCGCTCCTCGTCTGGAGGCCGGGGCGGGTCTTGGGATCAGATGTCCGTTTCTCCTCCCCTCGGGTCGCCTTTGAGTTCCCATCTCAGTCTGCCCTTTTCCTCTTTCGGACTCGCCACAGAGCGCGGTGGGACTCCTGCTCGGGGGAACGAGCGAAAAGAGTCGAGCGGTGCGGGGTGAATCTCATCCCGAGAAGCAGGCAGCCACCCAGCTACATTTCCCCTTTGGAAGAGCGCTCTGGTGGGTGTCTGCTTTTAGGCTTCACTGCATTCTTAATCAATAGACTGAGATTTAGTCAGAATTGTTTGCTTTCCTCCTCCCCCCCCCCTTCTACTTCCTTTTGCTAAATAGGGGAGCTCTGGACTTTGGAAGACCCCCACTTGGTTGGCGGAGATAGGACACTGATTTCTTTTTAAGCTCCTTAGAATGAGGAACACCAGCCAGATGATTGCACACCTTCCTTGTTCTCGTTTTGAACACCTTTAATCCCTTTTGAACTATTTGGACAGCTGTCTAGTGATACCAACATTTGGGTTCTCTTGGGCATGGAGGTTATATCTGCCCCCAAATGCAGTGTGGTTTTAAAACCAGCCTGGTGATTCATGCCCCGAGATACAATCAGAAAAAAGATTCACAACACAGAAGGTCACACGCACACACGCGCACTTTTTCTCCAAGCAGCCACTGCTGTGAAGAATAGATCCCAGCTTTCATGCTACACAGCACTCCTTATCATTTGGTGCTCTGACTGCTTTTAACTCAGTGAATAATGGTGTTTGACTCAGAAATATGCCACATAATTTATAACATCTTAGGGGAGGCAGCTAAGGAGTTTGGTAAGGTATTGATGATATTTGAATGACTGGCAAACAGACACAAACTTTCAGGCCATCCAGGAGTCCTAAGCATAAAGCAGGGACTGTATTTTTCTTCCTCTTGGAAAAGAAAACAGTGGAGCTGAGAAATAGACAGCATATAGTAATCTTTTCCAATTTAGGGCCTGCCAGCTGCATTAGATTACAGTATTGGTCGTTTCAGTGCGCATGCATGCAAGCCATTGGGGATGAACAGTAATCCATCACTTATGGAGAGCACCAGGTTGGGGAAGTCTGGCTGACAGACAAGGAGGTTCTCACCTTGAAGCTCATCTATATGGATAACATGGTGAGGCTCTCAGTCTTCCAAGAAGCTTTCTATGCACTGGAGAAAGGTGCCCATCTACAGTAGTTGGCAGGAACTTCCCTCAAATCTGTGTGCTCCTCAGAAAGCGAATTCCTTCAGATTGCACGAGACTTTTGCTATCAAGCACGGTCTCCCCCCTCCTCCTCCTCCTCCTCTTCTATTCATTCATTCATTCAATCAAAAACTTGTAACTTGTCTTAGACAATTCTCTTCTTTCAAGCTCACTGGTTATATAGGTTCTCCCTAAAGCTTTGCTGGAAGTCATCAGCAAGTTAAATACCCTCAGTGGTCCATTTTGAATGGATGGACGGATGCTGATTTTTGAGTTGCATAAAATTCTCTGGATGAGTTCATACACTTCATGAAGCCACAATGTGGCCTGTTGAGAAGTTATGTGAACCCAGCCCGTGCCATGTATAAATCATGGTTTATAGCAAAGTGGACAGCCAGCATCCACACAGCTGTGGTATTGAAATTGGGCAAGTCAGCTTTTGGGTGGGGAGGGGGGAAAGTGTAAGCATAAATCTTTAACAAATAGATAACATAAAAAAAGGGAACACTAAGATTGTTCAAGGGAAAATATACCCATTTGCAGTAATAATAACTGTTGTTGGTTGCACAGTCAGCCAGATGTTTAAACTGGATTTGGCATTTTTATCCACCTCTCGAGTCCTTCCCAAGGACCTGGGATAGGCAGATGTTGTTTGATGGTGTTAAAGGTATCGTTGCAGGATATAAGCTGTTCCAAGTAACAGTTGGAATTGACCGATGGTGGTGGTGATGATGATAATGATGATGACGACAACGACGACGAAGATGATGATGATTTCTCATCACTATATTATTTGGGGGGACTTGCATATTTGCATGCATCTAGGAACTACACATCTTTTCCTTGTTTTCCTTTCTGCTGTTGTGGGCTATATTCATCAGAAAGAGCCACCGTGCAAGATATTTTATCCATTTTCTCATCTGGTGGCTGAATCGTTAGCTTTCTGTATGGCAATGTGCTGTTATGCACATGTTCCGCTCCTGGATTTCCCATAGCCTCTTCGGTTATGATGGATGGGTGCTCTGCTATTTAGTATGCAACTGGGCCATAGAAGAGCTCTGTTGTCTACCACCAATAAAAGATTTCTCATCACTATATTATTTGGGGGGACTTGCATATTTGCATGCATCTAGGAACTACACATCTTCTATCTGCTTTGATTACTACATTTACCTGAAAAGAAAATTATCCTGAATTTACCAATAGAAGAGGTATCCTGAATTTAAGATGCTCCCCAAAAGAAAGCTTAGACAGAGGGGAACAGGTCCCATTCTCATCTGCCTCCATTCTTACTGAATCTAATCCCTTCTATTTCAAAGGTAAACTCTCTGGCAGAGCACCAAGGATTCCAGGACTATCTTCAAATCCTTAAGGTCCCATAACGTCATTTCTGTTCAGAAGCTGAGTTTAGTCCTGAAACCACTGCAAAGCCTATTTGTTCTGAGGCCCTGCGGCTCTGTGAAGCATGTAGAAGGCTCTTTCCAGTTTGGAGAAAACTTGCCACATCCATTCTTCTGGCTCCTAGGCTTCAACCCTAAAAAATGGCCTTGAAAAGGGAAAGGAGGCTTGATGAGTTGGTAATTTCCAGCCCCCTCCCCTGCGGTTGTTTTCCAGAGGGTTAGATGAATGTAATGTGAAGTAAGGACACAGATGGAGCGATGCAAATACATTCTTTCCCTTTAAAGTGTGAAATGGTGATGAGGTAGTTGCTATTATTTTGCTTTGTTTTTGTTTTCTGTGTGTGTGAGAGTTGCAGCACAACTTGTGGCAGCTCATAATTTGTATACCCAATTAAGAGGCCAAAAACCGCCAGGCAAATAGACTGTGTCTTAGAGATGGCAGAAAGAGATTGGGAGAGCATCTTTATCCAGGATAATTTGTGCAACCACCGTGGGACAAGAGGCTAGTGGTTTATGATTTGTACTTGCTATAATCAACGTTAGAACTAGTTTAGTCCAGTATTTAGGGGGCTAGATTAGATGTAGGAAAAGCTAAGCTCTAGTCCTGTTTTAGGCATGGAAGCCAGCTGGATGACTTTGGGCCAGTTACTCTCTCACACACTTAGGAGGAAGGTGAGGACAAACCACTTCTGAAAAAGTTGGCAAGAAAACTGCACATTACTTGTCTAAGTAGTTGCCAGAAGGATGCCACTAGATAAATGAATAAGTAGCATCAAGATATTCTGTAGTGCTCATTAACATCTGGTAGAAGCCACAATGACATCATGTCCAACGTGATGTCATTGGATGCGTGGCGCACATTATGCAATTTGTGCCAATTGCATCAGCCAATTACAACTACCTATCTTTTACATGTTGATGATGTCATGATGCACATGACATCATAATTTGTCGTATATTACAACATCCCAATCATCTGTAGAGTCTTGTGTAAAGAAAGTACTAACAGTGTCCTGTCCTCATGAAAAGTAAATCCTAGTAAGTTCAGTGAAATTTATCTCCTGGTAAGTGTCTATATATTATAGCACTGAAGCCGAACTCTCAGGCAAATGTTTTTCTCCATGTTTTATCCTTTGTGTGAGGAGGACAGTTGTGCACATTTCAGCCCCAATAGCATCAGTGGTTTGTTTTTCTTTAAACACCCGTTTAATGGGATATATTTACTGGGAACATTTCCAAGTAACACCACTGTAAACATTACTAGCCTTCTTTCAGCACCCGCCTTCCACAACTGCAAAACTGCTGGCTTCCCATATGAAATTGCAAGGAATCAAGTTGAATAGGTTAATAGCAAGAAAGTTATAGTGGGAACCTGTTTCTCTTCTCCAGCCTCAAGAAAACAACTTTTTTTCCCTAGTCAATGGTGTGAATCAAGAAAAAGTGGGGACAGGTATCTGCATTACTGGCAAACCATCCACTCTTTTTGAATTCACATAAAAGCTACCTTAATATTTCCTTTGGACTAATCTTTTCTCTTCTGATGAATAGTGACAGAAGCAGGAGCCAAGCAAAGATCTTTCCTATTCCTATAGTTGTATTGATCTTTTACCTATTTATTTTGTAATGTTTTTTTTATTTAATCAATTTATATAGCCACCCTACTCAGCTCACAACTTCTTATTAAATATGCTGTACATGGTTCATTATCTTATAAATCAATATCAAAGCAAGGTGCGATACAAAGATACCGTTTGCCATTTCATAATTGCACCCTTTTGATGGGCTACCTGCTCTTTTGACACAGAGATGCCTGGGATCATCTCTTTGCAGTGCAACTAATCTACTACTTCGCTATGCACCCAATCGATTTAGATATTTTTCCATATTACGTTTGTGCCCTTATCTCTCATTCTCTCTTACAGCTTTTCTGCCATAGAAGATAAGCAAGATCTTCCAGATGATCACATTCTAGTTGCTGGATACATCATCCTCATCCACCAAATTGTTTCTTTCCTGGCGCAGAATAGAGGAGGGATCACCTGGGGTCCTACTTTCCATCTCTATTCTGCTGCTGTTTTTTTATATACATAAAAGAGCTAAAACTGGATTAGCCAAAAGCCATACCCTTTGGGACTGTCCATGTTTCCAATGGCTCTGGAAGTTCTGTGCTTTTTGATATAGAAAGATAAAATTCTTGCCTGTTATTCATGTCTCTCTCCCTGCTTTTGCCTGCCATTTTATCCTGTCTTTGCCAGTTAACTGTTTTGATGTTTGCTGATATTAAATAAACAAACATCAAGCTATATTTTTGCTAGCTGTGTTGAATGGCATGTGTGTTTGGTCTGATCTGGCTATAGGGATTGACTGGGAGTATGCTTGATGTAAACTAAACTGGAAATTTCCCACAGTAATTTCTGCAACACTAGTCATGCTCCCAAAATTCACAGGAATGCTGTAGGTTAACTTCCAGATAGCTCTGCATGGCACTAAAGACCTTTTAGCCAGTTGACTTTTTGCAGAAAGACTGGAAGATACAGAAGCAGTCTGGGTACAAGACCATTCTTTCATTTATTTCTACCTTTCAGCAGAGATAAACTGATGTGTGTGAAATCTGAATCAGCTGGCAAAGTCCGCTTAGTACTTTTTGAGAATATGGCTTCTTTCCTTCACACGGAGTCTGTGAGATGGCTTTCACACATGTGGGGGAGCCTGGCTCTTCAAATCCTATTTTTAGGGTTGTGACTCAGCCTCCTTCATTTGGTACGGTGTGGCATCATAATGTTCTCCCCCATCAAAGGGATTTTTCTGTACAGAACCAATGACGACAACACTGATGAAAATTACTGCCCACCATCACAGTTCCTATCTGGTCCTATAAAATTGATAGTTGGATAGCAATCAAGATACCTTCACAAAGTTGACAAAGAACAATTTTTGCCTCCAAGAATTGAATCCAAACTTGTAGACTTGTAGTCTAACTTCATTCATTCATTCATTCATTCATTCATTCATTCATTCATTCACTCATTCATTCTTTCATTCGCCATTCAATTCAAAAAAAGACTCTGAGTGGCTTATAATAATAGAAAAGTAAAATAAAGAGAATTAAAAGGATAAAAACCAAACCCCAAGCCCTTGATTGCTACTATACCATCTCTCCACAAGGAGTCCAAAAACATCTGCTTCAATCAAGGATAGGCAATTTTCTAGCAGCTGGGATTTTTTCCATTTCAGAGGGTCTTTGGGGGGGTTGTTGGCTCATGAAATCATGAGATCAATAAAGTAGGCAGACCCCAAAATTGCAGAGTTGCTACATCCAGGAATTATCAACCCACTTTTGGAGGGACCTGAGTCGCTTAAGAGAGAAAAGTCACTTAAGGGTCACTTAAGCCTCTGCAAAGTTTAAGACAGGCATTCTATCTCAGGAAAGCTTTAGAAACTTGGGTTTTCACCTGGACTTTGGACCAGGACAAGAGATGAACCCATCTTCAGGAAGGTGGAATGTCCAAGTGATAAATCTGGCTGTATGTTGTTGATGTGTTGGTTTTGGATTTCATTTTTGGTTGATGTTTTGGTGTTTGATTGTTCTATTGTTTCTTTTCCTGGTTTTTATTTGATGTGCACCACCCAGAGCCTCAATTACATGACCTGAGCAGCTATGTCAATCTTCTAAATAAATGAGTAAATCCCGTACGTCAATAAAAATACTCCCCAGATTTTAAAAGTTGGCCATACCCAGGAGTGCTCTAAGAGAACTCAAAAAAGATGCTTGGAGCTACATGAGGACTGCAGATTCTCCCCTCCCTGTCCCACTGTGTTAAGTAATAAGGATGGTGAATTATAAAAAAATGTATTAAGGTTTCAGTGGGATCAGTGAGAAAAGCCTTCATACCATGGGTGGACAGCAATGAACAGAACCCCATGTTCATTTGGGGCAAGCATTTTCCACTCAAAAGTCTGTCCACAAACATTTAAGTTTGAGGAAAATGGCTCAAAAAGGATTGTGCCTTTGGAAAAGTCATGAGCAAAAAGTGTGTATTAGGAGCAGTTATGTTTTTTAAAAGTGTACATTGGGAGTATTTACATTTTTAGAAGTGCACATTAGGGAAAATTGTGTATAAAGCTCAGCATTTTATGTGAAGTTGCAAATGGTAACAAAGGTGGATTTCCCAGTAGGTTTTATTAATATTTAAAAAGATGGAATAGAATAATATGTAAAATCCTGCAATGCTTACATGCATTGGATTTAAATTGATCCATACATTGCTAACCTAGAGAAATATCAGTCCTTTCATATGCTAAATTTTAAGCACATGTGTAATTTTGTTTGAAATGTTCATCTAAAATGACTGCTGTTTAACTGAATGTCTCCAGCCTCTGTAAGTTTAAAAAAGAGAGCTCTTTCCTTTTTACTGATTGGCCACATTACCAGTTCAATCTGGTAACAATCTGGTAGCTGCATCTACACAGGTTAACCTTGGTTATTTTCAACCTCGGTTAGCTTTTTGTTATTCTTTTCAGTGTCTTAGCATCATCAGGAAGCCCATCCCTTTTGGGTTAGTTTGTGGTTCAGTATATTGAGTAAGCCAAAAAAGAAAGGAAAAGTAATCTCAGTAACCAAGTTAGGTACGTTATATGAACCTGGCTACTTTCTGGCTTTATGTAATCAACAGTGATGGATCACTTTGGGGTGACAGTGATTGGTTGACTTCCATTAGCAGTGACTGGTCACCATTGACAACCAGTATTGACAAGTGAGATTAAAAAAAACCCCAAGGCCCAGAGATAGATGTGTTAAAGTGAAGGGGAGTTAAGGACAAGAGGGAAATATCTGAACAGGAGCTAGAAGAGGACAAAATACATGACTGGCTTTATTTATTTGTTATTTATTTATTTTTCCAATTTATAGAGCCGCCCATCTCAGTATATGAATCTAGGCAGCTCGCAAACCATGAAAAACAACATAAAACCCCGCAAACAATATGGCAAGTTAAGCAAAATAAAAACAACATAAAACCATATATAAACCACAGAACAAAATTCACAGCGGAGGTGATACCAAATCCAGTGCTCAGTATCCAAGTATCTTACAGCAGTTCAAAGGGCCAGGTTGTCTATTATATGCCAAAATGGGGTTTGCCATCAATCGTGGGTGGGCTTTGTGCTGAAATTGGCATTCTTAGTTTCTTTGCAGTTTTGTACACCACACAGTGTCTGTTGATTGGGATAATGTAGAAATGCTATAAAATAAATACAAAGTGTACTGGGACTAATATTATGCAGAAGATGTATTCTCAATTACAAGTAAATAATATTCAGACTATCATTTTCTATTAATATCACAGGTCATTATAAAAAGAAAAGAACAATGGACACCAACTATTAAATCATGATGATTACTACTACTATTGTTTATTAAATCGTTATGCCACTGAATCTTTACAGACTTTACAGAAGAAAAAAAACATTAGATGTCCACAGTATAACTCACAGGTTTTGTGAGTTCACAGGGCTTGATCAAAGACACAGCCTATTGGATATCTCTTATGAATGTTTTTCTGTTTATTAGCACACCACGTTTTGTTTTAACTTCAACTTCTGGCAGGTAGGCACTGAAAAAAAGTATATTTACAGTTAAATAAACTAAATTCCTTTTCTCTGCACTCCTGCCTCACTCCAACTTGAACTAGCGGCTTGAATCTGGCTAAGTTACCTACTTTCCTTCTGTATAACATGCAGCGTACAGTGTTGAATAAATGTATGTGTGTTGCCATTTCTATTTCTGTGCCTGAATTTCCTTCCTACTTTGAGATAAGTAAGGGGCCAATTATACATGCTGGCATTCTCTATTTCATGTTGGCAATCTCTCTCCAACAGGTTTCTTTCTCTCTAGTTATCTCCCCCCTCCCTCCAGAAGACATCTGCAAAGTGTCGATTTGTCCACCTGTAGCCCATCTTCTTAAGCGAGATTTTTCTGAATCTCACCCTAGAACACTTCAAGAGTCTTCTCTTAGCTTCTCCTCAAATCCACAATCATTCAACAGCGGACACTGCCTAGAATTCATTTTGGTTTGCCAGCCATTCCTCACTCATTTTATCCTCCATCTCTCTTTCTTTCTTCCCAGAAGGTTTTTAACTCTCCAACTTCCTTCTTCTTGCTAGCTTAGCAGTCAATATCCCATCCCCACTTCTCCTATAGGAAAATACTCCCTATGAGAAAGTGTTGAGAAGTGATGCTGTCTCTTCTAGACTCAGGGTTCTACTAATCTGCTTTAAAAAATATTCATGTCTATTTAGGTGGATGCATGACAGGATGCTAGTGAACCTTAAAAACAAAATACAACTAATAATAAAACATCAATGAATGACAATTACAATTACACTTACACGGTACAAAAATTAATGGATGGTGAATAAGCGTCCTACAAAATCCCTCCAGAACAGTTTAGTTTTCGTTAACTTTTGGACAATGTCACTAAAGGGGTCCCAGCTTCTATTCCTGAAGTTGTTCAAATATACAGTCCTTTTCTCAGGATGGCCATCTATCAACATTACTACTATGATAGGGATTTGATCTGCTTGCAACAATAAAAGTAGGTTAGATGCTTTAATCAGACATTTTTACTTGCATATGCAAATCAACCCAGATTTGATTTAAATTGGAGATCCAAAATTCAAAGACAGCATAATTCAATTCAAGTTTGCAGTTCAAGATTTAAGGACAAACTGATTTGATTCAAGCTGTGTAAAAATACCGTCCGGGCTTCCAATTTTGGCAGAATGTGTTGACGACAGCAGGCAGGGTAGTCCTTTCAGAGGATACTAATCCTGAGTAGGTTCCGCTGGGCATCTTCAAAATATTCACCAGAATATATGTTTCAGATAATCCCCTGCATCTTTTTTCAAGGCAGAAGAAGCAGAGAGGAGGAAAGGCCACCCAAGCTGCTTCCAGATGATGATGATGATGATGATGATACAGAAGAATCTATTTAAACTGCCCAGCAAAGAGCCTCAATTGTACTTAGGCAACTCAACAAGTGTCTTATTCCAGCTTGAAAAGCTTTTAAAACCTGTTGAAAAGGTACTTTTCTACTTGCTTTAAAGGTAAATTCATACTTTGCTACTTGTCATAATGCTAGAAACTCATCACTGATTTGCCTTTGTGAAGTAGGGTGCTGTCAGCCTTACCAGGTAGACAGGAAACACGACCAGATAAGCTAATTCAACTTTATTGTAAGGTTACGTTAACAGAAACCTGCAAGTCTGAAAGTACAAATCTCCTCTTGTCTCCTTTACACCCTGAGAATTAGGGAGGGTCCCTTCTGAGCCTCTTGCCCCACCCACTATCCAGCTGTGGGCTATGCTGTCGCTTATCTGACCATTCCCTAGGCAGCGTCTCTGGGCCCATTCTCCCAAGGTCAATCCCACATACCATTACAGGTGCTTTGTTACCCTGATCATTGGGTTTTCTGTGGAACCAGGAGAGTTGGCCTAACTGGCGGGTAAGTTTGGCCCTGTCTAGAAAGGGACAAACCCATCAATGGCAGGACTCAGTTATGTGAGGTATGTGGCTAGCTGCTAATACTCTGTGGTAGTAGCTAATTAGCAGAGGTGGCAAAAGTGGCCAGGTACAGTGCTAGAGACAGGCTACATAGAAAAATGGTGATCTAGAAGAAATGGCATTAGTAGTAGCCTTGGGCTGTCTTCCTAAAAAAAATAAACATCCAGGCCAGTATTAAGCTGGCACCCATTCACTGACTCTTGAGAAATTTAATCCTACCCCAATTATGTAGAATAAAATTGAATTTTGACACAAGGCACATAGCAGACTAGTTAGCCTTGAGCTAATATTCAGGAGTTGGGTTCAGTTCTCAGTGCATTGTCAGGAAGAGTTGAGAAGTGTAAGTAACCTTCCATTAGAACAAGAGAGAGTGAAATTAAGGCTTATGGGTGGTCACATTCAGGAAGCTGAGAATGGACAAAGTGTATGGAGCCTAAACCCATGTTAATTTGGACTCCCAAAGAGTGATAGCAATAAGGTAATACAACTTATGTCAGGATCAGAGAGTCCATCCCACCCGGTCCCTGCCCCCAGCATTCTACATACGTATATGGAACTAAAGTTTTAACATGGCATATTTTCTGGAAGAACCCAGGAATCATTAGAAAAAACATCAAGTCTATAAAGTACTTTGAAAGGCTATAAAGTGCTTCAAAGTCAGCCAGTTTGATTCACTGCCTTGACGTAGGTCCCTGCTAAAATTTGCAAATCAGCTTTGATGGGATGATTCAACTCAAAGGTCATCAGTCTGAAGTACTTGTTCAAAGCTTTGCACAACCTTAATAATAGCTATAAACACCACATATCTGTTTTTTATTTAGTTAGACTACTTTACTCATAATGTATGTGGCATACACTTGCAACAGAATGGCTGTTTACATGGCCCAAAGATGAACATGAAATAACTGTAAGAAAAGCAGGATACTATCTTGACTTTTCCTTTCCTTCTTCTGCAAGTGAAATATCAGTGGCCAGAATGAATGACAAAAGGCACAGGCTTGGAAGAGCTGACTTGCCTGTCAAAATGTCTTTTGAGAAGAACATGCAGTGATTTGCCAGCCGCCTTAGCTAGGTTTAAAGGCATAAAGCCAAGATACCTGATGCTATCTTGGCCATCGGCTGAAATCTCTATTTGGACAATTGCTTAGAGCCATGAGTTGGTTATCTGTACTAGAAACGGAGTACAGCATTGTTCAAAAAGCCAAGTTGTACTGAAGTGAGAAATTGGTATATGCTGCAAAATAAATGGAGTTTTCATGATTGCATACCCTTCCATAGAAGGGCAGAGAAATCTTATGGGCAATCCATAGCCCTTGGCCTTCATGCAACTCCCAACTCCTTTGTCATGATCTCTAGTGCTATCCCACCTCACCCTCTAGTTAGGGCTCTGTAAATCAACAAAGTATGCATTTTTTCAAAAGGCAAGCAGAGTTGGGACCCATCATATGTTGGGGAGGAGGGGGAGGGAGGAGAGAGATTATTCCAGGTACATTTTTATCTGAAAGAGGGAACCTGCAGCATGCTCGCCATATGAAAGCATGTGGGGTGAGCATATGTAGGCATCTTCTATTGGGAGAAGGTGATCCAGTAAGTAGTCTGACATGCAGGGCTTTAAAGGTGATAACCAGCACCTTGAATCATAGAAGGAAGCTTATTGGGAGCAAGTAGTGGTGTCACATGTGCATAACAGGCTGTGCCTGTAACTACTCATGGTTCTGGACCAACTGAAGCTTCCACAGGGTCTTCAAGAGCAGGTCCATGTAGAGTACAATAATCCAATTAAGAGGGGAGTAGGCATGAGTGACCTTGAGCAAGGCCTTCCAGTCCAGAAACAGGAGCAAGTGGTACACAAGATGCAGTAGTACAAATGTCACCTGGCCACAGCTGCTACCTGCTCTTCAAGCAGAAGCTGTGAGTCCACAAGGGCCCCCAGGTTGTCCACTAAGTCTGAGTGGGGCAGTACCTGTCCAGAACCAAACCTAGCAGTCTTCCAGAAGATTGGTATACCTATATGTATAAGGAGACTATATGATGCCTGAGCAATACTTTGTGAAATGTGGGTCACGCATATATGGGCAGATGCCACAGAAACAGTTGTCTAGTTTCTTTTGCAGCCCAATCCCAAGTGGCTATGGAGGGCAGTGACCAGAAACTTGACATCAGCAGCTTCAACTGGCTAATAGGAGCTCAGCATATGCCAGTGCCTGACCATGTCATCACTGAGATGGTAAATGAGTCATATGGTGGGAAAAGATGGAAAGCACCACTTTAAAGCTGGAACACCTAAGACTGCCTCCATGGTAGGGTGAGATTGGATTGACCCACAGTCTGTGTCATGAGGACATGTTCTCTAAAAATGGTTAGCACTTTTAGTAACATCACAGCAAGTGGCAGTACTTTGCTGGATCTGGCTGATCTCAAGAGGTATAATCAGAACTGTTAGCACTGTGGAAATCCCAGGACATTAGGCTAAACCAACCAAGAAGTTAGAAAAATATTCTGGAAGAAGGCAACTGAAAATCACTCTAAAAAAACTACATGGATATGAACTTGTAGTCACTAGATGTTGAACTTGACACAAGGAATCTTTGCTTTTTACACCAACTTCTCTCAAAGTGGTAGCCTGCTGATTGATTTGGGACTACAAACCCCAAAGTCCCAGCCCACTCCAAGAATTCCAGGTTGGGGAATGCTTGTTTCTACCATGTGATATCTTACATACACACTCTCAAGCAAGGTCTAAATATGTATCTATTCCCTGATGTTAGTACTGACATTTTATGTATGCTTGCAGGGTCCTTCTCAAGGCCAAACTAGAATCACAGAGTTGGAACGGGGCATTGAAGCCATGAAGTCCAACCCACACTCAGTACAGGAATCCAAATAAAAGCACCCAAGGCAAAGGCTGTCCAACTTCCACTTCAACACATCCAGAGAAGGGAAACCATTCTCCAGGTAAATAGGTAAATGACAAACTACTCTTACTGTTAGTACATTTTTCCTAACATTCGACTGGAATTTGCCTCTCTATCTGTGTCCTGTCTCTGGGTACCCCTTTCCTGTAGTGAAAAAGTGCTATCATCTTCCCACTCAGTCTTCTTAAGGTGAAACATTCCCAGGACCTTCAATCTCTCCTGATAGAATTTCACTTCTACTCCCCTGGTTATTTTCACTGCCTTTTTCTGAACCTGTTTCAAAGAACAGCCAATAAATGAATCAATCGACTGACATTGACACAGAGAGAACATTCCTGTGATATATACATAAGCTTACTATGATTGTTCAGTGCTGTTTTGAATACAGTGTCCCTGGATCTGTAATAAATTTGGCTTTTAAGTACATCTTAACTCTATTAAGATGAGAGAGAGAGAGCCAGTTTGATGTAGTGGTTAAGGTTGATGTAGTGGTTAAAACCCTAGAAACCAGGAGACTGTGAGTTCTAGGCCTCCCTTAGGCATGAAAGCTGGGTGGGTGACTTTAGGCTAGTCATTCTCCCTCAGCCCAACTCACCTCACTTGGTTGTTTTGAGCAAGACAAAAGTGGCTTTGAGTTTTGGAGCTCCCTGGGTCCAGAGATTTTCTGTCTTTAACTCTGGATGGGGCTATAGTTCCAGATGGAACTGGTGCACAATTCAGGGATCTTTCTGGATTCATGCTCATGTTTGAGGAACAGGTGGAAACCATGGCCAGCAGGGGCTTCATAGAAATCCATCTTGTGCACCAGTTGTGTCCTTCCCTGGAATGGGAGGCTGTGCTCACAGCCACCCATGCCTTAATCACTTCCTTGTTTGGACTATTGCAATGTGTTCTACATAGGCTGCCCTTGAAGAGCATTTGAAAGCTGCAGTTGGTCAGCATGGGCAGTTTTGGGTGCACATTGATATGCCCATGCAATACCACCACTTCATGAGCTGTACTGGCTCCCACTAGGTTTCCAGGTGCAATTTAAGGTGCTGGGGGTCACCTATAAAGCTTTATATGGCACAGGGCTAAGTTATTTGCAGACCTGCCTGTCCGTCCCGCCAGATGTGACAGGATGGGCATAATCCAGGACCCTTCTGTGAAACAGTGCCATCTATTGGGACCCAGGAAGCATGCCTTCTCCATCATAGGGTCTGACCTATAAAACAGAATTGTCCAGAGATCCAGACAGCCCTGTTAGTTATGAGTTTATGGCAAAAATGTCATTTTATATAAGCTTGTCTGTGAAAGACGCTATTAAAATTTAACATTCCAAGGAGAAAAATCAGAACAACCTATCTTCCACAGCATTCTGATCAAATACTTGGCATTTCAAAGGAGGACACTTAAATTAGATAGATATCAAGGCATATCAGAGAACAATTTTTGTAATGGGAATGGCAGGGGGAGAAAGGGACCCACAAATGGGCAATGATGAGAAGTTTGGAAACCCCAGTGCAATTTGTAGCAGGTCAACTTTGTAATGGGACTTCTGGCTCCCACTCAGCCTAGTCTTTAGTCTTTGGAAGACTTTTACTAACTTGTTTGTCACAGGTTGCTGTAGAATAACAATTAGTTTTTATCAGGATGTCACTGTTGATTAAAAAAGGCGGTAGATCCAGGAGGACGGTGAGATAATTACATTTTCCACCGTGCAGTATTGTAACATTTTATTTTTGGAATAAAGCCTTTCTCCACCATAAACCCCAATCACTTAATATTCATCTCAGACTTCTTCGCACAATAGACAACCATCCTGTAGAGATATGGTCCCAGCAGCTGCTGTCGTACTGCATCTTCTTTTTTCTTTTTTTAACAAACTGAAATTGCAACTCTATTGCTGTAGCTGTTGAAATAAAAAGCTGTTGACAAACTTCACCACAGTGTCCTAATTTCTCTTCCATAAGACCAAGAGGCTGGCTTCCTTCTTCATGGGACACTGAATGAAGATTAGGACTAAAATGTTAAGGAAGGGGAGTTTCTTTAAAATACTTCTGTACTCAGGTGGACTCTCAGCTGCTCCATGTAAAAAGCTAGTACATCTTAAATATAAGAAATGCTTCATTAGCATGAGAATGCTGCCTCTGTTCTCTGCATTGGGAGAGCATTGCAAAGTGGATGGATTTGAGCACACTCTGCTGGCCAAGACAGAGGCAGTGGCGGGCATGCACAGTGACATTGAAGCAGGCATGAAGAGCCTCATTTCCCCTCTGACAGAGGAGTTTTTTGTTTTGTTTTTTTTTGTCTGCGCTCAGTCATTGCTGACCCTGCAGTGACTGCTTGGACGAGTCCTTGCAGTTTTCAAGGCAACTGTTTTTCGGAAGTGGTTTGCCAGAGCCTCCTTCTTAGGGCAGAGCCCAGCTGGCGAGTGCAGGAGGCGGGGTTTCCGTTGCTTCACGCCCTTTTCGGGTGCACGCGGTTTTTCGCGCTTACCGGCAACTGCTCCCAACTCCTTTAACAGAGGAGTAGGATTCATTGAATAAAGTAGCACACTATTTCTGAATAATCTTCCAACATAATCAGATTACCCAAGACTATAATCAGACCAGAGATGGTGAAAGAGAGAGGATCTTATTTGTGGCATGCTTTAGGTCAGAGATGGTTGGGCCTTTTGCAAAGAGGAGGCCACACTGGAAGAAAAAGAAAGTGAGAGAGCAGGCTACCAGAAGAGATGTAGGTGCAGATGACCCATCATCTCAACTGGCTACCCAGACCTGGTCTAGCTGTTAAAGAGTCCGAGGAAACATCTTGGTATAGTTCAGGGACAATAAAGATGCCATAGCGCTGGGTTATTTGATGTACTGCTCAACCTCTTTTAAGTGAGAAAGACAGTATAGTCATGTGAGTTTCCTGGAAACATCTTGCTTCCTACTGTTGAAAGAGTATGTAGGCCTAGATGGAGTACTAGTCCTTTCTTGGAAAGCTCTTGATGAGTCATAGTTGGCCATTTTGTACTTTTCAGCCATTTTAATACTTTGTATTAAAATAACCCTAACCCTAACCCTAACCCACCCCTTTTGAGCAAAGCATGCACAATAACAGGCAGGGGAAGGCACATTGTAAACCATCTACCCAGTTAAAGTGATAAATTAATCCTGCCTTGACTGGCTGTGGTAACAAGTGGAGGTGAAAAATAACAGACCTGATTGATTTAAGTTTGTTTTGATTCAGGCTTGTTTTTTCCTGCCTAAGTGACCTGAGAAATGCTTGTTTTAATGATAAGTAATGCTTGTTAGGGAGATATCTGCTTGTTTTGATAACCTCTAAGATCACGTGATGTTTGCTTGGTATTTGGGACCACGTGTATAAAAACTGCTGGAACCTTCTGTTCAGGGTCTCTTGCTTTGGGAGTGATCCCCAAGTGACCCTGTTCTGCACAGAATCACGTTCTTATTTCCACCCTTGGCATGTGATTCATTGGGTTACAGCACACCATGCACTAACCCAGCATTCCTGGGGCAACAGTCTTGTTAAAAGATGTCCTTACTTACTTAATAGTTGATAGCTCACCTTTCTTTCAAGAAACTAGGCCTGCTTTGGGGCTAGTTTTTAGAAAGGGAAAAGCAAAATGGCTTCACATAAAGTTTGCTAGTGTCACCAACCTGAGGCTTGCAAAGCCAAGATTTTGGTGTTATACAGTGGTACCTCGGGTCACGAACTTAATTCGTTCCGCGACTCTGGTCACGACCCGAATTGGTCACGACCTGAATCAAATTTTCCCATAAGGTTCAATGTAAATACGGTTAATCCGTTCTGAACCATATGTATTTTTTTTTTTAAACCACAAAAATCTGAAACAAACTACAGTACAGTACAGTATGAAGAGAGAGAACGCTAACCTTGCTTGAGGCGACTTCTGGCGTGGAGGACAGGAAGGCGGGTGGGGAGGCGGTTATTGTTTGGAGGGAGAGTCCCCCTCCCTACAGGAAGCCACAACCACGTGTGTCACCAGGGAAAATGGCCGCGGATCCTGTTCGTCACCCGATGCGGAGTTCGCAAACGGAAGCAAAATTTTGCGAACGGTGCTGTTCGTGACCCGAGTTGTTCGTGAACAGAAGCATTCGTGACCCGAGGTACCACTGTATTATTCTCCAGCTCTGGACTAGGGTGATTGGATCCCCTGCTCGATGCATGATGCTTTCTATGTTGACCTGATTCAACATCTGTTTGCTGTGCATGTGGATTGTTATTTTTATATTTCTATGTATTGTGAGCCACCCAGAGTCAGTCTGGATTTGGGCAACATCTAATCTGAACCAACAAACTAGAGGATGTAAGACTCTTCACTTATGCAGTACAAATGCTAGGGGCTGGTGAGGAGATTTAGCATGCTGGTTAATGGAATAAGAAGGAATGGTCATGGGGTTCAAAATGGCAGATGTGGCTGGGCAAGCACTTTTCACCTGTGGGCAATGAGTGTGCTGCACTATTTAAAAGGGGAGGAACTTTGATCACCCAGTCATACCTGATCACATACCTATGTGCCCTTGCTCTTTTTCTCTGACAGTGCAAGGAAAGAGCAACTTTGGTTTTTCTTACTTTTTCAATTTATTTTGTAAGCAAAAGACACACATTGATCATTCAGATAAGGCTGATATGAAAAAGAATGATTGTTTTCTGCATTAGCAGAAAAAAGAGATGGAACCCTTGTTATATTAAACTGATAGATTAAAGCACAACATGTTTTTACTGGTAAACTTGCCACTTGTGCACTATGGAAATGAGTCCTGGGACCAATTTAACATCACATTATCCAGATGAGTTTATTCACCTGCTTGGAGAATAATCTCCCCACCACTACCATCATTAGATAGCCAGCTACCATCAGGGCAAACTTTCCCAATTCTGCATTACACCAAGCCAACGTTGATATTTGTCAATTTATTTCATGTGACCTAGACCCAAATTCTTTTCTCTGCTCAACTCTGCCTCCCCCTCCTCCTCCTTTCCCTCCTCCTCTTCCTCCTGTTGTTGTTGTGCTTGGGTTTTTATGCTTCTGTCTTCTTGATGCATTTTAAATTGTTCGGGTTTTCTTTAATTGTTGTTACACTCATCCCTGAAAAAATAGAGACAAATAATATCTACGTTAATATTTACCACATATCGTAAGTGTGGCTGATGGTAGCTCTGTCGCAGTTAAGATAAAATATAAAATCTGTCCAAGTTTGATAAAATTGTGATTCCTGCCTCTGATGTTTCATTATTTTAAATTTATCTCTAATCTATTCTAACATGGTGATAGAAGTCTTGTTAATCCACATCTCTGTGGGTCACATATTGATGTTACTCAGTTTCTTGACAATGTTTTTTAATTACTGTTCAACAAAAATAAAAGAGAAAAAATGTTATGCTCATTTTCAGATGCTTAAATCATCTTTCATTGCTTGGGGTTTTTTACTGTGGCTTCTCTGTCCCTCCTTCTGTCCACTTCCTCCCTTAAGAAATGGGAACACAAGGGAACATGGCAAATCTTGCTAGGGCTCCTGCTAATCTTGGCTAGTACAACAAGGCTCATCTGGACTGACTTTCTTTCACTTAGCCCACCAGCAGACAGAGTTCTTTGATTTGAAAGCAGACTCAGTTCTTGACCTCTGAAAAACTTGCTCAGGAAATCTTAGGGTAGAAATTAAACTTTTTGTGGCAGAGGCCAGAAAAGAAGAGAACAAGAAAACCAAAGTCAAATCCAGTGTCTAGGCCAGGCTTCTACATGGAAAGGATTGATTGATTGATTGATTGATTGATTGATTGATTGATTGATTGATTATTAAATTTATGTGCCGCCCATCTCCCCCAGATGCAACAAAAGGTGGTAAGATCGACCACAGCAACATCAAAACTACTCAATCTGTCCAAATGGGGTAGTGACCTTTCCATTGCTGGATCATCAAAAATTAACTGCAGGCGTGAGAAGGCCACAGAGCTGCTGACATAAGCCCAGTTTCTGCTTTCATCTAGGAATTCTTAACAGCTGTAGCTCAAGATGTGTTCTCTAAATCAAGGCACCTCGCTGTTCCGCTTCCAGGAACTACTCAGAAAGGTGTCTTTGTGGAAACTAAACTAAGGCTGGCTCTTACAAGGCAGCTTGCCACACTGCCTCTTGTCAGAGCACTTTGCAATAACAGCTTCACAAATTGGAGCAAAGTGTTGTGCGCCGTTGGAGAACACAGAGAAGAGGCACTCTCAACCCCACCCCCCACCATTGTTCAGACAAGGAATCAAATCTTCATTTCCTCAATCTCGGTGTGAGGAAAATACTCAGCTCTATCTATTCTTTCCTCTCCTTTCTGTCTTTTCCTGCCCTAGGCTTACCTTCCTGCTTCTTTTCATGTATTAGTGACAGTTCACACAATTTGTTTGCTGCTCCAGCTGGTGGTCCCAAATAGGCCCTTTCCTCACACAGCTTCGAACAGGGACATCCATAAGGGGTGGAGGGGAGGGGAGAAATGTCAGGATGAAGGCTGTGACTGTGCAATCAAAGGCTTGATGCTTTTTTACATATATTGCACAAGTGATGCACATAAAAAAGAGAAAGGGCTTCAGTCAAGTAATTGTGGCACCATCTTGACTTTTTTTGACTCCTTCTGCAGACAATCCTGTCCTGCGCTTTTCCACCTCAGCATCTTATCCAGTTCATGTGGGAATCATCTTCTGTTTGGGGAACCATTTCTTTTGTTGTGAGAACTGCATCTTCTTTGAAGTCATCATTTCCCGCATATTATATAGGGCAAAATCTTCCATAACAAGCCTTTCTAACTCTGTGGCCTGCTCTACATCTCATACACTGTATCTTTCATGCATGTCCATGCATACAAAAACATATATACATACACATGTACACATACACACATATGTGTACACATAGGGTGTACTAAAAGTCAGGCCTTATAAGCCAATCACAATATGTTTTATTAATTTAATTAATTATTTTTTTCCCAGAGAAAACATTACTGTACTTAGGAATGTTGAAAGGTCATTCATGAAATGTGTAAGGAAGTGTTTAGAAGAAAATGGCAACCAATTTAAACATTTACTGTAATTTATATAATAAATTGTCTATAGGGCCTGACTTTTGCTACATCCAGTATATCAAACAGCTATAAAACAGAATGTTCACAGAGGGGTTAATAAAAATTCAGGATGGCTGGCAAAAACAAGTGATCAATTCATTACCCCTTTTAAAATGTGTTATAAAATGTGTTATATAAAAAAGGGGCAGGACTTCAATCATGTGGTTGTGCCAACCATCTTGACTTTTTTGACCCCCATTGACACCTCTGGCTATAAGTCAGTATATATAATATAGGCAATTTGGTCCCTGTGAGCTACTTAGAGCATCACTTATTGAATATATTTCAATTATATGTGCTCCTCAAACTGGCTCCTCAAACTGAATTGATTAATAGACCCCTCCTATATATTCTTACTTGGTACCCCTGGCCAACTAGATTCAGTTGGGATATCTTTTGAACCAAAATTAGAACAAAAACGCTCATTCTAATTTTTTTTAATAGACAAAAAGCACTTCCAGTTCTCTATTCACCCCTTTTAGAACTTTGCCTAGTGCAGGGTTCCTCAACCTTGGCGACTTGAAGATGTGCGGACTTCAACTCCCAGAATTCTGGGAGCTGAAGTCCGCACATCTTCAAGTTGCCAAGGTTGAGGAACCCTGGTCTAGTGGTTTCCTTCAAGTCTGGCACTAATGACAGCTCTGGACAGTTGTGTGCACAGCCCCTCCCACCACTGATTTTTTAAAAAACATTCAGCAAATGGTACACTTCCTGAAATATCTCTGCAAAGGTATCTCTACCTCACTGAGCACACAGAAACCAGCTCAAAAAAGAAAAGAAATTTAAAAATCAGCTGATCATCATTGAATCTGTGGAACATAGGTCAAATCTTCTTTCACCTGGATTTATTCAGATGTTTTGGATTTCAACTTCTATCATTTGCTTTATTGGATAGGACTCTAGGGATCTGTAGTTCAACATATCTGAAGGGGACCAGGTTGGGGAATTATAACATCATAGAGTCAAAAGCAACCATAGTTCTATAGCAGATCTTGCCCCAAACAGATAGATAACCTCTGAAATTCTGTCCAAGGCTATGATTCTACATGTCTGTGAAAAAAGCTGAGATTGAATCCAAGCAAGACAAAGGGGCCATTTATCCAGAAGTCATCTGACGCTTTGCTTCCTCCATGATAGCTGTGTATGTGGAGGCACCACGTCTGAAAGATCAGGTCTACAACTTGGAGTCTCTTCTAGACACATGGCTACTGCTAGATAGACGGGTGGTGGCCATGATGGGGGCAGGGGAACTTTGTCTAGTTAATTTTGTGTTGGTCATGACTAGGGTTGCTGTCCTGGTGATCTTTAAAGGGGCAATCAAAGCATAAGCTGCTACTGCTGTTTCCTCCTCCTCCTCCTCCTCCTCCTCCTCCTCCTCCTCCTCCTCCTCCTCCTCCTCCTCCTCCTCCTCCTCCTTCATAGGGATGCTGAGCTAAATTACATTTGTGTTGTTTTTAAGTTATGGATTTTCTTTGTAATCCCTTGAGAATCCAAGTGGCAGTATAAAAATACAGTAAAGAAATAAGCAATCAAATCAATCCATCAAGGCAACCTTCTGACCTGCTTTTTTTGTCCCTCATATCTCACAATATTGGGGCTTTACGCTGCCTTGGCCTCTGATTGGCTGCTTTCGCATTTCAGCCTGTGCCAACAGAATTGATTCTGCTTAATCGGGATGCAGAAGGAGACATTTTACCCTTAATAAATCTTGTTTGTATTATGAACTTATTAAGAATGCCAGCACATCAGGGCTCAAAATACATAAGGGAATTATGAGGAGGCTAATTGTGAACTTTGGCAGCATTGCTAGGCTGTGCATTTGCTACTCTGGATATAGCCTCCTGCTGAAGATGAAGCAGATTTATCTGGTCTGGTTCCAGGGGGCAGGAACTGAATCAGGGAGTGGAAATAGCAGGAAAGCAGATTGCAGCTACAGTCCAGGACAACCTGTTAGTGGCCAGGGTCTGAATTTAAGGAAGTTTGGGTGAGAATGAGAGCCACAGATAGCAGGAAATGAGGCAAAGGGCATTCTTTCCGAGTCTAGAACAGTGTTTCTTAACTTTGGGAACATTAAGATGCGCAGACTTCAACTCCCAGAATTCCCCATTTCCCATGTTGGCTGGGGGATTCTGGGAGTTGAAGTCCACACATTTTAACCTTCCCAAAGTTGAGAAACACTGGTCTAGGAGGTATTTGGGAAGCTTTCTTTGAATTTCTCCAACAAGGACATGTCATTTTTTAGGGCTTATGTTTTTTGTTTATCAGCCTCAGTGTGTGCATTCATTTTCAGTAATGAGCAGAGGAGGCTCTGAGGGCTTCAAAAAAGAGGCTTGGGAACTGCATGAAGCTCTGGGGATCAGGTTGTCCATTCCTATATAACACAATAAGGTAACTTCCTAATAATATGGACTATCTGAAATGCACAAAAACACGTCTATTAGGGAACACTACATGCAAAAGTGCATTACATTCAGGGCAATGCTTTGCAAAAAGATCTTTATTAATGTGATTTGTGTGCAGAAATATATAACCATTTCCTGCCGTCATTCAAAATAGGGCACGGATGTTGAAGGAATAGATAGGAAAGACAAGAAACAGCACAATTTAACATGATAGATTTAAGTTCACTTGGTGACCTGGGTCAGCTCCTGTCCTGTCCTCGCTCTCCCATGTCCAGTGAATAGCAGATAAATAGGCATCAATTCCCTCTTTTTGAAAAGGGAGATCCATTGTATAGTTGTGCCCAACGTGCTCTGTTTTGATTTTGGAACCCCATGGCCCCACTCAAAATGTTCTGTTGGATCAGTCACGCCGGCTCTGTTCCTTCCGAAGGAACAAAACAAATCTTGAAACAAAATTCTCAACTTGTACTTCTTTTGTTTGGAGCTTGAAACATCCAGAGCAGCCATTCTCAAGGTCACAATGGAGTGTTGCTCAACTAGCACTTTTTGGTTGGACCTCAGAACAAATCTCTGGGATTTATAACATGAATTTTGTTTCAAGCGTGAAATATTTTAAACTTGAAATGATTTGCTCAAAATCCACCTTCTCGCAAGAGTTTCCAGCGCTTGATACAATCTATGAACAACAAGGTGGCAGCATTCAATGACCCCTTCCCCAATTATTCAATGTAAATCTGACTAGAAGGAGTTGCCACGTGGAACCTAGCAATCCATTCTGGCTGGGCAAGGGTGGATATATATTTTAAAGTAATTTGATTTTTTTTTTTAAATCCCTTAAAACTGAAGCTAAAAGCAATTAGATTGGACACAATCTTAGCTTTCAATCTTTGTATTGCACAGGAGGTAATGCTTTATACATGTTTAGAAATGAGAAAACCAAGATATATAATGGCAAGACAAAGATTAGCCTGCACTCTTTCCAGAAGATGGGGAAAGAAGAAGTAGTCTATGGATCCTGGATCACTGCTGATCTATAGCTTGTTGCAAGAGAGGACAAAAGGAACCTCTGACAGGCTTTCATGAATCTAATTATTATATCCGACAATAATAAAGCAGCATTTCTGTAATTCTTGCAGTGTCTGTTAGCTGACCTGCCCTACCTTGAAGGGCTGAGATTTCTGCTGTTAGCAGTCAAATCCCACATCCCAGCTCCTTAAGGGTGATAAAAAGAGGATGGCATGCCCATCTCCTAGTAAGGTGAAGATATAATTGAGGTAAGAAATATACACTGCATTTTCTCAAAATCCTGAGACCAGGCAGAGAGAGATGCACATAGTCAAAATCTCCATAAAGCACCTAGGGTTTAAGCTTTCAACATTATACAGCTATAAATCTCTGTCATTCCTGTAGTATTTAGATGATAAAGATAAAGATATTAATCCTCTGCTATCTTTTGGGAGGTTTTTCTAGACTTCTCTTCACGTGGAGATATTGCAGACTGCATCCTTTGAAGAAAGGAATGGAGATTTCACAACACACTCTTTGCTGTGGGGAAGTAAATATGCTTTACCATCCATTTCTTTGTTGATTTCATGGCCCTTTCCTTTCATAGACAGCTACTGGCCCAATAACTAATAACCATTCCATTAGGGGTAACATTTGTAAAGGGATGCATCATGTAAGGAAGGGAGATGATTAGAACCATCCAGATAGTTATGGGCAACTGAACTCATCGATCCTAAGGAAGAACTTGGAACAGGAACTTCTCAGGTGTCAATACTTAATTTATATTTTTAGATGTCCACTTTTATATTGTATAGAATATTGCTTCTATGCTATCTTGGCAAGTCCATTTTCAATAATGCCATCTGATCCCCACCCCCGCCTTGCCCCAAAGCCACATTCTTGGAGAAAATAATATCTCTTTTAGGGTCTATCATAGTCTTTTTCTAATCCCCGAACTTTCTCCTCTTCCTTCTCTTATTAACCAAGGCAACTATGCTTTATATAGAGAGACCTTCTAAGATTGTCTAGGTGGACCTGCAGAGGTTCTGTATAGAGCCTCAGGAAAGAAGAGTCGTTTGCATCCTTTCTTCATTGATTCCAGGCCTCCATCCAACAAAATCTGCTTATGGGGATTTTCATTGGTAGATTTGTTCAACCTGGTATGTGAAGGAAGGGTGGGCAAGCAGGAGAGAGATTCTAGTCAGGAACAGGAATGCAAGTCATACTGGCTTCTCATCTCCTCTCTGGTTGCTATGCAGCAGCATTTGCCCAAGCCCTTTGTCCCCTTAGGTCCATCTGTGGGTATATCCGTGTATGTGTATGCAATCCAATTGATTCCAATGGAATTCATTTCCATATAACTGCACTTAAGATTGTGGCCTCAATCAAACACCCAAGTGACTGTCCCTTTTGAAATTACACCATAAATTAAAACATCAAATATTCATTGCATAATCTCTGTTTGACATTTCATTCTCATCCATGAATTGCGGTGGGAATACGCACTTGGTCATATTATTAATTACCCATCCATTATTTATGTGCTGCTGTATTATTAATAGAAAAGCAATATTTTTTTAAGTATCCCAATTGATGCTGGAACGAGAAATCTAGCAAATCGGACGTGATGGAACAACAAGTCAGTGGAAGGTCATGGCCCATCGGCCTTTGAAGGCTGATGTCTAGGCTTCTTACCCAGTGCAATAATTAGACTCCCTCCCTGCAAACAGAGTTAAGAAGGTAAGAGAAGGGGGGGGGGGTTGCAGAAAATGATGAAGCCATAAATGCAAGAATTTCTCATCTAACAGCATTCAGGAATCCTCCCTTTTATATACGTTAGTCCCAAGGTTTGAATCTTGGGTCTCTTCCTCTCACCTTACAAGTCAATGGCTGTGTGGCTTCTCCTTTCTCAGCCTTGAAGGTCTATCCCTTCTTTACGAAACAGCTTTGTCTGGAGTAAAATCAGAGATTCCTGCTCACCAGCTTCAATCCTTACACCACCTCCTCCTCATGCACACCCCAACCTGGAGGTTTCAGGAGCACCTCTCTCTCCCCTTTCCTCTGGTTGTAGGAGACTGGAAGGTGCTGTGGTTCTCCTGTTTCTATTATTTCACCAGCTGGAGCTGATACAATCCCCTTACCCCACTTGAACTCTCTCAGTCCTTCCCTCTTCCTGCGTGGAGATCTCAGGAGTGAAAGGAATTGTCATTTTTTCTTTGTCTGGAGTTAAAAAGGATTCCCCACTTCTTTCTTCTCAGTGCTTTCAGATCCTCCCTTTTTGTTGCAAATCTCAAGATAGGGTTCCATTTCTTTTTTGGCTTGACTTGAAGAGGATTCTCCCTTATAAACTGTTCTACCATTTTTCCAGGTACTCCTCTTATTTCAGGACTCTTCTCTTCCACTCCCAATGGGGTATAGGTAGTCCTTGCTTAACGACCACAATAGGCACTGGAAAATTGGTTGTTAAGCAGGTGGTTGTTAAGCAAGTCACCACATGACTGGACCCAATTTTACAAACATTTTTATGATGGTTGTTAAGTGATTCACCTAGTCATTAAGCAAATCACATGGTTGTTAAGTGAATCACGTGGTCATGCAAGCTCTATCTTTATTGTAAGGTTACATTAACAGAATCTTGCAAATCTGAAAGTACATCTTTTCCTCCTTGCCTTTACAGCCCAAGAAACTAGGAAGAGTCCCTTCTGAGATGTTTATCATGCCCCCATTCCTTCTGCAGGCTCAGATGCCTCTTATCTATTTTCTAGTCTGCAGCTCTTCCTCCTGTCTCCCAGGGTCATTCCCACATACCATTACAAATGCAGACTCTTTACCTACATAGTTTGCAAGAAGTTTCATAGGAATAAAAACAAAATTATCATGTAAACATCTTGCCAATCCTTTAGGTGAAAGGGGATGAAAGGTAAGTGAACCTTGCTGGGTAACCTTGAGGCCAGCTTGATATGACAAGCAAAACAGAACACTTTTGGTTTTCTTTGAATCTTCCTAAAGATATAAATAATAAGTGACATGTTTGAATATAAACTGGCTGGGGAGGTGTCATGATTGCTGGTATTCATTTTTCCCCTCTGGGCAACTGTTTCGAAACCCTTGCTTTACCATGGAGGCATTCTGAAAGAACAAAGAGATTCCAATTTGATCTCAATGCAAACATTAGCTGGGAATTTGGGAAATTGCAGTCCCAGACCATTAAGAAGATTTGAGATTGAAGAAAGGTGGTATACTGTTCCTAAGCTGCTGCAAGTGCTGCTTATAAAGGTTGAACAAAGCCTTGTTTCAACAGATCACTTTCTGACATAATAAATGGCAGAATTCTCAAAAATGCCTTTCTTCCAACATCAGGATCCAAATCCAGAGTGTGTCCCTTGCATTTAATACAGAGGAGGAAGAAAAATGCAACTGCTGGTTAGATCCTTAGTTAAACTTTCAGTAATTCAGATATTTCCAGGTTCCTGGAATCCTCCTCGGCATATACTAGCAAAGATCATAATTGATCACTGGCTTTCTTGCCTTGCCTGCTTCTACAATTCTCTTTAATCAATTTTCCAGAATAAAACAAGTATTCTAGAGTCAAGATGTATAGATATATCTCATAAACAGCAGTACATCTATACTCCTTGCTAACAGCTCAGTAAAATCCAGAGGACTTAACTCTTCATTGGAAAAGCAAATTGCCATCCACTGCCTGCTAAGAATATGCAAGTCCTCTAGGCATAGTCTGCCTAGGACAGTGCACTGAAAGAAATCAATATTCCCAGCTGCTTCCTTTTGGTTGTGTATGAGGCATAAATTTGATACTACTGTGCTATATGCACTGATGAATTTTCACCTCAAGTGAGATCCAAAGTGTGGGTGTAGGTATGTATGTGTCAGGTTCAGCCCAAGAAACTCCATGGGATGGTTCTGGAATTGCTCAATTACTTTGTTAGCTTACACCTGCTAGACAGAATCTCACCAGACTAACTCTAACTCCCAAAGTCTGCAACTAAACACTATGAATTCCTTAGGGTGGTGCCAATCTCATCCTCTTTGCTTTCACATGCTCAGGCTATGGGCTGAGGAGATGCTTCTCCCCATGACCTTGAACCTCTTCATCCAAGTCCTCCATCACAGTATGTATGTATTAATTTCATCTAAGGCAGATTGGGCCACCTTTTTTGAGCCAAAGGCCATATCTGGAGTTTGTCTGGCAGGTGGGAAGGGGAGGGAATCATTCCCAACTCTGGGTAAGTTTAAAGAAAAATATTTTTATTAAAGATATTTAATGAAATACAAGTTGGCCTTGGTTAATCCTGGATCGAGGAGCTCATGGGAATTCTAGGGCTGCTGGCTAGTGTGGGAAGTTGAGAAAACATCCCGGAAGAATGATGGTGAACCATTTCCATGCTACTGTCAGAGAAACTTCATGGATGCAGCCATCAGGAGGTGTGTTCAAGATAAGGGCATTTCAACCTATAAATATGATTACTTGTCATGCAATTCATCATTTCCTCTACCTGTCACATTAAAAATGGCAACTCTTGGAGAGGCTTTGGAGTTGCACCTAAGGTGTTGAGGGTACTGCCCTAAAGCAGAAGTTCCAACTGCATTTCAAAGTACTTTCACTGTTACCTGTTAATTCAGTTGGAAGCGTCAGTTCTGGGAAGGGTACTTTTCTCTCTTCTGCTTCTTCTCACTTTTTGGATACGAGGGGGCCTTGGAGTCTCACCTCTGGACATCTTAGGGTTCAATAGGGTTGTGGGAACAATAGCAAGAACAAACTCATGGGAGGACCCAGGGGTTTCCTTAGCAGCAATCCCTAAGTTATTACTTTAAAAAACAAAACAAAGAAGATTGAAGATATCTTCCAAAAGTTAGCTGAGGCCAGGACAAAATGATGAAACCTACATTTGATTTGATTTGATTTCCATTAAGTAAAGATAATTGACCCAATGATTTCCAAATGCTTAACAACTTGTTTTTGCTATATTAAAATGAGAATTTGTTGTTAACCTTTGGAGAGGTGCAAAAGTTGCATCCAAAACTTTTGGAGATTATCTGCAGCCCTGGGGGACCTTGAACTGTGCACCTAAAAGAAGCTGAAAATAAAGGTAGCATTTTCTCCTCAGACAAAATGAGAGTCAAAGCACAGAACAGCTTAAAGGCTAAAGGGAAGTTTCTAATTCTGCTGCCTGCCTCCTAACTTCATGCCCAACATTGCCTCACCTGAAAAAGTTCCTTATACTGATGTGCCTTGTACCTGATCAGGGTTTGGGTTACCATCCTTGTGCAAGGGGATAAATTCTCTCTCCTGCCAATAGTAAGAGCCTCCAGCTTAGCAGAACACCACAACATTTGAATTCTGATGATTGCCAATTCATTTACAAAGGAACTCAGGTTGCATGGCTTGGTAAGAACATGAAGGGACAGCAATATCCATTAAAATAGACTGAGTGTGAACATTCCTGTGTTCATTTCCAAATACTTTGCACATATTCCAAATACCACCCACAAAGTTCTTGAGGATACTCAAGTAGATCCTTTGCTGCTGCTTCCAGCATCCCTGGAGCAAGCTGAGATAGAGGTAATTGCTCCAGATATTTAGTTAGTTAATTGTTAGATTTATATCCTGGCTTTCTTCCAGGAATTTAAGGGAGCATTCATAGTGCTTCTCCTTTCATTTTTTCCTTCACAAAAACATTCAAAAATTCTGTGAAGTGGGTTAGGCTGAGGGATACTGATTGCTCTAGAGCATTGGTTCTCAACGGGGGCAGTACCGTCCCCCGGGGAGCAGTAGGAGGATGCTGAGGGGCGGTGAACTTGTTTTGGGTGGGGGGGGCGGTGGGCATGTTTTGGGCGGTAGAGGGGCGATGAAAATGTTTTGGCATTCGAACTTAATTTTAAAACTCCCCCCAAAATTTATTAAATCGATTATCCAGTTTACACCATTTGTACCAGCAATAAAATGAACTTATACAATGGCTGCCCTCACGCACTTCTAAGAATGGTGAGACGAATTTGTATTCTAGGTAGGATGACCTTGAAGAACTCGACACTACGATTCTTCTCCGATCCCAACCAGCACAGCACATGTGTCAGCTGTTTTCCCGCGCGATTAATCGCAGTGCGTGCGTTGAGTGTCCTTTCAATATGAATGTTTGATTTGACCCATGTTTCTTGAGTTGCTTTTTGTTCGCTTCATTTCTGTTTTTTCCCCTCAGTTTCGATTTACTTTCATTGTTTATTTGGCCAGTCGGCTAGGTAAGTGCGCTTATTAGTTCTTTATCGTGGTCGTGAATTATTAATTTTGAGAAACTAATGAAACTTTGAAAGCCAGCTTCCAGAATGGTGATCGTCTCACAGAATTTTGGCTTCAAAGTAACATCAATCGCCTCTACCCAGGACTGTGGACTATCATCAAAAAAATTTTAATTGCCTTCCCTTCCTCCTGCCTTGTCGAGCAAGGATTCAGTGCTGTGACTGATCTAATTACAAAAAAGAGAAGTCGACTCCAAATCGTGGAAAGAGGGGACTTGCGCCTTCATCTCTCTAACAATATTGAACCGAACGTTCAGAAACTGGCTCTGAACCATCAAGCACGACCATCCCACTGACATAATCAAGCATGTTTCATTGATATTACTCTTTTAGCGTATTTTTTTGCTGTTTTTTTAATTATCTAATTAAGAATAAAGAATTTTTAAACATTAAAAAAGCATTTGCAAAAAAAATAAAATTAATAAAATTAAAAATTAAAAAAACGAGCATCAAAAAAATAAATAAACGTATTTACAGCATTCTGAAATAAACGTATTTACATAAAAGAGCATTTAAGCATTTTTTTTTTTGCATTAGTCATTTTAATTTTGATAAAAGGAATGCAATTACCTTCCAGGGCAAAAGTATCGAGTTAAATCGAACAAATTTGGTGTGTCAGTCTACTGAAAAAAATTACTTACAATTTTTGCCTTTTATAATTCAGTAACTCCCCCCCCCCTCCCCATACCCTAAATTACAGGATTTTCACAAAGGGTGGCATTGAAAAATTTTCCGCTCCTTAGGGGGGCGGCAGCTTCAAAAAGGTTGAGAATCACTGATCTAGGCCAACCTTCTATATTTTGATATCTGCCCAATGAACTGGAATTACAGTTCCTAGGACTGGACCTGCTGGAGGGAAATGTGCAGCATTGCAGACCCAACCCAACTGCAAGACACCAGGTAGGGAAGACTGCTATGGACTGACCCCACAGGCTCCCATGGGAAGCCAGAGGGAGCAATTTAGAAATAGGCAAAGCAAAACTTTCCTTAAGATCTGGTTGGACTTATTACAAATGATGTCCCCTTTTCTCTCCCCATGTCTTGCAGCTGCAGTTTCACCCACCCTTGTTAACTTATTACTGTGCATTCAGCTAGGGAGTACCAGCAGTGAAGCAGAAAATTATCGGAGGCCTTCAAAGACAGCTCCATTTCTGGAAGGCAGCAGCTGCAAGGCTTCGTATCCATAATCACTGCTGCTGTGTGCCTCCGAAAAGCTGTAACTATCTGTGTCGTGTTGGCTTCCAGGGAGATAGAGGAGACGGCTGCTGACAAGACATGCAAAACCTTGTCATGGTGGGTGCATTCAAGGCAACCAAGGAAGAAATGTGTGGACCAGTTTCCTAAATCGTGAACTTCGCCTTGCCTTGCCTTGCCTTGCCAAGGTGTCAACAAGCAGTGATGAAGAAGAAAACACAGAGCCCTCAAGTCCCAGCAGCAACTGCAAAACCGTCATGAACGATTGGCGCGCTGGCCCTTTCATGTAATTCCAGCTCTTTGCCTGCAAGCTTGTATTGTTTTATGCAGCCGTTCGGGCACTGCCATTCATTCTTTATGGCTCTGTGTTCCCTTCCAGGGACAGTCGGCACTTGAATTGGTGGCTCAAGGCAGCCTTATCTTGACAGTTCAGCAGCACTCAGGAGCAAGCCACACTCTATCTATATTATGGGCATTGATCCAAGGCTGCTGAAACAGCAGGAAGGGATGGACTCCTCGCCGCCAAAGAACAGGGTAATCTGGAGGGGACAAAGAAATAAACAAGCAGGATAGCATTGCTGAAAGTCAGGTTTCTTTTGGTAAAGCTTTTACCATTAGCGAGACTCAACTCTTCATGTTTAACCTTTCCAAGGAAATATTTTCATTTTTCCCAAGATGATCTTATCTTTTAGCCATATGGACTAGGAATGTATGGACTGATATATATTCCCTCTAGGTCACTGTCTTTATTAGTAGAGTAGTATCCTACTCTATTTCCTTTTTAAAGTTTTGTTTGCCCTTTTCCTTAACATACAGTGCTTTGAATCGAATCTTTAAATTGATTCAAGGCAGTCAGTAACAGAGAGTCAAAGATCCTTCAAACATCTGATGGACTTTCTGCTTTGTAGAGTCTCAAATATTGTTGCAACTGTCCTTTCATATATGAGCAAAGGTGAAGGAGGCAGGGTGAGTGGTGTGACAGGTTCTCAGGTATTGACATGAGTAGCCATCCAATAAATGTGATCACCTCTGCAAACATCACTGATCAGAGTGCTAAGAGAAGTGCTGCTCTCTCTCTTTTATGTCTTTTACTCTTCTGCTAGTATTTTTCTTGGCAGGTTCACGTGGAGAGAGAGAGAAAAAAAGAGAGAGACTCTTTTGTTCACTGTATAAGTGTGTCTGAGAAACTCTGCTTGCTACCAGGCTTTTACATACAATATAAACTATGTATTAATTACAACTATGCAAATATTCTAGGGAATGCTTTGCAGAGTTCATTGGTATGAGCAACATACCTCTCCTTGAAACATGAGGAAACCACATCCTCTGGAATCCTGGGCATGGCTGCTTCAAGGGCTTTCTTGGGTTGTCTGCACGTGCACGCACAGGCATAGACAATACTTCCAGTGGAACCGACAGCAAAATGGCTGAATGCACATGCTTATGGAAATTATATGGGAAAGCTCTGAAAGGAGCTGTGCTGAGCCGTCCAATAGATATGGCTGCCTGAGCACTTTGAGAAGAAATATTCTACTGATACCAACACACTCAGCAAAACATCCTTCAGATGCTTTGCACAGGCCTAATGATAATATAGACATTTCTCAGACTATTTCTTTAAAAGACACTGTTGTTATATAAGTAGACTACTGCAATGCGCTCTACATGGGGCTACCCTTGAAGGGTATCTGGAAGCTTCAGTTGGTCCAGAATGCAGCCACGCAAGCTACTTTTGTGGCCCAAAGGACCCACATAACACCATTGCTTCGCGAGCTGCATTGGGAACTGGTTTGCTTCCGGGTCCAATTCAAGGTGTTGGTTATCACCTTTAAAGCCCTGCATGGCATGGGACCAGGTTACCTGAGGGACCGCCTCTTCCCCATGACTTCAAACCATCCCACCCAATCACACAGAGAGGGCATGCTCTGGACCCCATCAGCAAAAGAGCTCCGACTAGTGGGGTCCAGAAGACGGGCTTTCTATGCTGTAGCCCCCGCCCTTTGGAACATCTTGCCCCCGGAGGTGAGATTGGCCCCCTCACTCCTGGCCTTTGGGAGGGATTTGAAGACCTGGCTCTGCCATCTGGCCTGGGGCGGGGAGGGAAGTCATCAAGTGTGGGGTTGGCTAGCCCCTTAGAGGCCTGGCATTGCTGCCCTGAACCATCAGCCTCCTGGACTTTTTCCTTTATCTTTTGTAACTGTGTATATAGGCTTTTAATTGTATATTTATTTGTTGTTTTTGATGAGCTGTGAGCTGCCCAGAGTCCCCCATTGGGGGGAGATGGGCGGGGACAAATTTAATAAATAAATAAGCAAATGGCAGCTGGCAGCTGTCATATATCATTTCCAGAGGAGGCCAACCTTGCTAACGAGCATTCCAACAAGCCAGCCAGCCATGAAAACAAATGGTCAATGGTATCTCTTCTCCTTCTAAAAGTGAAGCAATGCTCTGACTGTTGTGCCCAGTACATCTAATTGTAATACAAAACAAACTGTCAAACTAAATTGTGATTTCCTCACACAGAGCAACAGGCAGAGGGTCACATGAAATTAGAATGTGGGCCACCAATGACTTAAGTCTCTTTCCTGTTGTGACCATTTATGCTGTTAGTTTTTAATTCTAGGCAGCATGCATCACATAAGCTTTCTTCAGCAGAATTCATCCAGGATATTCATCCATGCTGGACAGCTCTCATGATGCTTGTCTCAAAACAAAATTCCCCCCTTTCTTATATTTGAGATCCCAGGCCACAACTCCTCTGTGTACTTTTAAGATTGTCACAAAAACGTTGTAATAATCATTAAAGTGGAATTGTCATTCCCTGTCAGCTATAAAAGCTACATTGCCTTCATTTTCAGTGAGTTCAGCAAGATGTTTTTTTAAAAGGAACAAATCCAATTTGGTTTTCCAGGAATCAGAACCCTGCCATTTCTCTTTATTTATAATTCATGTATGCATTCTAAAGAAAATAACCCTCCTTGCTGAGACAGTGACCAATCTGCAGTGTTGGGTAGTTTGCAGAGCTCAGAGAACAAGGTTTCTCTCCTTTGATGTCTTTTATTTTTTCTTCCTCAGCAAAGCCTCTTTCTGCTTTCCTTAATAGGAAACAAAAGACATTGCAAGCAGGGTGCTGGGAGACCATGCAGCCAAGCTCTACCAAGCAACTAGGAGCCCTTCCATGGAATCCAGAGAGACCAGGACAAATATTTACTTCTATTAAAAGGAACCTGTTTCAGCAAAACATTTTTAAATGGCAGACCTTACTCCACTGATTTGAAAGAAGTTGTCTTCTATAGTCAGATTTACTAGTGGGACTGGCTTTGGGTGCAAATTTTGGAGCTTTTTTTCTTTTTTCTTTCAACTGTGGTATGTTTATTTAAGGCTAACGCTACAGGTTTCATGCATTTTCACCCCAAAACTGCTATTTTGGGCTAGGAAAGGAATGGTATTCCCTGTGATACTCTATGAAAGTTTGATTCTGAAGAAGCAAGATAGGAAGGGTATTGACGCTTCTGAACTTTGGTATCAGAGAAGACTCCTGAGAATGCCATGGACAGCCAAGAAAACAAACCAATGGATCATTGAACAAATCAACCCAGAGTTCTCACTCGAGGCACAAATGACCAGACTCAAATTATCCTACTTCGGACACATAGTAAAGACCTAGTTTTCTGGAAAAGGCTCTAATGCTGGGAAAGGTGGAAGGAAAGAGAAGATGTTTAGCCAATCTCATCAACAAGAGGCCAAACGTGGTCCACCAGGAGGTAGAAGTGACACCAAAAACAGTGTGGAATGGTAATTAAATAATTATATTAGGGCTTGGGACAGTCAATTTCAAATTCATCCTCAGCCAGGCAAACTCACTAGGTGACTCTAGAGCTTGTCCATCCTTGTGATTTTCTTGGCTCCCTGATTAGACTGGAAGGCTTAGCTTTAATTATGAGATACAAAGAAGACCTCCTGAATTTATTAGTTAACATTCTTAAAATTCTAAACAGGAAGCCAAAACATATTGATGGATTAATATTAACAAAATATATTCTTAGTTCCATGTCTGGGAATATTCCAGCAATGGACTTTCAGGTGAGTAATGACTGTCTGAAAACATCTCTGTGAACAGAGGAGATGACCACCACTGTGAAGAATGAAGGACCAATGAGCAGACCGGCCCTTTGGAATCTCTCCGGAGAGGGAGAGATCACCCATGAACACTCTGAATGGCAGCTGCTCATAAGGGGACCGTAAAACAGTGGTCTCCTGCAGGTTTGAGCACCAGGAGTCAAGGAAGATGACATCTTTGCTCTCAGAAATAGCAGAGCCTTTAATAAGGACACTAAGCCAGCTAAATTCACTTTCTAACCACATTTGCAAATTTAACTACTTTATGGATATTAGAGACCTTCAAAATGGCGAGCTTAATTTGATACCTGAGGAGTTTTATCTTCTCCTTTGGATTTAAGGAATTTTAAACAGAGACTTAAGAGTTTAAAATAATATGCAGTTGGCAAGAGGCAAAATAATAATAATAGTAATAATAATTTTAAAAAGTTTTAAACAGATTGGGAGACCAGAGAGATTTGGAATATTGGTTATTTTTGCTGTGAGATTTGAAAAACAAATATATAATTAAATAATATACCTGTGGGAAATGACTGAAACAGAACTAAACCCATATTAGGAACTGAGGCTTGATGTGGGTTGCAAATGGACACTAGAGAGAACTAAAGGACCAGGCAGAAAAGAGTTAAAATGGTTAAGGCAGCTATAACTCTTACTTGTCTTAAAGAATCCTTCAAAAAAATGATGAAGATATTAATAACTAATATCTCAGAAATTATACAGATTTCAATGGTTAAACTTTTAGAAGATTATGGGGGGGGGGAACCCCTCTTACCTGACACAGACAGTGTAGAATTTGAAGGCATAGAAGACAACAAAATTGAGATTACCAAAAAGAGAGTACAAAAGACAAATTAAGAAAAGGATCTGGAACAGAACAGCTGTGACAAGAAATCCTGAACGATGCCTCTTTATGGGATTTACACAGTAGGCTGGTGAAAGTTTTGAAGACTCCTTTTGAATCCAAAGATTAATGAAAGATCAAATCTTGCAATGCCATTGGAATGATTTAAAGGTCAAGTTTGTGAAGAGCAAAAAGAAGGAATATAAAGTTGGACTATTTGATCAGGGATAAACTATTTGTTTCATATTCATGGTAACTCCTTTTTTATACGTAGCACTTTTATTAATGATTACAATTTACAACAATAAAAATGAATACAAACTAAAAAGTAAAAGAATAAAAAGAAAAAATAGAAGGTGCAGAAAATAAAAAAGAGAAAAAAGAGAAAAGAAAGAGAAAAGAAAGAGAAAAGAAAGAGAAAAGAAGAATATAGTAAAGAATACATACATATAAATAAAAACTAGAGGGAACTAAAGGACGAGGCAGAAAAGAGTTAAAATACCCGTGGGAATATATATGACTTCCCCCTTCATCACAAGTATAAACAATTTTAGTAACTTATTGCCTTCTCTTAAAATACAACAAATGATCTGTTCTTCCCATATCCCATATCTTATCTATATAGTAAACAAATCCATAAAAGCTCGTCATTTCAGTCCTGATGTCAGCAAAAGTCCATTAAGGGTTACCAGGGATAATACATATCTATTTTAGCCTCGATCAAATAAACCAACTTTATATTCCTTTCTTTTACTTTTAACAATCTTGATCTTTAATCCTTTCAAATAATTTTGTTTCTTTTTTCTCTTCTACCTTTTCCTTTTTTTTCTTTTCTCTGCACCTTCTGAACTTTTCTTTTACTTTTCTTTTTTCTTCTAGTTTAGTTTGCATTAGTTTTTACTATGTTTACTAAAAGCTTCAATAAAATTATTTTTTAAAAAAGGAATATTCCAGCAGCAAGCTTAGTGTCACTTCCAATTCAGCTATGCAAAATATACCAGATGAATCTGACAATCTTCATGTTATGCTGCATAAAAGGTCATTTTAGCTGGACTTAGGGAAAAATAGCAGGTGATTTTCATATATTATTCTGGGTCAAGACAGGGGTTAGAACCTGCATTTGCATTTGGTGACTGTATAACCTTGCCTGCAGAAACATCACATGAAAGTTTCTTGGGAGTTCTGTGACCAAAGCAAATGTCCAGGTTTAATCAACACAATATTTGCATAAAATGCAGACACAATTCAATTCCAAATACTGACTTGTTTACAAAAAAGGTGCATAACTTATTTTTCAGGGCTTCAAGAGCATTTAAAACACTCTTACAAGATGATTAAACTTTTCTTCCCTGGCTTATAACATTAAAACTCAGGTTCACTCAGTGAAATTGGTTGGCAGTTAACTGAGGACAGAAAAAGAGGAAGAAATGTTTACATTATACATCATTAATTAACTCATTGCTCTAGAAAGTGTTGATAGCTTTTATACTGGACTGGCTTTTTTAAAAAGTATAGGAAGCATCCGGAAGGGTATTTTTCTTAGCAATTATTAACCTAAACAATTTTGCACCATGTTCTTTATCTGCATTCTTTGCTTCTGGAAGTTGTTCCTGGAAGTGATCTCTCAGCATAGAGTACTCATGATGTAAATTTGCAATACTAAGGATCAGAACTGATCTCCCTTTTCAACAGCCAGGGAAAAATGGGTACGTTTCCCTTAAGTTCTTAAAAGAGAAATTTGTTTTTCTTAATGTGTTTATTTCAGATGATGGAAATACAACCTGCATGAAAGAACTCTTATATGGGAGGGGAAAATGTGGAAAAATTTAACACATAAATAAATCATTAATGGTTAAATGGAAGCTCTGGGTTCAGAAACAGCAGACCTCTGATGCAGTAAGTGCTGGGAACAAGTAGCCATTCTTTTGATGGAAGTGAGGAAATCAATGAACTCTGGGTGGCAGAAATCCAACCAACAGTTCATAGAACCAGCGAAGGAAAAGCAAGATGGCAGCATTGGCTGCTAGGCTAGCTCTTTAACGTGCATATGAGTTTCCAGGAAGGAGCAGCTACCTTGTTTGAATAGGTATCAAGCTAAGATCAGTATTTGGGAAAGGTCCACAGCAAAGAGGATGCAAACTTGCTCTGAAGGGAAAGGTAACAGTGGTAGCCTATATAGTTGTGCAGCTGTTGTTTGACCTTGGAAATGAAGTCCAGCACCCAACAGCCTAGCCCCTCCCCCAAAAATGGCTGCTCAGTGCTACGCAATTGCCTATCTAAGGAGCAGGGGGTTTTTTTGTGTTTTTGTACTGTTCTTTGTTTGCAAATGTTTTTAACAATTGTAAACCACTCAGAGTTGCTGGAATCAGGTGGCATATAAATTTATTATTATTATTATTATTATTATTATTATTATTATTATTATTATTATTAACAGTTTTAGAGAAATAATTGTCTATTTTAGCAATCAATATTTAAGTAATATACCATGGGTAAAAGATCTTGTACCATATTTTCTGTAAGTGCAATATGCCCTCTAAATGAAATATTAACCTTCTATTAATATTTCCATTGTTGCATGTTAATTGTTCTGTTTAAACTATGCATCCATTTAATTTTTACAGTTTTTGACTTGTTTGGTTTCCGAATCGTATTTCACCAACAATTTGTAAATAACCCTCAGCAAATGTTCGGAATTTGGGATTATTTCAAATTCAGTCAAATCTCTGAGTGTTCCACTTTGTTTCAGTAATATCTTGAAACCATACTGCTTATTTGGAGATATTGAAACCAGTGAGGTGATTCAGACCTTTCCAAAGAAAGACTCTCAAAAGATTTCATCTTTGTTTTATGTTTAATTAGATCTTGTAGTCTATATGAGTTATTATTTCTCCAAGGATCAGATTTCTTTGTACATTTAGCTTCATGGAAGTAAATATTTAGTACTGAAGCAAGGGGTTAGAGGTCTGGGCTAATGCTTTTTCTATATTTATCCCATACTTATAATATGCACTTGGAACAGAATGATGTCTTGTAGGTCATACATTTCTGTTTGCATCAAACCAAAGATATTTGTGCAAAACTTTTGGTGGCCCTGCTCCCTTTATGGAAGCAACCCAGACATAACGTGGTACAATCCAGATTCTAATCCAGATTAAACAGCTATTGTAAACCACTCAGAGTTGCTGGAATCAGGTGGCATATACATTTAATTTATTATTATTATTATTATTAGTAGTAGTAGTAGTAGTAGTATATATAATAATATATATTATATAATATATATTATAATATATATATATTATTTCTATTTGAAATTTGGTACTGGTACTCTACCTGATTCTTTCAAGTCTTCTAAAATTTTAAACTTCATAAAAATTTTAATAAGATACACCTTCAAAACACAAATAGCTCAGTATATAACTTTGGCATGCAACTCTCAGAACCTAGATTTGGTTAGTACGTGAACTGAAGACCACCAGGGCTGTAGGCTAGACTGGGAAGACAAAAAGGCATTTCAAAGGAAAGCAATGGCAATCTTGTTATCACCAGGAGCATACCGTGGATGAGTCCCTGAGTTATTCACGAAGGGTAAAACTTGACTCAAATATATGTACTTTTCCCCCCAGAAACATGTTCTTTTTCAGATATAGATACAGATTATAGATAGAAGAGAATACGTGTAGCTCAGGGTTCAACTGTGGAGTCCTTGGGGTTCTCTGAGCTTGGCTGTTTTCTTGCAAATGTTTCATTACCCAACTAGATAACATCTTCAGTTCTAGAATGGAGTGGAGTTTGCTCTCTGTTTATATACAGTGGCATGCCCTGCCAGTGTTGATGGGGGTTTTTTTCTTGGTAGTTCCTTGATTAGGGTATTGTTTACTGCTTGATTGTATGTCTGGTGATCATCTTGGTGTTAATCTCTGCTTATCTGGGTGATGATTGCTTGATTGCTGGTGTGGAGATGATCTGGTCTTTTGCTTCCTTTTTATTGTCTCTTTTGAATAGTGTGTAAATGTGACTTATCTCTATGTGTCTGTTGATGGCTGACTTGTCTGAATACCAAGCTTCCAGGAATTCCCTCACATTTTGGATTTAACTTGGTCTAAGATGCTGACAGTTTCCCAGTTGAAACTATGGTTATGTCTGTCCATGTGTTGGACATTATAAATAGTTATGGATAGTGTTTTGAGTACAGAAAAATGAATAGTAATAGACTCCATTCAGTGCTGCTGTCTGTATTGCAGTAGAATTCCTTCTGACAAATTTTGCAAATCCCCCTTCTATAACAATCTATGGCAGCTTTATTTTATATCCCTAATTCCATGTGTGTTAATCTGCAAGTCTATTTTCTCCCATTTCTACATAATCCCTTTTTAATCTGTACAAAGCTTTGCATTTTACTCTACATTTAAATACATATTTATAAATGCACATTGTGTGCTTCTCAAATGCACATTTGTAAACCTATATTCTTTTAAAATATGCATTTGAGAATGTATTTTTAGTGTTTAGGTGAGAACTAGGTGGAAACATTGAGGAAATGTGATAGCTGTCATTTGACTAAATCCTGCACATTTGTTTATGTGGTATCTATAAAGTCTGTTTGTTCTGGATATTTTTTAAATAAAAAACAAATCCTCAAGCATCGTTACTCAATTCATGCAACCTGCTTTTGTGACCCCCCTCCTCTGTTTGTGGACTACTCCAGCTTTTTGTACAGTGGGTTTGGTGGGTGACAGAAGAGGACATCAGGCCTTCCAGTTAGCATGAAGCAATAGATCTAGAGACGATCATTTCAATATCTTACAGTGCATTGGTGTAGCATGGCTTCATGGGAAATTAAGTGCCATGGACAGGATGGGCCAACCCTGGTATTTCCAAAGCTGCTGAACTAAAGCTCCCAGCGTCTCTCAGTATTGCCCTAGCTTCCCAAGACCACTACAAGTAGATGTTCAGCAAAATTTGAATACCTGTGGCCTAAAGGAAGGGCAAGGAATGTTTTCTGGCCCAATGGTTGAACTGTCCTCTGTAAGACCCCATTCATGTTCCTGGGGATTCCAAGGACTCTCCCTTTCTTTATAGCCCCAACCTTTCCCCAGCCTTCTGTCTCTTTATCAGGAATATTATCTATGTCTGCTGTATAAGAAGTCAGAAGTTATTCTTTTTGTATTTCTTTTTTCCTCTTTTTTTTCCTATTTTCTACCACTTTTGTTTTCTTTCTTTCTTTCTTTCTTTCTTTCTTTCTTTCTTTCTTTCTTTCTTTCTTTCTTTCTTTCTTTCTAGCTTTCTAGCTTTCTAGCTTTCTTGCTTTCTACTCTTCTTCTTGACTATTAGTTGCTGTTAGCTTTTATCCATTTGCTTTTTTAAAACTTAATAAAGTTCTTTAACAAAAGAGGGATATTATCTACGTTCAGAATGGAAATGCTCAGTGTATCTGTGTAATCATATCTATCTCTCCATCTCTCCATCTCTCCATCTCCCTATCTCTCTATCTATCATTCCCCTCACTCAAGTTTGCTATGATTTCATAGAATTCTATCCCTTCAATGATGTCTAAAATAAAGTCCTAGATGCCTTTGTTCCCAGTCCGTGTACTTCATAGCAGTCCACACAAGGTAGGAATGGAAACAACATAGGCCAAATCACAAATGAGTATGAATCTGTATCCACTATGCAAATGACACTTACGGCAGTGAAACTAAATCAATATTAAAAGCATTGCTATTAGTATCCATTAATTATTGAGCATAATAACCATCAGTTTGTTATCTGCTATTCATTCTTTCTGTGGTTTTGTATTTGCTGCTGCTTATTTTTGGGGAATCACTCTTTGCTAATGTTAAAATCAATTTGTATAGCATATTGCAGGTGACAGCAGCACCATGCCTCAGTGCTAAATGTATGGCAGTGTTGTCCAAACCTGGCCACTTTAAGATGAGCGGACTTCAACTCCCAGAATTCCCCAGCCAGCCATGCTGGCTGGGGAATTCTGGGAGTTGAAGTCCGCTCATCTTAAAGTGGCCAAGTTTGGACAACACTGATGTATGGAGTGCCTTCCTCCAGAAAGAACAGAAGAATCCAAAACAAATTTACAAGAATTCTAATTGTGATCAACTGATTTTTTAAAAGAAAAACCTGAATGAATTTCTATTAAAATACCCAAGTAAGCTATTGTGGGCACAGAGCTGAGTAGTCTATGGTAGCCAAACATCAGAAGAAATCTGGTGGTATCTTTTCAGGCAAACCAATTTAATAGAATTAATTGCTTGTTTATTCCAAGCAAGATATGAATCTTAAATGCAAAACAAAAACTAAGTATTTATTACCCCACTGTAAAAGATGTAAGATTGAATAATTTCCCTTCGCACAGGATTACATCCCTGCCAGTATCCCTGCTTAATCTGGTTTTTTAAAGATTCTTCTAATTAAGAAAAATGGGAGACAGCTTTTAGTAATTTCATTGTAACTTCATGTAGTAGAATACCCCTGGAGGCTACAATCTAAGAAAATAAAAATGGGACATGGCTGAAGCTCAGTGGTTTACTTGGAAAGGTTCCTAACTGTGCCTAGAAAAAAGGTACACTAAGAAAGGCTGGTAGGAATCATCCTCAAGGGCTACAATTGTTAACAGAGTTCAGCCTCATCCATTTACCAATGTTTCTGGTTGGTCACGTGAGCTAAGGCAGCCATTTTGTGAAAACAGATGCCTCCAGAGCAGCCATTTTGAGAAGTGCACATCATAGACCCTCAAAATTTTAGATATGCCCATCAGCCCAAATAGGTGCCTAATTAGAATCATAGAGTTGTACAGTTGGAAGGGGCCACAAGGGTCATGTAATTCAACATTTCATATTGCATTTTAATGAATTTTATCTCTGCTATAAACTCCCCAGAGTCGTTTCAACGAGATGGGCAGTGACAAATTTGATAAATTAATAAATAAAAACCTCTGCAATATGCCAAAAAAAAAAAAAAAAAAACCTATTTAAATCATTCACAAAATGTGACTGTCCAGATGCTTCGTTAAACCTCCAGAGATGGACAGCCCACACGTTTCATAGGTAGACCATTTCTTTGTGCAGCTCTGCCTGCTGGGAAGCTTTCTTTTATAATTAAACAAAATGTAGATAGTTTATATCTGTTATTTTTGGTTTTAGTTTCTGAGGCCATGGAAAACAGTTCTTGATCATCTTCCCTGTAGCTTTCTTTTATGTACCTGAAAATGGGTATCTTGTCTCCCCTAAGTCTTTTTTTTCTCTAGACTGAACATCCCAAATTCCTTCAACTGTGCTCATAGGACATTTCCTCAAGTCCTGCATCATTTTTGTTTACTTCTCTGACCCCTCTATGACTTGCCAATATCCTTCTGGAAATATGGTGCCCAGAATCATATATAATACCCTAGTGTAGTCTCACCAATGCTGTGTAAAATTGCATTAGTACATTACTTTATTACTAAAGTAATAAAGGTGTACTTTGGTGTAAATGGATTTCTCTTGTCAGAGATACTAGTGCTACCATATCTGGATTACAAAACTCAATCGCAGCAAAGAGGGGTGTGTGCATGTGTCTTTTTTGACATCTACTGATTGTCTGGATTTTTGCAACCCAGACAGAAATGATTTTACACCAAATTGGTGAGGAAAGGTGCTGGATTGTAATGGCAGCTTCTTCTCATTTTGGTCTACAAAGCTTAACTGAGCACTACTTGTACCCTCAGGTGCTATGCACAAGCAAATTGTGATCTACATTCAAGGAAAGTCTGTAGCCTGGGGATAGACCCATATACTTTGCAGAAGAACATCCCAGGCCAGATCCCTGAGACTAAACAAAAAAGATTAATCATGCCATTTGCCCTCTCCATTGTCCTCGAACAAAATAAGTCCAGGGAGAGGAACTAGCTATCTCATTTTTCTCTGTATCAATGGCATGGATCCTGGCTGTTCCTCATATTATTTGCCAATATTTATGCTTTAAATAGTTTTGTTTCTCAGTGTTGAATTATCAGCTGTAACCACTTCCCAGGCTGCTCCTATCTATCTTTCAGATGCTGGCTCTATTTTGTTTTAAATAGCTAGACTGATAGCAGTTCATATGATTTCAGAATACTGCAAAAGCATTCATGGGAGCCCTCTGAAAACTGGAAGATAACAAGAGACAAAGGTGCCTCTGATTCATAGCACTGTGGCGTGGTCTTGTCATATTTGCTCAGCTGCAACAGGTTGAAAACTCTGGAAGTCCAAAGTGAGTTGGTCTTCAGCCTTCCATATAGAACTTCTGCTGGCTTCATTGATCATTCTCTTCTGCTCCATTCATTGTTCTGCTTTTTCTCAGTTTGCAGTATAGCTTGACTTTTTCCTGTTCTTTCTTGCATTCTTCCATTTTGTATTATAAAAGCTTGCCCATAGGATTACTTCCACTTTGTGATCCTTCTATACCCTATGCATTTTCTTTCAGTCTGTTTATACTGGGGTTCAGTACTGTACTTCCTCTTTCACTTTTCTTCATTATTTTAACCTTCCTTTACTGAATGATCTCTGCTGGTAGCAATCATTATTTACTTTGCTGCATCACTCAGTAGCCTCCCATGATGTTCTGGATGCACTAGAAGACAGTTCTGCCCAAGCAGAACATATACTTGGAAGTCCCTTCAGGATATTGGATCTGTCAGACAAGTCCTCAGAGACATGCACCACCTGTGCACCTAATTGAGAACAATGGCATTGCTCCTGTGGCACAAAGCACCTTACTGAAGGTGAAGTGTGGTTGCCTGACACATCCATGCCTGATCTGCCATAGGCTGTCTAGAGTTTCAAATAGATTTGTAAGGGCAAAGTGATGTAATCTTACTATAGTACACTTTCACATGCCCACTATTTCCAATCCCCAGTCTCAGAAATACTTTAAAGTTAACTCTGCTGATCTTGGAAGGTGGAGAACCGTGCTACAACAGCAGAGTGGATTGGGGAAAGGAGCGAGAAAATGGGGTGAGATATGGATTCCCATCAATAGTTGCAAGCACTTGGAGATGAAGTGCTTCAAAATGTCTTACTTTATTTTAGTTTGTATTAATTTTTACTCTTGTTTTTTAAACTTTCAGTAAAATTATATTTAAAAAATCACTTTGCTGATATTTCAGTTACAAGGTGGGGAAGCCAGCAATGACTAAGTCAGCCCTATGAATAGCTAATATTGTGAAATTGGGCAGATCTTGACAGTATTCTTAACTGTCATAAAGACCCCATGTGGAAGTGCCATTGATTGACTGATTGATCGATTGATTATATGCCATCAAATCATTTTTGGCTCCTTGCAACCACATAGATAGAAATACCATCAGTTTCTCCTTACTCAGAATTAAGAGCAGATGTGCATATCAAGGCATTGTGTGTGTGTATACACACACAAACACACAGCACACATATATAGAGAGTTCTGCTCTTTTTTGTGGGCATTGCTTCTAGTGTACTCTGCTCCAGAATTTCAAAAGTTTCCCTATATATCATTCATGTTGTACATTACTTTCATGAATATATGCATTTTTCTATGCTGTTTTCCATAATGCAACCTGACACTCTCCAGATGTTTTGGATTGCAACCCTCAGACACCCAGGCCTTGGCTGGAGCTGATGGGAATTGAAATCCAAAAGAACTCCAAAAGAACCTGGTTGGTCACCCCTTCCGATGTGTGCATTTTGATGCTTATCACTTAGTCTGAAAACTATTCCACAGTATTCAGGAAAATGCAAATATGAAAGGATAATTGTGTTTTGCTTCTGATATTGGTTTGGGAAGTGCAAAACAGGTAGGTCTGCATTATGATGTGAAGCTTATGTACCATATTTCTCTCCCAAAATGCTTTCTAATAACTGTGGAAGTCTGTCTCTAGCATTAGGCAATTACAATTCTCGTATATGACAGACAAGTGCAGTTCCCAAGTTACCTGCACTAGAATCCTTTGCAGCTTGTGAAAGAAAGGAATTTATATTTCAAAATATGCATATCAAACCAAAAAAATAAAATGTAACATGCGAAGGACAAAGTAGCTGGTTTCTCTACGTGTAATTCTTCTGATCTTTGAAATCCATGGAAATAGAAGTGATAGCTCAGAATCAGAATATACAGATGCACAGTAAGAAGTTAGTTCTAATGAGAACCATGGGAAAGACCTTGACATGGCAACAGTTGCAAGGATATATTGATACTGTTTACAGGATGTATGGATTTTCTGCAGCTAATTTTTTCAATCAGCTGCTAGAATTATGTGCAATCCAAGGTTCTTTGTCCAAGGTTATTCATTGTATTAGGATGTTCTATATTATTTTTTAATTATTTTTGTCCCTTTAAGTCATTCTTGACTCCTGGCAACTGCCTGGACAAGTCCCTGCAATTTTTCTGGCAAGGTTTCAGAAGTGGTTTGCCATTGCCTGCCTCTTAGGGCTGAGAGAGAGTGATTGGCCCAAGGTCACCCAGCTGGTTTCATGCCTAAGGCGGGACTAGAAGTCACAGTCTTCCAGTTTCTAGCCTGCTGTCTTAACCACTACACTAAATTGGCTCTCAGCATGCTGTATAATCCTGCTCTAAACCCTCCTAAAAGTGTATCTGATCCCAACATTCAGCTGCATGTAATAAATTATCTGAATTGGGTCCCTGGGCACAGGTAAAGGAGATTTAAGTCACCTCTCTTCTGGCCACTTTGTTTTAAAATTTCATCCTTCATTCCTATACGTGAATGATGAGGAGGAGGAGGAGAAAGACTTTCCGCTGACATCAAAATAGGGTTTTTCCTGCATTTCTTTTAATTTGCCCACAAAGGAGACAGAATTCCAAAGTAAAGTAAATGGGAAGTGAAAGATTTGAGCCTCTCCCATCCATACAACATGATCCCTGTCTGGCTCAGAATTCTGAACTTTAAAAAGTGGAAAAAGAGAAAAAGAACAGTCAGTTACATGCTACATGTGGAACATAATGTTTCACTCAATTCTGAATTCACGCCAGGTTCAACTGCATTTGAAAGAGAAGATAACAACTAGCAGTAAGGTAGATGGACTCAGCTGCAGAAACAATAGTTACACCGTTGGAAGACTTGAAGGACCAGGTTGGGGACAGATCCATTTGGAAAAAATCTAGCTGTGTAGTCACTAAGAGTCGACACTGATTTGATGGCAGATAATCAATCAGTCACACTTACTCTGAAGTATCTGTCTACAGCAGTGTATCTCAACCTTGGCAACTTAAAGATGTGTGGTCTTCAACTCCTATTTCTGGGAGTTGAAGTCCACACATCTTCAAGCTGCCAAGGTTGAGGAGGATTGGTCTACAGGAATGCAGTTTTAACATACAAGTTGCTGTTCATGCACTATTGTTCAATTTATGTCATATACAGAATTACTGATTATATTGCAGTTTGTTAAGTGTGGAGGGATATGTTTGTGTTTATTGTTGTTTTTTCCCCCCCAGTTGCAAAAAAGAGATAATTGTATGTGGTGCTGTGTTAAAAAATAGATGTTACAGGTAATAAACTTTGTTACTTTGTTTATGACAAGGTTGATGATTTCTATTTTCAGCGTCTCCTAGCTGGTTTTCTAGCTACTTGCCAAAATGGATAGAGATGAAAATAATTCTGAAAAAAGAGATGAACAAATCATCAACTTTGGCTCTGCTCAGATTTTTATAGTTCCATTATTATGAAATATTTTATTTCATGTTTTATCCGTACCAGTTTCTCTTAGATATAAACAATATTGTTGTGCATTTTTGTACCTATGTGCTTATTTTATATAGTTTTTGCCCTGTAATAATAACTTCTTGTATATTATTATAGGCACTTCCCTTAATTTATGGATTTCTGGCCTGCACTCTTGTTTGGAAAATCTCAACAATTGCATGATCAGTATAGACTAGCATCATGTATTTCTTTGAAAACTGCAAATTAAGTTAGTTTAAATTTCTACTTCCTCCACACATGTACTTTGAAATATAGCAGCTTTTTACTTCTTGTCTCATACTTGCTATATTCATAATTATAGTAATAAGGTCATTATACATTCAGACTACTGTCTTAAACACATGGCTGTTGGTCCTTTTGAACTTAATGAGGCTTATTTCTGAGAAGATACCTATAGCACTAAAAATGTAGAAATTGCACCAAATAGGACAATTTTATGTGTTAGCCAATAGTACAAGCCTACATATATTTATCCATTGACTTCACTGGAGATTACTCCCAGGAAAATGCACATTGACGTCTAGTCTGCAGCTGCAATCCAATTCACACTAATCTGTAAAGCCACTACAAAGATGGAAGAGTAAAAAAAAAAAAAAAAAGTGTACTAATGAGAGGAAAAAGGCAGTTCAGGTGAATTTATGACCAAGGGCTATGAAATTAAAAATAGTAAAAGAAGGGGGGGGAACCCTGTCCTTCCTTTCACAATGGAAGAATTTAGGATCACTCCATCAAAGCATATAAGCAGCAGATCCAAGAGTGACCAAAGAAAGCACAGAATATTTCAGTGTCTAATTAACATAGAAAATGTTGCCAGAAAATATTGGGTGGCGGGGTGTCATTGACTTCAACAAATGATGAGATGGAGAAAGTTGGTTTCAAAAAAAAAACTTCAGAAAATAATGGACCAGGAGACTTTTCAACAGCTATTAACAGAGAGCTAAATAGAATCTCCTTGTACAGTAGTCATATATCCCTGGGTAGCAAATGTGGAAGACAAATAGCAGGGAAGGCCATCAGTATTATGCCTGCTTGTAAGCATTTCAAAGCATCAAGCCAGCTGTTATTGGAAGGCATTTTTATTTTTTCATCCAGCCACCTACCATGAGGATAATCTGGCAAACATCGAGCCGGAGACCTGGCTGCCAGCCTAACATACTCTATCAGCAGCCACCCAGCAGCTCTTCATGTGGCTTTTTACTATAATATTTTTGTTTTTATATATATTATATTAAATATATATATATATATATATATTATATTATAAATATTATATTATTATATACTGTATATATAATATAATATTTTTTAAGGAAGATAAAAACTAATACAAACTAATATAAAGTAAGAAAAAGAAAAGAAAAAGAACAATATCAAAGACAAAGCTAAAAGTGGAAGAAAGGGAAAATAAAGCTACGGCTAGATAGCGTAGTGGTTAGAGTGCTACCCTTTAATGTAGGAGACTGGCGTTTGAATCTGGCTGGTACCTACCTTACCAGTAGGGGTCCTTGGGCAAAGACCCCCTAACACTTCATCTACCTACTTCGAATATGAGCATGACACAGACTAAGAGAGTCATGCCAGCTCAGATGTCACCTGGATTAATAAGGTCTGCTCCAGATGTTGGGGAACCAGGACAATCTGACGATAAGTGGGCTACTGAAACAAACCATATGTGGACGAGGCAAGAAAACCTGGAATTGATGGAATGCTACTACTACAGCAGAGCTAATGAGAGGGGACATATGAAATGTATCAGGGAACTATGGAGGGACAGAAGACCTATATCCACACTAATTGAGAAACAGCTAGTTACTCAACCAACATAGTGAAGAGTAAGCTGCTCTCACAGCTTGAGACAGACCAACTACACATTACATCCTGGACTCAAGAAGACCCAGAAGAAAAACTGGATGTCCAGCCAACACCTGAAGCTGGAATGTCACTGCCACTCCCTCCATTACAGAGCACAGCAGCTGATATGAGGCATAAGATCATGGATAAGCTAGCTACAGTCAACCCTCAAGATTGATTAGATCAAGGCAACTCAGAGAGAAATTAGTCAGCTGGTGGAACTACAGAATGATGTGGAGATTAAAGATAAGACTCAGCTACTGAAAAAATACAAAGGCCTGACTCCATCTGAAGCCCTAGAGACTGCTAAACAAAGGCTTACAGCACTGGCTACCAGGCTAAGGAGATACACTAGAGAAGCAGAGGCCAAGAAGATAAATGCCCTCTTCTCCAAAGAACCATCCAAGTTGTTCTCCCAACTGCAGTGCAACAACTCAGTAACAGCACAGCCACCAACAGCAGAAACTGAACAGTACTGGAAAAACACATGGGAGAAAGAGAAGACACATAATACCCATGCAAAGTGGCTGTGGGACCTGAAAGCAGACAACAGCAGTCTCCCAGATCAGGAACCAGTCACCATCAGAGTAGCAGACATCCAACAGCAGGTCAAGAACATGAAGAGCTGGACAGCCCCTGACCCATGATGATCCATACCTACTGGCTAAAGAAACTAACAGTTGCGCATGAATGCCTAGTAGCACAGATGAACCAGCTGCTAGCAGCAGGCTCCCACCTAGACTGGCTAACACAAGGAAGGACAGTGCTGATCATGAAAGACCCTCACAAAGGAACAGCACCATCCAACTACCGGCCAATAACCTGCCTCCCCACAACATGGAAAGTTCTATCAAGCATCATAGTTGCCAAGCTACAAGACCATATGGGCCAGTACATGAGCACAGCTCAGAAGGGCATTGGGAACAACACCAGAGGCTCAAAACACCAGTTACTCATAGATAGAGCAGTCGCCTGAGACTCATGGTCTAGGCAGACCAATCTGAGCACAGCCTGGATTGACTACAGGAAAGCCTATGACTCAATGCCACACACATGGATCTGTGAATGCCTGGCACTATACAAAGTCAACAAGACACTAAGGACCTTCCTCAAGAACTCAGAGGGACTTCTGGAGCTCACTGGAAGTCATCTCAAGACAGCTTCCACAAGTGGCTATCAAGTGTGGCATATACCAAGGTGATGCACTGTCCCCACTGCTATTCTGCATGGCTTCAACCCCCTCAGCCAGATAATCACAAGGACTGGATACAGATACAAGTTCAAGAGTGGAACAACTATCAGCCACTTCCTCTACATGGATGACATCAAGCTGTATTCTAAGAGTGAATGAGACATTGACTTGCTGATCCCCCTGACAAGGATCTACAATGAGGACATTGGGATGTTATTCGGACTGGAGAAGTGTGGCCGGATGATAGTAAAGAGAGGGAAGTTAGTTAAGACTGATGGGGTGCAACTAACAGTGGGCCACAAAGCAGACATAGAGACCAGCTACCAGTACCTTGGTATCCCAGTCACATGGGAACCACGATGAGGAGGCACGGAAGACAGCAACATCTGAGTATCATCAAAGGATAAGACAGGTCCTGAAGAGCCAGCTCAATGGGAAGAACAAGATCCATGCCATTAACACATACCCTGCTGGTATAGTGAGATGGCCAAAGGAGAACATGTGTCAGATGGCGCTGCACGGCTAGGGACTTGCTCAGCTGCGCCTAGTCAATTTCACTGCCCGGGCACTAGCCTAGGAAAAGGGGAAGTGAAACCCTGCGAACTGATTACGGACAGGTGGCGGTGCTTAACTCAAAACCGCAAGGGATACTTTGTATCAGCGCCGCTTGCCTCGGGCTCTGCAAACAAAGGAAAGCGCAGAGGCTCAGAAACGAAGCAATCAAGGAGCGATCAAGAACTCCCGGCTTTGCGCCAACCTGGCAAGCCCAACAAAGGCAACAACAGCACAACCCATAGACTGCAATCAGCAAGACAAAAGCACCTGACTGAATCTGCCATTTGGGCAAGGGGGGATTACTGTGGGTAATCTGTAACCTAGCAACGGGGCAAAACACGGGAATGGGGAAGCTATAAAATACATTGTAAGATGTGCCAAGCCAATCCTGTCTTTGTCTGTACTTACATTACACTTGAGTAAACTTCTTTGCTGAACACACGTGTCATGAGAGTTTCTCTGAGACGAACAGGGTAAACCTTACAACATGGAGGCTGCTGATGTGAGGTTCTGGAAGCTCCTTACAATGTATGGCGGTTTCCACCCCAAGTCCAACACCCAGAGACTGTACACCAGCTGGAAAGAGGATGGGTGGGATCTGGTGAGTGTCAAAGCCACTATCCTAGATGAAACTCAGAGCATCCAGGAGTATATCAGTAAGATGGTACCCAAAGATGAGCTGCTGAGAGAATGCCTGAGGCAGCAGCAGATATGAGAGGAAGTTCAAGCAGAGGAAGTGGCATGGCAAGACAAGACTCTGCATGGGATGTACCATGGACAGATAGCTGAGGTGGGTGACACTGGGAAATCCTACCAGTGGCTAGAAAAGGCTAGACTAAAAGACAGCACAGAGACACTGATCATAGCAGCACAAGAACAGGCACTAAGCACCAGATCCATAGAAGCAGGGATCTACCACACTAGACAGGACCGAAGATGCAGACTGTGCAGAGAGGCCTCAGAGACAGTCCAACACATAGTGGCAGGGTGTAAGATGCAAGCAGGAACAGCATACACTGAACAGCACAACCAAGTAGCTGGCATTGTGTACAGGAGCATCTGCACAGTGTATAGGCTAGACCCTCTCAGGTCCAGGTGGGAGATTCCATAGAAGGTCATGGAGAATAACAGGGCTAAGATCCTGTGGGACTTCCAGATCCAGACAGACAGGCAGGTATTGGCCAATCAAGCAGACATTATGGTAGTAGACAAGGACCAGAAGACAGCAGTGGTGATAGGTGTAGCAGTGCCAAGTAATAGGAACATCAGGAAGAAGGAGTATGAGAAGCTGGAGACATTCAGGGCCTGAAGGAGGAACTAGGGAGGATGTGGAAAGTAAAGGCCTAAGTGGTCCCAGTGGTGGTAGGAGCCTCAGATCCCAGGAACCACATCAGAGCTCTCTGTCCAGAAGAGTGCAGTGCTAGGAACAGCTGAGATACTGCGCAGAACCCTCAAACTCCCAGGCCTCTGATAGAGGACCTGAGACTGAGGAAGACACATATCTCTCATAGGGGTGAGAGGGGATTTTATATACATATATAATTTTATTAATTTTTTTTTAAAAAGGGAGATGAAAACTAATACAAATTAAGATAAAGTAAGAAAAAGAAAAGAAAAAGAAAGAAAGAAAGAAATCAAAGAGAAAGGTAAAAGTGGAAGGAAGGAAAAAAAAGTAAAAGAAAAATAGAAAAGAAAGAAAAAGAAAGAACTGGCTTCCAATCTTCTTTACAGCAGTTTTAAGTACAATTATACATTTACCCCTTTCCCTAAAGTTACATTGTGACTTTCTTCTTTCTATAATCTATCCTGTCTAATCATCAAAACCATAAATCATAAGTTCATTTTTTTCTGTTTTACACAAAAAGTCAGCAATAAGGGGTTTCCAGTCAGCAATAAACATAGATATTGTCTGTTCTCTGATCAAAGTCGTCAATTCGGCAGGGGGAAAAACCACAAGTTAAATAAAAAGTGTTACAAGATGCAAAGCTTTTTACTATGATATTTTGCATTGATTTTAAGATGGGAAAGGAAGCTACAGATAGGAAATGCATCTGATGCTCAGCTACTTAGGGCATTACCCAACTATGATATTAAGTCCACATGGGGAGGTGAATTGAGCCCCCCACCCCCAAGATCAGTTGAGGATAACAGTGGGTGTTATCTGTTATGCCAAGTCCCAATCTCCTTCCCCCAGAATGGTGAGGTTATGTGCAGACAAGGAACTTAGGGACTGGAAACAGAATTTTACTTCAGTTCTGCTAATGAGTTAGTGTCTTTTTCTATAGTGGAAAACAGAAGATTAGTTTAGATCAGTGTTTCTCAACCTTGAGAACTTTAAGATGTATGGACTTCAACTCCCAGAATTCTCCAGCCAGCATGGAAGGTACAAGGCAAGTGTGTGACACACAAAAGAATGGATTGGGGGTATCTATTGCTCCTCTGAAGCAGTTGTCTCGTTTGTCTCAATTTTACCCATCACCACATTTCCGGGCCATGAAGAATACATTGTCACAATTTTAGTTTGACATTCTTGTTGCCAGATGCTGTGAGACTCAGAACTGTCCTCTTCACTTAAGTATCTATGCAAAGTACCATCATCAGGGAGGGTGGCATTCTTTGAGTAACAACAATGCTACGACATTGTTGTCTGGGAGGAGCTGCAATTGTGGGAAGGATAATCTGCCAGTAGGTGTTAGTTGCATCCAGAGTTCAGAAACAAAAATGTAATATTTGGATCATTGGGTTTAGGTAATGTTATGAGCAAGTAGCTATTGGTAATTGCCTGTGTGGGATATTGCTTCTTAATGCATTTAATAGGCTACTAAATGTGTTATCATTTAGGAATACCCTCAGTTCCATGCAGGAGAGGTCGTAATTACTACTCCCACTTTTCCTAGACCAGGTATGCCTGACCTAAGGTCCCATGGGCATATATAATTCCCCCACAATCATGGACCCCCAAAAGCCCATCCAAAATCTGCCCCCAAATTTTTTTCTTCTTGCATCACAACAGAAAAATCATTGAATTCCTGGGAAGCGATGATCTTATGCTTAACTAAATGAAGTATAATGAAACTACATGGAATTAAATCAAATCTAGATTTTGCCCCAGCGCTACATACTTTGTGTAGTGTGTCCCTAGTAGACCATTCAAAGGATAGGCCTTGTCCTGGGCTTGAAAAATATTGTGTACCCCTAATGTCTGCCACATGGGAGGCTTTCTTGAGTTATAATCTAAATATCCTGAGATCTTTATATACTTTCCCCACATAGAGCCAAAGTAATCATCCCAAAAGTAATCTATTCTCTGCTTGAGAATGAAAGCAAGTGCCAGTAAATACCCCTCCTTTCAGCTGTGTCTGAAAGATTGCCCACATATCCCTGCCAAACCTGATCAGTTAACTATCAGTTTGAACTCCTCCTCCTCCTCCTCCTCCTCCTCCCTCTTCTTCTCCTTCTCCTTCTCCTTCTCCTTCTCCTTCTTCTTCTCCTTCTCCTTCTCCTCCTCCTCTTCCTCCTCCTCCTCCTCCTCCTCCTCCTCCTCCTCCTCTTCCTCTTCTTCTTCTTCTTCTTCTTCTTCTTCTTCTTCTTCTTCTTCTTCTTCTTCTTCTTCTTCTTCTTCTTGCAAAGTAATTGGGGTGGACAAGAAAACTATTTGTTAAAGGTTCATTGGTTGGCCACATAGAAACACTGGATTCTTCAGCAAAGGCAAACAGAAAATCATGCCTATGTGCCAATATTGGCTTATTATGATGATTTTTAATTGAGTTTAATTGAGTTGTGTCAGAACTGTGGCAATACGTATGTGAAATAAATAAATAAATGAAATGAAATAATCATATGCTCATGGGTAGAGAGAGTTTGGTTATATAGCTTACTTAGATATCTCCATTTCTTGAAGGTGATGCAACTTTGGTCTGTACCTCTTGTTGACTATGTCATGTTCTTCCCCTCGTCCAGTGTATAGCTATACATTCATCCATAGCCTGTTAGAGTCAAGTTGTGAGATTGCTTGATGACAACTAAATAGAACCTCCATCTTCAGAGGCGGTACATGTCTGAATATAAACTAACAAAGGGCTATCGGTTTCTTGCCCTACTTCTGGGCTTCCTCTCTGACACCCTGAGAAACAGGATACTGAAACAAAGATCCATTCCCTTCCCTTTTCCAAAGCATAAAAAGGGGCGTTACCTTGGCTGATCTTGAAAGGCTAAGCAGGGTTGGACCTGGTAAAGACTTTGATCATGAACCACCAGAAAATACCAGACCTGTAGGCTAGATGGAAACTGAAAAAACATCTGGGCAAAAGACAATGGCAAACTAGTTCTGTATTTTCACCAAGAAAACTACAGAAGTAGAATTTACAGTTGCTTACTTCTTGTTCCCCTCTCTTTAACTGCACCTTTATTTCCAATGGTGAAATGGAATCCGATCCAGCTTATCCATTGGCTGGAGAGAATTTATATTTAGTAGGTGGAAACTGCATCAGAGACTAATTTAGCACAAGAGTAATGGAATACAATGCTTTTTACAATACCTATGGTACCCATATTGCTTCTAATACCAATATTAAGATACAAAATACAAAAACAGAAACAAAATACAGCAACAAGAAGTATACAGAAGAATCAGGAGGTAGCATGACAAACGAGATTTGGTTTTCTCTGATGTGCAAAACTGATGCCATATACAGTACATAACTACTTATTAAACTCCATAGAATTTTAGATATTATGATTACATTTTAGATGTCATCACATTTTTGTAATTTTAGATGTTATTATATTTTAGGTAAATTGTAGATACTATCTTACTCATATCTTAGACATGGACTGTTTTGTCTGAATTCTACCTATGGTTTTGTGCCAGGTTGTCTTACATATGTATCCTAAATATGTATTCAATGTTATCTAAAGATTTCTTAGTTTTATAAGTGAACATAGGTCACTCATGAACAAACTTCATGTACTAGTCTAAGACTGTAATCAACTGTGCTTGCTATAGTACATAACTACCAGGAAAAAAATTTTTTTTTAAAGCTAAGAATACCCTTGATCAGTCTTCACATTGCCTATTGGTAGTACATAAGCAAGGCCCCATGTACCAATTTCATGGAATAGGCAGGCTGTTATATATCAAGGAACATGTTCCAGCATTTAGAGCCTTAACAATGAAACCACATGAAGAGGTGATTGGTGAGATTACACTCAGCAGCTCTGCCCTTTAATAAGATAACTTCTGTGTACAGCCAGGTTCAGATGTACATCTGGATGACAAGACAAGGCAGGAACCTCACAGGTCACCCTCCTAATCACCAGTGTCCTTTATTTATAAGGAGACTTGGATTATCAGACAGCCCTTTTCAGAAGTCAGCAGACATTCCTCAATGCTCTTCTTCAATAAAGCTAATCAGGGATGTTTTTCAAAGGACAAGCATTTCCTTTTCTCTGGAGTCTTCCTTGGAATGACATTGTTCCAAGCAGTCTCTATTGTTAATTGAGCCCGCATTGTGACTTCTGTTACCCAAATGGGCAGTTTGCTAGCCAATGATTCAGCAAATCCAATAATTTTTTTAAAACTTTCCCTGAGTGGTAGCAAATATTATTTCTTGTCCTTCAGTAAGGACCTTATGTTTCATATAAGCACTTTGTAAGCAAATCCTGAAATGGGCTAGTAAGTTATTAGATGAAGTTAAAGAAGCAACTAGCACTTCCTCCTATTTGCAGTCCACTGCTTTTTTTTTGCAAAAAGTTTACTTTTTGATGGTTCTCCAGGCAAAGTCATGTTTTCATGATCTCTTTTTAAAATGGAAAAAAAAATGGAAACGGAAGGGTAAGGCCAGCTTGCTCAGTGCATTTTTATACTGTTCATTCCAAAGTGTTTATGATTGTGAATTAAATTCAGAAATAACTCATAAAACCTGTATGTGCATGCAAGATGTATGTGTATAAGTCTGACTTTGGAGCTGGTCTACTTCAGGAATTGTACCCTGCTACTTAGGCAAGATAAGTCATTCCCAATAAGAAGACATAGGGCACACAACTGGTTCAGTCTTCAGAAATGGCTGTCTTGGCAGTTTTTGATATCATCTGTCTTGGTATCCATCTTTGTAGAATGATATCAGACCCTGGCCCTCACATTGGTGGGTCTGCTTCTTTCTGAAATAAAGCTATTGAACATGATATACAAACACATAGAAAGCTTTAGTTCAACAAGTTAATTTGTTTATCTAGCCCAGTATTTTCTACTGTGGCTGTGGCTCTCTCGGGCATGAATGGGGAAAAATTGGACTGTTGACCCATGGGATAGGTCAGTTGGGACCTCAACCCAGTGATGCAACAAGGCAGGGCCATAGACAAATGTGAAAAAAACCACGCTCCTCTTTTTCTGTCTCTTGCTTCCTGCCACTTCCTTTTCTCCTTGTTTAGGTTATCTAAATCAGTGCTGTTTACCTGACTGGCTATAGTTCTGTGACCTGATATATATATGATCCTTGGTGGTGGAAACTGGATTTAGGAACTTCTATATACAACACATGTACTCTACCAGTAGCATATAGTCTTAATAGGAAAGTGTTGCTTATTTCAGTTTTAATTTATCTTAAAACAGCCTAATCCCACCGGATGCCATCAAATATGTTGGAATTACAATTTCCAGACCTCCCTGCCTTTGGCCATGTTGTTGTTGTTTAGTCGTTAAGTCGTGTCCGACTCTTTGTGACCCCATGAACCATATTGCGCCAGGCCTTCCTGTCCTTCACTGCCTCCCTGAGTTTGCTCAGTTTCATGCTCATTGCTTCAGTGATGCTATCTAACCATCTCATCCTCTGCCGTCCTCTTCTCCTTTTGCCTTCAATCTTTCCCAGCATCAGGGTCTTCTCCAAAGAGATCTCTCTTCGCATTAGGTGACCAAAATATCTGAGCTTGAGCTTCATTATCGATCCTTCCAATGAGCAATCAGGGTTGATTTCCTTTAAGATTGACTGGTTTGACCTCCTAGCAGTCCAGGGGACTCTCAAGAGTCTTCTCCAGCACCACAGTTCAAAGGCATCAGTTCTTCGGCGCTCGGCCTTTTTTATGGTCCAGCTCTCACAGCCATACATTACTACTGGAAAAACCATAGCTTTGACTATGCGGATCTTTGTCGGCAAGGTGATGTCTCTGCTTTTTAATATGCTATCTAGGCTTGCCATAGCTTTCCTCCCAAGGAGCAAGTGTCTTTTAATTTCATGGCTGCAGTCTCTGTCTACGGTGATCTTGGAGCCCAAATAAATGAAGTCTGTTACTGCTTCCATTTCTACCCCTTCTATTTGCCAGGAATTGATGGGTCCAGATGCCATGATCTTAGTTTTTTTAATGTTGAGTTTCAAGCCAGCTTTTGCACTCTCCTCTTTCACCCTCATCAAGAGGCTCTTTAGTTCTTCTTCACTTTCTGCCATTAGGGTGGTATCGTCTGCATATCTGAGGTTGTTGATGATTCTCCCTGCAATCTTAATTCCGGCTTGTGATTCTTCCAGCCTGGCATTTATCATGATGTACTCTGCATATAGGTTAAATAAGCAGGGTGACAGTATACAGCCTTGTCGTACACCTTTCCCTATTTTGAACCAATCGGTTGTTCCATGACCGGTTCTAACTGTTGCTTCTTCGCCCGCATACAGATTTCTCAGGAGACAGGTAAGGTGGTCTGGTATTCCCATCTCTTTAAGAATTTGCCACAGTTTGTTGTGATCCACACAATCAAAGGCTTTTGCATAGTCAATGAAGCAGAAGTAGATATTTTTCTGGAACTCTCGTGCTTTCTCCATGATCCAGCGAATGTTGGCGATTTGATCTCTAGTTCCTCTGCCTCTTCGAAACCCAGCTTGTACATCCGGTAGTTCTCGGTTCATGTATTGCTGAAGCCTAGCTTGTAGGATTTTGAGCATAACCTTGCTAGCATGTGAAATGAGTGCAATTGTGCGATAGTTTGAGCATTCTTTGGCGTTGCCCTTCTTTGGAATTGGAACGTAAACTGACCTTTTCCAATCCCGTGGCCACTGTTGCGTTTTCCAAACTTGCTGGCATATTGAGTGCAGCACTTTAACACCATCATCTTTTAGTATTTTAAATAACTCAGCTGGAATACTGTCATCTCCACTAGCTTTGTTGTTAGCAATGCTTCCTAAGGCCCACTTGACTTCACTCTCTAGGATGTCTGGCTCAAGGTCAGTGATCACACCAGCGTGGACATCAGGGACATTAAGATCTTTCTTGTATAGTTCTTCTGTGTATTCTTGCCACCTCTTCTTAATCTCTTCTGCTTCTGTTAGGTCCCTGCCTTTTTTGTCCTTTATCATGCCCATCTTTGCACTAAAGGTTCCTTTCATATCTCCAATTTTCTTGTAGAGATCTCTAGTCTTCCCCATTCTATTGTTTTCCTCAATTTCTTTGCATTGTTCATTTAAGAAGGCCTTCTTATCTCTCCTTGCTATTCTCTGGAAATCTGCATTCAGTTGCTTATATCTTTCCCTTTCACCCTTGCTTTTCGCATTCCTTCTTTCCACAGCTATTTGTAAAGCCTCATCAGACAGCCATTTTGCTTTCTTGCATTTCTTTTTCTTTGGGATGGTTTTAGTTGCTGCCTCCTGTACAATGTTACGGACCTCCGTCCATAGTTCTTCAGGCACTCTGTCTACCAAATCTAATCCTATAAATCTATTCATCACCTTCACTGTGTACTCACAAGGAATATGATCTAAGTCATACCTGAGTGGTCTAGTGGTTTTCCCAACATTCTTCAATTTAAGCCTAAATTTTGCAGTAAGAAGCTCATGATCTGAGCCACAGTCAGCTCCTGGTCTTGTTTTTGCTGTCTGTATAGAGCTTCTCCATCTTTGACTGCAAAGTATATAATCAATCTGGTTTCGGTATTGACCATCTGGTGATCTCCATGTGTAGAGTCGTCTCTTGTGTTGTTGGAAAAGAGTGTTTGCTATGACTAGCTTGTTCTCTTGACAGAACTCTATTAGCCTTTGCCCTGCTTCATTTTGTACTCCAAGGCCAAATTTGCCTGTTATTCCGATTACTCCTTGACTTCCTACTTTAGCATTCCAATCCCCTATGATGAAAAGGACATCTTTTTTTGGTGCTAGTTCTAGAAGGTGTTGTAGGTCTTCATAGAAGCGGTCAACGTCAGCTTCTTCGGCATCAGTGGTTGGGGCATAGACTTGGATGACTGTGATATTGAATGGTTTGCCTTGGATACGCACTGAGATCATTCTGTCGTTTTTGAGGTTGTACCCCATTACTGCCTTTCCCACTCTCTTATTCACTATGAGTGCAACTCCATTTCTTCTAAGGGTTTCTTGCCCACAGTAGTAGATATAATGGTCACCCGAATTAAATTCACCCATTCCCGTCCATTTCAGTTCGCTGATTCCCAAGATGTCGACGTTCAATCTTGTCATCTCATGTTTGACCACATCCAGCTTGTCTTGGTTCATAGATCTTACATGTCATTTGGAGGGAAACTGATTGGTGAAGGCTGACCTTACACAGCACAGGGAGATAATGAGAAACATCCAAACAAGTTCAGAAAGTTGGTTTTTTTTAAGTTAGACATATATCTACCACACGTGTCTACTCTTTCAGTTGACGCTGTTTTTATTGTCTGGGATTGAAAGCATTCTTCTGTGTGTAGAAGGTAGTTTCCAGAATGCAAAGAGAGTTGATGATTCTCCCCGATGCTAATCCAGAAGCAGTTCCTTGTGCCGCATCACATCTCTTCCAAAGAGGACCCTGACCCTCAGCAGCATCAGAGCGCAACATAAGAAGGTCCTTGTTGAATCAGACCTATTCAGGATGGTGGGAAAAAGAAACAGTTGGAATAAAACATAGGCAGAGGGAGCCCCTTCTGAGAAAGAAAGATTACCAATAGCTATTTGTATCCAAACCACTGTTCTTTATTTTCTTGTATTAACTCACGTTTCTCTTTCAAAAAGGTGAGTTTATCGGAACTTGAAGAATCGGGTAACAGAGCATTATGAAGCCTTGGCATTCTTCCTGGTAGCTCTCAAAAGAGAAAAACAGAAAAATAAAGGGAGAGAGAAAGCAAGACAGAAAGGACTCCTGCATTCCAGCAATCCCAACTGAAGGAAAGTGGTTGAATGCTGAAAAAACTCAGGTAATTATCTTGACGACTCTTCAGTTCAAAGACTCTCCCAACAATTGCCTGTTTGCATACTGAGCCAGAGAAGTTTGCCAAGGCACTGTAGCAGACAGGCAAGTTGCAGGTGGTAAAAACAAACAAACAAAAGAAAAATCCAGGAGGACTCCAGTTTCAAATACAGAGGTGAAGTTTTATGCACAAGAGATGATTTCTCAATAGATGTTTTGCTCTGAGGGAACCAAAGACACCTTATCCCACAAGGCTTTGAGAGGGTTGGGAACATCACTCTTTTGGTAGACACACCAGCAGAAATAGATTCCTAGGAACTGTCTATCTCACTCTCTGCTATAAAATTGAACTATAGCAAGGTACTAAATTGCAAGCCTCAAGTGGGTGTGGGCGTGGTTTCTCAGCTGTGGGTGGATGAAGGGAGAAAAAAATTGAATGTCCTGTTAAATGCCTTGTTTAAAAAAATCCACAAAAAGAAATTATGAATGACAACAATAAAATGTAGAGTGACAATTTTTCAGGAGAAAAAACTTTGGAAAAGGAGCCCACCTCTCTAAAAGTATAACTTTTGTGTGTGTAGGCTGAAGTTTAATCATTGTTGTAAGTCACATGACTGGGGGCAGAGTATTTACCACTCATGTGATAAATATTTCCAAGAGCTGAGCTGGATGCAGTTCATGGTGCTGGTTGTCACCTTTAAACCTCCTCATGGGTCAGGTCCTGGAGATCGGCTGGATCACCTTCTCCTAGTAGTCTCTGCATATCCTTTGAACCTCCCTCCAGGTGCTATCCTTTATGGAACGCCTCCTGCCGAGATTCTGGGACTTGGCCTTCTCAGTCACTGTCCTACTTCTCTTGATCAACATTCCTCTGATACCAGACAATTTTTCAAGTTTAACATATTATGGTTGGTCTCACAGTCAGCCAGATGTTTAGACTGGATTTGGCATTTTTATCCACCTATCGAGTCGTTCCCAAGGACCTGGGGATAGGCAGATGTTTTTTGACGGTATTAAAGGTATCATCTCAGGATATAAGATGATGATGATGATGATGATGATGATGATGATGATGATGATGACGACGACGACGACGACAACCACCACCACCACCACCACCACCACCACTGGCTTAGTGATTGTGTTACAGTTGTTCTTCAGCCCTTCTGATGCTAATTGTTACACTGTTTTGTTTATATTATGTTTTTAAATTTATTACTGCTCCCAAGGTCTGCAAGCAGTTCAGAGCCAGACATAATTGGAGAAGTACATCAGCTTAGCTGAACAAACAAATATATATGATATAAGTAACTGAAAGGGCTGGAAATCTGTCCTACCTCACAGGTTGGAGGTGCAAATCCTCCCTGTCTCCCCAGATGTCACATAACCCATGACACCGATGAGCCCTCCCACATCCTGTTGTCACAGGGAACAAGAGCATTCGTGTTTCCTGTAATTACCTTCAGTGAGGTTAGTCAAAAACCTCAGTAAATGAAGCTTGTCATGGAACTGAAAACCATGCTTGAAAAAGGGACCTGTGAATTTTTTGCCCAATTTTCCCATTATGAAGGAACTGAGGTAAGTCACAGTCATTTGTCAGTCTCAGTTCTGTCTCTGTAACATGAGGCTCAATATCCTGGCCTCCACAGGGAAGCTGTAAGGGTTACTAAAAAAAATAATAATTCTGAGAAATATGGTTGAAGCCATCTAAAAATCTCTTTTCCTCCACTGTATGCTACTGCAGGATGGCACATGACTCTTTAATTTGGTTTCAAGAACTGGATTCATGTCCCTCTGGGACTGTGATTCTGCTATCAAGTACTGTCCATGGTCTGGCTTGTTACAGTGAATAGGTTTCTTTTCTCCCAAATTACTTTCAAAGCCCTACAGACTAGATGAGCGTCTTAGATAGCTATTTCATTTCCCTGATGTGAAAGGAGTTGATGGCCGCTTTGAATTCATTGCTGTGATCAAGTCACCACCATTTATTTATCCCTTACTTTTCTCTCGGAAAGGAAGCCTAAAGTGACCAACATCCAAGAATAAATTCAAGGTCAAAAGACAATGGAAACTTATCTGACAATAAACATGCTGCTTTAAACTTGTCGCCCAGTGCCATGGAGTAGTTAAGGACTTGGATTAGATTAGGCAAGATAAGATAAGATAAGGCAAGAGGACCACATTATGAAGAGTTGTGATGTTGTGAGGCAATCCATGTGACTTATGAACAAAAGGCTGGGGTTTGCATGTAATGCATGTGGCATCTTTTTCACCACCATTGTTTGCGCCTATGTGAGCAGTTCAAGTCCCCGCTCAACTGTCAAGTTCACTTGTTGACTTGGAGCCAGGATCTTTGCTCTTTGCTTTTCTCTCAGCTCAATTTGGTTATGGGTATAAAATGAGGGATACCACTATGCACACTACCTTAAGCCCCTAGAGAAAATAATGGGGTAAAAGAATGAAATAATAAAGCCAAACTTGTTAACTATATGTCAAATTAATAAGGGCATCATAAATTAAAATCTAGATTTTAGCCAGTTATATTTTAAACCATGGAGACTTATTATTAAACGATACAATACAACAACAATTATTGATGGATAAAAAGAACCAGTATAGATATACAGTATACCATCATACTAAGCCTTCCATACACCATCATACTAAGCTCTAGAGAACCCCAGAGATTACCTTGGAGAAACTAGGCAACAGCAGCTAGTAAAACATGGTTTAAGTTCAGGACAGGAAGAAAACATTAGAAAGAAACTCAGACTAGTTCCACCTTAACTCACCTGAATATAAGATGAGGAAAAATGCTATCAGGCATTTAAGATTGATATCAGCCCTTGAGGTAGGCCAGGTCAGGAAACAAACTCCTCAAGAATTACTGGAGTTCTACTTCATTGATATAGACTATAGTAACAGAATCTCTAAGCTGCCTAGAGTTATTGCCATGTGATGGGCAGCAATATAAATTGTTTAAACAAACAAACAAACATCACACACCTCACCTTCCTAGGCTGAAAATTCACAAGGATGGTGACTGGAGTCATGAAATAAAGAGATGCCTGTTACTTGGAAGAAACACTATAGACAAAATATTAATGTTCATAAACATCTCACTAACAACAGAGATACACAGTGTAATGGTCATAGTTCTCCTAGCTGCAACATATACTGTATATGTTAAAGACCATTAGAAGGGCTGAACAAACTAAAATAGATACCTTTGAACTGTGGTGCTGGAGAAAATGGTTGAGAACACTTTGGTCTGCAAGAAGAACAAATATAGTACAAGATGAAGGAAAACCAAATTGCTCATCGGAAACACTAATACGCTAGGTTGTGTATATTTTGGACTGATAATATGAAGACTCATTGGAAAAGATCCTGATATATGGATATTTGCAGGGAGGGCAAAGAGAAGGAGACTGTGGTGTGTATGGCAATCTCATGATACCAAGTCTTCTGTAATTGCATCACTACATTGCACGTGTGTACATAAGGAGCATAGCTTTCATCGTGATACATCATGATGCATGTTTTGTCATTTTATGATACCTCCAGATTCATACTTCTACCCTAATACTTGGAAAAAATTAAGGCAATTAAAAAAAAGGGCTAACAAAAGATTCATTGGTTGATTCATTGATGTAATTTAGATGACTACCCCACTTGCAAATTGTGAGTCTATGTGGCTAACATAGGATTCAAGCACAAGAAAATAAACATTAAAAACAGGAAGGCAGCACATTAGCATGACAAACCAAGGTCATCACATGGCATGATCAATATCCCGAAACCAGTTACCAGCCAGGTTCATCTGATATCCTGGTCCAAGTTTTTAAAGCCTTATGAAAGGCCAACAGAGTTGGGCCATCTAAATTTCAGGGGTTATGTTACTGTGGGACTGGAGCCATCTAAATTTTGGGGATATTCCAAAAACAGGTGCTGCAACAGAGAAAGCACGCCTCCTGGGTCCATTAGATGACATTGTCACACAGAAGGAGCCTGAAGCACATTCCCTTTATCAGGTCTTGTGGAATGGATAGCCAGTCCTGCAAATAACTGCTGATGATCCAAGTATGATCTTACAAGAACTCAATGAAGCAGTTATTGCCAGACATTCCTGGTGAAATGAGGTTCATCCAATCACAAAGAGTCAGAAACTACTGAACGACCAAACAGCAACAACAATAACAAAACACAGCTTTTCCCCCAACTGGTGACTTCCAAACACACACACACACACACACACACACACAATTTCTAGAACTCAAGGTATCTTTAATTTATGTAGTGAAAGCTGTTTTGCCAGCAGTAGCCACAGCAAACTGCAATGATGCTGACAGCGACATACATGCAATAACATAATTAGATAATAAATGCTGCTACATACTTACGTTGGGATATCTGACACAAGTATTTAAATTGCAGCATTTGAGTGATTATGTCATCATACACATCTCATCACTTTCCTTTCTTGCATCCCTTGCAGACAGCTGTGTCTCGGCTACACTGCTGCTTCATTCCCCCTTCTTCCTAAGCCATTCTCTTTCTTAGGGATAGAATAATCAGCACAAGCAATGTTTCAGATACTGGGTTCGCACAACCTGACAGTTTATGATTTAATGTATCATGTGAGCCCAGACAATTGTGGTTTATTCAGTAAACCCTGGTTATACAAAGCATGGCCTTGCAAAATATGTGGATCCAGTTAGAGAATATTTAATGTCGAAGTCTGTAAGTAGTCTGCAATTAATTTTTATTATTCATTTTACTATTTTTATTACAGTAGTGATGGGTGCACTTTTGGAAGGTCTGAAGGACCAGGTTAGGGACAAATCATCCTGGAGAAAATCTATCTATGTAGTCACTAAGAGTCGACACTGACTTGATGGCACATAATTGCCATCATCAATAGCTAAGTTTGGAGGGACAGAAAATTGAATTGATGTAATATTCAGCTGATCTAGGATGGCTTGTTTGTATACTGACAAGTTTACTTAATTGGACTGCTGTTATCAGGTTATGAACATGCCTGTGCAAACATCCCAGCATTTCTACTGGCCAGTTTTCCTTATAGAATTATAGTACAATTGCTTGATGATTAAAAACCATTAAGTGAAACACATAATCCAAAATGCATAAGCTGATCTTTTCATGTTGCAGTTTTAGAATCAAGGAATTAGAAGGGTCCAGGAAGCTAACATAATCCAAGTTGTAGTAGTAGGGCTGCCCCTCTTTCAATGCCCCACAGCTCAGCTGGTACAATCCTGATCCCTACAAAGCAGATCCATCACAGCCTTGGAGCTGCCAGACAAATACCTCCAGATAATTTGTGCAAGTGGAAACCTTGATGTTCTGCTTATACATAATGCATTTTTTCGCCTGCTATGACTGTTTGACAGTAATGGAATAGTCCCAGGTTTTGTTGGTGGATAATCACTTGAGCAGCCACATAATGAACATTTCTGGCCCTACATGCACGCACGGCTGGTCCGCTTAACACCCGGACGGCTTTGCTTTCACTCCATCCACCAGCCTCTAAGCAGGGCTCGGATAATCAATTTGTGACAAAGTTTTGCTCTGCCCAATGCTCTAATTTATGTTGCCAGCCTGAAGATTCCAAGTCATTAATCATATTTTTGGTGCTTTGTGTGGCTTTCATATTTAACAGGCGAAGAAGTGGAGGAGAGGCAGTTTGCATCTCAGAGCACAATCTACAAGAGCTGACTTCAATTCCATCTCAGCTAGAAGGAATGAAGCATCCTGGCTGAATGCATCATCACTTTTCTTAGGAAATGAAAGAGGGAGAAAGAGATAGATAAAGTGATAGTAAGAAGTGTATGTTGTTTAAAATAATCAGACTGCCATATCAAGATAAATATGATGACAGACAAATCTTGTTTTGCCAGCCTGCCGTCCCATAATATTTCACATAGTAAAAGTGGCTATGGGTTGATAAATCCTTAGTCAAGGAATCTGTAGTGAGGAGTGAAAAACGGATTAACAAATCATTTATCTAAATGCAGGAGCCTTTTGGTGTAGTGGTTAAAGGCACTGGGCTACGAACCAGGAAACTGTGAGTTCTAGTTCTGTCTTCAGCATGAAGCTAACTGGGTGAAATTGGGTCAGTCACTTTCTCTCAGGTAATGGCAAACCACTTCTGAAAAAATGTTGCCAGGAGCCAAGACTGATTCAAAACCACAGTCAATCAATCAATCAATGCAAAAGTAGGGCTTCGATTTCTGGACTGCGTAAATCTAGATCACCACTCGATGGCAGCAAAAAATGATAGTTTCCATACCTCTTACTGCCTTTTTGTGGTCATTCAGGTTTCTGCAGCCCAGCCTTTGTACCCTTATCTTAAAACGGAGACTTTTGTATCCACCGTAAGTTAGTTTGTGAACTTTATTAAGTTTTAAAAAGCAAAAGAATAAAAACTAACAAGAACTAATTATCAAGAAGAAGAGTAGAAAGCAAGCAAGCAAGCAAGAAAGAAAGAAAGAAAAGAAAAGTGGTAGAAAATAGAGAAGAAAAAGAGGAAAAAAGAAACACAAAAAGAATGACTTCTGACTTCTTATATAGCAGATATAAATGAATCATATAATTACTCTAAAAGTATATTTTAACATACATATTTTGTATAATCTGTTAATTTAACTAATCATCAAATCCATGTATCATAATACCATAAGTTAGTTTTGAATTCTGCCTAGAGGATGTTATATCACTCTGAATACACACTTGTATGTTCATGAAGGTTTGATAACTGATAAAACAATGGCTTGAGAGGTCCAATACCATACTATTTACTTCATCCTATCCAAGATACTAATCTCTTTTGCACATTTATTTAGCTTCAGTAATACTGGAGCTCAAATTATCCTACTTCAGACACATTATGTTAAGACCAAACTTTCTAGAGAAGGCCCTAATGCTGGGGCAGGTTGAAGGAAAGAGAAGAGGAAGACCTCCAGCAAGGTGAATGGACTCAATCACAGTAGTGATAAGTGCACCACTGGAAGACCTGAAAGACCAAATTAAGGACAGATCATCATGGAGAAAATCTATCTATGTGGTCACTAAAAATCGACAGTTACTTGATGGCACAAAGGGCGCGAAGCAACGGAAACCCCGCCTCCTGTGCTCGCCAGCTGGGCTCTGCTCTAGGAAGGAGGCACTGGCAAACCACTTCCGAAACACCTTGCCTTGAAAACTGCAAGGACTCGTCCAAACAGTCACTGCAGAGTCGGTAACAACTGAGCGCAGATTAAAAAAAAAATATCAATCAATCAATCAATACTGGAGAATCAAGCAGACCCAGATCACTGAATCTGGCCTTTCAAAACACCATGAAAAGTACTGAGGATATATCTGAATATGTGAATGTCTGCATGTCCAACTATAGCCTGCCTTCAGTGTCTTATTTCCTGCACTCCAGAAGTCTAAGTCAGGAGAAGGCCAAGGGAAGACAAGGCTTAAGAAAAAGGGTGACCTTTAGGCAAGCTGCAATCTTAGTTTGTTACTTGACTATCCAGCTTGAATATTGTCAGTTGATTTTCCAACTGAATCAGGCAACATCGTGCCATATAGAACTATGGGGTCGAGCCAACATCATGGGCAAATTTTTAGTATCAAGAGATACATTCCCTTGGGATGGGGGATATTTGTTAAGGGTTTCATGCCAATTGATAACTTGGGCTGAAGCAAGCTGTAGATGGGAAAAATGAAGGGGCAACCCCTACTCCTCCATTCTGACATCCTTTTTTATGCTTTTTATCCTTGTGGCTCCCCTTTTGTATTATCTTTCTTTCTCTTTCCAGAATTCTCTTCTCTATAACTGCCTCCTTATCTAGCTTTTTGCAGATGAAGGCACAGCTCACTCTTATAAAGGTCTCTCTACTGACTGATTTGAAATATGTCCAAGGTCTGCATAGAACCCTAGGGCCACTGGTTTAGACATGTAATATTAGCATGACTGGATATAGATTATAAACTCAAGACATCCTGTCATTCCAGTTATCTGTAGAACTTAATCTTTGTATCCATGGGAACCCATGTATCAGTATAGATACTATTGGGGTCAGAGCTCCTGCATTCAACTGTTTCCAAAAATTGCCTCTTGGATTTCTTAGACCAATGGACCTGCTTTAATCTATTTGTTAATATTCTTGCATTCTCTCTCTCTCTCTCTCTCTCTCTCTCTCTCTCTCTCTCTCTCTCGTAGATCTGCTCCATCAATATACAGCAAAGCAACGTTTTCTACTAATAGATCTTGCAACCAACTGGGATGAATCAGTTTTATCAAAGCCTGCTATGATGCACCTGAAAGGAGGAATACTATGAACAGGAAGAGAGAGATGAAAAGGAAGTAGGGGAAGAGGGTGCTTCTTTCCAAGTTTGAAGATTTTAATTAGATCTCATTACTTTTCCTTTAAACATTCTACACCATCCCTTCAGTAACTTTGATATCTCTTGAAGTCTACAAATGAATGTTTTAATTAACAGCATTTAATAAGGAGTGGCACTAGTGACCCAACACCACCCTCATATCTTGTAAATACTTATAGCATCGGCTTCCTCAACATATATGATCACCTCAACTATACTAAAATAATAAAATAAAATAAAAGTTTGGCCTAGTGGTTAAGGCACCAGGCTAGAAAGTAGGAGACAGTGAGTTCTAGTCCCACCTGAGGCATAAAAGCTGGCTGGGTGATGTTGGGCCAGTCCCTCTCTCTCAGTCCAACTCACCTCACAGGGTTGTTGTTGTGGGGAAAATGAGGAGGAGGAAGGAATATTAGGTATGCTCACCACCTTCAGTTATTTATAAAAAAATAATAAAGGTGGGATAATTTTTTAAAAAATATTATGCTGTAAAGATTATGCCTCCTTCTCATATTTACTCTTTTATTTCCCAAGATTTAATGTTTAAAATAATTTTGGAAACTAAGCCTTTCCCCAGAATATAATCTGTCCACCTATCAAATTGTTGAATAACTCAACATGGCTTTATTTCTGTTGGATAATGATAAGAGATTATATAAATTATGTTAAAATTACTTGCATAGAGTATTATAAATTGATATCTTACATAACAAGAAAAAGAGAAGAAACAATAAGAAACCAAATATAGATAATGTAGTGTAAAATGAAATTGTTTGGATAGTTGAAAAGATAAAATGAAGGGGAAATAGAGTTGTTATGGATGTTATGAACTGGATCTAGGATCTGAGTAGTTTTATTCATAGACATCTGATGCAGCTCATGAGGAGAAGCTATTCTCATGTTTGAGATGGGTTTGTGGGTGGGGACTATAAAGAGAGAATATCAAAGGCAGAATAGACATTGGAGTTCTGGAAAACAATAATTGTTTTAAAAACTATAGAGACACAGCTGGTAAAAATTAGTAAGAAATAATATTAGATCATGGCAATCATTGGGTGGTGACAGATTAGAAATACACAAAGAGAAATCAGGTGAAGGGTTGCTGAGACAGCATCATAGAGAAATATGATTGCTGACTGGTCAAAGGTGTCTTGATGTAGAGATCCACAGAGAGGACCTTGGAGAAGGAATATGACTGCAGTTAGCAAAATGTAAACTAAGCCTGGGAAAAGAAGAAGACATTAGAAAGAAACTTAAAAGGATCCCACCTTAATTCTCTTTGATACAAGAGGGAAGGAAGGGAAAACACAGTTAGACTTTCAAGATTCTGTTACTATAACCCTCTCTCAATAAAATAGAGTTCCAGGCATTCTTGAGAAGTCTGTTTCCTGACCTGACCTACCTTGACAGGCTGACTCCTTTTGTGTTGATTTAGACACCTCAAAGTGCTAATAATCTGTCAGCATGACATGCCAGAGCAGAGCTGGGAGAGCATCTCTTGCCTCTTATGTTCTCAGTGTTGATGCCTATCAACAAGGACATGAGCTTTTGGCCATTTCACTGAACTATCACTGTATACCACCACCACCACCCAAGAATCAATTATGATCTTCTGAGGAAGTCCTCAGGTCAGGTTCCATTTCATGTAAAATTTTATCACATGCCAGGGAACAAGGTCTTACCTGTGGCCAACAGTGTCTGCACAGGTTTGAAACGGGCAAGAGGGTGGTTGTGGAATTGTCACTGAAGCCTTGTGCACATTCAACAATATTGCATACAAATATAAAATGGGGATTCAGTTGTAATGCCACAACCACCCTTTTGCCTGTTTTGACCTCTCTTTCATGAGGTCACTTCCTGTGACAGCCTCATAGCTCTTGAAGTCTGTTCAAGAGGACTTTCTCTATTAAAATTCCTGTTTTCCTGCAAGCAATTCTTTTTCAGAGGGCCTTAGATTTTTCATGCTGCTTGTCCTTCTTCAGCTTGTTGAGATGGTTCAACTTTCTTCTGTAAAAATCTATTGTATGTAAGGAGGGGCTATGCTTTATTCAATGCTATATTTCCACTTCAGTTTGTAAATTATTTTGAAAGTTTATGATTTATTGATTTAAAATTCTTTGAAATAACTTGATTAAAGCTCTGTTTTATTATTCTACTTTACTGAGTCAGTTTAGCTTCCTCTTCTTATTTTATGCATCATTCTGAGTTGTTTTTCTTTCAAGTTTGTTATCATTGTTCTCTTTGTTCTTGAAACTCAGAGGTTATAAAGACAAGTTCAACAAGGATGTATTCCTGAATTATCAAGGGATGAATCTGCATCTCCCTTGTCTAGGAAAAAAGAAAGAAAGGGCAGTACTGCTTAATAAAGATAAGAGGGGGCATCAGTCAGTCTGCTGGAAGGATTAAAAAACTTAGGAAATGTCTTAGGTCACCAAGTATCCATTGCCAGGAACAGGAGTCCAACAATCCTTTCCCACAGAACGGGAGAATCAGTTACCAGTTGATGGGGCTGAGTAACAATATTTTAAGTATCCTTTCACTGGTGAATACAAATGCTAACCTGCAAAAATCAGGATTTGGCTACTCATTAGTAAAAATAGGCTAGTATTCAGTTGTAGAATAATATAGATGGGATTTATTCAATCAGGAACAAATATCTGTGAGGTAGGATGGGCAGGCTTTTAAATGCAGGAAACTTTGGGGAAAACTTTGTGGGAGAGGCTGAGAAAATATGAAGTTTCTCTCACTAATTCAATCACCTTTCATAGTGGTGGCAAAAAGAGAACTGGAACTGCAGTTCCCCTCGGGCCTGCTAGAAGCATCTCCTTTAAAGTTATGGAGACACATGATGCCTGTTGTGAAATATGAACCTAAGCAGTGAATAAAGAAGGACAATCCAGTCCTTTGAATAACAAAGAAACCGAGAATCAGAAGAAGCAGGAGTTAGCTACAGACTGATATTTTTACTAGGAATATGCAAAGCATTTGAAAGTAGCTTTTAGAAAAAAAATGTTTGTATGAATAAAGCCCACCTCTTCAAAGCATTAATGCAGCTGCATCCTCTGGAATTATTAGTAGAGCTGCTCTGAAAGCTTTTCCTGGCTGTCTCAGTGTGTATGTGCGTGTGTGAGTACATATTCATGCCCAAGCCTTCTGAAGGATGCAGCTGTGTTAATGGTCCAAAAAGGTATTATTCACTTGTCCTAACATGTTTTACAACTGGCCTATTTAAAATTCTTTGCATATCTCAACATAATATTAAGAAAAGTATATTAAGGACTGTGAGCAGTGTATGCAGTTACTGTAAATTAGCTAAATTATTGTTATTAAATGGGCAACCTCAGGCAATATTATTAAAAAAGTATGAAGGTCTTTTCAGTATATCATTGCATGTGCAGATGAGGAAATATATTTCTTCTCAGAATCAACCTACTCAAACTATTGTCTCATTTAAATTCAGAAGAAAAGTTTGCTTCAGTTGTCAGACATTGGCACAAGTAACTCTTTTGTATGATACAGAAATCTAGGTTATTGGATTTTTTTAAAAATGAAAAAGTCGCTAAGCTCCCTACTCCACACTACCTTCCACATTGTGTGCAGAAACCTGGCATCCCATTGTTGTATTTAAAAAAGAACACTTGCTTTGTGGAAGGGCTAAAAATGAGCAGCAAGAGATTTTAAATGGAGGCAGTAAAAGGATCAAACACTTCCTTCCTCCACCTCTCCCGTTCCCTGTACTCTCCCACAATACACAATCCATCAATGACTCTGCTGTGAATGAAATTTTCAGTTCCTCTTACTTCCTCAATCCCTTACCAGACCAGAATAGGCCCACAAACTCTAGCAAGTGCATCCTATAATTTCTCTCATAAAAGGTAGCCATTTGTGAGAAAGCTTGGATAAGGACAGCTGAAGTCATACTAACATAAAATACATTTTGGGGAGATTAGGGGGATGGAGACCTGCAAGCATTATTTTTTTGTGGCAGCACTGATGTTATGGAATTCCTGGTCCCTTGAAATCCAATCTGTTCCTACCTTGTTAGGCTTTAGGAAATTATTACAAACACAACTGTTTAAGAGGAACTTTAAGTTATAGATGTCATCATCCATTTTTAATGCTTTTTGATTGGTAATTTGATGAATGTATCTGTCATTTATTAATTATTTCCTGCTATGTAACATTAAATGGCCAGATCAGATTATTATACTTCAGACACATTATGTGAAGACCTAGCTCTCTGGAAAAGTCTATAATGCTGGGAAAAGTAGAAAGGGTGCTTCCGATGGAGAATTATAGCAGACTGACATTGTACAAAGGAGCAGAGAGACATTGCAACTGAGAATACCACCTGGAAGGTAGATTCTGGCAGAAGTAATCTCCCTGGATCTAAGGGAGTTCGTGAGATTAACCATTTGTACTCTGGATGGCAGCTCCTCATGACTTAATTGCAGAAATGAAGGTTTTTGCAGTTGGCTCAGGAGGTGAGCTGCCAGGAGTCCTGAGATTCCATCTACACTCATAACTGCGGTGGAGCCTATATGGACATTAAGCCCTGCCTACCCCATTTCTTAATCACTTCCGGAAGTAATTAATCTGGAAACATAAAGAGATTTCTTTTGCAGCAAAGATAAGACTCCTTGTGGTGAGTTAAACCTTCTTTCAGAATTACAAGAAAACAAGAGGGACTTTGATTTAAAGATTCAAGAATCTTTTGCAAAAAGCTGAACAAAGAGAAGATTTAAGAAAGTTTTAAAATAGATAAGGGGACAGTCTTTTTTTTAATCTTTTATTTTTAGCATTTTTACTTTTGACAAAAATGCTCTGGTTTAAATTTGCACTAAGCCAGTTAAAGAGACCAGATCTTCATGGGAATGCTTGCTGTTTACTACTAAAGAGTAAATCTAATTGGTGGACTTTACATAACAAAAGATAAGGTAATGAACTAGACTGTGAAGTTTAATTGCCATGGAGATGTGATGTGTGTTATGGAGAGCTACTAAAATGGAAGTGCTAAAGCCACAGGGGAAAAAAAGGAGAGTCTTGTCTTTTACTTTTGTTTGTTTCAGACACTTTCACTTTTGGACTGTAATATACAGTAGTAGCTACTAGAAAAATGGTAGGAGAAGATAAGAGGGGCTTGTTAAAGCAACCTGCAGAAAAAAATAGTTACACCAGAAATGCTTCAGAAATTATTTGAACAGATGGCAAATAAATGGAAAGGTTTTGAAAAAAGAATGGATGAAAGATTTATAAAGTTAAGAGAGAAGATGAAAGAAGATATTAAAAAGATGGAAAGTTTTGTAAAGCAAGTATCTGGAGAAGTAAAATAAATCAATGATAAAGTGGAAATTTTAGAGAGTAAGACAGAAGTTGAAGGAAGAGAGTTGGAAAGAGAATTAGATAACCTGACTTTATTGGAATTGAAAGAGAAAGTATTTTGTTTGAAATTCAGAGCTGTTCCAGAGGTTTCAAATGAAGATACAGTATTAGAGAACAGGTTATTAAAGCCTTGGCAAATTTTCTGGATTGGGAGGAGAAAGGTATGGAGACAGAAACTGATAGAGTCTACAGAATAAATTCCAGATTTGCCAAAATAAGAAATGTCCCAAGGGATATTTTGGTGCATTTTGTTAGAAAGAAAACAAGGAATCAAGTACTGCAGCAGCATTTTAATACAAGATTGAAAATGGATAATACAGATATAATTGTTCTGAAAGAGATTCCTATTAGAATTTTACGTAAGAGAAAAGAATACGCTTTCTTGGTTAAAAAATTAAAACAAAAACAAAAAATCCCATTTCTTTTTTTCTTTTTCTTTTCTTTTTTGCTTTACTACAAGTCCACCACATGTGGTAAAATGTTCCTTCCATTTGGAGACATTTCCAACATTTATTTGAAATTTTGTTATACATTTTTGCTAATTTCTGTGGTGTCAAGTATCAACTGAACATCATCTTGTAAAAGTTCTCCTTTAAATTATAACATAATGAAAATTTTAGATCTTTGGTCCATATTTTTTCCCATTTTTCTAATGGGATGTTGTGTCCAATATTTTTGGCCCAGTTGGCCATGCAAGTTTTAACCTGTTCATTTTTCTGATTTATTTGTAACAACATTTTGTACATTTTTGTAATAATATGATCATTACTAGAATAAAGTTGTTTTTCAAATTCTGATTCTTCTTTATTAAATTTATAATTCTTTTTATCTAGCTTGAATCGTTCATTCAATTGTAAATAAGTAAACCAGTTACATATAATGCCTTTGTTTCCTAGTTCACCTCTAGATTTTAATATAGGCCCTCCGCTTTGTTCAAATGTTAATAAATCTTTGTATCTTAACCATTTTACCTGATCTCCTGAGCTTTCTCATCTTGATATAGCTTCTTGTGGCAATATCCAGTTTGGGTATGTTTGGAAATAAACTTCTTTTATATTTGTCCCATGTTTTGAGTAACATTTTTCTGATAATATGATTGTTACATTCTTTATTCATTTTTATTTTTTCGTATCAAATATAAGCATGCCAGCCTCCTTTCCCTTCCCTGACTACCTGTGCCTGAGGTGGTGAAATTGACTAGCAGTGCTGAAACTGAACAGTGGTGCTGGCTGTACTAGGCTGAATCTGACACTGCTGACTGAATCCATAGAGTTTCCTTGGCCATATTGTGCAAGTGGTCTGTCATTGCCTTCTTTCAGAATGTTTTTTCAACTTCCCATTCCAGTTCCTGAAATTTCCAGACAGCCCACCAACTCAAGTACTAACCAGAGCCAACCTTAAATTAGCTGCTACTAATAATACCCAGAAGCATCTAGTTGGTCTCTCTTGGCCTGGTTGCTCTTTCTTGGCCTGATTCTTACGTTCTTACAGAACTTTAGTGTTATTTTTTTATTAAAAAGATCTCTGCCAGGTGTGGAGCGGACAATTGTTGCGTAAAGGAATTCTTAATCATAAGTTCCACTTAGAGAATGCCTTTCCCAGAGAGACATAACACGTACATACTTATTCCCTTTCAATGCCTGACAAAAGCTATTTACTCTTTTGTCATATCTTTAAGTTGCTTTGACTTGGCTGCTTTATTCTTTAGCACTGGAATTGGAGTCAGCACCTTGTTGAAGAAGGGTACTTTCAACAGTAAATTTCTGATTTATTTGATTTATTATTTTTTGTTGTGTCCTATTGTTAGATACCCTGACAATATTAATACTGAAGGTTGTGGTATAAATCCTGAAACAAATATTGAAGTATTATCTACTTTAGTTCCTAGCAGGGAGGAGTTTCAAGGTCAGGCAGTTTGCAGAGGGCCTTGATTCTAAGCACTGCGATCTCCTTTCTTGGAAATTAACTCTGGGGAACATCTAACTATCTTCATGTATTAAACAGTAAATTTTCTTTCTTTCTTTCTTTCTTTCTTTCTTTCTTTCTTTCTTTCTTTCTTTCTTTCTTTTTTCTTCCCTCCCTCCCTCCCTCCCTCCCTCCTTCCTTCCTCTTTCTCTCTCTCTCTCTCTCTCTCTCTGCATAACAGTTTAGCAGAGACTTAACACTTAATAAGGAAATGAATGTTTATAATCCCATTTAACCCTTTTAGGTTTTGAGTTTGCCTTCTAGGTTTTTAACATGATGAAAATGCATCCCATTTGCACTGGAAAAAATTATTCATGTGGACTCCTTGGTGCTCTCTGAGGTTGGTTGGTTGATTGCAGCCTTTCGTTATCCAACTAGGTAACATCATCAGTGCACTGATGATGTTATCTAGTTGGGTAATGAAATGTCTGCAATCAAACAACCAACCTCAGAGAGCACTAAGGACTCCACAATTCAATCCTGAGCTACAGATATTCTCTTCTAAAGTTATTCATATTTATCTCCCTCCTTATATTTTGAGTCAACACAGAATACTAATAATGAAAGCTGCTTCAGGTCTATTTACCCACCAATAGCTGTCACCCAAAACTTCTTCTCCATGAGGGATGCTATTTAAACTTTTATTTTGCCATGTGTGTTGCTCCAGTTACATGCTACATTGCCATGACAGTCCCACCAATGTACTAAATTTGTACATGCTTGGACTAGAATATGGAGAAGAGGAGTTTAAATGCATTTACTATGCAGTGCAGGTTCCTATGGGTAGCTGAAGAAAGCTTCCTCTCTGAAATTCTAAAGAGCAGCTGTATGAAATCAATTTAGATCAGGATACACTACCTGTAGGGTTATATGTGGCCCACCAAACCTGGGATATAGTCCTTAAGAGATCCACTTGCTCCTGAATTGAAGTCTTTACTGTAATGAAGACAGGACACTATTAAATAAAAAGGGAATAATCATGTTAAATTAAATGAGATTATATTTAAATTATATCCAATTTAATTTTTATCAACCAATATTTTGGATCATGCCATTTAAAGGCCAAGGCTTGAAAATTGGTGCACTGCACTCATGTGAATAGTTCCAAACTAGATAGTCCAATGGCATGACTTAATTTGAGGCCTCTTTCTAGGTTTCTATGATGCTATTCACTGTCAGATTTCAAGAGATCTCAGAAGAGTTTGACTAAAATTAGCAATGCTTTTCCAGGTGCCTTTACTCCTGGTTGCAGGTATTTCATGATCAATTTTAAAATGGCCGTGGAATGATGAAAATTGCCATAGACTGATAGCTAGATTAATAGATAACTTCTGTGGCATCTCTGGCGTCAACCGGTTTTATTTGTTCCTTTGCAAAATCCCTATCTTAACCCTTGACCCTAGAGAAATTTTAAAACCAATTTCACCAATGTTTGTTTATCTGTCTTCTGTCAGATATATTTTTGAGTAAATAACATGTTTTGTCAACCAGAGATAACATTGCAGACCCAATCAATATGTCTGAAGTGAGTCAGTCTCTTCTGATGTTTGAAGCAAGTTGTCACCTGCTAATATTTCATCTAAGTCCAGAAGTGGTCCTGTTGTGAGGCAAGGGTAGGGAAGTAGTACAGGTTGATGCAATAAAGGTAGTAGAATGGGAGATAGATCTGCACCACAGAGCTCAATCCACCAAGAGGTTATACTGCATAACCCCCACAGAGAGGCAGAATAACTGAGGAGAATGCATATCTCCCTTTCATTTCAAGAGAACATCAGTGGGAGACTTCTTGGTCTGTTTTGACTCTTGTTAATAAACGGTAGCAAAGAAACCATTTGGATTTCTTGGCCTCCAGCAACAGATGCCTTGGGCTTTTGTTATTTAGAGTTAGTGAGATTCAGCCCTGCAGTTTGGTTCATTGAGAAAAGAAGAGATTTAATTTCTATTGATGGAAACATATTGGAACACCATTCCTATCTCATCCATCCCAGCCATCGGAGAAACTATTTTTTATGAGTGCAGCTTGCATTGTAAGCTTTAAAAAAAAAAAGCCCATTGATTTTAGAACATGTAGAAAGCTGTGGCACATGTGGCGAGTTGCTAAACTTCAGGAGGAAGTTTTCAAAACAGTCTCTCATGCCCCAGACAACCATTTAAGCCACCTGTACAGAAAGGATTCTAAAAGGATTTCCTGTTCCCAACTGGCTTTGCTGTATAGTGACAAGTTTTTCCTAAGTTCTCCTGTCATCCCTCAATATTCTTCTAAGTTCTAGGTTACTCTTCAGTGCTGTCTCCTGATTTCTTCTTCAGTTCTTAATATTACTTTGTCCCAATTGCTGCTTTATCTCATTGATCTAGGTTCCTGGCTAAGCCCCAGTTGTTCCTTGCTTCCTTGCTTTGAGAGCTTGCCTAGGCAGAAGCAAAATGGAAGCTTCATCAAAGGCTCATCAACCTTCACATAGTTTTTCCAAACCCTGAAGCTATCATCCTTGAAGGCTGCATTGCTATGTAGACCATCAAGATCTGTAACAACTGTCATGCTATGGTCCTCTGAAAATATTCATTTCCAGAAATATTGAATAGGGACTATAAAAAAATAATCAGGCTTAGGTAAGCAGTTTTGTTTGTTTTTTGAGACATATTGTTAGGCCTCTGCTTTCTTATCGAGTAGTATACTGCATCCACTTTGCAAATGATTCAGAAGAAGCACTTCAGGTCCAATGCAAGTGCAAGTATAGAATGAGTCACCCAGAATTGTGCTCTAAGATGGGCAGCCATGCAAATCTTATAAATAAATGAATGAATGAGTAGCGTAGTGTAGCGTAGCGTAGCGTAGCATCTCTGTTATTCATTAAAGCAGCCCCTCTTTTTCAGGCTTCTATATGAGCCTTGGGAAAAACTAGTGTGTCTGCTTTAAGAATTATATTAACTTTAAAGAACTGACTCCTTAAAACAACTGCATCTTTTCTCAGGCTCACATAGAAGCCTGGAAAAAGTGGTTGCTTTAAAGAATAGAAGAGATATGTCCTCATGCAAAATCCAAAGCACTTCTTTTAATTTGTGTGCAAAGCATGCCCAGCTCTACTGAACAGGATAACAAATGTCAGGATGTTTTTAATGGTTTTGTGCAAATCCTGATGGGTATACTTGGAAACTTCACTCAAATTCAACAGAGATGGCTTGGCAAGCTCCTGCCAGATTGCTGAATTCTGCTGCTTGGAATGAAGTACTCAGTACTTACGTTTCTATTCGGTCTCAAATTCCACCATCCAGTCTGAGTTAGTATGAGTGGCAGCTCTCGCTGTGTTAAATGTATGTAATGGTAAGCTTCTAATAGATAAATGCAAGCAGTTTACAAGAGGAGTTCATTACTCTCCTTTCAACCCATATTGCCAACACTGAGCTCCATCACACTGGGATTCCTTTTAATAGAAAAATCTCTTTCTCTCTCTCTCCCACTCCCACCCACCCATTCTCTTTATCATATATGTGCATACAGTATTTATTTATTTCTTGGGCCCATCCTGGGCCCTCAAAAAACAATACAGGCTGTATGGTTCCCTCTGCCCAATCTACCTCACAGGCTTCTTGTTGTCACATTAAAATTATGGAAGAACCCTTGCAATAAATGCAATAAATAACATAAATCCATTCATCATGGGTGATCACTAATTGCCAATGATATGACCCTCTAATGGAATTAGCATATGGTATCAGTTTCCTTTCCTCACTGCCAAGCTATGCATTTGCTACCATTGTATTCCTGGAGAGGGAAGGGCATGAAAGAACTTCCTGTCTTGGCTCAATCATACTCAAGCACAAAGTCTTCCTGTAACTTTAATTGTCTGAATTGCTTTAGCTGTAGCACTATTGAAATTTTCAATGAATTTGATGGATGATCTGGCTCTGCATTTGATGAAGCAAGCAGGGGGCTGATCCTGAGACATGACAAGCTGGCCAACCTGATATTGGCCAAACTGTCTCATTTGTTTCACAACACATTCAATCTTCATTTGAAAGCCTGATGAAAAAGGTTTCAGCTTCTGTTTATGGGCCAGTAGGCTAACTAGATGGAGGCTCAGTTTCACTCAGCACATAATAGCCAGTTCATGATAGCAAAGAAGACCATCAACTTGTGGTTTCCTTTTATGCAGACCATACAACTTGGGATCCCCAAAACAAAATGATGTCCATTAACTATGTGTGTGTCCTTTACTGGACAACCTCTTGTTTATCTAGTCATAGGCAAGAGCAAAAAATGGGGTCTAGAAAATTCTTTGTTGGCTACCACACTTTGTATTTGGCCTGGTAAATCATGAATTGTGTGACCTAATGTATGAGGAGGATTTTAGGGGAGAGATGTGTGGAGATCACTGCCTTGTAAGAAGTAGGAAATGAACTTGTACCTAGCTACCTGCCAAGCAATTCAATGCCCAGTTAAGAATAGTCTGTTTTCCTGGGGAAACTGTTTAGTTCCAGGAAAGAACACTTTGGGCCATATGCTGGGGCTATCAGTTAGCCAGTATAGATCATTTCACTATCAGTGACAGCTGAGAAGAGAGGGCCAGGCTTAGCAGTAGTGCTGAATGGAGCCCAGGTGGCACAGAGAGCTTGACTTTCCAGCAGCTCAAAGCCATGTTTCCCCATTGCTGACTTGTACATCAAAGACAAAGCCCATACTTTAAGATGGCCGTGTTAACAAGTTCAGAAATATGATTTTTGGAACTCGGCTGAGGTCACAACTTCTGCTAGGCCACTGCTGCAGCTGAACTGCCGGGGGATCTAAGGATGGCATAGTGGGCACAGTGGCAGGTTTTCATGCCAGGCTTCACCAGCACCATCATCTCAATTACTGTGATCATGCTTGTGGTGATTGCACATTGGGGCTGAGTCAGTATAATTAAGGTGGCAGGGCTGGCCAATGTAATGGCACTATACTGGATGGAAACTTCATCACTACAAAAGCACACTATTAAGTAGTGGATAGCAGATATCAAATAATAGTAAAGGGGCACTGTGTTGATGGAGGAAAACCAGTGAGGTCAATGACATCTTTTATATTTTATATTTCCTTTTTTATATAACGAATGGGAGCCATGTTGTTCTTTGCTTCTGGCATTTCCTGAGGCTATTTGGCATATCTTTAACTAACTTCCTTTTTATTTTATCTTTTGATCTTTAATTCTTTATAGTATTCACCTTGATTTTTGCAAAAACGTGCAACTTTCCATATTTCTTTCTCTCAGCACTCTTTTATCCAGGCATCAGCCATGCTACCTGGCACTTTCTAATCACCTGCACCATCCTCTGGGTAGGAACCAGTTGCAGAAAATTTGTCAAGCTTAATTCAGATGTTTTAACATTCATATCTTAATAACAGATGAAATACGCAACTGGAGTTTATAGAACACTGATCCGGGGTTTTATTTTTAGCCCACAAAAAGGTTGAAGGTTTATGGGAAGAAGACACAGGTTGGATCTGTGGAAATGCTTTTACTGGACAAATTAGCTGGGCTCTCATGACATGCTGAGATACAAACTATCCAAATGTTTAGCCTAGCATCTCATGCAGTTCCAGCCATATGGATTAGTTTGTGATTCAGTCTGTCACACAAACTCAGAATATTGTGGTAATTTTAGAATGCATGGTTAACCCTGGGTAACCCTTCTCTGGAAATCTCAATTATTTTGTGATAGATAAGTGAGGATGGTGAAGAACTTTTCTGTTGCCTGATTCAGCATAAGAACCCCCTCCTTTGGCCATTTGCAGGAGGGGGTTCAAAATAGTCAAGATGGTGATCATGATCACACAATTGAAGCCCCGCCCCCTTTTTTTACATGTATTCTGACCTGCAGTGGATACAACAGGTGGCATGATGTTACAAACTGAGTGATGATGTGTCATATAAACTGTGTAGGTGGGTGGGGATGAATAATGTTTTTCAACCATCTTTAAAATAAGGTGGAGATTTAAAATCATGTCACTGATCACAACATTTTAATAGTCTGCAGAAAGGCAGTTCTGGAGCTGCCAAACAGAAGCTCATAGGCCATATAAAAGTTACCCACTGATGATCTAGCTCAATTGTCTCTCCTGCTGGCCCTTTCAGATCTCAGATATGAAGACCAATTTTGTATTATCTGTTACTTGATGAATGTCTGCATATTCAAATTTGCCCAGCTCATAAAGCTTTGGCATATTTATTAGGGCTACTTATCTGATGTAAAAAAGATCCAGAGGGCCATTAGATGCCAGCAAGTATCTCTCTGCTGCCATCAAGTGGTCAGCTGTACATTTGCAGACAAGATAGGATAGTTTTAGCATGTATATGCAGACTCCAAACTCCTGATCCTTCCCCCACCAGTAAGTTTTCCCTTGGTTCAGAATATCAAACCAAATTCTTTGTAGATATGCAAAATTGGTACTTTTGTCAAGGGCACTATGATTCAGGCAGCCAGGGATGATTTGCCTGACTATGCCTAGGCAGCTGTCTTGGTCGGCCATCTTTCCCTGCACACACAGCCTTAACACATCGGTTCACTTTACCCACAGCTTCTTCTCTTGTTCAGTCAATACAGCATCCTTGTGCTCCTGGGCTGGTTTTCCCCTTCCTTATATAAACCCTCAGCCATCCCCTCCCTCTTGCTCGCTCCTATCCACTATGCTTGGCCTCGGATACAGTTTTGGAGTAATTTGTTCATCAAGCCTGCAACTATTTAGAGATTCAGCACTTCTCTGCCTAATAACTTTCTTTGGTATGCTTGTAAGTGGGGTTAAGAAAGGAGATCCCTTGTGTCTTTTCCTCCTGCATGAATCAAATGAGGCTGTCCTTGATTTTTGGTTACTGTTCAAATCTGAGATCTCAGGGTAATAAGAGGCTCTGAAATTGGAGAGGACTGGAGTGTAAAGTAATTAGGTTTAGGAGTTTAGAGGTTAGTTTATCGCTACTTTAATATAATGAAGATTTGATACTGAAGAGCAGTACTTCCCCCCAGAAATGTTCCATATGTATCATTGTTCCAGGACATTCTGAGGAGGAATGGTATCCAGGACGCATACATCTGTATGCACATACAGTACATACAGATGAAAGTAGCATTTTCCCCAAGCATTCTGGGGGGGAAATGTCAGCTTGTGGTTGCAGAAAAATTAAAAAGAGAAAAAGAGAAAGGACAGCAGGAGGAGGGGAAGTGGGAGTAAAACCCCACTACTGCCCCAAAGCAGCAATTAGCCTGCTCCCATGAATCCTTTAAAGAATATACTTCCAGAGATATTAGTAAGTGTTCCTACCCTGATTTGCCAGTTGCTATCAGACGGATAGAGGAACAAGTTTATTCAGTGTCATAAGCTTTCTAAACTTTTGAAAGGGAGAAATAATTATATAGCCATGCCTGGGTTGGGGAAAGGGGATTTGAAAACTGGCTTAATATCTGAGCAACAGCCATGTGGCACTAATGAGCAAGTGCCAACAGGATGAGCTGAAAGCAAACTCTTTTAATCAAATGAGCTTGTTGGATGCACTTGCCAAGAAAGCTTGTAAATACAAAGCTGATTCCAAATCAAACAGAGAATTCATATAACACTCATCCAGAACCAATACACATCACATAACCCCCTAATCTACAAACTTTTGGTACCCCACTGACTGCCATAATGATTGGGGAGCCAATTTGCGGGAAGGCCATTCCATATTGTCCGTTGTATGTCTAACATGACTATCCATACTATTGGGCAAAGCTTGGCATTCCAAGTGGATGGAGCTATGAAAACATTTATAGAAACCCACTAGATCACACAATGAAGTTATCATGAGTGGCTGGTTGTGAGCTTCTTTATAGCATCCTAGCATTATGCTAGCCCAAAACTGGCCAATCCTTCAATGTCAGAAGGACACAGATTGAAATATCAATGAACTAATAGCCAAAGAAAGGTGCCTAGAAACACACAACAAGGGCACAAATGGAATGGCTGTTGTTTTAGGTATAAAATGGTCAGAAACTGATGGGGTTCTACCATTCCTGATTTTGACCAAACCTCTTTTAAAACCATCGGACTCTGCAGAGTTTATGCAGTGATGAATTCTGTAAGTTGCTCCATTCAAAGGACACCTCTAAAAAGCAACATAACCAAGGCAGAGAACTAATATTTAGAGAACAGTTCACTTGCTACCTTATCCTGGGGTTACCCTTCCCAGAACTCAATGTTGTCACAACTTCTTGCAGGACAACAGAAGGAGACATTTCACGATTTCTTGAATTAAAGTCACATAGCCAACATTTTAGTTGATCTTGGCTGCTTTGAGAAACTAAGCAGGGTTGGCTTTGGTTAGGACTTAGATGTGAACCTCTTTGGAAGTCCAGAACTGTGGGTGATCTTGGAAAGAAATAAATCCCAGAAAAATATAGTGACAAATCATTTTCAGAATGCTGCCAAGTTAACGAAGAATCCAGCTTGACTCAAGAGTGTGTCTTTACCTTTTACCGATATGAGAAGTTCAATGAACATTGAATATGAACATTATTGTAGACCTATTCCTTGCTTTTTAGGGTTTCTACTATTTTTTATCCTAACATGTCCTTTTCAGTGCAGAAAAGTTTTTAAACTGAGTGCGTGCTTGTTATAAACTTCTCTGGGAAGTTCCGTCTCCAAAGAATAATTCTTAGTCCACCTTTGTCAAACTCCATCTTGGATATTGGATGGTTTGTTTTGATAAAGGAAACAAAGATTTCAAATTGAACATAATTTTAGAGAAACAAGAATTTTGTCTTCTGTTCCAGACAGAGGTGACAAAGAGGGTGCCATAGGCAGCTGATGCAATTCTATCGTGCGTGCTTTTTTATTGTGTTTTATCAATCATCCTGCATAAGCGTAGGAAGTGAGAAATCTCTGCCTTTCTCTATTATAGCAACTTCATTTTAAAACTCAGATTTAATATGCTTCAGGTGTTTGGCTGAAAAAAAGCTGAATCACATATTTTATGCACATGCATAGAAAGTGCATGCACATGAACGTTAAGGTCCTAGGTCATGCACTGTCTGCTAATTCACATTACAACTGGTATGAGTCATTTTAAACTGTTCATAACAACTTATAGCAACCAAGAAAATGGCTTTATACTGAGGTTATTGGTCCATCTAGCCCAGATTCATCAGCACTAACTGACAGGGACTCTCCAGGGCTGATTTTCTAGCCTGCCTGGGGAAGGTTCCAACGGGGTGGCCTGGAATCTTCTAAATGCTAAGCACTCCAATGGGTTATGATATTTTTCTAGCACATGTTTAACGAGTAAAAGAAAGGCCCTTTTTCTTTTGAAATCATTGTAGGTCAGATATAACTCATATACAAAAATGGGGAAAGAGCCTTAAGCTGTATGCAATAGTACCGCAGCAGCAGCAAAGAAACTTTCAAGCAGAAATATTCAATGGTAGAATAAGTTGCTCATTTCATTTGAGAAACATGGGAGGCATGAAATGGATGGGAGATATTGTGTGTGCGTGTGTGTGTATGTGTACACACAAACACACCAAAAAGGGAGAAGAGGGAATAAGAAAGCACCCTGTGAAGTGCTGCCCTGCCCATTGGGAATATGGAACATTTGTCCAAAGCAGTAGTAGCTGCTATATATGATTTCTAAAACATAAAGCTAATTAGTAATTTTAGAACTTCAAGAGACAGGTGATGGGAATGGTCAAACTATAAGCTGTCAAAGAGGATTTCTTGAAATGTTTAATTTCTTCCACCTCTCTCTCTCTTCTCTCTCCATTTCTCTTGACTCAGCAGTGAGATGATTCTATAGAGTATTGGAACGAGAGATGTGTGTGTGTGGATCTGTGTGTGTGCCTTCCAGTCAGTGTTGATTCCTGGCAACTGCCTGCACTAATCCCTACAGTTTTCTTGGCAAGATTTTTGGGTGTGGTTTGCCATTGCTTTCTTTCTAGGGCTCAGAAAGAGTGACTGGTCCAAGGTTACCCAGCTGGCTTCACCCACGGTCTCCTACTTTCTAGCTGGGTCCCTTAACCATTACACCAAACTGGCTCTCTGGAATGACACATACTGTACACACAGGAAAAAGAAGGCATCCATTCACAGCAGAAAAAGGGCACCCTGATTCTGAACCTATCTGACTCTGGTTATTACACTGGGTGCCTAGGTGTTCCCCATGGCTGGCTGGGGAATTCTGGGAGTTGAAGTCCACTCATCTTAAAGTGGCCAAGTTTGGACAACACTGCCTTAGGGTCTCTGGGAAAGGCTAGGGAAATGTCAATATTTTATCACAGTCCACAAATCCTGGGCTATAGTTTATAATTTACACTGGGTTATACATCTAAATTGAGACAGTCAGTTTGGGGACTGTAGGTTATAATTCTCTGTCTCAGGAGATCTATGTTGCACCTATTGTGTAGAGTTTTTGCTCTTTCTGTGGAAGCAGATTTCAATCTAGGCTTTTAAAAATGTTTATTATGCTGTATTTGATCAATTGTGTTTCACTGTTTTGAAAACCATTTTGTGCACTGTATGATGGGCAAATATTTATCAGTGGATGTGCTTAAAGCCTTGCAATCAGCTAATAGGTCTTTAATTGCTTGCCAACTCTTTTGTGGGAGCCTTTTTTTCCCCTCAGTCCTGCTTCCATTCCACAGTTTAGTGCTGGAATTTTCCAAGTGAAGAATGAAAGAAGAAAAAAAAAAAAGAATCAAAGGGGAGGGGTTAAGTGCCAAAGAGATTCCACACCTCAACAGCCAGGGACTTCTATGTGTTCCCTGCAAGCATCTGGCAGAAGGTGGTGTACTGCAGACAGCTGGTTTGCCCTCAAGGTAGTTGACATTTCTCAGGCAGTTGATGTGAAATTTGCATTTTCTCCTCTTCATCACTGGGGGGAGGGCAGTTCAATTTACATAAAAATAAAAGATCATTTAATCTCTGCGCATTGAGTTATTGCTTTTCCCCCACTTCTGAGTTTCATCACTCATTTTTATGAGCAAAAAAGGCACAAGTCATAAATACGCCAAAAGGAGGGAAAGAGTGGTAGTTGCCCTTGGAAGGTCATAAGGGTCTTTCATTTTAAATTTCTCAGAAGTCTCAAGCAGGCTCCAGTGGAGGGCCTAAAAATGGACATGCTGTTGAACTTCTGCAGGGTTGGAGCAGGCATGTTAAGATCAGCTTAGCATGAGCACTGGGGGACAATAGTTCCTTGGAAGAACACAAGGAGACATTAAGTAGAACATATTGATAGGAAGTTCAACAGGGGGACTATCCATCTGGAAAAGACCTTGGATAGTCCCCCTATTGAAGAGTAAGGAAGATGACCTTGATGGAAATATGCAGGAACCATTACTTAGGCAAAAGGGACTGAAACATTTTAAAGTCCAGAACAAGATAACATTGGCCTGAATTCCCTAATTCACTGAACTATAAGGAGGAGGAGGTACACAATCAGATTTGCAAGATTCTGTTGTTATAGCCACTTAATAAAAGTTGTTTTAGCCTTTCTGCGGAATTAATTTCCTGGTCTGGTCTAGTTGGTGGGCCTGACACAAAGCAGAAAGATATCTGCTGGGAATGCTACAGCTCTGAATTATACTTCCTGCAACAGCCTTCCAGTTCTGTTGCACTCCAACTCCCCTTGCTAGCAGAAAATTCTATGACTTGAAACCCAACCTATTGTAGAGGGCATAGAGAATGGCCTTGAAGGACAGTGGGAAGTTCCATTGCCAAGGCAATAATCAGACAAGAACAACTTAAGCCCATTCCAAAAAATTAACTTGAGAAAACACCTCAGACAGACCCTTGCCTAATTCACAGAAACATAAAGTGAGGGAAGGGGAAAGCACATACAGACTTGCAAGATTCTGTTACTATAACTGTTCTAATCAAAGTAGTTTTAGACTTATATATGACCTTGGTTTCTTAGTCTCATCTACCCTATAGGGCTGACTCCTATTCTGGAAGGCACCATGTTAGAAATGCTGGTTTATAAGGTTATAGATTGTAATTTGTTCTTTTTTGATGGATTATTTTTGCTAGTGACAATGATGTTACCCAGTTTGTTAACAGAAATGTAATAGAGGCGTTTGCTTGTCTTAAAGCAAGCAACCATCTCCAAAACACCTGTTGTTGTCCCCTTTGCACACTTTCTTGCTTCCTGTGATCAACTCAAACCTGTTATCTTGATAGGGCCCCCACTGCTTCCTTCCTCTGCTCTTCCTTGAACATCTTCAGTGTCTTCATCTGTCTCTACAGTGTTAAAATCAGGTAGAAGTATGTTGTGAGCGATCTAGTCAATCAGCCTGTGAGCCAGATTTGTCTGCCTACCTCTCTCAGTTCCATTTATTAAACATAGAAGAAATGGTGTTACTCAGATTTACATTCCTCTTGGGCATATTGTTTCCCCATGAGTTCAAAGAGGCTTGTTCAAAAGTTTAGTCAGTGTCAAGCTCTGTGAGGCTGGCATGCTCAGGAAACAAGAACCACTTGGATTTCTGGAAAGATCTGTATTGCTAGTAGGGGAATATGACAGAATCTTGAAAAACCTATCAAAGCAATTCTCCTACTCAACTTTCACCCTGTGTAGTTAAGATGGAATTGCTCTGAGTTTCTTTCTCATGCTTCCCTCACTCTCCTGCCCTGAGGTCTTTTTTTGTAACAGTCCATTTCCTCCTCTGCCTTCCTGGATCTGTTAGACATTTCATCAGTCAGTCAAAATCTGCATTTAGCAAACCAAACTATAACACTGAAGACATTTCATATCTTCCTTCTCCATGCTCTTCTCTGTTTTAATGACATTATTTTTCATTGTAATTTTTTCAGTAATGTATTTCATGACTTGTATAGTGCTCTCTGGGTATTACTTCTGAGAAAATGCTATCTCTCCTTCCTTGAGTTTTTATTTATTTTTATTTATAAATCAAATTTATATACCACCCATCTCACTATCAGCGACTCTAGGTGGCTCACAGATAAAAGACATGTGTAAAAACATTTTAAAACTACAAAACACATTTAAAAAACTACAAAGTTAAAAGATGGAGAGAGCATCCTCAAGGCACCAGTCACCCTCAGTGTTGGGAGCCCCCATTGGATCCCCAAGCTAGTTGAGTTCCTGTTGATAGCCCAGTGCCATCAGTGTGTGAACTGAAAGTACTCTATTTATACTGTGAAGGTCAGGAAGAAGGATGAAGTGGCCATGGAGCCATTGATGGAAGTATTCAAGTTAGCTGTTTGAACTCAACATTTAATTCTTAACACTTAAGTGTTGAGTGTTGAGTTAACGCTTAGCTCAACACTCAACACTTATTGTGTTTGAACTTAATATAAAAAAGCCTCACATTATAATGGATGGTATTGAAGATGTACCTTTTTTTAAATGTATTTTTGTAGAAGTAACACATGGGAACTTTGTATGTAAGACTGATAAAATATTGAAGACCACTTCTTTTAGACAAAACAGCTATGGTGGAGAATTTTGTGCATGGGGAGTGGGGGATGGAATGCCAATCTATGCTGCTTACCATCTGGTTCCTGGTGTATGCATTCATATGTTTGTAAGTCTGTGTGGACATGTATAAGTACACACAAATCAATATGGGTTCAACTCTCAGAGGAGGAAAAAATAAATTGGAAAGCACTGTAGCAGAAAAATGTAGTTAGAGGAAGGACCTCTCATCTTTCCATCAAAATGTTCAGTCCCATATTTGCTTTGCTGACAAGCAATAGTCACAAAGGGTTTTTTTTGACACATGTTTATATTTGACATATAACAAGACTGAGCAATGGATTTCAGTCATTTTATTAATGAAAAGTATTGATAAATTGATGTTCTTGTGGTCCTCCAAGCAATGTACTTTTAAATACAAATACCATAAAATCAAGGGAAAACGCAGCATTAAAGACAAGCTAAAAGCATTGGTGTAGATCTGCAAGTTTTCAAAATAGGTCCCAATCTCTGTGGTTTGTAATCCACCTGGATTCTCCCAGCATCCAGGATGCAAGTGCTTTGTGTTTCTTACATGAATGGTACTACAATCAGTGTGGAGATGCCTCTTCAGTAATAGATAACCTAGTGACCTCCAGAGGTGATGGACTTGAGTTCTCCTCCACTCCCACAAGCAAGGTCAATAGAATGGTCCTAGGAGACTTCAACCTGTCTTCTCTGGAGGCAGAGTCTGAGGTAGCTATGGAGTTTGTGGTCACCATGGTAGCCATAGGCCTCTCCCAGATCACTGAGGGGGCCTGAGGCACAACAGTGGTCATACACCTGATTTGGTTGGGAGAGATTTCTGTTGCTCCCCTGTCATGTTCAGTTCACTTTTTGGTAGCCCTGGAGTTCTCTAGTTCTGCTTTCTGCTGCAGGGAGGTGGGACCTAATAGATCAGTCCACCCCAGATAACTGATGGATCCTATTGGTTCCAGTTGTTCCTGAAAGTCTGCTGCATAGCCTAACCAAAGCTCTGGTAGCTGCCTGGAATGAGAGGGTAGCAAGGGCTCTGGATTGGATTGTGCCCATGCAGGCTGTCTCCTCCCATGGACCCCAAAACTCCCTCTGGCTTACTGAGGGAGATGTTACAGGTGAAGGGATGTATGGAGAGTGACAAAGAGTGAACCTGGAGGGTGACAAGGGGTTAAGATGACTGAACACAAGTTAAAACCACTATTAGGGTTTACGTTGTGGCAGTAAGGGTGGCAAAACATCAGTGTTTCTCTAGCCTTATTGCATCCATGGATAGCCAACTGGCAGCCTTGTTAAAGGTCACCCAAACCCTTCCGAGGAAAGTGATGCAGAGAGTTACCTGCAGGGTCACTGTGAGGAATACACTAGGCATCTGTCAGATAAAGTCACCCAAATTTGCTCCAAGTTGGATTCCAGCCTTGAAGCAGGTCCTAAGAAGGTGACTTAGATTTTGGTTTGGTTATTTGGGAGGATTTTGATCCTATTAGTCATGAAGTGGACAGGGTTCTTGGGACTGCTAGCTTGGCCCCCTGTGTTTTAAATCCATGTCCCACCTGGTTGGCCAAGGCTTCCCAGGAAGTGACATGTGGCTGGGTTCTGGCAGTGGTGAATTCTTCCTTAAGAGGGGTGGTGGTTCTGCCATCCTTTCAAGAAGCAGTGGAGCACCCGCTCCTCAAAAAGCCATTGCTAGACCCATCCATGTGGGACAATTTTTGTCCAGTCTCCAACTTTCATAGTATCCTCTTAGATCAGGTTTGGGGATTGGGAGTAGCGGCACTGTGTCGTACTGTGTACCTTTCTCTGGGGCCAGTTCCAGTCAGTATTAATGTGGCCCCAGAGAAAGGTACACAGAGGTCCATGGCCCCTGTTTTGCAGGGTTCCCCAGGGCTCAGCACTATCCCCACTCCTGTTTAACATCTACTTGAAACCACTAGGTGAGGACATTCAGCAGCACAGGATGAGGCATCATCAGTATGAATATGATACCCAGCTTTATATCTCCACCCCGGTAATGCTGTGGAGGTTCTGTCTTGGTGCCTAGAGTCTGTACAAGCCTGGATGGGGAAGAATAAGCTTCAGCTCAACCCTAGCAAGACCTTAGGGCCTCCAGGTTCCTGGGATTTTCCATTATTAGCTATGGATGAGGTTCCACTGCCCTGAACAGAACTTCTGCACAACTTGGGGGTCCTCCTGGGTTTGTGGAAACCTCTGACTCTCCAGCCCAGTGTTTAGATCTTAAAACTTTGGGATTACTCAAAAGGAAAATTAAAGCATTTAAAGTTCTGAATATTACTCACAATACCAGATTATTGGTTGATATGATTGCAGAGGTGCCATATACAAACAAGCTTGCTTGCAGGGCAGTTAGTGATTCATTGCATGAGGAGAATCACATCATGGCTCCTGATAAAATCCCTGTGCTCTTGGGTGGCCTGGGAAGAACAGTGTTTTACTTTTCACCTCTGCTAATAAAACAGGTCACCATTCATTCCCAAAGCATATCAAAATATTATTGGCCTCCATTAAGGTTGGTTGCATTTTTAGGTCTGCCCCTGGGAGATTAAAGTCTCACACAATAATCTTAATCTGTGGTTTGCTCCTCCCATGCCTGGCTTTGGCTATTATTCCATTCTCCTTGGCTATTCATGAACAAAAATGTCCCAAGGAACTGCCAGGAGATGCAAGGAGAACTTGAAAATCTGATCCTTTCCCCATGTTTTTCCCTCAGAGGATCAATTTCTAATTAGATTTTATTTGATTCCTCAAAAATGTTTAGGGTGTCAGAGATTAACAAGGATTCTGATGTTTACAGCTCCAATCTGCATCAAACAAGTCTGGGAGAATTTAGCCTCCCCCACCAACCTTGCGTGAAGTTCCGAGACTATGCATCATATTCTTTTAAAATAAATTTTAAACAGAAAGAGAATATCAAACAGAATATAGTACTGCACTTGTGTTTCCTTTATTTTATTTTATTTTGTATTTTATAGCATAGCCCCACCCTCTCTTTTACATTTTACATTTCCTTTACATTTCATTTTTCAGCCTGTTTAGCCGTTTATGGAATTTGATTTCCTGGTCTGGTCTACCTGGTGGGGCTGACAGGAAAGCTTGGAATTCCTGGTTGTGCTTAAAGTAACAAAGCACTAACAAAGATAAATAAAAGTGCAACTGCGATAATGCAGCTAGTTGCTGGGAGTGTATTAGAAGATTGTGGATTGTTAGCAGCTAATGCTGGGAACCAAGGTCTTTAGTGGCTAGGGAAACTATCCAATTTAAGTTACATTCAATGGGTTATTGTTTATGTAAGAGCCTCTATGGCTGGCTTGCCCAAGTTGTTCGGTGGCTATTGAAGCGTTGGCAACACTGGAGCTGGAGGCATTGGTGAGGCCTGGAACACCTTAGCAGCAGGTTTGGGGGGGGGGGCAGCAACAATGGATCCTTCCTGGCAGCAGCAACAGTTGGTGGCGGTGAATGTATTGAGTGTTTAAAAAATGCTGGTGGGCCATATAAGGCTGCTTGGTAGGTTGCATGCTGCTCGCAGGCCATGTGTTGTACAAGCCTTTTGTACTGTGTGAGGGAAAACGATCTTATTTATCTTGCCTCCTATTAAAAGTAGTAAAATGTGTATAACTAAGTCAATCAATAAAGGTAATTTAATTAGTATATTACAATAATAGCCAATAATGTTGTTGATGACTAGTTGTAAGAACCAATCCAATGAAAGAATCAATTGGCAGAAGTCTATAAAGAGGGACTGTAACCAAACCCTTCTTTAGGCCTGTCTTTGCCTCCAGCGTGGCCAATAAATCAATTTGTGCTTCAATGTGCTCTTGGTCTCCACTTTAAATGAACCCCATTTGGGGAAAACCTTTTTTACTACTGTCTCCTGTCCAAGTGTAAGCCAGAATCAACTCTGTTTTATTTCTGA